>NC_092707.1:411099370-411699370 GCF_047496885.1 Scyliorhinus torazame | reverse complement strand
ACTCTTCACAGCTCTGTGTGAGAAAGGGACACGTTCAAGCGTACAGACTGAGTGAGGATATTTGGGCAGCACGGTAGCATAGTGGTTAGCATTATGGCTTCACAGCGCCAGGGTCCCAAGTTCGATTCCCGCTTGGGTCACTGTCTGTGTGGAGTCTGCACGTTCTCCCCGTGTCGGCGTGGGTTTCCTCCGGGTGCTCCGGTTTCCTCCCACAGTCCAAAGATGTGCAGGTTAGGTGGATTGGCCATGATAAATTGCCCTTAGGTTGGATGGGGTTGCTGGATTGCGGGGATGGGGTGGAGGTATGGCCTTGAGTGGGGTGCTCTTTCCAGGAGCTGGTGCGGACTCGATGGGCCGAGTGGCCTCTGCATTGTAAATTCTAGGAATCTGGATCAAAGCGGGAATTTGGTGCAGAGACAAATTTTTCACCCTTCAGAAAGTTGCCTTATTCTGCTACAGGAGAGCAGGCGAGTTATTTGATGAGTATTTCACCTTCTGTGAGGCAGCATTTGGGAAAAAAGACAAATTCAAGGACACAGGAAATTGATGAATTGATTGGTTGGTCAGAGATCAGTGTGAGGAGCAGTGTGTGAAATCCAGTGTCTGAAATAAGGGAAAGTTAGGATCTATATACTGAGGCAATACCAGTCCCAACGTAGAATAGAGTTAATGCTCCAGCAGTAAAGGTATGACATGGCAGGACAGCTCAGTGGAGTGGAATGTGTGTCCTGTAATGTGGACGCTACCAATTTCCTAAAGGAGCGTGTGTGCAGCAAGTGTTGCCAGCTGCAGAAACCTGAGCTGTGGATTTCAGAGCTGGAGCGCCGGCTGGAGTCACTGTGGCACATCGGCGAGGCTGAGAGCTACGTGGATCGCACGTTCAGAGAGGTGGTCACACCGCAGCTTCAGGGTTTGGAAACAGAGAGGGAATGGGTAACCACCAGGCAGTCCAGGAGCATGAAGCAGGTTGTGCGGGACTCCCCTGGGGTCCCATTCACCAATGGGTTTCTGTTTCAGACACTGGTGAGGGTGTTGATACCTCAGAGGATTACAGTCAGAGTCAGGTTTGTGGCACCGTGAGGGTCTCGGCTGGACAGCAGGAGAGGAAGAAGAAAGGAAAAGCAATAGTGATAGGGACTCGATAGTGAGGGGAATGGACGGCCGTTTCTGTCGCCGTAGACGTGATTCCGGGGTGGTATGTTACCCCTCTGGTGCCAGGGTCAAGGGTGTGACAGAACGGCTGCAGGACATTCATCTGGGGATGGACAAGCAGCCAGAGGTTGTGGTCCACACTGGGACCAATGACTTTAAACAGGAAGGGGGATGGGGTCCTGCAGTCACAATTTAGGGAGCTCGTAGGAAATGATCAAGCAGGACCTTGTATGTCATAATCTCTGGATTACCCCCAGTGCCAGATGAAAGTGAGGACAGAAATAGGAGGATGACCGTAAGACATAGAAGTAGAATTAGGCCACTCGGCCCATCAAGATGGCTCCGCCATTCAATCATGACTGATATTTTTCTCATCCCCAGTCTCCTGCCTTCTCCCCATAACCCCTGATCCCGACATTGATCAAGAACCTATCTATCTCTGTGTTAAAGACACTCAGTGATTTGGCCTCCACAGCCTTCTGCAGCAAATAGTTCTGCAGATTCACTGCCCTCGGATGAAGAAATTCCTCCTCAACTCTGTTTTAAAGGATCGTCCCTTTAGTCTGAGATTGTGTCCTCTGGCTCTAGTTTTTCCCACAAGTGGAAACATCCTCTCCACGTCCACTCTATCCAGGCCTCGCAGTATCCTGTACGTTTCAATAGGATTCCCCCTCAGAAGTCCATCCCTGGTCCTGTATTCCCGCCCTCTTGACATGAATGCTAACATTGCATTTGGCGACTCCCGGTGGCGCGTGCGAGCGGAGCGGTCGTGCTGGAGAGGGTCTCCCGCTGGTCGGCGGCATTTCGGTGTTTTCCGGGGGTTTCGCCGGTCGGGATTTCTTCGGCCGTTGGGGCCTGAGGGACGGGTCCCGGGTCGGGCAGATTTGGAACCGGTGGGGACCCCCGTGACCGGCGGAGCAGGGGCATCGAGCCCGAAGCAAGCGGCGGGGGAGGAGCGTGGCCTGAGGCGAGGCCTGAATCCAGCCCGAATGTAGAGGGGGAGCAGCGCACACCGGGTGGCCTCCCGCTGAAAATGCATGTTTGGGAAGTTTGAAGTCCGGTCCCAGGGGAAGAGATGTTTTGAACTTTGATTTTTGGAATTTAAAATTTTTTTTATTAAAAAGTTTTTTCTTAATTTAAAAAAAAAATCTAAATGTAGTTTTTCAATTTTTAAAATTTATTTTATTATTTATCTCGAGATTGAAGAAAGAAGAATAAAAATATTAAGTGGTTAAGGGACGCCACAAACAGCTGTGAAGAAGGGAGGAAACGGGGGTTCACCGCCAAAGGAGAGGACCAGTAACAGCGCTGACAAGATGGCAGATGCCGGACCGCGTGGTGGGGCCGCACTGCTTACAGTGGAAAGGATGACCGAGGTGATGGCTGTGGAGCTGGAGAAGCAGTGTGCGAGGCACGTGGAGGCATTGAGGAAGGAGATGGCGGTCGCACTGAGATCATTGGTGGAGGAGGCAATCGCCCCGGTGAGGGTGGATGTGGCAAAGACATCGGCCGAGGTGAGAGAACAGGGCGAGAAGATGAAGGAAGTGGAGGAGGCCGTGTCGCAGCACAGCGACCAGCTCACCTCGATGGGACACAAACTACAGAGGGTGGTGGAGGCCAACAGAGGACTCCGAGCAAAACTCGAGGACTTGGAGAAACGCTCGAGGCGGCAAAATCTGAGAATTGTGGGCTTACCTGAAGGGGCAGAGGGCTCAAGGCCAACAGAGTACTTTGCTGAGAGGCTGGCGGAGTTGATGGGAGATGGTGAAGACCCCTCCCGGTATGAACTGGACCGAGCTCATCAATCGTTAAGGCCGAAACCCAAAGTAAACGAGCCGCCGAGAGCAGTAATTATCTGTTTCCATAAATACCACATGAAGGAGAAGGTGTTAAACTGGGCGAAGCAGAAGCGGGAGGTGCAGCGGGATGGTGCGAGAGTTCGGATTTACCAGGACTTGGCGGTGGAGTTAGTAAAGAGACGAGCGGCGTTCAGCCGAGTGAAAGCGGCACTGTACAACAAGGGACTGCGATTTGGTATGGTGTACCCGGCAAAGCTGAGGGTGACGGACAACGCCAAAGATCTTTAATTTGAAACGGTGGAGGCGGCTGAGGCGTTCATGAAGGCAGAAGGCTTGGGACAGAAGTGAGCAGTGGAGCTGGAAGAGAGATCGTCGACTGTGATTGGGGAGCTGGAAAATGTATAAATGTTATAACTTGCTTTTCACTGACATGTATTGTCACTGACTTGACTTCACATTGTTATAGAGTTTAAGTTTTTGTTTGGTTTGATTGGCATTTTTGCTCCTAGGAGCAGGAGTCGGCCATCTGGCCCCTTCGAGCCTACTCCGACATTCAATGAGATCATGGCTGATCTTTTGTGGACTCAGCTCCACTTTCCGGCCCGAACACCATAACCTTTAATCCCTTTATTCTTCAAAAAACGACCTATCTATCTTTATCTTAAAAACATTTCATGAAGGAGCCTCTACTGCTTCACTGGGCAAGGAATTCCATAGATTCACAATGCTTTCGGTGAAGAAGTTCCTCCTAAACTCAGTCCTTAATGTACTTTCCCTTATTTTGAGGCTATGCCCCCTCGTTCTGCTTTCACTCGCCAGTGGAAACAACCTGCCCGCATCTATCCTATCTATTCCCTTCATAATATTATATGTTTCTATAAGATTCCCCCTCATCCTTCTAAATTCCAACGAGTACAGTCCCAGTCTACTCAACCTCTCCTCGTAATCCAACCCCTTCAACTCTGGGATTAACCTAGTGAATCTCCTCTGCACACCCTCCAGCGCCAGTACGTCCTTTCTCAAGTAAGGAGACCAAAACTGAACACAATACTCCAGGTGTGGCCTCACTAACTGATGCACTAAGCGTAAAGAACCACAAAGACATGTGAGACTTTAACCAAGGCTTTAATACACTACAAAGGAAGCTTACCTGACACAGACGACCCCAGACAAAATGGGTCAGGTCTCAGAAGCGGGGTCTTATACCTAACTCCCGGGGGAGTGGCCAAGGTGGAGCTCTCCGTGGCCAGGTCAGGTTACATACAGGTGACCGAACCTCTACAGAGCTACAGTACAATACACAGGATTACAGGGCCACATTACACACAACTATTATATAACTATGTACAATGCTAGGGAAGTACAGTGGTGTATCACCACACTAACACCTGATACAATTGCAGCATAACCTCCCTAGTCTTAAACTCCATCCCTCTAGCAATGAAGGACAAAATTCCATTCGGATTGGATTGGCTTGGATTTGTTTATTGTCACGTGTACCGAGGTACAGTGAAAAGTATTTTTCTGCGAGCAGCTCAACAGATCATTAAGTACATGAGAAGAAAAGGGAATAAAAGAAAATACATAATAGGGCAACACAAGGTTTACAATGTAACTACAGAAGCACTGGCATCGGATGAAGCATACAGGGTGTAGTGTTAATGAGGTCAGTCAGAAAGAGGGTCATTTAAGAGTCTGGTGACAGTGGGGAAGAAGCTGTTTTTGAGTCTGTTCGTGCGTGTTCTCAGACTTCTGTATCTCCTGCCCGATGGAAGAAGTTGGAAGAGTGAGTAAGCCGGGTGGGAGGGATCTTTGATTATGCTGCTCGCTTTCCTCAGGCAGCGGGAGGTGTAAATGGAGTCAATGGATGGGAGGCAGGTTCGTGTGATAGACTGGGCGGTGTTCACGACTCTCTGAAGTTTCTTGCGGTCCTGGGCCGAGCAGTAGCCATACCAGGCTGTGATGCAGCCCGATAGGATGCTTTTTATGGTGCATCTGTAAAAGTTGGTAAGGGTTAATGTGGACATGCCAAATTTCCTTAGTTTCCTGAGGAAGTATAGGCGCTGTTGTGCTTTCTTGGTGGTAGCGTCGACGTGGGTGGGCCAGGACAGGTTTTTGGAGATGTGCACCCCTAGGGATTTGAAACTGCTAACCATCTCCGCCTCGGCCCCGTTGATGCTGACAGGGGTATGTACAGTACTTTGCTTCCTGAAGTCAATTACCAGCTCTTTAGTTTTGCTGGCATTGAGGGAGGGATTGTTGTCGCTACACCACTCCACTAGGTTCTCTATCTCCCTCCTGTATTCAGACTCGTCGTTATTCGAGATCCGGCCCACTATGGTCGTATCGTCAGCAAATTTGTAGATGGAGTTGGAACCAAGTTTTGCCACGCAGTCATGTGTGTACAGGGAGTAGAGTAGGGGGCTAAGTACACAGCCTTGCGGGGCGCCGGTGTTGAGGACTATTGTGGAGGAGGTGTTGTTGTTCATTCTTACTGATTATGGTCTGTTGGTCAGAAAATCGAGGATCCAGTTGCAGAGTGCGGCGCCATGTCCTAGGTTTTGGAGCTTTGATATGAGCTTGGCTGGGATTATGGTGTTGAAGGCGGAGCTGTAGTCAATAAATAGGAGTCTAATGTAGGAGTCCTTGTTTTCGAGATGCTCTAGGGATGAGTGTAGGGCCAGGGAAATGGTGTCTGATGTGGACTGGTTGCAGCGGTATGCGAATTGCAGTGCATCAAGGTGTTCTGGGAGTATGGAGGTGATGCGCTTCATGATCAACCTCTCGAAGCACTTAATTACGACTGAAGTCAGGGCCACTGGTCGGTAGTCATTGAGGCACGTTGCCTGGTTCTTCTTTGGTACCGGTATGATGGTGGTCTTCTTGAAGCAGGTGGGGACCTCGGAGTGGAGTAAGGACAGGTTAAAGATGTCCGCAAATACCTCTGCCAGCTGGTCCGCGCAGGCTCTGAGTGCACGACCAGAGATCCTGTCCGGGTCCGTCGCCTTCCGAGGGTTCACTTTCAGGAAGGCCAATCTGACTTCGGAAGCTGTGATGGTGGGTATGGGTGAATTATGGGCTGCTGGGGCATTCGAAAGCGGATTGTTGGTTACCTGCTCGAACCGAGCATAGAATGCATTGAGTTCATCGGGGAAGGGTGCGCTGCTGCCAGAGATACTGTTCGGCTTCACTTTTTAGCCCGTTATGTTGTTTAGTCCTTGCCACAACCGCCGAGAGTCTGTCTGTGACTCTAGCTTGGTTTGATATTCTCTCTTGGCATCTCTGATGGCCTTGCGGAGGTCGTACCTGGATTACTTGTTTCGGTCAGGGTCGTCTGCCTTGAAGGCCTCAGATCCGTCCTTCAGTAGGGAGGCAATCTCGCGATTGAGCCATGGTTTCCGGTTGGGGAATGCACGTACTGCTTTCTTTGGCACGCAGCCGTCCACACATTTGCTGATGAAGTCTGTGACGGTGGTGGCATACTCATTTAAGTTGGTCGCTGAGTTCTTAAATATGGACCAGTCCACTGTCTCTAAGCAGTCACGTAAGAGCTCTTCTGTCTCCTCGGAACAGCACTGCACAACCTTCTTAGCTGGATTCTCCCGCTTGAGTATCTGCTTGTATGCCGGGAGAAGGAGCACCGTCTTATGGTCTGATTTCCCAACGTGTGATCGAGGGATGGAACGGTAGGCGCCTTTGATTCTTGAGTAGCAGTGGTCAAGAGTGTTGTTGCCCCTGGTGGGACAGGAGATGTGCTGGTGGAATTTTGGCAGTACACTCTTGAGGTTGGCTTTGTTGAAGTCTCCGGCCATGAGGAACAAGGCCTCCAGGTGTTCTGTTTCGTAGTTGTTTATTACTGTTTATAGTTCGTCAAGCACCTTCCTCACTTCTGCCTGGGGTGGGATGTAGACTGCTGTGATAATGGCTGAAGTGAACTCACGTCTTCTTAATCACCTGTAAACCAACTTTCTGCGACTCATGCACTAGCACACCCAGGTCTCTCTGCACAGCAGCATGTTTTAATATTTGATCATTTAAATAATAATCCCTTTTGCTGTTATTCATACCAAAATGGATAATCTCACATTTGTCAACATTGTATTCCGTCTGCCAGACCCTAGCCCTTGGGTGTAACTCTCGAGCGCCCTAACTGAACCTTCATGTCTCATCTTTACATAAGCCTCCTCCTTCCTCGAGACAAGTGTTTCAACTGCTTTAGTAAACCACGGTTCCCTCGCTCGACCACTTTCTCCCTGACTAACAGGTACATACTTATCAAGGACGCGCAGTAGCTGTTCCTTGAACAAGCTCCACATTTCCATTGTGCCCATCCCCTGCAGTTTTCCTCTCCATCCGATGCATCCTAAGTCTTGCCTCATCGCATCATAATTATCATAGAATTTACAGTGCAGAAGGAGGCCATTCGGCCCATCGAGTCTGCCCCGGCTCTTGGAAAGAGCACCCTACCCAAGGTCAACACCTCCACCCTATCCCCATAACCCAGTAACCCCACCCAACACTAAGGGCAATTTTGGACACTAAGGGCAATTTATCGTGGCCAATCCACCTAAACTGCGCATCTTTGGACTGTGCGAGGAAACCGGAGCACCCGGAGGAAACCCACGCACACACGGGGAGGATGTGCAGACTCCGCACAGACAGTGACCCAAGCCGGATTCGAACCTGGGACCCTGGAGCTGTGAAGCAATTGTGCTATCCACAATGCTACCTTGCTGCCTTTCCCCCAGATATAACTCTTGCCCTGCGGTATATACCTATCCCTTTCCATCACTAAAGTAAACGTAATCGAATTGTGGTCACTATCACCAAAGTGCTCACCTACCTCCAAATCTAACACCTGTCCAATATGGCCTCGCCTCTCGTTGGCCTATCTACATACTGTGTCAGGAAACCCTCCTGCACACATTGGACAAAAACAGACCCATCTCAAGTACTCGGACTATAGCGTTTCCAGTCAATATTTGGAAAGTTAAAGTCCCCCATAACAACGACCCTGTTGCTTTCGCTCCGATCCAGAATCATCTTTGCAATCCTTTCCTCTACATCTCTGGAACTTTTCGGAGGCCTATAGAAAACCCCTAACTGGGTGACCTCTCCTTTCCGGTTTCTAACCTCAGCCCATACGACCTCAGTAGACGAGTTGCTCACGGATGGGTGAGTAAATTTGCAGATGACATTAAAGTCGGTGGAGTTGTGGACAGTGCGGAAGGATGTTACAAGATCGAGAGGGACATAGATAAGCTACAGCGTTGGGCTGAGAGGTGGCAAATGGAGTTTAATGAAGAAAAGTGTGAGGTGATTCATTTTGGAAGGAATAACAGGAAGACAGAGTACTGGGCTAATGGTAAGATTCTTGGCAATGTGGATGAGCAGAGAGATCTTGGTGTCCATGTACATAGATCCCTGAAAGTTGCCACCCAGGTTGAGAGGGTTGTTAAGAAGGCGTACGGTGTGTTAGCTTTTATTGGTAGAGGGATTGAGTTTCGGAGCCACGAGGTCATGTTGCAGCTGTACAAAACTCTGGTGCGGCCGCATTTGGAGTATTGCGTGCAATTCTGGCCGCCGCATTATAGGAAGGATGTGGAAGCATTGGAAAGGGTGCAGAGGAGATTTACCAGGATGTTCCCTGGTATGGAGGGAAGATCTTATGAGGAAAGGCTGAGGGACTTGACGCTGTTTTCGTCAGAGAGAAGAAGGTTAAGAGGTGACTTTATTGAGGCATACATGAGGATCAGAGGATTAGATAGGGTGGACAGTGAGAGCCTTTTTCCTCGGATGGTGACGTCTAGCACGAGGGGACATAGCTTTAAATTGAGGGGAGATAGAAGTAGGACAGATGTCAGAGGTAGGTCCTTTACTCAGAGAGTAGTAAGGGCGTGGAATGCCCTGCCTGCAACAGTAGTGGACTCACCAACACTAAGGGCATTCAAATGGTCATTGGATAGACATATGGATGATAAGGGAAAAGTGTAGATGGGCTTCAGAGTGGTTTCAGAGGTCGGTGCAACATCGAGGGCCAAAGGGCCTGTACTGCGCTGTAATGTTCTATGTTCCATGTTCACTCGAGATGTTGAGGTGAGTAACACACAGATCCTGCCCACCATCGCGCTGCGTCACTCCTGTTACACTCAGCACCTCTCTGCTGGGGCCACTAGTTTGTGCCCTTCAGCTCCAAGCAGAGCTGGTCTTTTTGGACAGAATGTGCTGCGGGACCCATGGACCATCCACTCCAATGGTCCTACGTTCCCCCAGAGGTGTGGTGCGTGGTGAACGGGTTGCTGAGGAAGACAAGTGGGACAATGAGGAAGGAGGTTTGTGCAAGTGCGGGTGGGGAGGAGGGGATGGGGCAGGGTGGGAATGTCCATCACCATAGCAACTGGATCCACAACATCTGCTGCGATGGTTGCTGGGGGTTCAGGGCTGCCCACTTTAACATTGGCTGATGACTCTGGTGCATCACCCTCAGACTCGAGCTGAGGAGAGGTACAACGCTGCTCACACCTCCACACCCTCCCTCATAGAACAGACCATCGTACCTCTGAAGATGCGACAGGAAGGAAAATAAGAAAAGTGATAGGCAGAGAAATCAAGGCCCTTTGTCTGATAATGAAGTTGTAAAAAAGTGTAGGGATGGAACAAGGAACGTTAAAAGGACTAACCTTAAGGTTTTATACCTGAACGTGCAGATCATTTGAAATAATGGATGAATTAGTTGTGCAGATAGATGTCAAGGGATTGGACCACTGAAAAATGAGGCTGAAGAAGTAATAATAGGAAACAAAGAAATGGCCGAGGAACTGAATAGTTACTTTGCATCAGAATTCATGGTGGAAGACACCAGTGGGATGCCAGAGCTCCAGGAGAATCAGGGGGCAGAGGTGAGTGTCATGGCCATCGCTAAGGAGAAGGTTCTGGGGAAACTGGAAGGTCTGAAGGTGGATAAATCCCCTGGACCGGATGGACTATACCCCAGGATTCTGAAAGAGAAGCTGAGGAGATTGCAGAGGCATTGCTGATGATCTTTCAGGAATCATTGGAGGCAGGGAGGGCCCCAGTGAACTGGAAAGTGGCTAATGTAATACGGCTGTTTCAGAAGGGAGGGAAGCAGAAGACGGGAATTTATAGGCCGATAGCTTGACTTCGGTCATTGGTAAGCTTTTCGAGTGCATTATTAAAGATGAGATCGCGGAGTACTTGGAAGTGCATCGTGAAATTGGACTGAGTCACACGGCGTCGTCAAGGGGAGGTCATGTCTGACAAATCTGTTAGAGTTCTTTGAGGAGGTAACAAGGAAGTTAGACAAAGGAGAACCAGTGGATATGATTTATTTAGATTTCCAGAAGGCGTTTGACAAGGTGCCACATAGGAGACTGTTAAATAAGTTAAGGTGTTAAGGGTAAGATCCTGGTGTGGATAGAGGATTGGCTGACTGGCAGAAGGCAGAGAGTGGGGGTAAAGGGATCTTTTTCAGGATGGCAGCTGGTGACAAGTGGTGTGCCTCAGGGGTCTGTGCTGGGACCACAGCTTTTCACAATATACATTAATGATCTGGAAGAAGGAACTGAAGGCACTGTTACTAAGTTTGCAGATGAAACAAAGATGTGTCGAGGGACGGGTACTATTGAGGAAGCGGGGGGCTGCAGAAGGACTTGGACAGGCTGGGAGAGTGGGCAAAGAAGTGGGATACAATGTGGAAAAGTGTGAGGTTATGTACTTTGGAAGGAGGAATGGAGGCATGGACTATTTTCTAAATGGGAAAATGCTTAGGAAATCAGAAGCAGAAAGGGACTTGGAAGTCCTTGTTCACGATTCTCTTAAGGTTAACTTGCAGGTTCAGTCGGCAGTTAGGAAGGCAGGAATGTTTTTTGAAAATATTTTTTATTCTCCTCCGTTTTCACATTTTCTCCCAAATTTACAGCCACAATAAACAATAATCAGTAACGAATGTAATGTCAATCCCCATATCAATAACAACGATCCCACCCTCCCACCAAACCCCAGACATTGGCCCACATGTTAACATAAAAAAATGACAAAAAGGAATCAGGAATCACCCATAGTCAGCATTAACACGCACAGTCGCCCTCGCCCCCACCCTCCCAGCCCCCAACCCCACTAATGTTCGATGTAATTCAATTCTCGAAATTGCATAATGCATGCAGCACGGTAACATAGTGGTTAGCACAATTGCTTCACAGATCCAGGGTCCCAGGTTCGATTCCCCGCTGGGTCACTGTCTGTGCGGAGTCTACACCTTCTCCCAGTGTGTGCGTGGGTTTCCTCCGGGTGCTCCGATTTCCTACCACAGTCCAAAGATGTGCAGTTTAGGTGGATTGGCCATGCTAAATTGCCCTTAATGTCCAAAATTGCCCTTAGTGTTGGGTGGGGTTACTGTATTATGGGGATAGGGTGGAGATGTGGGCTTCGGTAGGGTGCTCTTTCCAAGAGCCGGTGCAGACTCGATGGGCCGAATGGCCTCCTTCTGTACTGTAACTTCTATGAATAACGCCCATGAATTGTAGAACCACTCCATCCTTCCCTTCAGTTCAAATTTGACCTTTTCAAGCGTTACGAATTCCAGCAGGTCCCCCCGCCACTCCAGGGCACAGGGTGGAGAGGTTGATCTGCACCCTAACAGGATCAACAAGACGAAGGCTACAACATCTGCCTCAGCGCCCGTTTCCATCCCCGGTTGGTCCGACATCCGGAATATGGCCTCCCGAGGGCCCGGGTCCAGTTTCACGTGCACCACTTTAGAGATTACCCGAAACACCTCCTTCCAGTAATCCTCCAGCTTTGGACAGGACCAAAACATATCAACGTGGTTTGCGGGGCCTCCCCTGCAATGTTCACACACATCTTCTACCCCCTCAAAGAGCTGGCTCATCCTCGCCCTTGTACGGTGCGCTCTATACACCACCTTCAGCTGTATCAGCCCCAACCTCGCACATGAGGTGGAGGCGTTCACCCTCCGGAGCACCTCACACCAGAACCCCTCCTCCATACCCTCTCCCAACTCTTCCTCCCACTTTGCCTTGATCCCTTCCAGTGGCGCCTTCTCCTCCTCCAAAATAGCCCCGTAAACCGCCGACACTACCCCCTTCTCCAGTCTCCGTGTCGTTAGCACCTCCTCCAGCAATGTGGAGGCCGACTCCACTGGGAAGTTCTGTATTTCCTTTCTGGAAAAGTGTCAAACCTGCATGTATCGAAATATTTCCCTCTGCTCCAGCCCATACTTCGCTCCCAGCTCCTTCAATCCTGCAAAACAATCCCCAAGGAATAAATCTTTTAGTGTTCTAATTCCTTTCTCCTCCCATCTCCGAAAATGTCCATCCTACTTCCCTGGCTCAAATCTATGGTTCCCCCGATTTGGCATTTCACTTGCCCCTGCCCCCAACCCGAAGCGCTGTCGAAACTGCCTCCAAATTCTCAACAAAGCTATTACTACCGGACTCCCTGAGTATCCCCCTCGAGGCCGTCGGGAGCGACGCTGTCGCCCGCACCTTCAATCCCGAACCCCTATACAAACTCTCCTCCATTCTGACCCATTCTGATTCAAGCCCTCTGACCCAGCTCCGTACCTTCTCCACATTCGCCGCCCAGTAATAATCCATGAGGTTCGGAAGACCCAAACCCCCTGCCTGCCTTCCTCTCTGTAGTAGCACCTTTCTAATTCTGACCACCTTCCCTCCCCATATGAACGAGGTAATCATCCCTTCAAACCCTTCTAGCCTGTCAAAGGCTTTCTCATCGTCCCCCCCCCCCCCTCTTTTACCACCTTCCCTGAGCTTACTGAAATATCTAAACCCCGGCACCTGCAACAACCATTCCTGTCCCTGCTCTATCCATGTCTCCGAAATGGCCACAACATCAAAGTCCCAGGTACCAACCCATGCCGCAAGTTCACCCACCTTATTCCGGATGCTCCTGGCATTGAAGTAGACACACTTTAAACCACCTTCCTGCCTGCCGGTACACTCCTGCAACTTTGAAACCTTACTCATGACCTCACTACTCTCAACCTCCTGTATACTGGAGCTACAATTCAGGTTCTCAAGCCCCAGCTGAACTAGTTTAAACCCTCCCGAAGAGCATTAGCAAATTTCCCCCCCAGTAGATTGGTACCCCTCTGGTCCAGGTGTAGACCATCCCGTTTGTAGAGGTCGCACCGACCCCAGAATGAGCCCCAATTATCCAGAAATCTGAAACCCTCCCTCCTGCACCAACCCTGTAGCCACGTGTTCAACTCCTCTCTCTCCGTATTCCTCGTCTCGCTAGCACTTGGCACGGGTAACAACCCAGAGATAATAATTTTGTTTGTCCTAAATCTAAGTTTCCACCCTAGCTCCCTGAATTCCTGCCTTACATCCCTATCCCTTTTCCTACCTCTGTCGTTGTACCTATATGGACCACGACTTGGGGCTGCTCCCCCTCCCACTTAAGGATCCCGAAAACACGATGACTGAGGTCCATCTCGTTCATGCTTCTCTTTTTCAATCGGGTTCGAGTCCGACATGATTTCCCGCTGGTGTGATGCACGATAGGAAGGCCTGATGGGATATTGACGAGCTGCTGTTAAATTGAATATTCATGAGATGCAAATGGTTGCAAATTGCAATCACACCACCAGGCAGCAGGATAACTGAGCCACGAATAATCCGCCTTCAGGGGAATTACAAACTTTTTTATGCCCGGGGGTTTCCGGCTTTTCCTCTCCTGCTGGATTCTCTGCTCCCTCCCGTCACCAAACTCTCCCCGGTTGGGATGGGAGAGGGATCATAGAATCCCTACAGTGCAGAAGGAGGCCATTCGGCCCATCGGAGTCTGCAATGACAGAGCACTGCAGCCAGGCTCACTCCCCCACCCTATCCCTGTCCTATCCCGGTATCCCCGCACATGGCCAAGCCACCTAACCTGCACATCTCTGGACTGTGGGAGTAACTCGGAGCTCCCAGAGGAAACCCACGCAGACACGGGGACAATGTACAAACTCCTCACAGACAGCCACCTGAGGCCAGAATTGATCCCGTGTCCCTGGAGCTGTGAAGCAGCAGTGCTAACCACTGTACCACCCAACACCTTCCAGAGCGATCCACTGGTTCACTCACTACCTGAGCTGTATTTCCCACAATTTGCCTCTCCTGGGACCACCACTGGCTCCGTGCCCTTTACCAATATTAAAAATGTCAGTTGGAGGGACAGGGTTTGGCTCCCTCAGGTTTATTTCCAGTCTCTCTTAGTTACCCCCACTCCCATGCCCTCTGTGTTGAAGATGGCAGTAGCAGCTGGTAAAGATCCTGTACCTGAGGAATGGAGGGATAGAGACACCATTCTCCCAATCTGACCCCCCGGACCCTAACCTGGGGAGAGGCCTCAGTTTTCACAAACCCAATAGGCTGTGGTTCTGTTGATCCGTGGGGCGGTCCTGTCCCTTTAAATGTCTGACTGCCCCTTCGAATGTTGCAGACACTTCCCATTCTAATTCCCAAACCTACTTCCTATTGTGAGAAACACTCTCCCACTATTGGTTCAGTAAAGATAACTCCAATCTCCATGGACTGCAGCAGTTCAAGAAGGCAGCTCACCACCGCCTCCTTCAGGGCAATTAGGGATGGGTAATAAAAGCTGGCCTAGCCAGCGACACCCACATGCCAGGAATTCATTTAGACACTAACTGGGAGAGGTCAGTGTGTTTGAGAGAGCTGTTCCACAGTGTGAGAACAATATTGCATTTCACAATTATATCAACACATCTGTACTGCTGAGATCAGCACAGAGTAACCCCCAGGATAGAAATCATTCACAAACTAACACAACTAGATCAGTCTCAGAAGCTGTTTCCTTTCTTTAACACAGAACTTCTACTGCCTGGACTGTCCCTTTAAATACTCTCAGGAAACTTTCAGCTCAGAATTTAACTCACTGATTTTGTTTTTCTCTTAAAGGTGCGACTGATCCAGTCCTTATCCAGTCTCCGAGTCTGGAACGTGTCCCAGAGGGTCAGACTGCACGGTTACAGTGCACCATGCGGAACGCCGCACTGAGAGACAACGTGGTTTATTGGTACCGGGAGCGGCCAGGGAAACAGTGGGAGAGCATTTTAACACATTATGCATATAATGACATATACCGGTCTCCAGGTTTCTCTGAGCGTTTCCTGCCTTCCAGACACATCGACTCCAACAGATACATCCTGACAATTAGCAACGTGCAGCCCAGTGACACTGCCGTCTATTACTGCTCAGTGTGGAGCAGGATCTATGGGAGTGGAAGCCGGCTGAATGTAACCAGTGAGTAGAGTTTTCATTCCAATTACCCACAGCAATAGCCTCTTCCAGATGAGTGAATTGGAGATGCGTTTGTGATGATGAAGAGCTAGGAGGTGATGTAAAGTGATCTTACTGATGGGTTCACTGTGGGGAAGAAGCTGAGCTCAGCTTCAGCAATTCCCCAAAGTTCCACATCTCTGGCTTTATCCTGAGGGGGTGTCGGGGAGGTTAGTGCCGTGTGGCTGTTTACTGAGCTGCAGAGAAACTTTGTCTGAGCCGAGTCCGAATGTTGGACAGACATTTGGAGAGAGTGGAAAGAACATTGGGATCAATGGGGGAGGTGGAGAGACTGATCTGAGTGATGGTGAAGTTGGGAATGTTGACCAGGTTTCTGAGGGTGAAATGAGGATGAGGAGGGAGCCAGGGATGGTGCCCTGGGGACACAGCAGAGGCGATCATTCAGACACTGGAGGAGAAATCCTTTGGTGCTCATATAATGTGGATGATGTGAGCAGCAGGAGTGGGACCGTGAGAGAGCAGTGCCAGGGGCTGGAATGTGGATTGGAGACTTTTAAACAGGAACCTGTGCTCAGTGATGTTAAACAGAGTGGAGAGGTGAAAGATTCTGAGGAGGGATAGACAGTGGCCATCACATTCACACAGATATCAGTTATGATGTTGATCAGTGGAGTGCCAGTGTTGTGGGTGAGAGTGAAGACTGATTGCAGGATCAGGAGCTGGGAGTGGGCAGGAGGTGGCTCCCAATTGCAAACAGCAAGAGTCAGTCGAATGGATGGTTTGATTGTGGAGACAAAGAAATGGCTCCGTTGCTGAGAATGTGTGTGTGAAATGAGCATGGATTGTGTGGGGAGGAGTGGACAGATGGTCAGATCTAAGCACAGCTGTCTTTTCACATCCTGTCATGAATGATGGTGGGGAGCTGTGACGGTCCCAGACCAGACCCCAACTTTTGTTAGGATCCCGGACAGGAAACCCCAAACAATTTACAATTCATAAAACTGTGAGGAAAGGATATTTCACCCCAGGAGTGGTGAGTCTGACCAATAGGCATCTTTTATAGTAAAGCAAACTTTAATTTAAACACAAAATTAACCACATTGTAAGTGTGGTAGTCTGTGTAGCGGTATTACGGTACCTGGTAATGCTGGAACACCATTGGTAGATATTGTATGTTTCCTATTGGTCGAGCTGTATGGTAGCTCCGCCCTGCTAGGCGGGGTATAAGAGCCCGTGCCGCCCCAGCAGCCTTCACTCTGTACCTGAGCTGCTGGGGGAAACATCTCGCTTATTAAAGCCTTCAGTTGGACTACAACCTCGCTTTAGTGGTCATTCATCGTGCGTCAGTGAGTAATTGTAAAGTTACCATAGTCCCAGATGACCACAGGCTGCTTTCCCTTTGAGGGGGAGAGCTGACTGGTGGTGATTTAACCTGAGGGTCACCACACCTCAGGCGAGAGACCAGGTTGAGAAGGCGGGGCCTTAATGAATAACCGCAGACTGTACGGGAATTGAACCCACGCTGCTGGCCTCGTTCTGCATCACAAGCTAGCTGTCTGGCCCATTGAGCTAACCCGGCCCCTTTAACCACATTGACAGCAAAGAAATAACTTTACATTTATCAGTGAAACAGTTCATAAATAAAAGGAAAAAAACTTTCCTCGTGCTCTACTCCTACCAATATATATATTCCAAATAATCAAACCGCTACAGTTCAAAATCATAAATAAAGTTGACAATCAGGGTTACTCCATGTTCTCTGTGCAGACCTTTGGCGAGAGAGGCCCTTTCAAGAACAACCTGAAAATCCTTCTGTCTTGTCAGACTCAAATCCTCTGACAAACCTGTGAAAACCACTGGCAGACCTGGCTCCTCCCATTAATAACATAATCTGTATCCCAATGTGATGTCCCATGACCTGCCCAGCGAAGACTAAACACCATCACTCACCAATTATCTACACTCCAGTGACCTTCCAAAACAGAAACTAGTTCCATTAGCCATCTCTCTGTAAACAAATAAATGGTTAAATTCAACGATGACCTCACATTGATGACTCCTGAATCGCAGCTTTAAGAACAAAGAAAAGTACAGCACAGGACCGGCTCCTTCAGCTCCAAGCCTGCGCCGTCCATATTGCCCATCTAACTGAAAACCTTCTATACTTCCGGGGTACTTATCCCTCTATTCCCATCCTATTTATGGATTTGTCAAGGTGCCCCACAAACGTCACTTTCGTAGCTGAGTTCACCATCTCCTCCGACAGCGAGTTCCAGGCACCCGCTACCCTCTGTGTAATAAAACTTCCCTTGCCCATGTCCTCTAAACTTTGCCCCTTGCATCTTAAACCTGTGTCCCTCAGTAATTGACTCTCCCATCCTGGGACAAAGCTTTTGCCTGTCTACTCTGTCCATGCCCCTCATAATTTTGGAGACTTTTATCAGGATGCCCCTCAACCTCCGCCGCTCTAGTGAGAACAAACCATGTTTCTCCAACCTCTCCTCATAGTTAATGCCCTCCATACCAGGCAACATGCTGGTAAACCTCTGCTAAACCCTATCCAAACCCTCCACATCCTTTTGGTAGTGTGGCGACCAGAATTAAACATTGTATTCCAAGTAGCCTAACTAAGGTTCTATACAACTAGAGCATGACTTGCCAATTTTTATGCTCAATTGCCGGACCGACGAAGGCAAGCATTCCGTATGTCTTCTGGACAACATTCTCCACCTGTTTTGCCACTTCCACTGACCTGTGTACCTGTACACCCAGATCCCTCTGCCTGTCAATATTCTCAAGGGTTCTGGCATTTACTGTATATTTCCCAAAGATTTTAGACCTTCCAAAAAGCATAACCTCACATTTAGCCGGATTATAGTCAATCTGCCATCTCTCTGCGCAAGTCTCCAAACGATCTATATCCTGCCGTATCCTCTGACAGTCCTCATCGCTATCCACAATTCCACCAACCTTCATGTCATCTGCAAACTTATTAACACTGTCCACCAAACAGCAAAGGTCCTCAGCAGGTACCCCTTCACCCTGGGGTGTCCCTCGAAGATGTCGGGGATGTCTGACTGCCCCAGGATGCAGCTGTCGTGCACACTCCCGGGGAAGTGTGCACACACGAGCACGATCTCCATGTGGTGGTCGCTCACAAGTTGGAGGTTCAGAGAGTGGAATCCTTTTCTGTTGGTGAAGGGAACACCGTGGTACCCCGGTGTGTGCAAGTGAACATGTGTGCGATCTATTCCCCCCTGGATCTGGGGCATCCCAGTGATGGCCCCCCCCCCCGCCCCGTACAGCTGAGGCAGCAATGGGGCCGTGATTGGAGAACAGGATGCACTCGGCTGGGGGGGTGAGGTGGGGGTGGGGGGTGACGTGAGGGTGGAGGGGTGAGGTGCGGGTGGGGGGGAGGTTGACTGTACACAGCAGCAGAATGATTGTGAGGATTCACTGTCAGGGAAAGTGATCATTCCGAGGGAAGCAGTGAGCAGGATGGGGAGGGGATTAGGGATTTTCCGGCAACATTTCTGCAGCACCGGAGCACAGAGCAGAGAAGCAGAGGAGCTGGAATGTGAGAGGAGGGATTGAGAGATGTGTGGCTCCATGAGTGGGGACAGGGTGTGGGGAGAGCCTGAGACTGGGAGGTGTAATCAGGAGCTGCCGTCCATCCAGACGCACATCACTCTGCTCACTGACGTTGCTATTCCTCTTCACATTCCCAGCGGCATTCCTGTTGTTCCCTCAGTTCCTATTTCTATTATTTGGTCTCTATCTCTTTTTGTCCATGACCTTTAATTTGAGCAGAAGTGAGGAACACAAGGGTGGGGGTGCTAGATATTACATAGATATTCCATAATAGTTAACCAGTTGTATTGGTTGCTTGTTTAATTAGTTATTTTTAATAAGAAGTTAATTATGTTTAAATGCACAAACCTGGTGACTGTAATTATTGGGCAGCTGAAGACCTCGGGTATTGTAAAATAAAAGTTAACATCAACCATGTTGAGACTCCGGGTCAAGTGGGGCTGGAATTGACCGCGCACTGGCCCAGGGTGTTGTAACAATATGTTTCAACTAATTGACATTTAACTCAGATACTTTTAAACATGAGCTGATGTGTGACTTGCTCAAAGCGAGACAGATACCGGCTGTCTGCAAACAAAAGGAATATGTTCAAGCCGTGCTCCTTTCTTTCAATTCAACAGGAGCTTTGGGAGCCTCTAATTCGAGGTAATTCTCCATGGCAACGTTTCAGTCAATCAGAGTTGACTTTCTTTTTTAATAATCTTTATTGTCACAAATAGGCTTACATTAACACTGTCATGAAGTTACTGTAAAAAGCCCCTAGTCGCCACATTCCGGCGCCTGTTCGGGTACACAGAGGGAGAATTCAGAATGTTCAAATTACCTAACAACTCGTCTTTCGAGACTTGTGGGAGGAAACCGGAGCGCCCGGAGGAAATCCACGCAGACACGGGGAGAATGTGCAGACTCCGACAGACAGTGACCCAAGCCGGGAATCGAACCTGGGACCCGAGAGCAGTGAAGCAACAGTGCCAACCACTGTGCTACAGTGCCGCCCATTGGCACCATTTCCCCTGTAGAATAAATTATGAATCTTTGAAATTAAACATTCCTGTGTTTTTCTTGATGAGTACAAAATGAAAAACTTCAACAATGTGTCTCTTTTTGACAAGATTCAATCCTAAACAAACAAGTAACTGATTTTTAATTTACTCACACAAATATATTTTGCTTTATTTGAATGAATCAGCCCATCGTTTCAGTCTTAGAATCTGGTTCTCGCTTTTTAACACCGAACATTCCCTTTAAACACTTTGGAACCTTCAGACTGGTGTTTAACTTGTTGATATTTTTCCCTTAAAGGTGCGAATGCTCCAGTCCTTATCCAGTCTCCGAGTCTGGAACGTGTCCCAGAGGGTCAGACTGCACGGTTACAGTGCACCATGCGGAACGCCGCAGTGACACACACCGATGTTCACTGGAACCGGGAGCTGCCAGGGAAAGATATGGAGAGGGTTTTAACACATGATATAAAGAACAACACACGATGGAGTCCAGGTTTCATTGAGCGTTTCCATCCTTCCCGAGACACGTCCAATAAAACCTTCATCCTGACAATCAGCAACGTGCAGCCCAGTGACACTGCCGTCTATTACTGCTCCGTGTGGGGAGATATCAGTGGGAATGGATCACAGCTGACTGTAACCAGTAAGTACAGTTTCCATGATTCTCATGTGGTTTTACTCACAGATAGAATCTTCTTGAACTTATCGTCCAGAACTTAAATTCTTTGACTCCTTTGTTTACTCGGGTTTTTGCCAATGTGGTGCCTCGAGCTGTTTTGTTTTATATTCATACTTTATTGGCAAGATGCCATCCCTAACTGCCCTGGAGAAGGTGGTGGTGAGCTGCCTTCTTGAACCGCTGCACTCCATGTGGTGTAGGTACTGCTGTTAGGGAGGGAGTTCCAGGATTGTGACCCAGCGACAGTGAAGGGACGACGATACATTTTGTTACGACACCCTGGTCAGCGCACGCTCAGTTCCAGCCACACAGATCCCAGAGTCCCAACATAAGTGAATTAACCAGTAATTTGTGTATTTTCCTGAGATCTTTGACCCTTGACTTCTCCAATGAGTTACATGCACAAGATTTGAAAGTAAAACATTAGAACTGTTTATTTATAAAGAGAGTAAAATATGAACAAATTATGGAAATAATGTAACACTGATCTACTAGTCTAACTATTCCCCAAACACCGCCCCACCCTCCACCCACATGCACATAAGACAGACACACAGGGGAGAAGGGAAATGATCGAAATGATGGGCATTAAACTGGGTGTGAGATATTTGAGGATCTTTGCTGCTGAGGTTGAGGTCTTTGTAGGCAGTGAACTCTTCAGAATGCGAGGTGTTGAACCATCGGTTGGCTTGGACCCTCAAGCTGGGCCATTCAGGCCGGATTCTCAGGCTGTGGGATCCCCTCTGGGGACAGGTTACAACTTGTGTTGAGCTGAGCCTTACCCACAGACAGAGAACTTCAAACCTGCTGAGTTTCTGATATGTGGTCAGCTTCAGCAGACTCACCAACAACTTGTCTCAGTTACACAGAATATTAGAGCAGCATTTTCCTGAGGCCTTTGAGAGGTCTGGTACTTTTAATGGAAGAGGAACCGGAAAGGACCCCCTCCCCAGCTCTGTATTCAGGTTTTGAGTACTCACTAACTGCTCTGTGTACCTGAAGGGGGTTCAAACTGAGATTTGAGAGAGAATCCCCTTCTTCTGGGAGAGAGATTCAAGAGGATTCTGCTCAGCTCAGCAGTTTGGAAAAATCTGGGTTGGCCGGCACCGATTCGTCCTCCAACACGGCCGGAGACTTCTCAGCTCACACTCTCCTTGGCATTCCGTGGGCCACAACAGTTTTACGTGTTTCTGTAACATGGCCAACATGCATTGTCCCCCAGTCTCTAACTGAGACAGAATCTGAGGGTTTAGTTCAGAAGGAGGTGGTTTTGGTGGTTGAACAGGTTTGAAGTCCCCAAAATGGGTGGTTAACAGACTGTCCCTGGTACTTCCCTCCAACTTGGTCGACACTCCTTGGCACCTTCTCTATACCTGACTCTGTCTGTCCCTCGCCACTCGCTGTGTGAATCTGTCTCCAGCACACTCTCAGAGAAATAATTCCAGATCCTAACCACTCGCTGTGTGAATCTGTCTCCACCACACTCTCAGACAGAACATTCCAGATCCTAACCACTCGCTGTGTGAATCTGCCTCCACCACACTCTCAGACAGTACATTCCAGATCCTCACCACTCGCTGTGTGAATCTGTCTTCACCACACTCTCAGACAGTACATTCCAGATCCTAACCACTCGTTGTGTGAATCTGTCTCCACCACACTCACAGACAGAACATTCCGGATCCTAACCACTCGCTGTGTGAATCTGTCTCCACCACACTCTCAGACAGTACATTCCGGATCCTAACCACTCGTTGTGTGAATCTATCTCCACCGCACTCGCAGACAGTACATTCCTGATCCTAACCACTCGCTGTGTGAATCTGTCTCCACCACACTCTCAGACAGAACATTCCGGATCCTAACCACTCGCTGTGTGAATCTGTCTCCACCACACTCTCAGACAGAACATTCCGGAGCCTAACCACTCGCTGTGTGAATCTGCCTCCACCACACTCTCAGACAGAACATTCCGGATCCTAACTACTCACTGCGTGAATCTGCCTCCACCACACTCTCAGACAGTACATTCCGGATCCTAACCACTCGCTGTGTGAATCTGTCTCCACCACACTCTCAGACAGAACATTCCGGATCCTAAACACTCGCTGTGTGAATCTGTCTCCACCACACTCTCAGACAGAACATTACGAATCCTAACCACTCGCTGTGTGCACCTGGCTCCACCACACTCTCAGACAGTACATTCCAGTTCGTAAACACTCCGTGTGTAAATCTGTCTCTATAACACTCAGGCAGAACATTCTAAATCCTAACCACTCGCTGTGTGAATCTGTCTCCACCACACTCTCAGACAGAACATTACGGATCCTAATCACTCGCTGTGTGAATCTGCGTCCACCACACTCTCAGACAGAACATTCCGGATCCTAACCACTCGCTGTGTGAATCTGCCTCCACCACACTCTCAGACAGAACATTCCGGATCCAAACCATTTGCTGTGTGAATCTGTCTCCACCACACTCTCAGACAGTACATCCCGGATCCTAACCACTCGCTGTGTGAATCTGTCTCCACCACACTCTCAGACAGTACATTCCGGATCCTAACCACTCGCTGTGTGAATCTGTCTCCACCTCACTCTCAGACAGAACTTTACGGATCCTAACCACTCGCTGTGTGAATCTGTCTCCACCACACTCTCAGACAGTGCATTCCGGATCCTAACCACTCGCTGTGTGAATCTGTCTCCACCACACTCTCAGACAGTACATCCCGGATCCTAACAAATCGCTGTGTGCATCTGTCTCCACCACACTCACAGACAGAACATTCCGGATCATAACCACCCGCAGTGTGAATCCGGCTCCACCACACTTTCAGACAGAACATTCCGGATCCTAACCACTTGTTGTGTGAATCCGCCTCCACCACACTCACAAACAGTACATTCCGGATCCTAACCACTCGCTGTGTGAATCTGTCTCCACCACACTCTCAGACAGAACATTCCGGATCCTAACCACTCGCTGTGTGAATCTGCCTCCACCACACTCTCAGACAGAACATTCCCGATTCTAACCACTCGCTGTGTGAATCTCCCTTCACCACAATCACAGACAGAACATTCCGGATCCTAACCACTCGTTGTCTGAATCTGGCTCCACCACACTCTCAGACAGAACATTCCGGATCCTAACCACTCGCTGTGTGAATCTGTCTCCACCACACTCACAGACATTACATTCCGGATCCTAACCACTCGTTGTCTGAATCTGTCTACACCACACTCTCAGACAGAACATTCCCGATTCTAACCACTCGTTGTCTGAATCTGTCTCCACCACACTCTCAGACAGAACATTCCGGATCCTAACCACTCGCTGTGTGAATCTGTCTCCACCACACTCTCAGACAGAACATTACGGATCCTAACCACTCGCTGTTTGAATCTGTCTCCACCACACTCACAGACAGAACATTCTGGATCCTAACCACTCGTTGTGTGAATCTGACTCCACCACACTCTCAGACAGAACATTACGGATCCTAACCACTCACTGTTTGAATCTGTCTCCACCTCACTCTCAGACAGAACATTCCGGATCCTAACCACTCGCTGTGTGAATCTGGCTCCACCACACTCTCAGACAGTACATTCCGGATCCTAACCACTCGCTGTGTGAATCTGCCTCCACCACACTCTCAGACAGAACATTACGGATCCTAACCACTCACTGTGTGAATCTGTCTCCACCACACTCTCAGACAGAACATTCCGGATCCTAACCACTCGCTCTGTGAATCTGTCTTCACCACAATCACAGACAGTACATTCCGGATCCTAACCACTCGCTGTGTGAATCTGTCTCCACCACACTCTCAGACAGAACATTCCGGATCCTAACCACTCGCTGTGTGAATCTGCCTCCACCACACTCTCAGACAGAACATTCCGGATCCTAACTACTCACTGCGTGAATCTGCCTCCACCACACTCTCAGACAGTACATTCCGGATCCTAACCACTCGCTGTGTGAATCTGTCTCCACCACACTCTCAGACAGAACATTACGAATCCTAACCACTCGCTGTGTGCATCTGGCTCCACCACACTGTCAGACAGTACATTCCAGTTCGTAAACACTCCCTGTGTAAATCTGTCTATATAACACTCAGGCAGAACATTCTAAATCCTAACCACTCGCTGTGTGAATCTGTCTCCACCACACTCTCAGACAGAACATTACGGATCCTAATCACTCGCTGTGTGAATCTGCGTCCACCACACTCTCAGACAGAACATTCCGGATCCTAACCACTCGCTGTGTGAATCTGCCTCCACCACACTCTCAGACAGAACATTCCGGATCCTAACCACTCGCTGTGTGAATCTGTCTCCACCACACTCTCAGACAGAACATTCCGGATCCTAACCACTCGCTGTGTGAATCTGTCTCCACCACACTCTCAGACAGAACATTCCGGATCCTAACCACTCGCTGTGTGAATCTGTCTCCACCACACTCTCAGACAGAACATTCCGGATCCTAACCACTCGCTGTGTGAATCTGTCTCCACCACACTCTCAGACAGAACATTCCGGATCCTAACCACTCGCTGTGTGAATCTGCCTCCACCACACTCTCAGACAGTACATTCCAGTTTGTAAACACTCCCTGTGTAAATCTGTCTCTATAACACTCAGGCAGAACATTCTAAATCCTAACCACTCGCTGTGTGAATCTGTCTCCACCACACTCTCAGACAGAACATTACGGATCCTAACCACTCGCTATTTGAATCTGTCTCCACCACACTCTCAGACAGAACATTCCGGATCCTAACCACTCGCTGTGTGAATCTGTCTCCACCACACTCTCAGACAGTGCATTCCGGATCCTAACCACTCGCTGTGTGAATCTGTCTCCACCACACTCTCAGACAGTACATCCCGGATCCTAACCACTCGCTGTGTGCATCTGTCTCCACCACACTCACAGACAGAACATTCCGGATCATAACCACCCGCAGTGTGAATCCGGCTCCACCACACTTTCAGACAGAACATTCCGGATCCTAACCACTTGTTGTGTGAATCCGCTCCACCACACTCACAAACAGTACATTCCGGATCCTAACCACTCGCTGTGTGAATCTGTCTCCACCACACTCTCAGACAGAACATTCCGGATCCTAACCACTCGCTGTGTGAATCTGCCTCCACCACACTCTCAGACAGAACATTCCCGATTCTAACCACTCGCTGTGTGAATCTCCCTTCACCACAATCACAGACAGAACATTCCGGATCCTAACCACTCGTTGTCTGAATCTGGCTCCACCACACTCTCAGACAGAACATTCCGGATCCTAACCACTCGCTGTGTGAATCTGTCTCCACCACACCCACAGACATTACATTCCGGATCCTAACCACTCGTTGTCTGAATCTGTCTACACCACACTCTCAGACAGAACATTCCCGATTCTAACCACTCGCTGTGTGAATCTGTCTCCACCACACTCACAGACAGCACATTCCGGATCCTAACCACTCGTTGTCTGAATCTGTCTCCACCACACTCTCAGACAGAACATTCCGGATCCTAACCACTCGCTGTGTGAATCTGTCTCCACCACACTCTCAGACAGAACATTACGGATCCTAACCACTCGCTGTTTGAATCTGTCTCCACCACACTCACAGACAGAACATTCTGGATCCTAACCACTCGTTGTGTGAATCTGACTCCACCACACTCTCAGACTGAACATTACGGATCCTAACCACTCACTGTTTGAATCTGTCTCCACCTCACTCTCAGACAGAACATTCCGGATCCTAACCACTCGCTGTGTGAATCTGGCTCCACCACACTCTCAGACAGAACATTCCGGATCCTAACCACTCGCTGTGTGAATCTGCCTCCACCACACTCTCAGACAGAACATTACGGATCCTAACCACTCACTGTGTGAATCTGTCTCCACCACACTCTCAGACAGAACATTCCGGATCCTAACCACTCGCTCTGTGAATCTGTCTTCACCACAATCACAGACAGTACATTCCGGATCCTAACCACTCGCTGTGTGAATCTGTCTCCACCACACTCTCAGACAGAACATTCCGGATCCTAAACACTCGCTGTGTGAATCTGTCTCCACCACACTCTCAGACAGAACATTCCAGATCCTAACCACTCGCTGTGTGAATCTGTCTCCACCACACTCTCAGACAGAACATTCCGGAGCCTAACCACTCGCTGTGTGAATCTGCCTCCACCACACTCTCAGACAGAACATTCCGGATCCTAACTACTCACTGCGTGAATCTGCCTCCACCACACTCTCAGACAGTACATTCCGGATCCTAACCACTCGCTGTGTGAATCTGTCTCCACCACACTCTCAGACAGAACATTCCGGATCCTAAACACTCGCTGTGTGAATCTGTCTCCACCACACTCTCAGACAGAACATTACGAATCCTAACCACTCGCTGTGTGCATCTGGCTCCACCACACTCTCAGACAGTACATTCCAGTTCGTAAACACTCCCTGTGTAAATCTGTCTCTATAACACTCAGGCAGAACATTCTAAATCCGAACCACTCGCTGTGTGAATCTGTCTCCACCACACTCTCAGACAGAACATTACGGATCCTAATCACTCGCTGTGTGAATCTGCGTCCACCACACTCTCAGACAGAACATTCCGGATCCTAACCACTCGCTGTGTGAATCTGCCTCCACCACACTCTCAGACAGAACATTCCGGATCCTAACCACTCGCTGTGTGAATCTGTCTCCACCACACTCTCAGACAGAACATTCCGGATCCTAACCACTCGCTGTGTGAATCTGTCTCCACCACACTCTCAGACAGAACATTCCGGATCCTAACCACTCGCTGTGTGAATCTGTCTCCACCACACTCTCAGACAGAACATTCCGGATCCTAACCACTCGCTGCGTGAATCTGTCTCCACCTCACTCACAGACAGTACATTACAGATCCTAACCACTCGCTGTGTGAATCTGCCTCCACCACACTCTCAGACAGTACATTCCAGTTCGTAAACACTCCCTGTGTAAATCTGTCTCTATAACACTCAGGCAGAACATTCTAAATCCTAACCACTCGCTGTGTGAATCTGTCTCCACCACACTCTCAGACAGAACATTACGGATCCTAACCACTCGCTATTTGAATCTGTCTCCACCACACTCTCAGACAGAACATTCCGGATCCTAACCACTCGCTGTGTGAATCTGCCTCCACCACACTCTCAGACAGACCATTCCGGATCCTAACCACTCGCTGTGTGAATCTGTCTCCACCACACTCTCAGACAGAACATTACGGATCCTAACCACTCGCTATTTGAATCTGTCTCCACCACACTCACAGACAGAACATTCCGGATCCTAACCACTCGCTGTGTGAATCTGCCTCCACCACACTCTCAGACAGACCATTCCGGATCCTAACCACTCGCTGTGTGAATCTGTCTCCACCACACTCTCAGACAGAACATTACGGATCCTAACCACTCGCTATTTGAATCTGTCTCCACCACACTCTCAGACAGAACATTACGGATCCTAACCACTCGCTGTGTGAATCTCCCTCCACCACACTCTCAGACAGAACATTCCGGATCCTAACCACTCGCTGTGTGAATCTGTCTCCACCACACTCTCAGACAGAACATTCCCGATTCTAACCTCTCGCTGTGTGAATCTGCCTCCACCACACTCTCAGAGAGAACATTCCAGATCCTAACCACTCGCTGTGTGAATCTATCTCCACCACACTCTCAGACAGAACATTCCGGATCCTAACCACTCGCTGTGTGAATCTGTCTCCACCACACTCTCAGACAGATCATTCCGGATACTGACCACTCGCTGTGTGAATCTGTCTCCACCACACTCTCAGACAGAACATTACGGATCCTAACCACTCGCTGTGTGAATCTCCCTCCACCACACTCTCAGACAGAACATTCCGGATCCTAACCACTCGCTGTGTGAATCTGTCTCCACCACACTCTCAGACAGAACATTCCCGATTCTAACCTCTCGCTGTGTGAATCTGCCTCCACCACACTCTCAGAGAGAACATTCCAGATCCTAACCACTTGCTGTGTGAATCTATCTCCACCACACTCTCAGACAGAACATTCCGGATCCTAACCACTCGCTGTGTGAATCTGTCTCCACCACACTCTCAGACAGAACATTCCGGATACTGACCACTCGCTGTGTGAATCTGTCTCCACCACACTCACAGACAGAACATTCCAGATCCTAACCACTCGCTGTGTGAATCTCCCTTCACCACACTCAACGACAGAACATTCTGGATCTTAACCACTCGTTGTGTGAATCTGTCTCCACCACACTCTCAGACAGAACATTACGGATCCTAACCACTCGTTGTTTGAATCTGTCTCCACCTCACTCTCAGACAGAACATTCCGGATCCTAACTACTCGCTGTGTGAATCTGTCTCCACCACACTCTCAGACAGTACATTCCGGATCCTAACCACTCGCTGTGTGAATCTGTCTCCACCACACTCTCAGACAGTACATTCCGGATCCTAACCACTCGCTGTGTGAATCTCTCTCCACCACACTCTCAGACAGAACATTCCGGATCCTAATCACTCGCTGTGTGAATCTGTCTCCACCTCACTCTCAGACAGAACATTCCGGATCCTAACCACTCGCTGTGTGAATCTGTCTCCACCACACTCTCAGACAGTACATTCCGGATCCTAACCACTCGCTGTGTGAATCTGTCTCCACCGCACTCTCAGACAGTACATTCCGGATCCTAACCACTCGCTGTGTGAATCTGTCTCCACCTCACTCTCAGACAGAACATTCCGGATCCTAACCACTCGCTGTGTGAATCTGTCTCCACCACACTCTCAGACAGTGCATTCCGGATCCTAACCACTCGCTGTGTGAATCTGTCTCCACCACACTCTCAGACAGTACATCCCGGATCCTAACCACTCGCTGTGTGAATCTGTCCCCACCACACTCTCAGACAGTACATTCCGGATCCTAACCACTCGCTGTGTGAATCTGTCTCCACCTCACTCTCAGACAGAACCTTACGGATCCTAACCACTCGCTGTATGAATCTGTCTCCACCACACTCTCAGACAGTGCATTCCGGATCCTAACCACTCGCTGTGTGAATCTGTCTCCACCACACTCTCAGACAGTACATCCCGGATCCTAACCACTCGCTGTGTGAATCTGTCTCCACCACACTCTCAGACAGTACATTCCGGATCCTAACCACTCGCTGTGTGAATCTGTCTCCACCTCACTCTCAGACAGAACATTACGGATCCTAACCACTCGCTGTGTGAATCTGTCTCCACCACACTCTCAGACAGTACATTCCAGATCATAACCACTCGTTGTGTGAATCTGCCTCCACCGCACTCTCAGACAGTACATCCCGGATCCTAACCACTCGCTGTGTAAATCTGTCTCCACCACACTCTCAGAAAGTACATTCCGGATCCTAACCACTCGTTGTGTGAATCTGCCTCCACCACACTCTCAGACAGTACATTACAGATCCTAACCACTCGCTGTGTGAATCTGTCTCCACCACACTCTCAGACAGAACATTCCAGATCCTAACCACTCGCTGTGTGAATCTGTCTCCACCACACTCTCAGACAGTACATTCCGGATCCTAACCACTCGCTGTGTGAATCTGTCTCCACCACACTCTCAGACAGTACATTCCGGATCCTAACCACTCGCTGTGTGAATCTGTCTCCACCTCACTCTCAGACAGAACATTCCGGATCCTAACCACTCGCTGTGTGAATCTGTCTCCACCACACTCTCAGACAGTGCATTCCGGATCCTAACCACTCGCTGTGTGAATCTGTCTCCACCACACTTTCAGACAGTACATCCCGGATCCTAACCACTCGCTGTGTGAATCTGTCTCCACCACACTCTCAGACAGTACATTCCGGATCCTAACCACTCGCTGTGTGAATCTGTCTCCACCTCACTCTCAGACAGAACATTACGGATCCTAACCACTTGCTGTGTGAATCTGTCTCCACCACACTCTCAGACAGTACATTCCAGATCATAACCACTCGTTGTGTGAATCTGCCTCCACCGCACTCTCAGACAGTACATCCCGGATCCTAACCACTCGTTGTGTGAATCTGTCTCCACCTCACTCTCAGACAGAACATTACGGATCCTAACCATTCGCTGTGTGAATCTGTCTCCACCACACTCTCAGAAAGTACATTCCGGATCCTAACCACTCGTTGTGTGAATCTGCCTCCACCACACTCTCAGACAGAACATTCCAGTTCCTAACCACTCGCTGTGTGAATCTGTCTCCACCACACTCTCAGACAGAACATTCCGGATCCTAACCACTCGCTGTGTGAATCTGCCTCCACCACACTCTCAGACAGAACATTCCAGATCCTAACCACTCGCTGTGTGAATCTGTCTCCACCACACTCTCAGACACAACATTCCGGATCCTAACCACTCACTGTGTGAATCTGTCTCCACCACACTCTCAGACAGAACATTCCGGATCCTAACCACTCGCTGTGTGAATCTGTCTCCACCACACTCTCAGACAGAACATTCCAGATCCTAACCACTCGCTGTGTGAATCTGTCTCCACCACACTCTCAGACAGTACATTCCGGATCCTAACCACTCGCTGTGTGAATCTGTCTCCACCACACTCTCAGACAGTACATTCCGGATCCTAACCACTCGCTGTGTGGAAGAGGTTTTTTCTTCATTTCGCATTTGCCTTCTTTGCAAATTATTTTTTTGCCCTCTGTCTTAATCTTTTCAGAAAGGGGAACAGTTTCTCCCTGTCTGCTCTGGTCAGAACTCCAGTGATTTTGAACATCTCTATCAAATCTCCTCTGATCCTTCTTCTCTCCCAGGAGAATGGTCCAACTTCTCCAATATATCCCCGGAACTGAAGTTCCTCATCCCTGGATCCGTTGTTTTGAATCTTTGCTGCTCTCTCTCCGATACCTTCACATCCTTCCGAATGTGCGATACCCAGAACTGGATGTAATATTCTGATTGAGGCTGAACTAATATCTGAAGCTGAATATACTGAAGCTGCCGTGTGTGTAACATTCTGATACTTTACAGAACAATCATCCGACCAGAATCCCGGGACAGCAGATGCGATTGTTTTAAGCACGGGTATAATCCTGGCCTTTGTTGTCTTGTTCTGCTTCGCTCTGCTCACACGTTATCTTGTAAAAAAGAGGTTGCACTCTGCAAAGAACTCCACACAAGGGTAAATATGACTCGTCTTGTGTCTGATACTGTTACTGCACAGGGTGATTATTTTATAACTTGCTGCATTTAGTGAGGAGCCACATTCTCCTTGCAGCCTATCATTCAAGTGTGTGACCTGCTACTGTTGAGACCAACACATGTGCCAGTGCTTGACTGGTGCCAGTCATCTCCAACTGTCCTGGCATCACAACCACCCCAGTATTGACCAACAGGCACCTACCTGCTGCTGCTGAGAGCCAGGATGGTTTTAACAGTTGACGCACTAAACCTCGCCCTTCGGACATTAGTGCTGGATAATTGCCCCCCTCGCCCTGTGTGCTGGTTCAGTGCCCGTGTCCCCTTGTATCCAGAGCTCCTCAATCTTCACCCTCCCTGTAAAAGTCTGCTTCCATCTCTTCTATCCCAAGTTTAAAGAATTTTGAAGACCTTTGATCATATTGCTCTGCAATCTGGGTTCTGCTAATGATAAAAAATGTCTCCCGTCTTTCTTTGTATTTGTTTTGCTGACACCAGACCCAATCCCAGTGAATCTCTCCTGTTTCCTCACTAACGCCTGACAGCTTAATCAGCTTGGAGTGGAGAGCTCTCTAGCATGTCTTCAAAAACTGATATAACTTTCACTGTCAGTGAATGACAGATGTCTCGGTGTTTCGTAACTAACATTCAAAACATTAAAATGTTCCAGGGAATATTGTGCAAAATGGGTGTTGAAATTTCCAGGTTGTAACGAGACAGCAGTGAGTGCATGGCCCAGATAGCGGAAAATCCCAGTATTCATTGTGGATTCACTGGGAGCCCAGGGGAATCCTGACCAGTCTGGTTTGGGTGGTGTGACCATGGACATCTGCACAGTTTGCATTGCTTTGATAGAAATGAGATGGATCAGATTTCCCAGGAGAAGTCCGCACTGTTTCCAGCCCTTTCTCAAAGTGTGACATGCTTTGTGTTTACTGAGTTGGGAGGTTAATAGGGGGGTGAAAAAGGCAGATGGGACACTTGCCTTTATCAATCGGGGCATCGATTACAAAAGCAGGGAGGTCATGTTGGAGTTTTATAGAACTTTGGTGAGGCCACAGCTGGAGCACTGTGTGCAGTTCTGGGGCGAAATTCTCCGACCCCCCGCCGGGTCGGAGAATCGCCGGGGGCTGGCGTGAATCCCGCCCCCGCTGGTTGCCGAAGTCTCTGGCACCGGAGATTCGGCGGGGGCGGGAATCGCGACGCGACAGTTGGCGGGCCCCCCCGTTCGATTCTCCGGCCCGGATGGGCTGAAGTCCCGCCGCTAAAATGCCTGTCCCGCCGCGTAAATTAATTCACCTACCTTACCGGCGGGACAAGGTGGCGCGGGCGGGCTCCGGGGTCCTGGGGGGGGGGGCGCGGGGCGATCTGGCCCCAGGGGGTGCCCCCACGGTGGCCTGGCTCGCGATCGGCGCCCACCGATCCGCAGGGGGGCCTGTGCCGTGGGGGCACTCTTTCCCTTCCGCCTCCGCCAGGGTCTCCACCATGGCGGAAGCGGAAGTGACTCACTCCACTGCGCATGCGCGGGAATGCTGTCAGCGGCCGCTGACGCTCCCGCGCATGCGCCGCCCGGAGATGTCATTCCGCGCCAGCTGGCGGGGCACCAAAGGCCTTTTCCGCCAGCTGGCGGGGCGGAAATTCCTCCGGCGCCGGCCTAGCCCCTCAATGTTGGGGCTCGGCCCCCAAAGATGCGGAGCATTCCGCACCTTTGGGGCGGCGCGATGCCCGTCTGATTTGTGCCGTTTTGGGCGCCAGTCAGCGGACATTGCGCCGTTTCTGGAGAATTTTGCCCCTGGTAACCACATTATAGGAAGGGTGTGATCGCACTGGAGGGGGTGCAGAGGAGATTCACCAGGATGTTGCCTGGGATGGAACGTTGAAGTTATGGAGAAAGGTTGAATGGATTTGGGTTGTTTACTCTGGAGCAGAGAAGACTGAGGGGTGACCTGATCGAGGTGGACACGATTATGAGGGGCATGGACTGGGTGGATAGGGAGCAGCTGTACCCCTGAGATGAAAGGTCGGTTACAAGGGGACACAAGTTCAAGGTGAGGGGCAGGCAGTTTCGAGGGGATTAGAGGAAAATCCTTTTTACCCAGAGGGTGGTGAGGGTCTGAAACCCACTACCTGGGAGGATGGTGAGGGTCTGGAGCGCACTGCCTGGGAGGGGGGTGAGGGTCTGGAACGCACTGCGTGGGAGGGTGGTGACGGTCTGGAACGCGCTGCCTGGGAGGGTGGTGAGGGTCTGGAACGCACTACCTGAGAGGGTGGTGAGGGTCTGGAACGCGCTGTCTGGGAGGGTGGTGAGGGTCTGGAACGCACTACCTGCGAGGGTGGTGAGGGTCTGGAACGCACGGCCTGGGAGGGTGGTAGAGGCGGGTTGCTCACATCCTTTAAAACGTACCTGGATGGGCACTTAGCCGTCATAACATTCAAGGTTATGGACCAAGTGCTGGTCAATGGGAGTAGGTCGGCGGGTCAGGTGTTTGTCATGCATCGGTGCAGACTCGATGGGCCGAAGGGCCTCTTCTGCAGAATCTGTGTGATTCGGTGATATAAAGATTAACGTCACCAATCCTGAGCTCCCAGGAGAAAGGGAAGAGACTGAGACAGGTGCTGTCACCTTGTCCCCATCCCAAACTCCCTGTGTCCACTGCTCCTCGCTCTGGACTTTCTCTCTCACTCTCTGGGATACGGGACGCAAAATAAATCAATCAGCGCTGAAATATTTTCTAAATGATCGGTTTATTGATATTAAGACACAAGGGCAGGGATTCCCCCAAATCGCGGCAAAGTGTTGCCGCCGGAGTAAACACCAGAGTGTTTCACGCTGGCGTCAATGGGCCTCTTGGCCCAGCAATTCTGCACCCCACAGGGGCCCAGCACGGCGCTGGAGTGCTTAACGCAGCTCCGGCTTCCAATACGGGCCCCAACACTTCCGACTGCGGATCCGCGCATGCATACGGCGGCAGGCCGCAGATCCGCGCACGCGCGCGGCTGCCGTATTCACGCCGGCCCCTGCGCAACATGGCGGAGCCCTTTAGTGGCCCGGCGCTGAAGAAGAAATGCCCCCCCGGACTCTGATCCCCCACAACCCCACCCCCCCCAACCAGGACGGCTACTGCAGCCGCGACACCGAGCGCCCGCCGGGTGAAACCGTACGGGAACCATGTCGACGGAACTCGGCCGGTCGACCGCAGAGAATCGCCGTGGGGCCTCTTTCAACGGCCCCTGGCCGGCGCCGCATCGACTGCGCGCGACTGGCGCCGATTCTCCGGTCGGCGGAGAATCACGTCTCGGCGTCGTACCCGATTGCGGGCGTTTTTCGTCCCCGCGCCAATCGCGATTTAAGCGTGGAGGCTCGGAGAATCCCACCCAAGATGTTTCTAAACTTATCCAGGCGTGGAAATTGGAAACAAGGGTCTTCGCTCCCTCCGGGAGACCAAAGGTTAATCGTTCATTTCTCTGATGTTACAGCTGCTTCTTGTCCCGGATGTGAAATCATTGCAAAATGAGAAGTTTCTCAAACAACTCTTTCACTTCCAAAGTCTGAAATTAGAATAAGATGCATGAGCTTGATCAAACTTCCCAGCATGCCTTCTGATTTGGGTCACATTGTGGAGCCAATTCTGCTTATTTAGGAAATGATTCCGGATATCTGGCTCATCCGTGTCATTGTCCTTAAAAACTGGAATCAAAGGCCCATGTTGGAAAATCTAAACTCCGTCTCCGCCAAGAGTGTGACCTTGCAGTAACGCTGCAATGAAGCTAATGTGTGGCATTTCTTTAGGATCCCTGATGAAGACCAGAACCCTGTGTATGCAACAGTGGACGGTGAGTAAACTAATTCAACCATTGTTGCAACGCTCACCGGGAATTACTCTCGATCCCAGATACCCCTTTGATGCTGTTAGTTTTGGGATGTAATTAACATGCTAATAATTTGACCAATTTATTTGTCTGATTTGCAAAGTTTACTATTAAATGCTGTAAAGCTACATCGGACAGAATGAAGATGGTTGGAGGCTGTCCCCAGCCCTGTAGCTGCAGAGTGTGAGACATACCCTCAGGGTGGCAATGTTACAGAGAGTGACCCCAAAAAGATAAACTTTCAGACATAGAAAGTCCACGGAACGGCCTCCTATATTTCACCAGCGTCTGGAATATCCTTGTAGAGTGATCACATTGTCAGTTCTCAGAGCAATTCCTGGCAATAGAGATGGTTAAGAGTTGACCGATTAGTTTGATATGAGAGTTTTTGATTGAATCGAGAGAGAAAAACTATTTGCTCTGGCGAGTGGGTTAACAACTAGAGATCAGAGATTTAAAATCGTTGGGTAAAGATCGAGAGGGGAGATGGAGAGAAATGTTTTTCACTCAGAGAATTGTCGGGATCTGAAACGCTCGCCCTGAAAATGTGGAGGAAGCTGATTCCAGAAATCATCTTAGAAGAGAGTTGGGCAGGTACTTGCTGTGGAGGGAGAGCAGTGAAGGTTTACCAGGCTGAATCCTGGATGGTGGGACTGTCCTATGAGGAGAGACTAAGTGGGTTAGGATTATATTCATTGGAGTTTAGAAGAGTGAGAGGGAATCTCATAGAAACTTACAAAATTCTAACAGGATTAGACAGGGTAGATTCAGAAAGAATGTTCCCGATGGTGGGAGAGTCCAGAACTAGGGGTCATAGTTTGAGGATAAGGAGTAAACCTTTTAGGACTGAGGTGAGGAGAAATTTCTTCACCCAGAGAGTGGTGAATCTGTGGAATTCGCTACCACAGAAAGTCGTTTGTTAAGTAATGGGTTAAGAGACATTCCTATTAGTTGTCTTATGTTAAGTATCCAATAATTGACACTGATATGTAAAGAGGCTTCAGGTGGCCTTTGTGTCAGGTGATGTGATGTTAGAGTTTTGAGCAGAGTCTGTTGAAGTAAATTAAAGGTGTTTGTGGAAAAGGAGCAGAACTTTTGACTCTTTATACAACAGCAGCTAACCGGCTAACATAGTTGAGGTCAAAACATTGTGTAATTTAAAGAAGGAATTAGATTTTGCTCTTGGGGCTAAAGGAATCCAGGGATATGGGGGGAAGGTGGGATCAGGGTATTGAACTTGATGATCAGCCATGATCATAATGAATGGGGGAGCAGGCTCGAAGGGCCGAATGGCCTCCTCCTGCTTCTATTTTCCATGTTTCTGTGTATGCCTCAGGAATTTACAGGATTCCGGATGAAAAGCAGGAATGTGGGATTAGGCACAATGGCCCTTTAAAGAACCAGCACAGGTTCAATGGGCCGAATGGCCTCCTCCTGTTCTGTGAGTTGCTGATTTCTCTGATGAACTTTATAACGGAGAGGAGGCCTCATGTCTCCCGGGAAAACTGCCCAAGTCACTCTGGAATTTTCATTTGCTGTCATTCCAAGTTTCCAGAGCTCGACCTTTACATGGATTTATTCTGAAGAAACATCTTTGTCTTTTCTTTCAGATAAAACACGGAGCAGCAATCAAGAGGTTGAAGAAGCTCCTTCTGCTCCTTTGGTAAGGAAATGGAAATGGGGCTTAACTGCTGTTCTTTGCTGCATTTTAGATTTGCTGCCGTTTCCCAAAATAGGCACCACATCAATTAAAGAGGAGGAGTTTGAATGTTACTGTAAGTTTACAAATCAATCCTTGTGTTCCAGACAGGAGAGTGATAGACAACCTGCTCTGATTTCCCCGCTCCACCTGTCTGTCTGCACAACGTGTTTTCAATTATTTTTAAAGTTGGTGGTGGCATATTTTTCAAATCCATGGGTTCTGTGAACCAATTTACTGATAAACTGCAGAAAACTGGAGTTAACAGTAACTCAGAAGGTTAGTTCAAATCTGGGGAGGCAGTTTCATAACTTCCCACTACATCGCACACACCCTCATGCACAACCCTCTCATACACCCTCATGCACCCTCAAACAGCCGCACACTAATAAACTGCAGAAATCTGGAGTTAACAATAACTCAGAAGGTTAGTTTAAACCTGGGGAGGAAGTTTCACAACTTCCCACTCCAAACACACGCACATGCACACGTGCATGCGCACGCACACACTGACCTGATAGCATTGTGGATAGCACAAATGCTTCACAGCTCCAGGGTCCCAGGTTCGATTCCGGCTTGGGTCACTGTCTGTGCGGAGTCTGCACATTCTCCCCGTGTGTGCGTGGGTTTCCTCCGGGTGCTCCGGTTTCCTCCCACAGTCCAAAGATGTGCGGGTTAGGTGGATTGGCCATGCTAAATTGCCCATAGTGTCCAAAATTGCCCTTAGTGGTGGGTGGGGTTACTGGGTTATGGGGATAGGGTGGACGTGTGGACCTTGGGTAGGGTGCTCTTTCCAAGAGCCGGTGCAGACTCGATGGGCCGAATGGCCTCCTTCTGCTCTGTAAATTCTATGAACACTACATCCCTGTATGCTTCACCCAATGCCGGTGTTTATGTCGTTACATTGCGTACCTTGTGTTGCCCAATACGTATTTTCTTTTCTTTTATTTTCATGTACTTAATGATCTGCTGAGCTGCTCGCAGAAAAATACTTTTCACCCTGCCTCAGTACACGTGACAATAAACAAAATCCAAATCCATACACACTCTCTCTCTCTCCCATACACACACACACACACATCGGGCATCGGGCAGAAGATACAAAAGTCTGAGAACACAAACAGCTTCTTCTCCACTGTTATCAGACGCCTAACGACCCTCTTATGTACTGATCTGATTAATACTGCTGTATGCTTCACTCGATGCCGGTGTCTATGTATTCACATTGTGGGCCTTGTGTTGCCCTATTATGTATTTTTGTTTCTTGTACTAAATGATCTGTTTGTGCTGCTCGCAGAAAAATACTTTTCACTGTTCCTCGGTCCACGTGACAATAAACAAATCCAATCCAATCCCGACACACACACACCCTCTATCTCACACACACACCCTCTATCCCACACACACACCCTCTATCTCACACACACACACACTCACACACACCCTCTATCTCACACACACACCCTCCATCTCACACACACACCCTCTATCTCACACACACACCCTCTATCTCACACACACACCCTCTATCTCACACACACACCCTCTATCCCACACACACACATACACACCGTCTCTCACACACACACCGTCTCACACACACACCCTCTATCTCACACACACACCCTCTATCCCACACACACACACCGTCTCTCACACACACCGTCTCTCACACACACCCTCTATCTCACACACACATCCTCTATCTCACACACACACCCTCTATCTCACAACACACACCCTCTATCCCACACACACTCACACCATCTCTCACACACACACCGTCTCACACACACACCCTCTATCCCACACACACACACCCTCTATCTCAGACACACACCGTCTCTCACACACACACCCTGTATCTCACACACACACCCTCTATCCCACACACACACACCGTCTCTCACACACACCGTCTCTCACACACACTCTATCTCACACACACCCTCTATCTCACACACACACCCTCTATCTCACACACACAGCCTCTATCTCACACACACACACACTCACACACACCCTCTATCTCACACACACACCCTCTATCTCACACACACACCCTCTATCTCACACACACACACACTCACACACACCCTCTATCTCACACACACACCGTCTCTCACACACACAGCCTCTATCTCACACACACACACACTCACACACACCCTCTATCTCACACACACACCCTCTATCCCACACACACACCCTCTATCTCACACACACACCCTCTATCTCACACACACACCCTCTATCTCACACACACACCCTCTATCTCACACACACACCCTCTATCTCACACACACCCCCTCTATCTCACACACACCCCCTCTATCTCACACACACACCCTCTATCTCACACACACACCCTCTATCTCACACACACACACACACCGTCTCTCACACACACACTCTATCTCACACACACACCGTCTCACACACACACCCTCTATCCCACACACACACACCCTCTATCTCACACACACCGTCTCTCACACACACACCCTCTATCCCACACACCCACACACCGCCTCACACACACACACCCTCACACACACTCACACGCATACACCCTCACACACCCTCACACACACAAACCCTCTCACACACACACACTCTTGCATCACTGCTCTCTCCCTCACGCGTGCCACCACCCTCTCTCCTTCATTCTGTCGCAAGCTCTTTATTTCTCTTTCTTCCTCTCTCTCTCTCTCTCTCTCAAACACTGACTTGCATCATCACTGCTTATTTATATTTTCAGACATTTTTTGAAAAGTTTCTAGCACCTTCTATGTGACCAGGTTAAAGTTGGGGACAGAGTTTCTGTGGGTTTCCAACCTGAAACTTGAGCTGTCATCTTTTGAGGGGTGATTTTTTTGAGCCTCTCCGTCCGTGAGAAAGTCACCGTGGACCCAAACTCTGGAGTGAAGTGAAAAATGTGATTCTCTCCGGCGTGATTGGTGTTTGGAATCTCTCCCCCCCCCCCACCCCGCCGGGGGAGGAGTGAGAATCACACGGTGTGAGATCAGGAACCTCACTGTAATACAGCAGCACACCATTACCCAGCACTCTCTCCAGACCTTACCCCCTCCCTCACGGAATCTTGACTCAGCGTGACGTCCCGCCAGCATCATTTACACCAAGGCTGGCCGGGCGTGAGGCAGTCTCAGAGTCTCCACCTCACCAGAGTGACGCCGGTAACTACACCAATCACTTTTATTTCTGAGAGGCACAAGATTCCATGAGGATTCACACCGTTTTTCCCGTTGAGACTGACACTTTGGAGGCTCGGAATGTAGAAGAGCCTGTGAAGAATATTTAATTCCACAACAAATCTGGTGCAGGATTCCAAATAAAGTGAAGGAAAAAAGAAAGAGAGAGAGGAGGGACAAAGAGACTGAGAGAAAAAGTGAAAAAGACATTTCTGAAAATAATTTTTTCCAAATCTCCAACAATAATGAAAAGCTGAATGAATGAGACATGTCGGAGTTAATTGTCAATTCCAGGGGGGTTCTTTGGCAGCCATTAAGACAGACCATGCCATTAAAAACAATAACTGACATTCCAACACTGGGGACTGGATTCTCGGGCCCCCCAGACACGTGTTCCTCGGCCGCGCGCTGTTCGCTGGCAGCGGGATTCTATCATTGACGAGGTGGGGGTGAGCTGCCTTCTTGAACCGCTGCAGTCCCTCAGGTATGAGGACATGAAATGTAAAATATTCCCTGGGACTATTTGGAAGATGGGCAGAGGATTCATCCTTTAATGTCCTGGGTGATATTTATCCCGAAAAAACATGACAACTGATTGGTCATTGTCACATTGTTATTTGTGGGATCTTGCTGTGTACAAATTCACAGCTGTAGCAGAGCGACCAGAGTCAATAAAAAGCACATCCCAGCGGCCTGTCAGCATCTTCCAGTGAGAAAGGCAAAGAAGAAGAAATCATTCAGTTATTAATAATAATACCGTTTGATCTGTTGACAGACATTCTTCCACTCTGTGTGGAAATAAATACTGATCAATATTTCTATTGGATTACAGTCAGGTGAAGAGGAATGCAAATATGCTGAGCTTCGATTCCATTGCCCAGGCACCAGGCAACCGGCAGTATCACTGACTGAAAGCACAGCGGAGTATGCTGTTGTTCAACATTCTTAAACCTCAAAACCAGCAACAATTAACCAGTGGGACAAGCAGCAGTCACCAAAACCTCACCCAATCACAATCATCTCTGCCTTTCCTGCACATTTCAACGGCTTCAATCTCTCAACAATATCAGAGCGAGATCGTAAATCCCAGACCCTGATATTACTGGACACTCAGACCCTGATATTACTGGACACTCAGACCCTCCCAGACCCTGATATTACTGGACACTCAGACCCTGATATTACTGGACACTCAGACCCTGATATTACTGGACACTCAGACCCTGATATAACTGGACACTCAGACCCTCCCAGACCCTGATATTACTGGACACTCAGACCCTGATATTACTGGACACTCAGAGCCTCCAAGACCCTGATATTACTGGACACTCAGACCCTGATATTACTGGGCACTCAGGCCCTCCCAGACACTGATATTACTGGACATTCAGATCTTGATATTACTGGACACTCAGACCCTGATATTACTGGACACTCACACCCTGATATTACTGGACACTCACACCCTGATATTACTGGACACTCAGACCCTCCAAGACCCTGATATTACTGGACACTCAGACCCTAATATTACTGGACACTCAGACCCTGATATTACTGGACACTCAGACCCTGATATTACTGGACACTCAGGCCCTCCCAGACCCTGATATTACTGGACACTCACACCCTGATATTACTGGACACTCAGACCCTGATATTACTGGACACTCACACCCTGATATTACTGGACACGCACACCCTGATATTACTGGACACTCAGACCCTGATATTACTGGGCACTCAGACCCTGGTATTACTGGACACTCAGACCCTGATATTACTGGACACTCACACCCTGATATTACTGGACACTCAGACCCTGATATTACTGGACACTCACACCCTGATATTACTGGACACTCAGACCCTGATATTACTGGGCACTCAGACCCTGCTATTACTGGACACTCAGACCCTGATATTACTGGACACTCAGACCCTGATTTTACTGGACACTCAGACCCTGATATAACTTGACACTCAGACCCTCCCAGACCCTGATATTACTGGACACTCAGACCCTCCCAGACCCTGGTATTTCTGGACACTCAGACCCTGGTATTACTGGACACTCAGACCCTGATATTACTGGACACTCACACCCTGATATTACTGGACACTCACACCCTGATATTACTGGACACTCAGACCCTGATATTACTGGACACTCACACCCTGATATTACTGGACACTCAGACCGTGATATTACTGGACACTCAGACCCTGATATTACTGGACACTCATACCCTGATATTACTGGACACTCACACCCTGATATTACTGGACACTCACACCCTGATATTACTGGACACTCACACCCTGATATTACTGGAGAGACTGAAATTGCCCAAATGTGACACTGTGCTCAGAACATTGTTCATGGAATGAAGTCTGTAATTTGCCGAATAAGACATTATTTGCTTTGTGAATGTTGCTACAACCATTTCTGTCTCTCAGGGAACTCTACTGCCACCCACAATGCCTCCTCAGTGTAGGGAAGGCTCTCTCCCTCCCATTGTATCCCAGCGGGAATTGGGAATGTGTGAAAGGGAAATGAGGGCGGGAATTCTCCGGCTGACGGGATTCCCAGTTCCCGCTGGCTGTGTGCCATCGCCACGGTTTCCCGGCGGTGTGGGGTGGCTTCGATGGAAATTCCCATTAACAATTGGCGAGAGTAGAGAATCCGGCTGCCAGCGAACGGCGCTCCGCCGGGAAACACACGGCTGGGGAAGCGGAGAATCCAGCCCCAGATTTATTCGAATCTTTCTTGGGATGTGTGTGTAGCTGGCTCCATCAGGAATTGTTGCCCATCCCTAATTGCCTTTGGTAAGGTGGTGGTGAACTGCATTCTTGAACCGCTGCAGTTAATGAGGTGTAGGTACACCCACAGTGCTGTTAGAGTTATAGGCTCACACAGCAGAGAAAATGCCCTTCGGTCCATCGCATCTCTGCTGGTCAAAAACAACCACTGGACTATTCCAATCCCATTCCCCAGCATTTGGCCCAGAGCCTTGTCTGCCCTGGGATCGGGAAGGCACATCTAAATACTTCTTAAATATTCTGAGGGTCTCTGCCTCCACCTCCCTTTCAGGCAGCGAGTTCCAGACTCCCACCCCCCTCTGGGTGAAAAGGGTTTTCCTCACATCCCCTCTGAACCTTCTGCCCCTAACCTGGACAGGACGGCAGCACAGTGGTTCGCACTGTTGCTTCACAGCACCAGGGTCCCGGGTTCGATTCCCAGCTTGGGTCACTGTGTGGAGTCTACATATTCTCCCCGTGTCTGCGTGGGTTTCCTCCGGGTGCTCCGGTTTCCTCCCACAAGTCCCGAAAGACATCCTTCTTCGGTAAATTGGACATTCTGAATTCTCTGACTCTGTACCTGAACAGGTGCCGGAATGTGGCGACTGGGGCTTTTCACAGTAACTTCATTGCAGTGTTAATGGAAGCCTACTTGTGACATTAATAAATATTTTTTAAAAAAATTGAACCTATGCCCCCTGGTCATTGATCCCTCCACCAAGGGGAAAAGTTTCTTCCTGTCTACTTTATCCATGCCCCTCATAATTTTACAAATCTCAATCATGTGCCCCTCAGTCTCCTCTACTCAAAGGAAAACAATCCCAGTCGATCCAATCTCTCTTCATAACTAAAACTCTCCAGCCCAGGCAACATCCTGGTAAACCTCCTCTGCACCCTTTCCAGAGCTATCACATCCCTCGTAAAGCTGTGGCCAAACAAATGTTTTACACAGTTCCAACTGAACCTTCCTGCTCTAAACTCTATGCCTCAGTTAATAAAGGCAAGTATACCAGAGGCCTTCTTAACCACTGTATCCACCTGCTCTGCTACATTAAGGGATGGGTGTACATGCACACCAAAATTCCTCGGAAACTCGGTGCTTCCCAGGGTCCTGCCATTTACCAAGAACCCTCTCTTGTAAGTCCTTCTACATTCATCAAAGTCCTTCTCCCTGGAGATTTATCTACCTTTAAGCCTGCCAGACCACTCAGAACCTCCTCTCTGTCTGTGTTAATCTCTTAAATTTTATTACAGTCCTTCTCCCTGATTTCTATACCCACAAGAACATCATTCCTCAGATAAGGACATCAAAACTGCACACAATACTCCAGGTGTAGCCTCACCAATTCCCCATACAATTGTAGTGAAACATCTCTATTCCTATAGTCAAAACCTCTCGCTATGAAGGCCAACCTACCATTTGCCGTCTTTCCTGCCTGTTGTTCCTGCGTGCTTACTTTCAGCGACTGACGCACGAGGACACCAAGGTCTCACTGAGTATTCACCTCTCTCAATTTACACCCACTCAAATAATAATTCCCTTCCTATTTTTGCTGCTGAAGTGGATAACCTCACATTTATCCACGTTATACTGCATCTGCCATGCATGTGCCCACGCACTCAGCCTGTCCAAATCCTGCTGAAACATCTCTGCATCCTCCTCACAGCTCAGCCTCCCACCCAACTTTGTATTGTCTGTAAATATGGAGGTACAGGAGAAACTGTTCCAACTCGAACGTACATCAAGAACTAGAGGGCACACATTCACAATAATGAGCAAAAGGAGAAGTGAGCCAGAGGTTGAATGAACTTCCTGTGAGGGTGGTGGAGGGAGGTGAAATCGAGGTGTTCAAAAGGGAATTGGATTGTTATCTGGAAAGTGAGACTGTGCAAGGTTCCGGGGATAAGGCAGGGGTGTGGGTCTCGGTCTAATGTTCTTCCAGAGGGCCAGTGCAGACCTGATGGGCCAAGGGGCCTCTTTCTGCACTGGGAAGATTGTGTGAAAGATTCTGAGTGGAATGTACTTTACCTCCTGCTGAATTAAACTGTTTCAGAAATCGGGCACCGAAATATAAACCTTCCCAGACTATAATTCCTGACACTTTAGAATCAGGTTTTAGTAAATTCTCATTTTCACAACAGCTACTAAACCCAATCTTCACTGTTTACATTTTGTTACAGAATTTGGAAGCTTCTCCAGCAGATTCTGACCCAACGTACACGGTAAATATCTCTCACTACAACAAACTGGGATATGTCTGGTGATCAACATTCACCACAGGATCAAAGTTTCCTCTTTCGACATAGAGTAAAATAAATCCCTTTTTCCCAGAAGCCGCTATGATTAGAATGTAGAACATTTTCAAATAAGCCTCTCATTGTGCACGTGTGCCAGGGGCTTAGACGGGGCAGAGTTTGTAAGGAGCATCCAGGAGGGCTTCTTAAAACAATATGTAAACAGTCCAACTAGGGAAGAGGCGGTACTGGACCTGGTATTGGGGAATGAGCCCGGCCAGGTGGTAGATGTTTCAGTAGGGGAGCATTTCGGTAACAGTGACCACAATTCAGTAAGTTTTAAAGTACTGGTGGACAAGGATAAGAGTGGTCCGAGGATGAATGTGCTAAATTGGGGGAAGGCTAATTATAACAATATTAGGCGGGAACTGAAGAGCATAGATTGGGGGCGGATGTTTGAGGGCAAATCAACATCTGACATGTGGGAGGCTTTCAAGTGTCAGTTGATAGGAATACAGGACAGGCATGTTCCTGTGAGGAAGAAAGACAAATACGGCAATTTTCGGGAACCTTGGATGACGAATGATATTGTAGGCCTCGTCAAAAAGAAAAAGGAGGCATTTGTCAGGGCTAAAAGGCTGGGAACAGACGAAGCCTGTGTGGCATATAAGGAAAGTAGGAAGGAACTTAAGCAGGGAGTCAGGAGGGCTAGAAGGGGTCATGAAAAGTCATTGGCAAATAGGGTTAAGGAAAATCCCAAGGCTTTTTACACTTACATAAAAAGCAAGAGGGTAGCCAGGGAAAGGGTTGGCCCACTGAAGGATAGGCAAGGGAATCTATGTGTGGAGCCAGAGGAAATGGGCGAGGTACTAAATGAATACTTTGCATCAGTATTCACCAAAGAGAAGGAATTGGTAGATGTTGAGTCTGGAGAAGGGGGTGTAGATAGCCTGGGTCACATTGTGATCCAAAAAGACGAGGTGTTGGGTGTCTTAAAAAATATTAAGGTAGATAAGTCCCCAGGGCCGGATGGGATCTACCCCAGAATACTGAAGGAGGCTGGAGAGGAAATTGCTGAGGCCTTGACAGAAATCTTTGGATCCTCGCTGTCTTCAGGGGATGTCCCGGAGGACTGGAGAATAGCCAATGTTGTTCCTCTGTTTAAGAAGGGTGGCAGGGATAATCCCGGGAACTACAGGCCGGTGAGCCTTACTTCAGTGGTAGGGAAATTACTGGAGAGAATTCTTCGAGACAGGATCTACTCCCATTTGGAAGCAAATGGACGTATTAGTGAGAGGCAGCACGGTTTTGTGAAGGGGAGGTCGTGTCTCACTAACTTGATAGAGTTTTTCGAGGAGGTCACTAAGATGATTGATGCAGGTAGGGCAGTAGATGTTGTCTATATGGACTTCAGTAAGGCCTTTGACAAGGTCCCTCATGGTAGACTAGTACAAAAGGTGAAGTCACACGGGATCAGGGGTGAACTGGCAAGGTGGATACAGAACTGGCTAGGCCATAGAAGGCAGAGGGTAGCAATGGAGGGATGCTTTTCTAATTGGAGGGCTGTGACCAGTGGTGTTCCACAGGGATCAGTGCTGGGACCTTTGCTCTTTGTAGTATATATAAATGATTTGGAGGAAAATGTAACTGGTCTGATTAGTAAGTTTGCAGACGACACAAAGGTTGGTGGAATTGCGGATAGCGATGAGGACTGTCTGAGGATACAGCAGGATTTAGATTGTCTGGAGACTTGGGCGGAGAGATGGCAGATGGAGTTTAACCTGGACAAATGTGAGGTAATGCATTTTGGAAGGGCTAATGCAGGTAGGGAATATACAGTGAATGGTAGAACCCTCAAGAGTATTGAAAGTCAAAGAGATCTAGGAGTACAGGTCCACAGATCACTGAAAGGGGCTACACAGGTGGAGAAGGTAGTCAAGAAGGCATACGGCATGCTTGCCTTCATTGGCCGGGGCATTGAGTATAAGAATTGGCAAGTCATGCTGCAGCTGTATAGAACCTTAGTTAGGCCACACTTGGAGTATAGTGTTCAATTCTGGTCGCCACACTACCAGAAGGATGTGGAGGCTTTAGAGAGGGTGCAGAAGAGATTTACCAGAATGTTGCCTGGTATGGAGGGCATAAGCTATGAGGAGCGATTGAATAAACTCGGTTTGTTCTCACTGGAACGAAGGAGGTTGAGGGGCGACCTGATAGAGGTATACAAAATTATGAGGGGCATAGACAGAGTGGATAGTCAGAGGCTTTTCCCCAGGGTAGAGGGGTCAATTACTAGGGGGCATAGGTTTAAGGTGAGAGGGGCAAAGTTTAGAGTAGATGTACGAGGCAAGTTTTTTACGCAGAGGGTAGTGGGTGCCTGGAACTCACTACCGGAGGAGGTAGTGGAGGCAGGGACGATAGGGACATTTAAGGGGCATCTTGACAAATATATGAATAGGATGGGAATAGAAGGATACGGACCCAGGAAGTGTAGAAGATTGTAGTTTAGTCGGGCAGTATGGTCGGCACGGGCTTGGAGGGCCGAAGGGCCTGTTCCTGTGCTGTACATTTCTTTGTTCTTTGTTCTTTGTGTTACACAATCACAATTTCTAACATGTCTCTATTTTCCCTCAGGCATTACAGCAACCAACTTCATCTGTATACAGTGAGATTAAAGGTATGTTTCTATCGCACTGAACAGAGGTTCAGGAAAAGCAGGTGGATTCTGTCACTTTCTGTATAAATGGTGAAACTGTGGGAAAGCCTGACTCAAAATGGACCCATATCAGCAACACTGCAGAGAATGGATAGAGAGCAGCGAGTCCAGCGTGGAATGGACCATGATTAGCCCCGTGTGGTAATATATGTAATGTTGTGTGTATAAAGAACAAAGAGCAGTACAGCACAGGGACAGGCCCTTCGGCCCTCCGAGCCTGCATCGATCGTGATGCCTGTCTGAACTAAAACCTTCTGCAATTCCGGGGTCCGTATCCCTCTATTCCCATCCTATTCATGTATTTGTCAAGATGCCTCTTAAACATCACTATCGTATCTGCTTCCACCACCTCCTCCCGCAGCGCGTTCCAGACACTCACCACCTTCTGTGTCAAAAACCTGCCTCGCACATCTCCTCTGAACTTTGCCCCTTGCACCTGTGACCCTGGGTAAGTGACTTTCCCACCCTGGGCAAAAGCGTCTGACGTTTCACTCTCTCCATGCTCCTCATAATTTTATAAATCTCTGTCAGGTCGCCCCTCCGCCGCCGTCATTCCAATGAAAACAATCCGAGTTTATCCAACCTCCCCTCATAACGAATACATAGAAACAGAGAAAATAGAAGCAGGAGGAGGCCATTCGGCCCTTCGAGCCTGCTCCCTCATTCATTCTGATCATTGCTGATCATCAAGTTCAATACCCTCCAGACCAGGCAACAACCTGGTAAACCTCTTCTGTCCTCTCTCCAAAGCATCCACATCCTTCTGGTAGTGTGGTGACCAGAATTGTACACAATATTCCAAATGCGGCCTAACTGAGGTTCTGTACAGCTGCAGCATGACTTGCCATTTCTTATACTCAATGCCCCGATGGATAAAGGCAAGCATGCCGTATGCCTTCTTGACTACCCTATCCCCCTGTGTTGCCACTTTCAGTGACCTGTGGACCTGTACGCCCAGATCCCTCTGCCTGGCAATGCTCTGAAGGGCTCTGCTATTTACTGTGTTATTCCCACCTGGATCAGACCTTCCAAAATGCATTACCTCACATTTATCCGTCAAATCTCACCAATCGATACACACATATTCACAGGTACAAAGATAGACCTAAATGTCTACAAACAGACACACATTCCCAAATGTACATCGACACACAGACATACAGACACGTGTACACGTTCACATATACTTACACACAGATATTCAATAACGTGTACACACACATTTCCAGCCATGATTCCCAGTGTATGGAGTGGGAATACTGAACAATTTTCCTTTCATATCCACTCAGTGTTCAGACCAACTGTAGCCCCGACTGTCATTCCATCTGGGATCAGCTCACTCTGTGCAGGCTGGAGATGGAGTCTGGGAGTTTCCCGTCATTAAGAACAGAGTTACAATCTGGATAAACTCCTCAGAGGAGCTGAAATTATCCTTTATTCTCACGTTGGCTGCAGCTTGAGTTTTGGAAACTAATCTATTTTTAATTTTGTTTGAACAGGCAACAGACAAGCTCCCGGCTCCTGAACTACAGAAAATATCCTTCGATATGACACCATTCCGAGGCCAGGAGCATAAGGACGATTAGGAACATGATCAAAACAGTGTCCTTATATCAGAGATCAACTACTTACACTCACATTCTTCCCACATCCCCAATTCTACCCACCACCTTTTTCCATTTCCCCAGGCTGCACTATCAGCTTCTCCCCAATCTATCTCCCTTTATCCCTGTCCCTTTGGTAATTTAAAAGATATAGCCAGCTTTCCGCAAGGAGTTGAAAACTGCAGGAGAGATGGGGTCAGAATCTCAGGAAAACCCAGTCTTATTCAAGTGAGAATGCAGAGTGCTGGGCCACGCTCTTGAAAAGGGTTTTTTGGGTTATTGGATTGTGTTTTTGAATTGGAACAGTTAAGGGGGAATTCATTCAGGGTTATACATAGATTACTGTCGCTGTGTGGTATCTTTATGTTTGTAATTGATAAAAATTCTTGCTGTGTGTTTATATATAAATGTTAACTAAGTTCTTGGAACAAAGCTTGTTTTGATTAAAGTGTCTGGGAAGACTGATGAATCACACCCGAAGGCTCTTGTGCTCAACCTTGCCAAATTCAACAGAACGATTGTAGGTCAGGTGGACTTCATAATATCCTTTGGAGTTTCTAAGCCCTGGCCCATAAAATTAGACAGAACATTCCAGACCCTAACCACTCGCTGTGTGGCTCTGCCTCCACCACACTCTCAGACAGAACATTCCGGATCCTAACCACTCGCTGTGTGAATCTGCCTCCACCACGCACTCAGATAGACCATTCCGGATCCTAACCACTCGCTGTGTGAATCTGCCACCACCACACTCTCAGGCAGAACATTCCGGATCCTAACCACTCACTGTGTGAATCTGTCTCCACCACACTCTCAGATAGAACATTCCGGATCCTAACCACTCGCTGTGTGAATCTGTCTCCACCACACTCTCAGACAGAACATTCCGGATCCTAACCACTCGCTGTGTGAATCTGTCTCCACCACACTCTCAGACAGAACATTCCGGATCCTAACCACTCGCTGTTTGAATCTGCCTCCACCACACTCTCAGACAGTACATTCCGGATCCTAACCACTCGCTGTGTGAATCTGCCTCCACCACACTCTCAGACAGAACATTCCGGATCCTAACCACTCGCTGTGTGAATCTGTCTCCACCACACTCTCAGATAGAACATTCCGGATCCTAACCACTTGCTGTGTGAATCTGTCTCCACCACACTCTCAGACAGAACATTCCAGATCCTAACCACTCGCTGTGTGAATCTGCCTCCACCACACTCTCAGACAGTACATTCCGGATCCTAACCACTCGCTGTGTGAATCTGTCTCCACCACACTCTCAGACTGAACATTCCGGATCCTAACCACTCGCTGTGTGAATCTGTCTCCACCACACTACTCTCAGTCAGAACATTCCGGATCCTAACCACTCGCTGTGTGAATCTGTCTCCACCACACTCTCAGTCAGAACATTCCGGATCCTAACCACTCGCTGTGTGAATCTTTCTCCACCACACTCTCAGACAGAACATTCCGGATCCTAACCACTCGCTGTGTGTATCTGTCTCCACCACACTCTCAGTCAGAACATTCCAGATCCTAACCACTCGCTGTGTGAATCTGTCTCCACCACACTCTCAGACAGAACATTCCGGATCCTAACCACTCGCTGTGTGAATCTGTCTCCACCACACTCTCAGACAGAACATTCCGGATCCTAACCACTCGCTGTGTGAATCTGTCTCCACCACACTCTCAGACGGAACATTCCGGATCCTAACCACTCGCTGTGTGAAAAGCTTTCTCCTGTGCTTCAGTAACTGCTCTCTCCACCTGTCCTGCCACTTTCAATGATTTCTGCCCATTAACCCCAGCTCGTGCCTGTCCCCCACACTCTCTACACTTCATTCCACTTTCTATTCTGGTTTAGCTCAAAAATAATCTGCCAGGCGATCCTTTCCTGCTCCTAATTCTGATTCCTTGAGCACTGCCAGTTGTGGCTCAGAGTAACTGAGTGACCTGGCATGACTACATCCAAATGATTCATTGAGTGGGAAGAGATCGGAAGGGTGTGGAATTACTGACACCAGAAGTGTGGTCAGATGGTCAATAGGATAGCGGAGGTTTGTGTGGAAATTTAAGAAATTCTCGGTGCTGTTTATTACAGTAAAGTTCAGTGTTTAGGCCTCATTCTCAGCCCATAGTTTTTCAGTTTATTTTAGATTTTTCAGTCAGTTTGTACCAGATTGTGAGGGGAAGATCCAAGTGTGCAGTGTACGTCTGATTACATCATGTTGTGTCGAATATACGGCCCAGAAACAGATCATTCAGCACAATGAGCCCATGCAGTCCATGTCCAAATGCAGCAAGACCTGGACAATATCCAGGCTTGGACTGACAAGTGGCAAGTTACATTTATACCACACAAGTGCCAGTCAATCAACATCTCCAACAAGAGAGAATCTAACCATCGCCCCTTTACAGTCAATGGCATCACCATCACTGATCCCCACTATCAACATCCTGGGGGTTACCATTGACCAGAAACTGAACTGGATCAGCCATATAAATACTGTGGCTACCAGAGCAGGTCAGAGACTGAATTCAGCAGCGAGAAACCCACCTCCTGGCTCCCCAAACCTTGTCTTTCATCCACAAGGTACAAGTCAGGAGTGTGATGGAATACTTTACACTTTCCTGGATGAGAGCAGCTCCAACAACACTGAGCAAACCGAAGACCTTCCAAGACAAAGCAGCACGCTTGATTTACACCCCAGCCACCAGCCTCAACATTGTCTTTCCCCAGCACGGACACACAGTCGCAGCCGTCTGTACCATCCACAAGATGCACAGCAGCAACTCACCAAGGCTCCTTTGGCAGTATGTTTCAAACCTGTGACCTCTGCAATCTATAATGACAAGAGCAGCAGATACCTGGGATCACCACCATCTGCAAATTCCCCTCCAAGTCACTCACCATCCTGACTTGGAAATATATCGCTGTTCCTTCACTGTCGCTGGGTCAAAATCCTGGAACTCCCTCCCTAACAGCACGGTGGGTGTACCTACTTCACATGGACTGCAGCGTTTGAGAAGGCAGCTCACCCCCACCTTCACAAGGGGCAGTTAGGGATGGGCAATAAATGCTGGCCTAGTCAGCAACACCCACATGGTGTGAAAGTATTTAAATAACAGTCCATGCCGGTATTTATGCTCGATTTGAACCTCCTGCAATCCTTTCCCATCAAACCATCAACATATCCTGCCTCATCCTTATTTGTTTACTTCACTTCCCCAAAACTGTTTCTCTGCCACTTGCTTCAATTCGGAAATAGAGAGGGTTCCAAGTTATTTGTATTTGTGGGGATACAAAGTAAGTTATAGTTTCAAATAAGCTGAATTTTGTGTTTCTGTATTTGTGTGCTAAAAATGAAATAAAACTTCAATTTTAATCTCATTTCTTAAAAGTTGCCTGAAAATCTGTCGGTTGGTTTCGATGCCTGCATTGTAATGATGGTTTTACAAAACAGTGAACAAAAACTAGGCTGTTGCTTAGTAACCAGGAGCCCAGACAAAGACAGTGAGAGCAGTTAGTTCAGGAGAAAGAAGGTAAACGGGGAGTAAGCAGATTTCACAGAAACTGCTGGAACAGACAGCACCATACACAGGGACAGAAAGACACTCCCAAGATAAAGAACAGCAAGTCCTAGAAACCAGGGATTGGGAAAGAACAGGGTTCCAGGAAAACTGTGAAGGCAAAGGAAAGATGAAGAGGAATCTGGAAAAAGGTTCTGTTCAGTGAAGTCAGGAGCAGAGAGAAAGGCTCCCAGTTAAGGTACAGACCTGGGGCATGGCGGCTTGCGAGATCGTTGGTAACAACTTATACAGCCTGTGAAAAAGTGGCATTCTGTTGGCACAGCTGGGAACCTGGGGAATTGTGTGAAAGCTTGAAGGCACATGACAATCCAGGGCAGGGGAATACCTGAAGGAGAGTTTGGAACCCTGGAGGTGAATCCTTGGTGAGAACACAGATCCAAAGTTGGCTCAGTAACAGCAAACAAAGGGGAATGGCCAATGGCTGCCCTTGCGAATGGGAAGCTGTTTCAATTGGTGTTCCGCAGGGCTTGGTGTTGGCACCCCTGCTGTTCGTTTTATATATTAACAATTTGGACTTGAACATGGGGTGATGGGGGACGATTGGGAAATTTGCAGACAACACACAAATTGTCCACGCAGTCGATGGTGTAGAGGATAGCTGTCAGCACCAAAATGATATCGGTGGGTTGGTGGAGTTGGCAGAGATTAATCAATGTTTTATTCTTTAGTTAAAAGTTCATGGGCAGTCCTGTGACTCTGTTCTGTAATCTGCCAATTAAGTATCGAAACAGAAATAGCGGGATTCTCTGTCGGCCGACGCTGGAACCAGGAAAGGCGATTGGGCGGAGAAACGGTCGTGAGGCCAAAATGGTGGCCGTTGCTGGCTGCCCGACAGAATGCCGTGCTCCGGTGCCTCAACCGCGGTGTCAATGCGTTCTACTCTGCACGTACAGTAAACGCCGTTCACATATCATTAGCGGCCTGAGCCGGTATTCACCCGGGCTTCCGCGATGCTCCGCCTCCACCGGGAGGAATTACCGACGGCGTGTTTCACTTGTGGTTTCAACAATCGGGAAACAGGCTCCGTGGCTGCTGAGGGAGGGAGAGGGGGCACGAAAAGTGTCCAATATCGCTATAGTGTGCTGATAGCTGTGCCGCCGGCCGGGGAACTTCTGCCAGGGTCTCGGGGGAGTAGCGGGGGGCAGCCAAGAGGTGGGGCCGGGCTGGACGGGCACGGAACACCATTGCCGCAGCCGGCAAGGCAGCCACGCGGCTGTGCACGCTGCCGACTGCTCACTGTGAACTTAGTGCCACAGGACTCACCAGGCCACCTCCACCCCCCCCCCCCCCCCCCAAGTATCCTCTGGCCGCAGCTGACCCAGCAGCGGGATGGGCGCACTCCAGCACAACCGGTGCCATCCTATTGGCTGGGATGAGTGTGTGTGGGGAGTGGAGTGCGGATATGCAGCTACAGCTTGTCAGCCTCTCGAGTGTCAATCCCGACTCCGGCATATCCAACACCGTTTCCCATTGGAATCGCTCGTGTTCCACAGGGTGCCGCGCTAGCCCCGGAGCACAGTGAGTTCAGGTGAAAGAAGGTAACCACTCTGATACCAGCACGGTAGCACAGTGGTTAGCACACTTGCTTCACAGCTCCAGGGTCCCAGGTTCGATTCCGGCTTGGGTCACTGTCTGTGCGGAGTCTGCACATCCTCCCCGTGTGTGCGTGGGTTTCCTCCGGGTGCTCCGGTTTCCTCCCACAACCCAAAGATGTGCAGGTTAGGTGGTTGCTCGTGGTAAATTGCCCTTAGTGTCCAAAAATAATAAGTGTGGTTTCTGGGTTACGGGGATAGGGTGGAAGTGCGGGCTTAGGTAGGGTCCTCTGGCAAAGGGGCTGTGCAGACTCGATGGGCCGAATGGTCTCCTTCTGCACTTGAAATTCTACGATTCTCAGATTAACGGTTGATTAATTTCTCCGGGAGCGGCGCCAGTCTTGCTGTCGTAGAATTCCATCGGTTCTATCCCGGCGTCAGCACTTAGTCTCTGAAACGGAGAATCCCGCCCAGTATCTCTCAAGCTGGGTTCCACTCTAGCGTCTGATTAGATGCACTAACATCAGCTGGCATCGTAACATTGGAACCACTCAACGTGGGAGCGAGTTCCACATTCCCATCACTCTCTGGGTAAAGGCTGCCCTCTGAATTACCCATTGGATTTATTAGTGACAGCCTGATATCGATGGCCTCTATTTTCACTCTTCTCCACAAATGGAGACATTCTCTGTTTACTCTTTCAACACCTGCCATCATTTTAAAGATGTTGATCACTCATTTGTCTTCTCTTTTGAAGAGAAAGTGCCCCAGCCTAATTATCTTTTCCCAATTGGAATAGTTTCCAGTCCTGGTGTGAACCTTGTAAATCCTCTTTGCACCTTCTTCAAAGCCTCTATATCATTTAGTACATGAAAAGAGAATACGTAACAGGTAAACACAAGGTACACAATGTAGTGGGAGAATGATGTTTTAAGAGATAAGTGGTTATATAAGATGTAAGAAGAGGATCTGTGTGAGAGAGCTCCATCCTTCAACAACTAGAATGGACAAGTCTTGGCAGCCTTGTAGGCCTCAGCGACCCTGACATCCGATCCGGTTTCATCACCGGAACCACCGGCCCCGCATAGTTGCTAAAACAAAGTGGCTGAATTATACGTAGGCTCTCCAATCGCTGCAGTTCACCCTCGCCCTTCCCAACAATAGCATGAGGGACTGGCCGAACCCTGAAAAAACAGGGCTGGGCCTGCGGATCCACTTGGATTTTCACCACGTCCCCCTTCGTTCTCCCAAGGCCCAGCCCGAAAACACGCGGCACCACTGAGACAGCAGCACCTGTATCCAACTCCATTTGGATTCAATGTCCATTGATCGGCACAGGGATGTGAATCGGTGCCACCCTTGGTGCAGCCACACACTTCAGCTACACTTCCAACTTGTCTCCAGCTTCTTCAATACGGGGCTGCACCTAACTCATCCCGGGCGGTCAGGGCGTTGTCCATCACGCAGCCGGCAGCCTCGGCGGCCTTGGTGGCCTCAGAGACCCTGACATCCACACTCCTCGCCGGGGGAGGAGTTGGTACCTCTCGGATCTGGACAGGGTGTGCAGAGTGGCTCAGGGTCTCTATAACTCAGTTCCGCAGCATCGCGGCGGTCCATTCTAGCTCTTGTTGTTCCCAAGGGGAGGAGAATTTGGTTTCAATGATTTTCAATAAATGTTTCCACCATTTACATTTTTGCAGCAAATGTGTCCCTCGCTGTGTGAACTCTTCATGTTAAACCAACTTAATGTGGGCAACTTGCACTCAGTGAATCATAAACGTCACTTATCAAAATCCACCCAGAAGGGGAGCAGCTATTGGCTCATTGTCACTGCTTCCTCTTTAACTTCGTTACCTCCTGTGAAAAAGGAGATTAAAGCAGCTTCTGTCGGCTGGGACACTTTGTGTTTCAATGTATTTACTGGACCTGCAATAAACGGTGTGGATAAAGAGGATTGTTATTCTGTTGAGATGATCAGTAAAACTCTTTTTGCTGTGACTCTGTCACTCTGTGTTTCTGGGGGTAAGTACAAGTTTTAGTTTGGTTTGGAGAAGTTTAACTTGTTATAAAAGAACTCTCCCTGGTTTGTGCTGCGGTGTCTCTGCACCTGTAACTTGTGTGAATTCTAGAGTTAGAACATTCAAACTGGACATGAGAGTTTCAGCAGAATTTATCACCACATTGAGAATGTTCAGTGCACCTGACACAGAGTTACACAGACTGGGAACACGGGTCAGAAAACTCGGTTTCCCATTCTTCTCTGTTACTCATTTAATGTGACAATGGGTTTGAGTGACAGTCTGCACATTAAGTGGGTGTATTTAGGAAGGATTGAATTAATGTGCACATTAAGTGGATGTATTTGGGGTGGTTGAATTCACCTTCACATTAAGTGGGTGTATTTAGGAAGGATTGAATTAATCTGCACATTAAGTGGGCGTATTTAGGAAGGATTGAATTAATCTGCACATTAAGTGGGTGTATTTAGGAAGGATTGAATTAATCTGCACATTAAGTGGGTGTATTTAGGAAGGATTGAATTAATCTGCACATTAAGTGGGTGTATTTAGGAAGGATTGAATTAATCTGCACATTAAGTGGGTGTATTTAGGAAGGATTGAATTAACCTTCACATTAAGTGGGTGTATTTGGGGTGGTTGAATTAACCTTCACATTAAGTGGGTGTATTTGGGGTGGATTGAATTAACCTTCACATTAAGTGGGTGTATTTGGGGTGGTTGAATTAACCTTCACATTAAGTGGGTGTATTTGGGGTGGTTGAATTAACCTTCACATTAAGTGGGTGTATTTGGGGTGGTTGAATTAACTTTCACATTAAGTGGGTGTATTTGGGGTGGTTGAATTAACCTTCACATTAAGTGGATGACACAAAGATTGGTCGGGTGTTTAACAGTGAGTTTGAGCTACTTGGGTTACAGGAAGATATATACGGGATGGTCAAATGGGCAAAAAAGCAGCAGATGGAATTCACCCTGAAAAGTGTGAGGTGATCCACTTTGGATGGAGTAATGTGACAAAGAAGTATTAAATGAATGGCCTGACACTGGGACGTTCCGAGGAACAAAGGGACCTGGCCGTGTTTGTCCATAGATCTCTGAAGGCAGACGCGCAGGCTAATCGGGTGGTAAAAAATGCATATGGGACACTTGCCTTTATCAATCGAGGCATAGATTACAAAGGCAGGGAGGTCGTGTTGGAGTTGTATCGAACTTTGGTGAGGCCACAGCTGGAGTACTGTGTGTAATTCTGATCGCCACATTGCAGGAATGATGATTGAACTGGAGGAGCTGCAGAGGAGATTCACCAGGCTCTCGCCTGGGGTGGAACGTTTAAGTTATGGAGAGAGGTTGGATAGGATTGGGTTGTTTTCGCTAAAGCAGATAAGACTGAGGGTGACCTGATCGAGGTGCACAGGACTATGAGGGGCATGGACAGTGTGGACAGGGAGCAGCTGTTCCCCTTTGTTGAAGGGTCAGTTATGAGGAGAGATAAGTTCAAGGTGAGGGGCAGGAGGTTTAGGGGGGGTTTGAGGAAAAACCTGTTTACCCAGAGGGTGGTGAGGGTCTGGAACGCACTGCCTGGGAGGGTGGTAGAGGGTCTGGAACGCGCTGCCTGGGAGTGTGGTGAGGGTCTGGAACGCGCTGCCTGGGAGGGTGGTGAGGGTCTGGAACGCACTGCCTGGGAGGGTGGTGAGGGTCTGGAACGCACGGCCTGGGAGGGTGGTGAGGGTCTGGAACTCAACGCCTGGGAGGGTGGTGAGGGACTGGAACGCACTGCCTGGGAGGGTGGGGAGGGTCTGGAACGCGCTGCCTGGGAGGGTGGTGAGGGTCTGGAACGCACTGCCTGGGAGGGTGGTGATGGTCTGGAACGCGCTGCCTGGGAGGGTGGTGAGGGTCTGGGACGCACTGCCTGGGAGGGTGGTGAGGGTCTGGAACGCACTGCCTGGGAGGGTGGTGAGGGTCTGGAACGCGCTGCCTGGGAGGGTGGTGAGGGTCTGGAACGCACTGCCTGGGAGGGTGGTGAGGGTCTGGAACGCACTGCTTGGGAGGGTTGTGAGGGTCTGGAACGCACTGCCTGGGAGGGTGGTGAGGGTCTGGAACGCGCTGCCTGGGAGGGTGGGAGAGGCGGGTTGCCTCACATCCTTTAAAAAGTACCTGGATGGGGACTTAGCCGTCTTAACATTCAAGGTAATGGGCCAAGTGCTGGCCAATGGGATTAGGTCGGCAGGTCAGGTGTTTTCCATGTGTGGGTGCAGACTCGATGGGCCGAAGGGCCTCTTCTGCACTGTGTGAATCTGTGATTCTGGGCTTAGCTCCACTGCTGCTGTAGAATGTCAGCCTGTGCTCTCACCAGATCTGTTTCACAGACAGAATACAGTCAGGAACATCCTCATCATCTCCCAAGCTGCCGATCAAAGGGACAGGCTCTCTGCCGGGAATGGGATTGGTTAATCTTCCAGAGTTCAGTCCTGCCTTCTCAGAACAAGAAGTGCAAACCGGGCCAGAAAGGGGAAGCACCATTTTCTGCATCAAAGTGGAGCCTCACTGTCCTTGTGATATTGTGATGATCCAAGGGTGATTGCAGAGTGTGGACCCTCCACAGTGTCCTGTAGAGATGGGGGTGGGAAAAATATATCTTCATCTTATTGGGAGTTCTTTTCTGCCTGATTTAACAAGGTCAGTTTTGTGTGAGAAAAGCACGCGAGGGATTTAGTACAAATATTTTGCATATTCTCAGGAGAAATATCAGATGGAAATTATACCCCGTTCATCTTGAAATCCTGGATTGCCGAATTCAGTTTGAAACAATCAGACGGGGAGATCAGGGATACCGAAGGTTAGATTAGTTTCAGTGAAGAAAATATGGAAACCAGTTGAACTTTTGTCTGTTGTATTTCCCCCTGAAATACAGTCTCAGTAATGAGCAGTGTGTTCAGCAGCAACATCAGTCTGTCCTGTTGTATTTCCCCCCCTGAAATACAGTCTCAGTAATGAGCAGTGTGTTCTGCAGTAACATCAGTCTGTCCTGTTGTATTTCCCCCCGAAATACAGTCTCAGTAATGAGCAGTGTGTTGTGCAGTAACATCAGTCTGTCCTGTTGTATTTCCCCCTGAAATACAGTCTCAGTAATGAGCAGTGTGTTGTGCAGTAACATCAGTCTGTCCTGTTGTATTTCCCCGTGAAATACAGTCTCAGTAATGAGCAGTGTGTTCAGCAGTAACATCAGTCTGTCCTGTTGTATTTCCCCCTGAAATACAGTCTCAGTAATGAGCAGTGTGTTCTGCAGTAACATCAGTCTGTCCTGTTGTATTTACCCGTGAAATACAGTCTCAGTAATGAGCAGTGCGTTCTGCAGTAACATCAGTCTGTCCTGTTGTATTTCCCCCTGAAATACAGTCTCAGTAATGAGCAGTGTGTTCAGCAGTAACATCAGTCTGTCCTGTTGTATTTCTCCCTGAAATACAGTCTCAGTAATGAGCAGTGTGTTCTGCAGTAACATCAGTCTGTCCTGTTGTATTTCCCCGTGAAATACAGTCTCAGTAATGAGCAGTGTGTTCAGCAGTAACATCAGTCTGTTCTGTTGTATTTCCCCCTGAAATACAGTCTCAGTAATGAGCAGTGTGTTCAGCAGTAACATCAGTCTGTCCTGTTGTATTTCCCCCTGATATACAGTCTCAGTAATGAGCAGTGTGTTCTGCAGTAACATCAGTCTGTCCTGTTGTATTTGCCCCTGAAATACAGTCTCAGTAATGAGCAGTGTGTTCTGCAGTAACATCAGTCTGTCCTGTTGTATTTCCCCCCCTGAAATACAGTCTCAGTAATGAGCAGTGTGTTCTGCAGTAACATCAGTCTGTCCTGTTGTATTTGCCCCTGAAATACAGTCTCAGTAATGAGCAGTGTGTTCAGCAGCAACATCAGTCTGTCCTGTTGTATTTCCCCCTGATATACAGTCTCAGTAATGAGCAGTGTGTTCTGCAGTAACATCAGTCTGTCCTGTTGTATTTGCCCCTGAAATACAGTCTCAGTGATGAGCAGTGTGTTCAGCAGCAACATCAGTCTGTCCTGTTGTATTTCCCCCCCTGAAATACAGTCTCATTAATGAGCAGTGTGTTCTGCAGTAACATCAGTCTGTCCTGTTGTATTTGCCCCTGAAATACAGTCTCAGTAATGAGCAGTGTGTTCAGCAGTAACATCAGTCTGTCCTGTTGTATTTCTCCCTGAAATACAGTCTCAGTAATGAGCAGTGTGTTCTGCAGTAAAATCAGTCTGTCCTGTTGTATTTCCCCGTGAAATACAGTCTCAGTAATGAGCAGTGTGTTCAGCAGTAACATCAGTCTGTCCTGTTGTATTTCCCCTCCCTGAAATACAGTCTCAGTAATGAGCAGTGCGTTCTGCAGTAACATCAGTGTGTCCTGTTGTATTTCCACCTGATATACAGTCTCAGTAATGAGCAGTGTGTTCAGCAGTAACATCAGTCTGTCCTGTTGTATTTCCCCCTGAAATACAGTCTCAGTGATGAGCAGTGTGTTCAGCAGTAACATCAGTCTGTCCTGTTGTATTTCCCCCTGAAATACAGTCTCAGTAATGAGCAGTGTGTTCTGCAGTAACATCAGTCTGTCCTGTTGTATTTCCCCCTGATATACAGTCTCAGTAATGAGCAGTGTGTTCAGCAGCAACATCAGTCTGTCCTGTTGTATTTCCCCCTGAAATACAGTCTCAGTAATGAGCAGTGTGTTCTGCAGTAACATCAGTCTGTCCTGTTGTATTTCCCCCTGATATACAGTCTCAGTAATGAGCAGTGTGTTCAGCAGTAACATCAGTCTGTCCTGTTGTATTTCCCCCTGAAATACAGTCTCAGTAATGAGCAGTGCGTTCTGCAGTAACATCAGTCTGTCCTGTTGTATATCCCCCCCTGAAATACAGTCTCAGTAATGAGCAGTGTGTTCAGCAGTAACATCAGTCTGTCCTGTTGTATTTCCCCCTGAAATAGAGTCTCAGTAATGAGCAGTGCGTTCTGCAGTAACATCAGTCTGTCCTGTTGTATATCCCCCCCTGAAATACAGTCTCAGTAATGAGCAGTGCGTTCTGCAGTAACATCAGTCTGTCCTGTTGTATATCCCCCCCTGAAATACAGTCTCAGTAATGAGCAATGCGTTCTGCAGTAACATCAGTCTGTCCTGTTGTATATCCCCCCCTGAAATACAGTCTCAGTGATGAGCAGTGTGTTCAGCAGTAACATCAGTCTGTCCTGTTGTATTTCCCCCTGAAATACAGTCTCAGTAATGAGCAGTGTGTTCAGAAGTAACATCAGTCTGTCCTGTTGTATTTCCCCCTGAAATACAGTCTCAGTAATGAGCAGGAAGTTCTGCAGTAACATCAGTCTGTCCTGTTGTATTTCCCCCTGAAATACAGTCTCAGTAATGAGCAGTGTGTTCAGCAGTAACATCAGTCTGTCCTGTTGTATTTCCCCCTGAAATACAGTCTCAGTAATGAGCAGTGTGTTCAGCAGTAACATCAGTCTGTCCTGTTGTATATCCCCCCCTGAAATACAGTCTCAGTAATGAGCAGTGCGTTCTGCAGTAACATCAGTCTGTCCTGTTGTATTTCCCCCTGAAATACAGTCTCAGTAATGAGCAGTGTGTTCTGCAGTAACATCAGTCTGTCCTGTTGTATTTCCCCCTGATATACAGTCTCAGTAATGAGCAGTGCGTTCTGCAGTAACATCAGTCTGTCCTGTTGTATTTCCCCCTGAAATACAGTCTCAGTAATGAGCAGTCTGTTCAGCAGCAACACCAGTCTGTCCTGTTGTATTTCCCCCTGAAATACAGTCTCAGTAATGAGCAGTGTGTTCAGCAGTAACATCAGTCTGTCCTGTTGTATTTCCCCCTGAAATACAGACTCAGTAATGAGCAGTGTGTTCAGCAGTAACATCAGTCTGTCCTGTTGTATATCCCCCCTGAAATACAGTCTCAGTAATGAGCAGTGCGTTCTGCAGTAACATCAGTCTGTCCTGTTGTATATCCCCCCCTGAAATACAGTCTCAGTAATGAGCAGTGTGTTCAGCAGTAACATCAGTCTGTCCTGTTGTATTTCCCCCTGAAATACAGTCTCAGTAATGAGCAGTGTGTTCAGCAGTAACATCAGTCTGTCCTGTTGTATTTCCCCCTGAAATACAGTCTCAGTAATGAGCAGGAAGTTCTGCAGTAACATCAGTCTGTCCTGTTGTATTTCCCCCTGAAATACAGTCTCAGTAATGAGCAGTGTGTTCAGCAGTAACATCAGTCTGTCCTGTTGTATTTCCCCCTGAAATACAGTCTCAGTAATGAGCAGTGTGTTCAGCAGTAACATCAGTCTGTCCTGTTGTATTTCCCCCTGAAATACAGTCTCAGTAATGAGCAGTGTGTTCAGCAGTAACATCAGTCTGTCCTGTTGTATTTCCCCCCCTGAAATACAGTCTCAGTAATGAGCAGTGTGTTCAGCAGTAACATCAGTCTGTCCTGTTGTATTTCCCCCTGATATACAGTCTCAGTAATGAGCAGTGTGTTCAGCAGCAACATCAGTCTGTCCTGTTGTATTTCCCCCTGAAATACAGTCTCAGTAATGAGCAGTGTGTTCTGCAGTAACATCAGTCTGTCCTGTTGTATTTCCCCCTGAAATACAGTCTCAGTAATGAGCAATGTGTTCAGCAGTAACATCAGTCTGTCCTGTTGTATTTCCCCCTGAAATACAGTCTCAGTAATGAGCAGGAAGTTCTGCAGTAACATCAGTCTGTCCTGTTGTATTTCCCCCTGAAATACAGTCTCAGTAATGAGCAGTGTGTTCAGCAGTAACATCAGTCTGTCCTGTTGTATTTCCCCCTGAAATACAGTCTCAGTAATGAGCAGTGTGTTCAGCAGTAACATCAGTCTGTCCTGTTGTATTTCCCCCTGATATACAGTCTCAGTAATGAGCAGTGTGTTCAGCAGCAACATCAGTCTGTCCTGTTGTATTTCCCCCTGAAATACAATCTCAGTAATGAGCAGTGTGTTCTGCAGTAACATCAGTCTGTCCTGTTGTATTTCCCCCTGAAATACAGTCTCAGTAATGAGCAGTGTGTTCAGCAGCAACATCAGTCTGTCCTGTTGTATTTCTCCCTGAAATACAGTCTCAGTAATGAGCAGTGTGTTCAGCAGTAACATCAGTCTGTCCTGTTGTATTTGCCCCTGAAATACAGTCTCAGTAATGAGCAGTGTGTTCAGCAGTAACATCAGTCTGTCCTGTTGTATATCCCCCCCTGAAATACAGTCTCAGTAATGAGCAGTGTGTTCAGCAGTAACATCAGTCTGTCCTGTTGTATATCCCCCCCTGAAATACAGTCTCAGTCATGAGCAGTGTGTTCTGCAGTAACATCAGTCTGTCCTGTTGTATTTGCCCCTGAAATACAGTCTCAGTAATGAGCAGTGTGTTCAGCAGTAACATCAGTCTGTCCTGTTGTATATCTCCCCCTGAAATACAGTCTCAGTAATGAGCAGTGTGTTCTGCAGTAACATCAGTCTGTCCTGTTGTATTTGCCCCTGAAATACAGTCTCAGTAATGAGCAGTGCGTTCTGCAGCAACATCAGTCTGTCCTGTTGTATTTCCCCCTGAAATACAGTCTCAGTGATGAGCAGTGTGTTCAGCAGTAACATCAGTCTGTCCTGTTGTATTTCCCCCTGAAATACAGTCTCAGTAATGAGCAGTGTGTTCTGCAGTAACATCAGTCTGTCCTGTTGTATTTCCCCCTGATATACAGTCTCAGTAATGAGCAGTGTGTTCAGCAGCAACATCAGTCTGTCCTGTTGTATTTCCCCCCCTGAAATACAGTCTCAGTAATGAGCAGTGTGTTCTGCAGTAACATCAGTCTGTCCTGTTGTATTTCCCCCTGAAATACAGTCTCAGTAATGAGCAGTGTGTTCTGCAGTAACATCAGTCTGTCCTGTTGTATTTCCCCCTGAAATACAGTCTCAGTAATGAGCAGTGTGTTCTGCAGTAACATCAGTCTGTCCTGTTGTATTTCCCCCTGAAATACAGTCTCAGTAATGAGCAGTGTGTTCAGCAGCAACATCAGTCTGTCCTGTTGTATTTCCCCCTGAAATACAGTCTCAGTAATGAGCAGTGTGTTCAGCAGCAACATCAGTCTGTCCTGTTGTATTTCCCCCTGAAATACAGTCTCAGTGATGAGCAGTGTGTTCAGCAGTAACATCAGTCTGTCCTGTTGTATTTCCCCCTGAAATACAGTCTCAGTGATGAGCAGTGTGTTCAGCAGTAACATCAGTCTGTCCTGTTGTATTTCCCCCTGAAATACAGTCTCAGTAATGAGCAGTGTGTTCAGCAGTAACATCAGTCTGTCCTGTTGTACTTCCCCCTGAAATACAGTCTCAGTAATGAGCAGTGCGTTCTGCAGTAACATCAGTCTGTCCTGTTGTACTTCCCCCTGAAATACAGTCTCAGTAATGAACAGTGCGTTCTGCAGTAACATCAGTCTGTCCTGTTGTATTTCCCCCTGAAATACAGTCTCAGTAATGAGCAGTGCGTTCTGCAGTAACATCAGTCTGTCCTGTTGTATTTCCCCCTGATATACAGTCTCAGTAATGAGCAGTGTGTTCAGCAGTAACATCAGTCTGTCCTGTTGTATTTCCCCCTGAAATACAGTCTCAGTAATGAGCAGTGCGTTCTGCAGTAACATCAGTCTGTCCTGTTGTATTTCCCCCCCTGAAATACAGTCTCAGTAATGAGCAGTGTGTTCAGCAGTAACATCAGTCTGTCCTGTTGTATATCCCCCCCTGAAATACAGTCTCAGTAATGAGCAGTGTGTTCAGCAGTAACATCAGTCTGTCCTGTTGTATTTCCCCGTGAAATACAGTCTCAGTAATGAGCAGTGTGTTCAGCAGTAACATCAGTCTGTCCTGTTGTATTTCCCCCTGAAATACAGTCTCAGTAATGAGCAGTGTGTTCTGCAGTAACATCAGTCTGTCCTGTTATATTTCCCCCTGAAATACAGTCTCAGTAATGAGCAGTGTGTTCTGCAGTAACATCAGTCTGTCCTGTTGTATTTCCCCCCCTGAAATACAGTCTCAGTAATGAGCAGTGTGTTCAGCAGTAACATCAGTCTGTCCTGTTGGCTCCGCTCTAAGTTCCAACAGCTCTTTAAATCCATTCATAAAAAACAGTCCAATTCCAAAAGCAATATTGCAGCTTTCTCCTTTCCCCAGTACTTGTTGTGGAATTGTGGAGTATCTCGGTGTGTGATATTCTGCCTCGAATATACATTATCCAAATTCACAGAGTCCCAGAGTTTTTCCAGCACGGAAAGAGGCTCTTCAGCCCATCATCCCCGTGCTGACCATCCAGCACCGATCTATTCTAACCCCATTCTCCAGCACTTGGTCCGTAGCCTTGTACGTTGTGGTGTTCCAAGTGTTTATCTAAATGGTTGCTCTTTCCCACATTAAAACAGTGACTACACTTCAAAAGAACATCATTGGCTGGAAATCACGTTGAGATGTCGAGTAGATGTGTAAAGTGCTGCATAAATACAAATTGTTCTTTCTTTTACACCCAGATTATTGATGAATTCTGGCTCATTGCTCATTACTAATTCAAATGTGTCCCTAATGCGTCTGAAACATATTCTGAACACTGTTCAACCCACAGGAACCCCTGGCCACGAGCTCACACATCTACACAGAACGTTGTTACTGATGCTGATAAGAAGCTGTCATCAGCCTCAGTAGAGGCCACACACAGAGGCCTCAGGTCAGACAGGAAACAAGGGTGTAAAGAAAAGGCAGCAGCAAACCACATCCTAGAAACCACAAAGTCACCATTTACACCAGAACCTCCTCACAACAGCAAGTGAATTCCAGGTTGTAATGTCCAAGACGTTTTACTTCATTTTTCCCACTCTGTGGAGCGCACGGGAGCACAGTGGTTAGCACTGTTGCTTCACAGCTCCAGGGTCCCAGGTTCGATTCCAGGCTTGGGTCACTGTCTGTGCGGAGTCTGCAAATTAGACCATAAGACCATAAGGCAGAGGAGTGGAAGTAAGGCCATTCGGCCCATCGAGTCCACTCCACCATTCAATCATGGCTGATTTAAACTCCATTTACCCGCTCTCTCTCCATAGCCCTTAATTCCTCGAGAAATCAAGAATTTATCAACTTCTGTCTTAAAGACACTCAACGTCCCGGCCTCCACCGCCCTCTGTGGCAATGAATTCCACAGACCACCACTCTCTGGCTGAAGTTCTCCCCGTTTCTGCGTAGGTTTCCTCCGGGTGCTCCAGTTTCCTCCTGGGGCCTAACCAGCGTTTTATACAGCTCCAGCATAACCTCCCTGCTCTTCTATTCAATGCCTCGGTTAATAAAGACAAGAATCCCATTGGCCTTCTTAACCACCTTATCAACCGTTCCTGCTGTCTTCTGAGATCTGTGAACCTGCATACCAAGGTCCCTTTGATCCTCTCTACTTCCCAGGATCCGACCAGTCATTGGATATTCCTGGGCCTTGTTAGTCCTCCCAAAATGCATCACCTCACACTTTTCATGGTTCAATTCCATTTGTCACTCTTCTGCCCATCTAACCAGCCTGTCCCGCTCATGATACTAAGCTTGGCCAAAACCATCAGCATTTCCTCGTGCCGTATTCCTCTATACCCATCCTATTCATGTGTTTGTCAAGATGCCTTTTGAACGCCATTAATGTATCTGCTTCCACAACCTCCTCTGGCAACGCGTTCCAGGCACTCACCACCCTCTGCGTACAAAACCCTGCCTCTCACATCTCCTCTAACCTTTGCACACGGACCTGAAACCTATGCCTCCTGGCGACTGAACCCTCCACCCTGGGAAAGAGTGTCTGCCCATCCACTCTATCCATGCCTCTCATGATCTTGTCGATCTCTATCAGGCCACCCCTCAACCTCATGCTTCTCATGAAAACAGTCCGAGTCAATTCAGCCTCTTCGAATAGCTAACACCCTCCAGATCAGGCAACATCCTGGTAAACCTCCATTGCACCCTCTCCAAATCCTCCACATCCTTCTGGTAGTGAGGCGACCAGAATTGTGCACAATATTCCAAGCGTAGCCTTGCCAAAGTTCTATACAAATGGAGCATGACTTGCCAGTTTTTATACTCTGTGCCCCATCCAATGAAGGCAAGAATTCCATATGCTTTCTTGACTACCTTGTCCACTTGTGTTGCCACTTTTAAAGATCTGTGGACCAGCACACCCAGATCTCTTTAACTTTCTATATCCATTTACGGTATATTTCCGCTCTATGTTAGATCTACCAAAATGCATTACCTCACATTTGTCTGGATTAAACTCCATTTGCCATTTCTCTGCACAAGTCTCCAACCTATCTATGTCTTCCTGTATCTTCTGACAATCCTCAACACTATCTGCCACTCCTTGGTGTCATCCGCAAACTTACGAATCAGACCAGCGACATTTTCCTCCAAATCGTTTACGTGTACTACAAACAACAGAGGCCCCAGCACAGATCCCTGTGGAACACCACTAGTCCCAACCTTCCATTCAGAAAAGCACCCTTCTACTGCTACCTTTGCCTTCTATGACCGAGCCTGTTCTGTATCCATCTTACCACCTCATCTCTGATCCCGTGTGACTTCACCTTTTGTACCAGTCTGCCATGAAGCACCTTGTCAAAGGCCATCCACCCCCATCCCCTCATCAATCATCTTTGTCACCTCCTCAAAAAACTCAATCAAGTTAGTGAGGCACGACTTCCCCTTCACAAAACCATGCTGTCTATCGCTAATGAGTCATTTGTTTACAAATGGGTATAAATCTATCCCTGCTAATCCCCTCCAACGTTAGCTACTACTGACGTGAGGCTCACCGGCCGATAGTTTCCAGGATTATCCCTGCTACCTTTCTTAAAAAGCGCTACCACATTAGCTATTCGCCAGTCCTCTGGGATCTCACCTGTAGCCAATGAGGATACAAAGATGTGAGTCAAGGCCCCAGCAATTTTCACCCTTGCTCCCCTCAGTATTCTGGGGTAAATCCCATCTGACCCAGGAGACATAGCGACCTTAATATCTTTTGAAAGACTCAATATCTCCTCCTTTTCGATGTCACATGACCCAGACTGTCCACACACCCTACCCAAGAATCATCTTCCACAAACTCCTATTTTTTGGTGAACACTGATGCAAAATATTCATTTAGTACTTGCCCATTTCCTCTGGCTCAACACATAGATTCCCCCCACTGTCCTTAAGTGGTCCAATCCTTTTCCTGGCCACCCCCTTGCTTTTTTACTTGTGAATAAAAAGCTTTGGGATTCACCATAATCCTACCTGCCAAGGAGGTTTCATGACCCCCTCCTCGCCCTCCTAATTTCCCGCTTAAGTATCTTCCTACTTTCTTTTTCCTCCTCAATGGTTTTGACTGTTCCCACCATTCTAGACCGTACAAAAGCCTCCTTTTTCTTTTTGACGAGGTTCACAATATCCCTCGTTATCATCTGTGAATTTACTTTCATACCTCCCACATTCTGGGTCAAAGTTAATTGGATTAGGCCAGTTTTCAGAGGCTAGATTCACAGTATAAAAGTGATCCCCCACAGTGCAGACTTTGTTTGCACTGAGTGCTGAATTTGGTGCATTTTGAGTGCTATAGTAAGAGTTTGGTGACCGAGGGAGTTAGGTGAGGAGGGAGTAAGGTGCTCCTTTCATTTTGTTTCCGACATTTCCGCAAAGAGTGAGAAGAGAGGCAGGAGTTTACAGACAGTGTAGCTGACTGGAAGCAGAATCGGAGGGCGGAGATCTAGTTAGTCCACAGGGCAGCTATATTCTGTCAGGTAAGAGGGGATGGAGGCTAGGCCAGTTGCATGCTCCTCCTGTAGGATGTGGGTGGTGAGGGACACCACCGGTGTCCCCGCTGACTATACCTGCGGGAAGTGCACCCAACTTCAGCTCCTCAAAGACCGTGTGAGGGAACTGGAGCTGAAGATGGATGAACTTCGGATCATCCGGGAGGCAGAGGGGGTGATTGAGAAGAGTTACAGGGAGGTAACCACACCCAAGGTACAGGACAAGAATAGCTGGGTTACAGTCAGGGGGAAAGGAACAAACAGGCAGTCATTGCAGGGATCCCTCGTGGCCGTTCCCCTTCAAAACAAGTATACCGTTTTGGATGCTGTTGGGGGGGATGACCTCCCGGGGGAAGGCCCGAGCAGCCAGGTCTCTGGCACTGTGTCTGGCTCTGGGGCTCAGAAGGGAAGGGGGGAGAATAGAAAAGCAATAGTTGAAGGAGATTCAATGGTTAGGGGAATAGATAGGAGATTCTGTGGTCGCGAGCGAGACTCCCGGAAGGTATGTTGCCTCCCGGGTGCCAGGGTCAGGGATGTCTCGGATCGTGTCTTCAGGATCCTTAAGGGGGAGGGGGAGCAGCCAGAAGTCGTGGTGCACATTGGTACCAACGGCGTAGGTAGGAAAAGGGGTGTGGAGGTAATAAACAAGTTTAGGGAGTTAGGCTGGAAGTTAAAAGCCAGGACAGACAGAGTTGTCATCTCTGGTTTGTTGCCGGTGCCACGTGATAGCGAGGCTAGGAATAGGGAGAGAGTGCAGTTGAACACGTGGCTGCAGGAATGGTGTAGGAGGGAGGGCTTCAGGTATTTGGATAATTGGAGTGCATTCTGGGGAAGGTGGGACCTGTACAAGCAGGACGGGTTGTATCTGAACCAGAGGGGCACCAATATCCTGGGAGGGAGGTTTTCTGGTACTCTTCGGGAGGGTTTAAACTAATTTGGCAGGGGAATGGGAACCGGATTTGTAGTCCAGCAACTAAGGTAGCCGATATTCAGGATGCCAAAGCGTGTAATGAGGCAGTGGGGAAGGGAACACTGACAAAGGAGAGTACTTGCAGGCACGGAGATGGGTTGAAGTGTATAGACTTCAACGCAAGAAGCACCAGGAATAAGGTGGGTGAACTTAAGGCATGGATCTGTACTTGGGACTACGATGTGGTGGCCATCACGGAAACTTGGTTAGAAGAGGGGCAGAAATGGTTGTTGGAGGTCCCTGGTTATAGATGTTTCAATAAGATTAGGGAGGGTGGTAAAAGAGGTGGGTGGGTGGCATTGTTAATTAGAGATAGTATAACAGCTGCAGAAAGGCAGTTCGAGGAGTATCACCCGACTGAGGTGGTATGGGTTGAAGTCAGAAATAGGAAAGGAGCAGTCACCTTGTTAGGAGTTTTCCATAGGCCCCCCAATAGTAGCAGAGATGTGGAGGAACAGATTGGGAAACAGATTTTGGAAAGGTGCAAAAGTCACAAGGTAGTAGTCATGGGTGACTTTAACTTCCCAAATATTGAGTGGAAACTCATTAGATCAAATAGTTTGGATGGGGTGGTGTTTGTGCAGTGTGTCCAGGAAGCTTTTCTAACACAGTATGTAGATTGTCCGACCAGAGGAGGGGCAATATTGGATTTAGTTGGTAATGAAACCAATTTACTTGGTAATGAAACAGGGCAAGTGATAGATTTGTTAGTGGGGGAGCATTTTGGAGATAGTGACCACAATTCTGTGACTTTCACTTTAGTAATGGAGAGGGATAGGTGCGTGCAACAGGGCAAGGTTTACAATTGGGGGAAGGGTAAATACGATGTTGTCAGACAAGAATTGAAGTGCATAAGTTGGGAACATAGGCTGTCAGGGAAGGACACAAGTGAAATGTGGAACTTGTTCAAGGAACAGGTACTACGTGTCCTTGATATGTATGTCCCTGTCAGGCAGGGAAGAGATGGTCGAGTGAGGGAACCATGGTTGACAAGAGAGGTTGAATGTCTTGTTAAGAGGAAAAAGGAGACTTATGTAAGGCTGAGGAAACAAGGTTCAGACAGGGCATTGGAGGGATACAAGATGGCCAGGAGGGAACTGAAGAAAGGGATTAGGAGAGCTAAGAGAGGGCATGAACAATCTTTGGCGGGTAGGATCAAGAAAAACGGCAAGGCCTTTTACACATATGTGAGAAATATGAGAATGACTAGAGCGAGGGTAGGTCCGATCAAGGACAGTAGCGGGAGATTGTGTATTGAGTCTGAAGAGATAGGAGAGGTCTTGAACGAGTACTTTTCTTCTGTATTTACAAATGAGAGGGGCGATATTGTTGGAGAGGACAGTGTGAAACAGACTGGTAAGCTCGAGGAAATACTTGTTAGGAAGGAAGATGTGTTGGCCATTTTGAAAAACTTGAGGATAGACAAGTCCCCCGGGCCTGACGGGATGTATCCAAGGATTCTATGGGAAGCAAGAGATGAAATTGCAGAGCCGTTGGCAATGATCATTTTGTCCTCACTGTCAACGGGGGTGGTACCAGGGGATTGGAGAGTGGCGAATGTCGTGCCCCTGTTCAAAAAAGGGACTAGGGATAACCCAGGGAATTACAGGCCAGTTAGTCTTACGTCGGTGGTAGGCAAAGTAATGGAAAGGGTACTGAAGGATAGGATTTCTGAGCATCTGGAAAGACACTGCTTGATTCGGGATAGTCAGCACGGATTTGTGAGGGATATGTCTTGCCTTACAAATCTTATTGAATTCTTTGAGGAGGTGACCAAGCATGTGGATGAAGGTAAAGCAGTGGATGTAGTGTACATGGATTTTAGGAAGGCATTTGATAAGGTTCCCCATGGTAGGCTTCTGCAGAAGGTAAGGAGGCATGGGATAGTGGGAAATTTGGCCAGTTGGATAACAAACTGGCTAACCGATAGAAGTCAGAGAGTGGTGGTGGATGGCAAATATACAGCCTTGATCCCAGTTAACAGTGGCGTACCGCAGGGATCAGTTCTGGGTCCTCTGCTGTTTGCGATTTTCATTAATGACTTGGATGAGGGAGTTGAAGGGTGGGTCAGTAAATTTGCAGACGATACGAAGATTGGTGGAGTTGTGGATAGTGAGGAGGGCTGTTGTCGGCTGCAAAGAGACATAGATAGGATGCAGAGCAGGGCTGCGAATTTGCAGATGGAGTTTCACCCTGAAAAGTGTGAGGTTGTCCATTTTGGAAGGACAAATATGAATGTGGAATACAGGGTTAACGGTAGAGTTCTTGGCAATGTGGAGGAGCAGAGAGATCTTGGGGTCTATGTTCATTCATCTTTGAAAGTTGCCACTCAAGTGGATAGAGCTGTGAAGAAGGCCTATGGTGTGCTCGCGTTCATTAACAGAGGGATTGAATTTAAGAGCCGTGAGGTGATGATGCAGCTGTACAAAACTTTGGTAAGGCCACATTTGAAGTACTGTGTACAGTTCTGGTCACCTCATTTTAGGAAGGATGTGGAAGCTTTGGAAAAGGTGCAAAGAAGATTTACCAGGATGTTGCCTGGAATGGAGAGTAGGTCTTACGAGGAAAGGTTGAGGGTGCTAGGCCTTTTCTCATTAGAACGGAGAAGGATGAGGGGCGACTTGATAGAGGTTTATAAGATGATCAGGGGAATAGATAGAGTAGACAGTCAGAGACTTTTTCCCCGGGTGGAACAAACCATTACAAGGGGACATAAATTTAAGGTGAAAGGTGGAAGATATAGGAGGGGTATCGGAGGTAGGTTCTTTACCCAGAGAGTAGTGGGGGCATGGAATGCACTGCCTGTGGAAGGAGTTGAGTCGGAAACATTAGGGACCTTCAAGCAGCTATTGGATAGGTACATGGATTACGGGAAATGATATAGTGTAGATTTATTTGTTCTTAAGGGCAGCACGGTAGCATTGTAGATAGCACAATTGCTTCACAGCTCCAGGGTCCCATGTTCGATTCCGGCTTGTGTCACTGTCTGTGCGGAGTTTGCACGTCCTCCCCGTGTCTGCGTGGTTTTCCTCCGGGTGCTCCGGTTTCCTCCCACAGTCCAAAGATGTGCAGGGTAGGTGGATTGGCCATGATAAATTGCCCTTAGTGTCCAAAATTGCCATTGGTGTTGGGTGGAGGTGTTAAGTTTGGGTAGGGTGCTCTTTCCAAGAGTCGACGCAGACTCAGGGGGCCGAATGGACTCCTTCTGCACTGTAAATTCAATGATAATCTATGATTAATCTAGGTCAAAGGTTCGGCACAACATCGTGGGCCGAAGGGCCTGTTCTGTGCTGTATTTTCTATGTATTCACATCCAGATCATTGATGTACACGACAGACAACAAGGGACCCAGCACCGATCCCTGTGGAACATCACTGGACACAGATTTCCAGTCACAAAAACAACCTTCAATCATCACCCTCTGCCTCCTACCACTGAGCCAGGTTTGGATCCAGTTCGACAAATTGCCCTGGATCCCATGGGCTCTTACCTTCTTCAACAGCCTCCCGTGTGGCACTTTGTCAAAAGCCTTACTAAAGTCCATGTAGACTACATCAACTGCATCATCTACACACCTAGTCACTTCCTCAAATAATTCAATTACATTTGGGAGACCTGGGCTGGAGTCTCCGTTTCTGAGACTAAGTGTTGACGCCGACACAGAATTAGTGAAATTTCACGACAGCAAAACTGCCGCCGAACCCGGGTCGATTCAGCTCCTGTGGAGGGGCAGCACCGACACCACGTGGAACACAATCAATTCCAATGGGAAATGGTGCGGGATTGGCCGGGTCCGTGATTGACACTCAGGAGGCTGACAAGCTGCAGCTGCACAGACACAGTACACTCCCCACACACACTCATCCCAGCCACACACACACATTACACTCCCCACACACACTCATCCCAGCCGCACACACACATTACACTCCCCACACACACTCATCCCAGCCACACACACACATTACATTCCCCACACACACTCATCCCAGCCACACACACACATTACACTCCCAACACACACTCATCCCAGCCACACACACACATTACACTCCCCACACACACTCATCCCAGCCACACACACACATTACACTCCCAACACACACTCATCCCAGCCGCACACACACATTACACTCCCCACACACACTCACCCCAGCCACACACACACATTACACTCCCCACACGCACTCATCCCAGCCGCACACACACATTACATTCCCCACACACACTCATCCCAGCCGCACACACACATTACACTCCCCAAACACACTCATCCCAGCCGCACACACACATTACACTCCCCACACACACTCATCCCAGCCGCACACACACATTACACTCCCCCCACACACTCATCCCAGCGCACACACACATTACACTCCCCACACACACTCATCCCAGCTGCACACACACATTACACTCTCCACACACATTCATCCCAGCCGCACACACACATTACACTCCCCACACACACTCAACCCAGCCGCACACACACATTACACTCCCCACACACACTCATCCCAGCCGCACAGACACATTACACTCCCCACACACACTCATCCCAGCCGCACACACACATTACACTCTCCACACACACTCATCCCAGCCGCACACACACATTACACTCCCCACACACACTCATCCCAGCCGCACACACACATTACACTCCCGACACACACTCACTCCAGCCGCACACACACATTACACTCCCCACACACACTCATCCCAGCCGCACACACACATTACACTCCCCACACACACTCATCCCAGCTGCACACACACATTACACTCCCCACACACACTCATCCCAGCCGCACACGCACAGTACACTCCCACACACACTCATCCCAGCTGCACACACACATTACACTCTCCACACACACTCATCCCAGCTGCACACACACATTACACTCTCCACACACACTCATCCCAGCTGCACACACACATTACACTCTCCATACACACTCATCCCAGCTGCACACACACATTACACTCTCCACACACACTCATCCCAGCCGCACACACACATTACACTCCGCACACACACTCATCCCAGCCGCACACACAATTTACACTCCCCACACACACTCATCCCAGCCGCACACACACATTACACTCCCCACACACACTCATCCCAGCTGCACACACACATTACACTCCCCACACACACTCACTCCAGCCGCACACACACATTACACTCTCCACACACACTCATCCCAGCCACACACACACATTACACTCCCCACACACACTCATCCCAGCTGCACACACATTACACTCTCCACACACACTCATCCCAGCAGCACACACACATTACACTCCCCACACACACTCATCCCAGCCGCACACACACATTACACTCCCCACACACACTCATCCCAGCCGCACACACACATTACACTCTCCACACACACTCATCCCAGCCACACACACACATTACACTCCCCACACACACTCATCCCAGCCACACACACACATTACACTCCCCACACACACTCACCCCAGCCGCACACACACATTACACTCCCCACACACACTCATCCCAGCCGCACACACACATTACACTCCCCACACACACTCATCCCAGCCGCACACACACATTGCACTCCCCACACACACTCATCACAGACACCAAAATGGCACTGATTGTGCTGGAGTGCGCCCACACAGCTGATGGGTTGGCTGGGGCCAGAGGGCACCTAGGCGGTTCTCTGGGGGAGGGACCTCTACATCCCCTGGCCCTAAGTTCACAGTGGGCTGTTAGCTGCATGGCTGCCTTGCCGGCTGCGGCAATGGTGTTCCGTGCCCGTCCACCCCGACCCCACAGCCCACCTCCTGACCACCCCCCGCTCCTCCCCCCGGCCCTGGCAGAAGCTCCCGGTGTAGAAGTATAAAAAGATGGCCATGATAAACCGCGAGGCTTGCTGGGACATTATATTTGGTCAGTTTAGGATTCGAGCTTCCTTCAGCAGCTAACACTGATCAAGCTGTCAACCTTTCTAACCACATGTTGCAAACGTTTCTGTAGAAACGTAGACCACCCGTTTCCTTGTTGAAATATAAATACAACAAGGGTGAGATGTCCAACACCAGGCATGAAAATAGCAAAGGGGACAAGGGGAGGTCATTCCTTATAAGGAAATAAGGCTTTAAAGATGAATGCTGATTGGATGGCACTGTTAAAGTGATTAATCAGATAAGAATAACAATGCTGAAAAAGGTGTCGACAAATCGAGAGCTCCGTGTGACGACTCTTCACAGCTCTGTGTGAGAAAGGGACACGTTCAAGCGTACTGACTGAGTGAGGAGATTTGGGCAGCACGGTAGCATAGTGGTTAGCATTATGGCTTCACAGCGCCAGGGTCCCAAGTTCGATTCCCGCTTGGGTCACTGTCTGTGTGGAGTCTGCACGTTCTCCCCGTGTCGGCGTGGGTTTCCTCCGGGTGCTCCGGTTTCCTCCCACAGTCCAAAGATGTGCAGGTTAGGTGGATTGGCCATGATAAATTGCCCTTAGGTTGGATGGGGTTGCTGGATTGCGGGGATGGGGTGGAGGTATGGCCTTGAGTGGGGTGCTCTTTCCAGGAGCTGGTGCGGACTCGATGGGCCGAGTGGCCTCCTTCTGCATTGTAAATTCTAGGAATCTGGATCAAAGCGGGAATTTGGTGCAGAGACAAATTTTTCACCCTTCAGAAAGTTGCCTTATTCTGATACAGGAGAGCAGGCGAGTTATTTGATGAGTATTTCACCTTCTGTGAGGCAGCATTTGGGAAAAAAGACAAATTCAAGGACACAGGAAATTGATGAATTGATTGGTTGGTCAGAGATCAGTGTGAGGAGCAGTGTGTGAAATCCAGTGTCTGAAATAAGGGAAAGTTAGGATCTATATACTGAGGCAATACCAGTCCCAACGTAGAATAGAGTTAATGCTCCAGCAGTAGAGGTACGACATGGCAGGACAGCTCAGTGGAGTGGAATGTGTGTCCTGTAATGTGGACGCTACCAGTGTCCGAAAGGAGCGTGTGTGCAGCAAGTGTTGCCAGCTGCAGAAACCTGAGCTGTGGATTTCAGAGCTGGAGCGCCGGCTGGAGTCACTGTGGCACATCGGCGAGGCTGAGAGCTACGTGGATCGCACGTTCAGAGAGGTGGTCACACCGCAGCTTCAGGGTTTGGAAACAGAGAGGGAATGGGTAACCACCAGGCAGTCCAGGAGCACGAAGCAGGTTGTGCGGGACTCCCCTGGGGTCCCATTCACCAATGGGTTTCTGTTTCAGACACTGGTGAGGGTGTTGATACCTCAGAGGATTACAGTCAGAGTCAGGTTTGTGGCACCGTGAGGGTCTCGGCTGGACAGCAGGAGAGGAAGAAGAAAGGAAAATCAATAGTGATAGGGACTCGATAGTGAGGGGAATAGACGGCCGTTTCTGTCGCCGTAGACGTGATTCCGGGGTGGTATGTTACCCCTCTGGTGCCAGGGTCAAGGGTGTGACAGAGCGGCTGCAGGACATTCATCTGGGGATGGACAAGCAGCCAGAGGTTGTGGTCCACACTGGGACCAATAACTTTAGACAGGAAGGGGGATGGGGTCCTGCAGTCACAATTTAGGGAGCTCGTAGGAAATGATCAAGCAGGACCTTGTATGTCATAATCTCTGGATTACCCCCAGTGCCAGATGAAAGTGAGGACAGAAATAGGAGGATGACCGTAAGACATAGAAGTAGAATTAGGCCACTCGGCCCATCAAGATGGCTCCGCCATTCAATCATGACTGATATTTTTCTCATCCCCAGTCTCCTGCCTTCTCCCCATAACCCCTGATCCCGACATTGATCAAGAACCTATCTATCTCTGTGTTAAAGACACTCAGTGATTTGGCCTCCACAGCCTTCTGCGGCAAAGAGTCCCACCGATTCACCACCCTCTGGCTGAAGAAATTCCTCCTCATCTCTGTTTTAAAGGATCGTCCCTTTAGTCTGAGATTGTGTCCTCTGGCTCTAGTTTTTCCCACAAGTGGAAACATCCTCTCCACGTCCACTCTATCCAGGCCTCGCAGTATCCTGTACGTTTCAATAGGATTCCCCCTCAGAAGTCCATCCCTGGTCCTGTATTCCCGCCCTCTTGACATGAATGCTAACATTGCATTTGGCGACTCCCGGTGGCGCGTGCGAGCGGAGCGGTCGTGCTGGAGAGGGTCTCCCGCTGGTCGGCGGCATTTCGGTGTTTTCCGGGGGTTTCGCCGGTCGGGATTTCTTCGGCCGTTGGTGCCTGAGGGACGGGTGCCGGGTCGGGCAGATTTGGAGCCGGTGGGGACCCCCGTGACCGGCGGAGCAGGGGCATCGAGCCCGAAGCAAGCGGCGGGGGAGGAGCGTGGCCTGAGGCGAGGCCTGAATCCAGCCCGAATGTAGAGGGGGAGCAGCGCACACCGTGTGGCCTCCCGCTGAAAATGCATGTTTGGGAAGTTTGAAGTCCGGTCCCAGGGGAAGAGATGTTTTGAACTTTGATTTTTGGAATTTAAAATTTTTTTTATTAAAAAGTTTTTTCTTAATTTAAAAAAAAAATCTAAATGTAGTTTTTCAATTTTTAAAATTTATTTTATTATTTATCTCGAGATTGAAGAAAGAAGAATAAAAATATTAAGTGGTTAAGGGACGCCACAAACAGCTGTGAAGAAGGGAGGAAACGGGGGTTCACCGCCAGAGGAGAGGACCAGTAACAGCGCTGACAAGATGGCAGATGCCGGACCCCGTGGTGGGGCCGCACTGCTTACAGTGTAAAGGATGACCGAGGTGATGGCTGTGGAGCTGGAGAAGCAGTGTGCGAGGCACGTGGAGGCGTTGAGGAAGGAGATGGCGGTCGCACTGAGATCATTGGTGGAGGAGGCAATCGCCCCGGTGAGGGTGGATGTGGCAAAGACATCGGCCGAGGTGAGAGAACAGGGCGAGAAGATGAAGGAAGTGGAGGAGGCCGTGTCGCAGCACAGCGACCAGCTCACCTCGATGGGACACGAACTACAGAGGGTGGTGGAGGCCAACAGAGGACTCCGAGCAAAACTCGAGGACTTGGATAAACGCTCGAGGCGGCAAAATCTGAGAATTGTGGGCTTACCTGAAGGGGCAGAGGGCTCAAGGCCAACAGAGTACTTTGCTGAGAGGCTGGCGGAGTTGATGGGAGATGGTGAAGACCCCTCCCGGTATGAACTGGACCGAGCTCATCAATCGTTAAGGCCGAAACCCAAAGTAAACGAGCCGCCGAGAGCAGTAATTATCTGTTTCCATAAATACCACATGAAGGAGAAGGTGTTAAACTGGGCGAAGCAGAAGCGGGAGGTGCAGCGGGATGGTGCGAGAGTTCGGATTTACCAGGACTTGGCGGTGGAGTTAGTAAAGAGACGAGCGGCGTCCAGCCGAGTGAAAGCGGCACTGTACAACAAGGGACTGCGATTTGGTATGGTGTACCCGGCAAAGCTGAGGGTGACGGACAACGCCAAAGATCTTTAATTTGAAACGGTGGAGGCGGCTGAGGCGTTCATGAAGGCAGAAGGCTTGGGACAGAAGTGAGCAGTGGAGCTGGAAGAGAGATCGTCGACTGTGATTGGGGAGCTGGAAAATGTACAAATGTTATAACTTGCTTTTCACTGACATGTATTGTCACAGACTTGACTTCACATTGTTATAGAGTTTAAGTTTTTGTTTGGTTTGATTGGCATTTTTGCACCTAGGAGCAGGAGTCGGCCATCTGGCCCCTTCGAGCCTACTCCGACATTCAATGAGATCATGGCTGATCTTTTGTGGACTCAGCTCCACTTTCCGGCCCGAACACCATAACCTTTAATCCCTTTATTCTTCAAAAAACTACCTATCTATCTTTATCTTAAAAACATTTCATGAAGGAGCCTCTTCTGCTTCACTGGGCAAGGAATTCCATAGATTCACAACGCTTTCGGTGAAGAAGTTCCTCCTAAACTCAGTCCTTAATGTACTTTCCCTTATTTTGAGGCTATGCCCCCTCGTTCTGCTTTCACCCGCCAGTGGAAACAACCTGCCCGCATCTATCCTATCTATTCCCTTCATAATATTATATGTTTCTATAAGATTCCCCCTCATCCTTCTAAATTCCAACGAGTACAGTCCCAGTCTACTCAACCTCTCCTCGTAATCCAACCCCTTCAGCTCTGGGATTAACCTAGTGAATCTCCTCTGCACACCCTCCAGCGCCAGTACGTCCTTTCTCAAGTAAGGAGACCAACACTGAACACAATAATCCAGGTGTGGACTCACTAACTGATGCACTAAGCGTCAAGAACCACAAAGACATGTGAGACTTTAACCAAGGCTTTAATACACTACAAAGGAAGCATACCCGACACAGACAACCCCAGACAAAATGGGTCAGGTCTCAGAAGCGGGATCTTATACCTAACTCCCGGGGGAGTGGCCAAGGTGGAGCTCTCCGTGACCAGGTCAGGTTACATACAGGTGACCGAACCTCTACAGAGCTACAGTACAATACACAGGATGACAGGGCCACGTTACACACAACTATTACATAACTATGTACAATGCTAGGGAAGTACAGTGGTGTATCACCACACTAACACCTTATACAATTGCAGCATAACCTCCCTAGTCTTAAACTCCATCCCTCTAGCAATGAAGGACAAAATTCCATTCGGATTGGATTTGTTTATTGTCACGTGTACCGAGGTGCAGTGAAAAGTATTTTTCTGCGAGCAGCTCAACAGATCATTAAGTACATGAGAAGAAAACGGAATAAAATAAAATACATAATAGGGCAACACAAGGTTTACAATGTAACTACATAAGCACTGGCATCGGATGAAGCATACAGGGTGTAGTGTTAATGAGGTCAGTCCATAAGAGGGTCATTTAGGAGTCTGGTGACAGTGGGGAAGAAGCTGTTTTTGAGTCTGTTCGTGTGTGTTTTCAGACTTCTGTATCTCCTGCCCGATGGAAGAAGTTGGAAGAGTGAGTAAGCCGGGTGGGAGGGATCTTTGATCATGCTGCTCGCTTTCCCCAGGCAGCGGGAGGTGTAGATGGAGTCAATGGATGGGAGGCAGGTTCGTGTGATAGACTGGGCGGTGTTCACGACTCTCTGAAGTTTCTTGCGGTCCTGGGCCGAGCAGTTGCCATACCAGGCTGTGATGCAGCCCGATAGGATGCTTTTTATGGTGCATCCGTAAAAGTTGGTAAGGGTTAATGTGGACATGCTAAATTTCCTTAGTTTCCTAAGGAAGTATAGACGCTGTTGTGCTTTCTTCTTGGTAGCGTCGACGTGGGTGAACCAGGACAGATTTTTGGAGATGTGCACCCCTCGGAATTTGAAACTGTTAACCATCTCCGCCTCGGCCCTGTTGATGCTGACAGGGGTATGTACAGTACTTTGCTTCCTGAAGTCAATTACCAGCTCTTTAGTTTTGCTGGCATTGAGGGAGGGATTGTTGTCGCTACACCACTCCACTAGATTCTCTATCTCCCTCCTGCATTCGGACTCTTCGTTATTCGAGATCCGGCCCACTATGGTCGTATCGTCAGCAAATTTGTAGATGGAGTTGGAACCAAGTTTTGCCACGCAGTCGTGTGTGTACAGGGAGTAGAGTAGGGGACTAAGTACGCAGCCTTGCGGGGCGCCGGTGTTGAGGACTATTGTGGAGGAGGTGTTGTTGTTCATTCTTACTGATTATGGTCTGTTGGTCAGAAAATCGAGGATCCAGTTGCAGAGTGCGGCGCCAAGTCCTAGGTTTTGGAGCTTTGATATGAGCTTGGCTGGGATTATGGTGTTGAAGGCGGAGCTGTAGTCAATAAATAGGAGTCTAATGTAGGAGTCCTTGTTTTCGAGATGCTCTAGGGATGAGTGTAGGGCCAGGGAAATGGTGTCTGATGTGGACCGGTTGCAGCGGTGTGCAAATTGCAGTGCATCAAGGTGTTCTGGGAGTATGGAGGTGATGCGCTTCATGATCAACCTCTCGAAGCACTTCATTACGACTGAAGTCAGGGCCACTAGTCGGTAGTCATTGAGACACGTTGCCTGGTTCTTCTTTGGTACCGGTATGATGGTGGTCTTCTTGAAGCAGGTGGGGGCCTCGGAGTGGAGTAAGGACAGGTTAAAGATGTCCGCAAATACCTCTGCCAGCTGGTCCGCGCAGACTCTGAGTGCACGACCAGGGATCCTGTCCGGGTCCGTCGCCTTCCGAGGGTTCACTTTCAGGAAGGCCAATCTGACTTCGGAAGCTGTGATGATGGGTATGGGTGAATTATGGGCTGCTGGGGCATTCGACAGCGGATTGTTGGTTACCTGCTCGAACCGAGCATAGAATGCATTGAGTTCATCGGGGAAGGGTGCGCTGCTGCCAGAGATACTGTTCGGCTTCGCTTTGTAGCCCGTTATGATGTTTAGTCCTTGCCACAACCGCCGAGAGTCTGTCTGTGACTCTAGCTTGGTTTGATATTCTCTCTTGGCATCTCTGATGGCTTTGCGGAGGTCGTACCTGGATTTCTTGTATAGGTCAGGGTCGTCTTCCTTGAAGGCCTCAGATCCGTCCTTCAGTAGGGAGTCAATCTCGCGAGTGAGCCATGGTTTCCGGTTGGGGATTGCACGTACTGCTTTCTTTGGCACGCAGTCTTTCACACATTTGTTGATGAAGTCTGTGACGGTGGTGGCATACTCATTTAAGTTGGTCGCTGAGTTCATAAATATGGACCAGTCCACTGTCTCTAAGCAGTCACGTAAGAGCTCTTCTGTCTCCTCGGAACAGCACTGCACAACCTTCTTAGCTGGATTCTCCTGCTTGAGTTTCTGCTTGTATGCCGGGAGAAGGAGCACGTCTTATGGTCTGATTTCCCAACGTGTGATCGGGGGATGGAACGGGAGGCGCCTTTGATTCTTGAGTAGCAGTGGTCAAGAGTGTTGTCGCCCCTGGTGGGACAGGAGATGAGCTGGTGGAATTTTGGCAGTACACTCTTGAGGTTGGCTTTGTTGAAGTCTCCGGCCATGAGGAACAAGGCCTCGGGGTGTTCTGTTTCGTAGTTGTTTATTACTGTGTATAGTTCGTCAAGCACCTTCCTCACTTCTGCCTGGGGTGAGATGTAGACCGCTGTGATAATGGCTGAAGTGAACTCACGTCTTCTTAATCACCTGCAAATCAACTTTCTGCGACTCATGCACTAGCACACCCAGGTCTCTCTGCACAGCAGCATGTTTTAATATTTGATCATTTAAATAATAATCCCTTTTGCTGTTATTCATACCAAAATGGATTATCTCACATTTGTCAACATTGTATTCCGTCTGCCAGACCCTAGCCCTTGGGTGTAACTCTCGAGCGCCCTGACTGAACCTTCGTGTCTCATCTTGACATAAGCCTCCTCCTTCCTCGAGACAAGTGTTTCAACTGCTTTAGTAAACCACGGTTCCCTCGCTCGACCACTTTCTCCCTGCCTAACAGGTACATACTTATCAAGGACGCGCAGTAGCTGTTCCTTGAACAAGCTCCACATTTCGATTGTGCCCATCCCCTGCAGTTTTCCTCTCCATCCGATGCATCCAAAGTCTTACCTCGTCGCATCATAATTATCATAGAATTTACAGTGCAGAAGGAGGCCATTCGGCCCATCGAGTCTGCCCCGGCTCTTGGAAAGAACACCCTACCCAAGGTCAACACCTCCACTCTATCCCCATAACCCAGTAACCCCACCCAACACTAAGGGCAATTTTGGACACTAAGGGCAATTTATCGTGGCCAATCCACCTAAACTGCGCATCTTTGGACTGTGCGAGGAAACCGGAGCACCCGGAGGAAACCCACGCACACACGGGGAGGATGTGTAGACTGCGCACAGACAGTGACCCAAGCCGGAATTGAACCTGGGACCCTGGAGCTGTGAAGCAATTGTGCTATCCACAATGCTGCCTTTCCCCCAGATATAACTCTTGCCCTGCGGTATATACCTATCCCTTTCCATCACTAAAGTAAACGTAATCGAATTGTGGTCACTATCACCAAAGTGCTCACCTACCTCCAAATCTATCACCTGTCCAATATGGCCTCGCCTCTCGTTGGCCTATCTACATACTGTGTCAGGAAACCCTCCTGCACACATTGGACAAAAACAGACCCATCTAAAGTACTCGGACTTTAGCGTTTCCAGTCAATATTTGGAAAGTTAAAGTCCCCCATAACAACTACCCTGTTGCTTTCGCTCCGATCCAGAATCATCTTTGCAATCCTTTCCTCTACATCTCTGGAACTTTTCGGAGGCCTATAGAAAACCCCTAACTGGGTGACCTCTCGTTTCCGGATTCTAACCTCAGCCCATACGACCTCAGTAGACGAGTCCTCATCAAACGTGGTTTCTGCCACCATTATACTGTCCTTGACTAACAATGCACCCCCCCCCCCTCTTTTACCACCATCCCTGAGCTTGCTGAAATATCTAAACCCCGGAACCTGCAACAACCATTCCTGTCCCTGCTCTATCCATGTCTCTGAAATGGCCACAACATTGAAGTCCCAGGTACCAACCCATGCCGCAGGTTCACCCACCTTATTCCGGATGCTCCTGGCATTGAAGTAGACACACTTTAAACCACCTTCCTGCCTGCCGGTACACTGCTGCAACTTTGAAACCTTACTCATGACCTCACTACTCTCAACCTCCTGTATACTGGAGCGACAATTCAGGTTCCCAATCCCAATCCCATCACTACCTCCTTAGAGATAATAATCCTCTCAAGGTCCTCATCTGTCATAACTTCATTTATATCAGTCACTGGCATGTTATTTGTGTCTTCCACTGTGAAGACCGACCCAAAAAATCTGTTCAGTTCCTCGTCCATTTCCTCATCTCCCATTATTTAATCTCCCTTCTCATCCTCTAAAGGACCAATATTTACCTTAGCCACTCTTTTTTGTTTTATAAATTTGTAGAAACTTTTACTATCTGTTTTTATATTCTGAGCAAGTTTACTCTCATAATCTATCTTACTCTTCTTTATAGCTTTTTTAGTAGCTTTCTGTTGCACCCTAAAGATTTCCCAGTCCTCTAGTCTCCCACTAATCTTTGCTACTTTGTATGCTTTTTCCTTCAATTTGATACTCTCCCTTATTTCCTTCGATATCCACGGTTGATTTTCCCTCTTTCTATGTCCTTCCTTTTTGTTGGTATAAACCTTTGCTGAGCACTGTGAAAAATCGCTTGGAAGGTTCTCCACTGTTCCTCAACTGTTTCACCATAAAGCCTTTTCTCCTAGTCTACTTAGCTAGTTCTTCTCTCATGCCATTGTAATCTCCTTTGTTTATGCACAAAACACTAGTGTTTGATTTTACCTTCTCACCCTCCATCTGTATTTTAAATTCCACCATATTGTGATCGCTCCATCCGAGAGGATCCCTAACTATGAGATCATGAATCAATCCTGTCTCATTACACAGCACCAGATCGAGGACCACTTGTTCACTCGTAGGTTCCATTACATACTGTTCTAGGGAACTATTGCGGATACATTCTATAAACTCCTCCTCAAGGCTGCCTTGACCAACCTGGTTAAACCAATCGACATGTAGATTAAAATCCCCCATGATAACTGCTGTACCATTTCTACATGCATCTGTTATTTCTTTGTTTATTGCATGCCCCACCATAATGTTACTATTTGGTGGCCTATAGACTACTCCTATCAGTGACTTTTTTGCCTTACTATTCCTGATTTCTACCTAAATGAATTCAACCTTATCCTCCATAGCACCAATGTCATCTCTTACTATTGCCCAGATGTCATCCTTAAATAACAGAGCTACACCCTTACGATCCACTCTGTCCTTCCGAATAGTTTGATACCTTTGGATATTTAACTCCCAGTCGTGACCATCCTTTAACCATGTTTCAGTAATGGCCACTAAATCATAGTCATTCACGATGATTTGCGCCATCAACTCATTTACCTTATTCCGAATACTACGAGCATCCAGGCAAAGTACACTTATGTAGGCATTTTTACCTCTGTTCTGAATCTTAACATCTCGATCAGTAACCTCTCCTAAGTTATATTTCCTCTTAACCTTTCTCCTAATTTTCCTGGTCATCGAACCCATATCTTCATGTAACAACCTGCCGTGTCGCTTACCATTAATGTTTTTACTTCCCATTTTTTTCCTTTTAGTATTCCTGGTCCTATTCACTGAGCTCCCCTCAGTCACTGTAACTTGTACTGTCGCCCTTTTTGATTTTTGACTATGGCTTCTCTGCCTTACACTTTCCCCCTTACTGCCTTTTGTTTCTGTCCCTGTTTTACGACCTTCCAACTTCCTGCATCAGTTCCCATCCACCTGCCACATTAGTTTAAACCCTCCCCAACAACTCGAGCAAACACTAGCAAAAGCTCTAGGACATCGGTTCCAGTCCTGCCCAGGTGCAGAATGTCCAGTTTGTACTGGTCCCACCTCCCTCAGAACTGGTTCCAATGCCCCAGGAATTTGAATCCCTCCCTCTTGCACCATCTCTCGATCCACGCATTCATCCTATCTATCCGGACATTCCTACTCTGACTAGCTCGTGGCACTGGTCGCAATCCTGAGATTACTACATTTGAGGTCCTACTTTTTAGTTTAACTCCAAACTCCCTGAATTCAGCTTGTATGACCTCGTCCTATTTTTTACCTATATCGTTGGTGCCTATGTGCACCACGACAGCTGGCTGTTCACCCCCACCCGCCCCCCCCCTCCCCCCACCCCTCCCCCCAGATTGTCCTGCAGCCGCACCGCTACATCCTTGACCCTTGCACCAGGGAGGCAACATACCATCCTGGAGTCTCGATTGCATCCGCAGAACTTACGATTGAGTCCCCTATCACTATAGCCCTGCCATTCTTCTTCCTGCCCAGCTGCGCAGCAGAGCCAGCCACGGTGCCATGAACCTGGCTGCTGCTGCCTTCCCCTGGTGAGCCATCTCCCTCAACAGTATCCAAAGCGGTATATCTGTTTTGCAGGGAGATGACCACAGGGCGCACCTTCCTACTCTTGCTCTGTCTTTTGGTCACCCATTTTCTATCTCCCTCAGTACTTTTCACCTGCGGTGTGACCAACTCGCTAAACGTGCTATCCTCAGCATCACGGATGCTCCAAAGTGAGTCCATCTGCAGCTCCAGAGCCATCAAGCGGTCTAACAGGAGCTGCAACTGGACACACTTCTTGCACGTGAAGGAGCCAGGGACAGTGGACGTGTCCCTGAGCTCCCACATCGCACACGAGGAGCATGACACAGGTCTGAGGTCTCCTGCCATGTCTTAAACCGTAGGTAAACTTATACAACTACAATTGCAAAAAATGAAAGAAAAAATAAATAAATTAGACAATGAAAAGAAAAACTACTTACCAGTCACTTCCCAGGGATAAAAAGCACATCCTCCCCACCCAGCTTTGAATTCTCACCTAGATTCAAATTCCTAAACTCACTCTTTGCTGTCTCACTCTGGCTGTGTCTTCTCTGGCTCACTGGGAGAACTCACCTGGAGTGAGTTACAAGTTGCTCTTCTTAAATTGGCCTGAGCTGACTCTCCTCCCCCACCTGTTTGTTATTTCATTGAATTGTATGGGTTAGATTGTTTTTCTTTTTCTTCTGGGACTGGGTGGGAGGGGACAGTACCCCTTTTTGGGGGAGAGGGGGACTACCCGCACTAGCTAACTAAAGTTGGCTAGTGAATGGAGGTGAGTTGAGAGGAGGGCTGCGGAGCCTGGTTAACAGGTTTCAATGGGCCTATGAGGCGAGCAGGCTGGGGGAGGATCGATACTGGGGGAGATTTTCTCGAGGGGAAATGCAGGGGGGGATCCTGGGAGGGGGTTCGATGTTAATAATGGAAAGGAACGGATCAGGCTCACGGGGCAGGACCCGGTGGGAAGATGATGGTGGATAAGAAGGGCGTGAGAGACCTCCAGTTAGGATAGTCACGTGGAACGTGAGGGGGTTCGGAGGCCCAGTCAAGAGGTCAAGGGTGCTTGCGCATCTCGAAAATTTGAAGGCCGTTGTAGCAATGCTGCAGGAGACTCACCTGAGGGTGAAGGACCAAGTGAGACCAAAAAGGGGCTGGGTTGGTCAGGTGTTTCATTCTGGATTTGACGGAAGAGCTCGAGGGGTAGCGGTAATGGTCAGCAAAAGGGTACGGTTCCAGATGGAGAAGGTGGTGGCAGATCAGGGGGTAGGTATGTGATTGTGACGTGGGCGCTGGAGGGGAGGCTAGTGGCGCTGGTAAGTGTATATGGTCCCAATTGGGACGGTGTGGGATTCGCGAAGGTGTGTGGGGCCATCCCTGACTTGGACACAAACTGATAGTGGGTCGGGACCGGGACTTGGTGCAGGAGCCAGAATTGGACAGGTCACAGCCGTGCTCGCTGACCCCATCAGGGGGGGCGAAGGCGCTGGCTGGGCGAATGGTGGAAATGGGAGGGGTGGACCCTTGGAGGTTACTGCACCCGAGGGAGCGGGGTACTCGTTTTTCTCAGCGGTCCATAAGGTGTCCTCGCGGATTGACCTTTTCATGGTGGGGAATGCGCTGCTGGCTGGGGTCAAAGAGTCGGAGTATTCGGCAATTGCAATATCAGACCATGCTCCGCATTGGGTGGATATGGCACCGGAGAAGGGGATGGTACAGAGACCAGGGTGGAAGTTAGATGTGGGACTGTTGGGGACAGAGGGTTCTGTGACAAAATTGAAAAAGTATTGGAGGAATATCTACGTTTTAACTGCACGGGTGAGGTGCCAAAGGCGGTTGTCTGGGAGGCTTTAAAGGCGGTGGTGAGGGGTGAGGTGATCTCGTTCAAGGCGAGGCTAGACAAAGAGGAGAGGTTGGAACGTCAGAGGGTAATAGATGAGATGCTGGAGGTAGACAGGAGGGATGCAGAAGATAGGGACCCAGCACAGTTGGAAAAGAGGAAGGAACTCCAGGCGAGCTTTGACCGACTATCTACCAGGAAGGCGGTACGCCAATGGAGGCGAGCAAGGGGGGCAGTTTCCGAGCATGGAGAGAAGGCGGGCCATATGATGGTGGGTCAGCTCCGTAGGGAGGCTGTAGCAAGGGAAATTGTGCAGGTGCGGGGCAGGGCAGGGAAGTTGGTGGTAGCTCCAGATCAGATTAACCCGGTCTTTAAGGAATTCTATGAGAGATTGTACAGGTCAGAGCCACCTGGGGGAGGCCGGGAGATGCAGGAATTTCTAGATGGGCTGGAGTACCCGAGGTTAGGGGAGGGGGACAGGGCTACATTAGAGGGGGCGATAATGGAGCAGGAGATAAAAGGTGCGATTGGGAGGATGCAGTCGGGGAAGGTGGCAGGGCCGGATGGGTTTCCGGTGGAATATTATAAAAAATTCAAAAATAAGCTGGTACCGCTGATGGTGGGGATGTTTGAGGAGGCGATAGGGAAGGGGGTGTTACCACAAACCTTGGGGCAGGCATCGATTCCTCTGTTACTTAAGAAAGATAAGGATCCGACAGAATGTGGGTCGTATAGGCCCACATCACGTTTTAACATGGACGCAAAGGTATTGGCGAATGTACTGGAAGGTCGGCTGGAGGAGTGCCTCCCAAAGGTGATAGGTGAAGATCAGACCGTGTTTGTGAGTGTGAGGAAGCTCTTTTCGAACATTAGGAGGATATTGAATGTGGTTATGGTACCGGCAGAGGGGAAGGAAACAGGTGGTTGTGGCATTGGACGCCGAGAAAGCCTTTGACAGGCTAGAAGGGTTTGAAGGGATGATTACCTCGTTCATATGGGGAGGGAAGGTGGCCAGAATTAGAAAGGTGCTACTACAGAGAGGAAGGCAGGCAGGGGGTTTGGGTCTTCCGAACCTGATGGACTATTACTGGGCGGCGAATGTGGAGAAGGTACGGAGCTGGGTCAGAGGGCTTGAATCAGAATGGGTCAGAATGGAGGAGAGTTTGTATAGGGGTTCGGGATTGAAGGTGCGGGCGACAGCGTCGCTCCCGACGGCCTCGAGGGGGATTCTCAGGGAGTCCGGTAGTAATAGCTTTGTTGAGAATTTGGAGGCAGTTTCGACAGCGCTTCGGGTTGGGGGCAGGGGCAAGTGAAATGCCAAATCGGGGGAACCATAGATTTGAGCCAGGGAAGTAGGATGGACATTTTCGGAGATGGGAGGAGAAAGGAATTAGAACACTAAAAGATTTATTTCTTGGGGATTGTTTTGCAGGATTGAAGGAGCTGGGAGCGAAGTATGGGCTGCAGCAGGGGGAAATATTTCGATACATGCAGGTTTGACACTTTTCCAGAAAGGAAATACAGAACTTCCCAGTGGAGCCGGCCTCCACATTGCTGGAGGAGGTGCTAACGACACGGAGACTGGAGAAGGGGGTAGTGTCGGCGGTTTACGGGGCTATTTTGGAGGAGGAGAAGGCGCCACTAGAAGGGATCAAGGCAAAGTGGGAGGAAGAGTTGGGAGAGGGTATGGAGGAGGGGTTCTGGTGTGAGGTGCTCCGGAGGGTGAACGCCTCCACCTCATGTGCGAGGTTGGGGCTGATACAGCTGAAGGTGGTGTATAGAGCGCACCGTACAAGGGCGAGGATGAGCCAGCTCTTTGAGGGGGTAGAAGATGTGTGTGAACATTGCGGGGGAGGCCCCGCAAACCACGTTCATATGTTTTGGTCCTGTCCAAAGCTGGAGGATTACTGGAAGAAGGTGTTTCGGGTAATCTCTAAAGTGGTGCACATGAAACTGGACCCGGGCCCTCGGGAGGCCATATTCCGGATGTCGGACCAACCGGGGATGGAAACGGGCGCTGAGGCAGATGTTGTAGCCTTCGTCTTGTTGATCCTGTTAGGGTGCAGATCAACCTCTCCACCCTGTGCCCTGGAGTGGCGGGGGGACCTGCTGGAATTCGTAACGCTTGAAAAGGTCAAATTTGAACTGAAGGGAAGGATGGAGTGGTTCTACAATTCATGGGCGTTATTCATAGAAGTTACAGTACAGAAGGAGGCCATTCGGCCCATTGAGTCTGCACCGGCTCTTGGAAAGAGCACCCTACCGAAGCCCACACCTCCACCCTATCCCCATAACACAGTAACCCCACCCAACACTAAGGGCAATTTTGGACATTAAGGGCAATTTAGCATGGCCAATCCACCTAAACTGCACATCTTTGGACTGTGGTAGGAAATCGGAGCACCCGGAGGAAACCCACGCACACACTGGGAGAAGGTGTAGACTCCGCACAGACAGTGACCCAGCGGGGAATCAAACCTGGGACCCTGGATCTGTGAAGCAATTGTGCTAACCACTATGTTACCGTGCTGCATGCATTATGCACTTTCGAGAATTGAATTACATCGAACATTAGTGGGGTTGGGGGCTGGGAGGGTGGGGGCGAGGGCAACTGTGCGTGTTAATGCTGACTATGGGTGATTCCTGATTCCTTTTTGTCATTTTTTTATGTTAACATGTGGGCCAATGTCTGGGGTTTGGTGGGAGGGTGGGATCGTTGTTATTGATATGGGGATTGACATTACATTCGTTACTGATTATTGTTTATTGTGGCTGTAAATTTGGGAGAAAATGTGAAAACGGAGGGGAATAAAAAATATTTTAAAAAAACATTCCTGCCTTCCTAACTGCCGACTGAACCTGCAAGTTAACCTTAAGAGAATCGTGAACAAGGACTTCCAAGTCCCTTTCTGCTTCTGATTTCCTACGCATTTTCCCATTTAGAAAATAGTCCATGCCTCCATTCCTCCTTCCAAAGTACATAACCTCACACTTTTCCACATTGTATCCCACTTCTTTGCCCACTCTCCCAGCCTGTCCAAGTCCTTCTGCAGCCCCCCGCTTCCTCAATAGTACCCGTCCCTCGACACATCTTTGTTTCATCTGCAAACTTAGTAACAGTGCCTTCAGTTCCTTCTTCCAGATCATTAATGTATATTGTGAAAAGCTGTGGTCCCAGCACAGACCCCTGAGGCACACCACTTGTCACCAGCTGCCATCCTGAAAAAGATCCCTTTACCCCCACTCTCTGCCTTCTGCCAGTCAGCCAATCCTCTATCCACACCAGGATCTTACCCTTAACACCTTAACTTATTTAACAGTCTCCTATGTGGCACCTTGTCAAACGCCTTCTGGAAATCTAAATAAATCATATCCACTGGTTCTCCTTTGTCTAACTTCCTTGTTACCTCCTCAAAGAACTCTAACAGATTTGTCAGACATGACCTCCCCTTGACGACGCCGTGTGACTCAGTCCAATTTCACGATGCACTTCCAAGTACTCCGCGATCTCATCTTTAATAATGCACTCTAAAAGCTTACCAATGACCGAAGTCAAGCTATCGGCCTATAAATTCCCGTCTTCTGCCTCCCTCCCTTCTGAAACAGCCGTATTACATTAGCCACTTTCCAGTTCACTGGGGCCCTCCCTGCCTCCAATGATTCCTGAAAGATCATCAGCAATGCCTCTGCAATCTCCTCAGCTTCTCTTTCAGAATCCTGGGGTGTAGTCCATCCGGTCCAGGGGATTTATCCACCTTCAGACCTTCCAGTTTCCCCAGAACCTTCTCCTTAGCGATGGCCATGACACTCACCTCTGCCCCCTGATTCTCCTGGAGCTCTGGCATCCCACTGGTGTCTTCCACCATGAATTCTGATGCAAAGTAACTATTCAGTTCCTCGGCCATTTCTTTGTTTCCTATTATTACTTCTTCAGCCTCATTTTTCAGTGGTCCAATCCCTTTACATCTATCTGCACAACTAATTCATCCATTATTTCAAATGATCTGCACGTTCAGGTATAAAACCTTAAGGTTCGTCCTTTTAACGTTCCTTGTTCCATCCCTACACTTTTTTACAACTTCATTATCAGACAAAGGGCCTTGATTTCTCTGCCTATCACTTTTCTTATTTTCCTTCCTGTCGCATCTTCAGAGGTACGATGGTCTGCTCTATGAGGGAGGGTGTGGAGGTGTGAGCAGCGTTGTACCTCTCCTCAGCTCGAGTCTGAGGGTGATGCACCAGAGTCATCAGCCAATGTTAAAGTGGGCAGCCCTGAACCCCCAGCAACCATCGCAGCAGATGTTGTGGATCCAGTTGCTATGGTGATGGACATTCCCACCCTGCCCCATCCCCTCCTCCCCACCCGCACTTGCACAAACCTCCTTCCTCATTGTCCCACTTGTCTTCCTCAGCAACCCGTTCACCACGCACCACACCTCTGGGGAAACGTAGGACCATTGGAGTGGATGGTCCATGGGTCCCGCAGCACATTCTGTCCAAAAAGACCAGCTCTGCTTGGAGCTGAAGGGCACAAACTAGTGGCCCCAGCAGAGAGGTGCTGAGTGTAACAGGAGTGATGCAGCGCGATGGTGGGCAGGATCTGTGTGTTACTCACCTCAACATCTCGAGTGAACATGGAACATAGAACATTACAGCGCAGTACAGGCCCTTTGGCCCTCGATGTTGCACCGACCTCTGAAACCACTCTGAAGCCCATCTACACTTTTCCCTTATCATCCATATGTCTATCCAATGACCATTTGAATGCCCTTAGTGTTGGTGAGTCCACTACTGTTGCAGGCAGGGCATTCCACGCCCTTACTACTCTCTGAGTAAAGGACCTACCTCTGACATCTGTCCTACTTCTATCTCCCCTCAATTTAAAGCTATGTCCCCTCGTGCTAGACGTCACCATCCGAGGAAAAAGGCTCTCACTGTCCACCCTATCTAATCCTCTGATCCTCATGTATGCCTCAATAAAGTCACCTCTTAACCTTCTTCTCTCTGACGAAAACAGCGTCAAGTCCCTCAGCCTTTCCTCATAAGATCTTCCCTCCATACCAGGGAACATCCTGGTAAATCTCCTCTGCACCCTTTCCAATGCTTCCACATCCTTCCTATAATGCGGCGGCCAGAATTGCACGCAATACTCCAAATGCGGCCGCACCAGAGTTTTGTACAGCTGCAACATGACCTCGTGGCTCCGAAACTCAATCCCTCTACCAATAAAAGCTAACACACCGTACGCCTTCTTAACAACCCTCTCAACCTGGGTGGCAACTTTCAGGGATCTATGTACATGGACACCAAGATCTCTCTGCTCATCCACATTGCCAAGAATCTTACCATTAGCACAGTCTTCCTGTTATTCCTTCCAAAATGAATCACCTCACACTTTTCTTCATTAAACTCCATTTGCCACCTCTCAGCCCAACGCTGTAGCTTATCTATGTCCCTCTCGAACTTGTAACATCCTTCCGCACTGTCCACAACTCCACCGACTTTAATGTCATCTGCAAATTTACTCACCCATCCGTCTACGCACTCCTCCAGGTCATTTATAAAAATGACAAACAGCAGTGGCCCCAAAACAGACCCTTGGGGTACACCACTAGTAACTGGACTCCAGTCTGAACATTTTCCATCAACCACCACCCTTTGCCTTCTTCCAGCTAGCCAATTTCTGATCCAAACTGCTAAATCACCCTGAATCCCATGCCTCTGTATTTTCTGCAGTAACCTACCGTGGGGAACCTTATCAAACGCTTTACTGAAATCCACATACACCACATCAACTGCTTTACCCTCATCCACCTGTTTGGTCACCTTCTCAAAGAACTCAATAAGGTTTGTGAGGCACGACCTACCCTTCACAAAACCGCGTTGACTATCTCTAATCAAATTATTCCTTTCCAGATGATTATACATCCTATCTCTTATAAATCTTTCCAAGACTTTGCCCACAACAGAAGTAAGGTTCACTGGTCTATAATTACCGGGGTTGTCGCTACTCCCCTTCTTGAACAAGGGGATAACATTTGCTATCTTCCAGTCTTCTGGCACTCTACCTGCAGACAAAGATGACTTAAAGATCAAAGCCAAAGGCTCAGCAATCTCCTCCCTAGCTTCCCAGAGAATCCTAGGATAAATCACATCCGACCCAGGGGACTTATCTATTTTCACACTTTCCAGAATTGCTAACACCTCGTCCTTATGAACCTCAAGCCCTTCTAGTCAAGTAGCCTGAATCTCAGTATTCTTCGCGACAACATTGTCTTTTTCCTGTGTAAATACTGACGAAAAATATTCATTTAGCACCTCTCCTATCTCCTCAGACTCCACGCGCAACTTCCCACAACTGTCCTTGACTGGCCCTACTCTTACCCTAGTCATTCTTTTATTCCTGACATATCTATAGAAAGCTTCAGGGTTATCCTTGATCCTACCTGCCAAAGACTTCTCATGTCCCCTCCTGGCTCTTCTTAGCTCTCTCTTTAGATCCTTCCTAGCTAACTTGTAACTCTCGAGCGCCCTATCTGAACCTTCATGTCTCATCTTTACATAAACATCCTTCTTCCTCTTGACAAGTGATTCGACTGCTTTAGTAAACCACAGTTCCCTCGCTCAACCATTTCCTCCCTGCCTGACAGGTACATACTTAGCAAGGACACGCAGTAGCTGTTCCTTGAACAAGCTCCACATTTCCATTGCGACCATCCCCTGAAGTTTTCCTCTCCATCCGATGCATCCTAAGTCTTGCCTCATCTCATCGTAATTGCCTTTCCCCCAGATATAACTCTTGCCCTGCGGTATATACCTATCCCTTTCCATCTTTAAAGTAAACATAATCAAATTTTGGTCCCTATCACAAAGTGCTCACTACCTCCAAATCTAACACCTGTCCTGGTTCATTACCCAGTACCAAATATGTCCTCGCCTCTCATTGGCCTATCTACATACTGCGTCAGGAAACCCTCCTGCACACATTGGACAAAAACGGACCCATCTAAGGTATTCAAACTATAGCGTTTCCAGTCAATATTTGGAAAGTTAAAGTCCCCCAGAACTACAACCCTGTTGCTTTCGCTCCTGTCCAGAATCATCTTTGCAATCCTTTCCTCTATATCTCTGGAACTTTTCGGAGGCCTATAGAAAACCCATAACAGGGTGACCTCTCCTTTCCGGTTTCTTACCTCAGCCCATACTACCTCAGTAGACGAGTCCTCATCAAACGTCCTTTCTGCCACCGTAATACTGTTCTTGACTAACAATGTCCCCTCTCCCCTCTTTTACCACCTTCCCTGAGCTTACTGAAATATCTAAACCCCGGCACCTGCAACAACCATTCCTGTCCCTGCTCTATCCATGTCTCCGAAATGGCCACAACATCAAAGTCCCAGGTACCAACCCATGCCGCAAGTTCACCCACCTTATTCCGGATGCTCCTGGCATTGAAGAAGGCACACTTTAAACCACCTTCCTGCCTGCCGGTACACTCCTGCAACTTTGAAACCTTACTCATGACCTCACTACTCTCAACCTCCTGTATACTGGAGCTACAATTCAGGTTCTCAAGCCCCAGCTGAACTAGTTTAAACCCTCCCGAAGAGCATTAGAAAATTTCCCCCCCAGTAGATTGGTACCCCTCTGGTCCAGGTGTAGACCATCCCGTTTGTAGAGGTCGCACCGACCCCAGAATGAGCCCCAATTATCCAGAAATCTGAAACCCTCCCTCCTGCACCAACCCTGTAGCCACGTGTTCAACTCCTCTCTCTCCGTATTCCTCGTCTCGCTAGCACTTGGCACGGGTAACAACCCAGAGATAATAATTTTGTTTGTCCCAGATCTAAGTTTCCACCCTAGCTCCCTGAATTCCTGCCTTACATCCCTATCCCTTTTCCTACCTCTGTCGTTGTACCTATATGGACCCCGACTTGGGGCTGCTCCCCCTCCCACTTAAGGATCCCGAAAACACGATGACTGAGGTCCATCTCGTTCATGCTTCTCTTTTTCAATCGGGTTCGAGTCCGACATGATTTCCCGCTGGTGTGATGCACGATAGGAAGGCCTGATGGGATATTGACGAGCGACTGTTAAATTGAATATTCATGAGATGCAAATGAATGCAAATTGCAATCACACCACCAGGCAGCAGGATAACTGAGCCACGAATAATCCGCCTTCAGGGGAATTACAAACTTTTTTATACCCGGGGGTTTCCGGCTTTTCCTCTCCTGCTGGATTCTCTGCTCCCTCCCGTCACCAAACTCTCCCCGGTTGGGATGGGAGAGGGATCATAGAAGCCCTACAGTGCAGAAGGAGGCCATTCGGCCCATCGGAGTCTGCAATGACAGAGCACTGCAGCCAGGCTCACTCCCCCACCCTATCCCTGTCCTATCCCGGTATCCCCGCACATGGCCAAGCCACCTAACCTGCACATCTCTGGACTGTGGGAGTAACTCGGAGCTCCCAGAGGAAACCCACGCAGACACGGGGACAATGTACAAACTACTCACTGACAGCCACCTGAGGCCAGAATTGATCCCGTGTCCCTGGAGCTGTGAAGCAGCAGTGCTAACCACTGTACCACCCAACACCTTCCAGAGCGATCCACTGGTTCACTCACTACCTGAGCTGTATTTCCCACAATTTGCCTCTCCTGGGACCACCACTGGCTCCGTGCCCTTTACCAATATTAAAAATGTCAGTTGGAGGGACAGGGTTTGGCTCCCTCAGGTTTATTTCCAGTCTCTCTCAGTTACCCCCACTCCCATGCCCTCTGTGTTGAAGATGGCAGTAGCAGCTGGTAAAGATCCTGTACCTGAGGAATGGAGGGATAGAGACACCATTCTCCCAATCTGACCCCCCGGACCCTAACCTGGGGAGAGGCCTCAGTTTTCACAAACCCAATAGGCTGTGGTTCTGTTGATCCGTGGGGCGGTCCTGTCCCTTTAAATGTCTGACTGCCCCTTCGAATGTTGCAGACACTTCCCATTCTAATTCCCAAACCTACTTCCTATTGTGAGAAACACTCTCCCACTATTGGTTCAGTAAAGATAACTCCAATCTCCATGGACTGCAGCAGTTCAAGAAGGCAGCTCACCACCGCCTCCTTCAGGGCAATTAGGGATGGGTAATAAAAGCTGGCCTAGCCAGCGACACCCACATGCCAGGAATTCATTTAGACACTAACTGGGAGAGGTCAGTGTGTTTGAGAGAGCTGTTCCACAGTGTGAGAACAATATTGCATTTCACAATTATATCAACACATCTGTACTGCTGAGATCAGCACAGAGTAACCCCCAGGATAGAAATCATTCACAAACTAACACAACTAGATCAGTCTCAGAAGCTGTTTCCTTTCTTTAACACAGAACTTCTACTGCCTGGACTGTCCCTTTAAATACTCACAGGAAACTTTCAGCTCAGGATTTAACTCACTGATTTTGTTTTTCTCTTAAAGGTGCGACTGATCCAGTCCTTATCCAGTCTCCGAGTCTGGAACGTGTCCCAGAGGGTCAGACTGCACGGTTACAGTGCACCATGCGGAACGCCGCACTGAGAGACAACGTGGTTTATTGGTACCGGGAGCGGCCAGGGAAACAGTGGGAGAGCATTTTAACACATTATGCATATAATGACATATACCGGTCTCCAGGTTTCTCTGAGCGTTTCCTGCCTTCCAGACACATCGACTCCAACAGATACATCCTGACAATCAGCAACGTGCAGCCCAGTGACACTGCCGTCTATTACTGCTCAGTGTGGGGAAGGGTCTATGGGAGTGGAAGCCGGCTGAATGTAACCAGTGAGTAGAGTTTTCATTCCAATTACCCACAGCAATAGCCTCTTCCAGATGAGTGAATTGGAGATGCGTTTGTGATGATGAAGAGCTAGGAGGTGATGTAAAGTGATCTTACTGATGGGTTCACTGTGGGGAAGAAGCTGAGCTCAGCTTCAGCAATTCCCCAAAGTTCCACATCTCTGGCTTTATCCTGAGGGGGTGTCTGGGGAGGTTAGTGCCGTGTGGCTGTTTACTGAGCTGCAGAGAAACTTTGTCTTAGCCGAGTCCGAATGTTGGACAGACATTTGGAGAGAGGAAAGAACATTGGGATCAATGGGGGAGGTGGAGAGACTGATCTGTGTGATGGTGAAGATGGGAATGTTGACCAGGTTTCTGAGGGTGAAATGAGGATGAGGAGGGAGCCAGGGATGGTGCCCTGGGGACACAGCAGAGGCGATCATTCAGACACTGGAGGAGAAATCCTTTGGTGCTGATACAATGTGGATGATGTGAGCAGCAGGAGTGGGACCGTGAGAGAGCAGTGCGAGGGGCTGGAATGTGGATTCACCGAGACTTTTAAACAGGAACCTGTGCTCAGTGATGTTAAACAGAGTGGAGAGGTGAAAGATTCTGAGGAGGGATAGACAGTGCCCATCACATTCACACAGATATCAGTTATGATGTTGATCAGTGGAGTGCCAGTGTTGTGGGTGAGAGTGAAGACTGATTGCAGGATCAGGAGCTGGGAGTGGGCAGGAGGTGGCTCCCAATTGCAAACAGCAAGAGTCAGTCGAATGGATGGTTTGATTGTGGAGACAAAGAAATGGCTCCGTTGCTGAGAATGTGTGTGTGAAATGAGCATGGATTGTGTGGGGAGGAGTGGACAGATGGTCAGATCTAAGCACAGCTGTCTTTTCACATCCTGTCATGAATGATGGTGGGGAGCTGTGACGGTCCCGGACCAGACCCCAACTTTTGTTAGGATCCCGGGCAGGAAACCCCAAACAATTTACAATTCATAAAACTGTGAGGAAAGGATATTTCACCCCAGGAGTGGTGAGTCTGACCAATAGGCATCTTTTATGGTAAAACAAACCTTAATTCAAACATCCCAATGTGATATCCCATGACCTGCCCAGCGAAGACTAAACACCATCATTCACCAATTATCTACACTCCAGTGACCTTCCAAAACAGAAACTATATCCCATTGGCCATCTCTCTGTAAACAAATAAATGGTTAAATTCAACGATGACCTCACATTGACTACTCCTGAATCGCAGCTTTAAGAACAAAGAAAAGTACAGCACAGGACTGGCTCCTTCAGCTCCAAGCCTGCGCCGTCCATATTGCCCATCTAACTGAAAACCCTCAATACTTCCGGAGAACTTATCCCTCTATTCCCATCCTATTTATGGATTTGTCAAGGTGCCCCATAAACGTCACTTTTGTAGCTGCGTTCACCATCTCCTCCGACAGCGAGTTCCAGGCACCCGCTACCCTCTGTGTAATAAAACTTCCCTTGCACATCGCCTCTAAACTTTGCCCCTTGCACCTTAAACCTGTGTCCCCCATTAATTGACTCTCCCACCCTGGGACAAAGCTTTTGCCTGTCTACTCTGTCCATGCCCCTCATTACTTTGGAGACTTTTATCAGGTTGCCCCTCAACCTCCGCCGCTCTAGTGAGAACAAACCATGTTTCTCCAACCTCTCCTCATAGTCAATGCCCTCCACACCAGGCAACATCCTGGTAAACCTCTGCTATACCATCTCCAAACCCTCCACATCCTTCTGGTAGTGTGGTGACCAGAATTAAACACTGTATTCCAAGTGGCCTAACTAAGGTTCTACACAACTAGAGCATGACGTGCCAATTTTTATGCTCAATTGCCGGACCAATGAAGGCAAGCATTCCGTATGTCTTCTTGACAACCTTCTCCACCTGTTTTACCACTTCCACTGACCTGTGTACCTGTACACCCAGATCCCTCTGCCTGTCAATATTCTCAAGGGTTCTGGCATTTACTGTATATTTCCCAAATATTTTAGACCTCCCAAAAAGCATAACCTCACATTTAGCCGGATTATAGTCAATCTGTCATCTCTCTGCGCATGTCTCCAAACGATCTATATCCTGCCGTATCCTCTGACAGTCCTCATCGCTATCCACAATTCCACCAACCTTTAGGTCATCTGAAAACTTATTAACACTGTCCTCCAAACAGCAAAGGTCCTCAGCAGGTACCCCTTCACCCTGGGGTGTCCCTCGAAGATGTCGGGGATGTTTGACTGCCCCAGGATGCAGCTGTCGTGCACACTCCCGGGAAAGTGTGCACACACGAGCACGATCTCCATGTGGTGGTCGCTCACAAGTTGGAGGTTCAGAGAGTGGAATCCCTTTCTGTTGCTGAAGGGAACTCCGTGGCGCCCCGGTGTGTGCAAGTGAACATGTGTGCGATCTATTACCCCCTGGATCTGGGGCATCCGAGCGATGCCCCCCCCCCCTCCCATCCCGTACAGCTGAGGCAGCCATGGGGCTGTGATTGGAGAACGGGATACACTCAGTTTGGGGGTGAGGTTGGGAGGCGGGGTGGCGTGAGGGGTGAGGTGGGGGGTGAGTTGGGGGTGGGGGGGAGGCTGACTGTACACAGCAGCAGAATGATTCTGAGGATTCACTGTCAGGGAAAGTGATCATTCCGAGGGAAGCAGTGAGTAGGATGGGGAGGGGATTAGGGATTTTCCGGCAACATTTCTGCAGCACCGGAGCACAGAGCAGAGAAGCAGAGGAGCTGGAATGTGCGAGGAGGGATTGGGAGATGTGCGGCTCTATGAGTGGGGACAGGATGTGGGGAGAGCTTGAGACTGGGAGGTGTAATCAGGAGCTGCCGTCCATCCAGACGCACATCACTCTGCTCACTGACGTTGCTATTCCTCTTCACATTCCCAGCGGCATTCCTGTTCTTCCCTCAGTTCCTATTTCTATTATTTGGTCTCTATCTTTTATGGTCCATGACCTTTAATTTGAGCAGAAGGGAGGAACACAAGGGTGGGGGTGCTGGATATTACATAGATATTCCATAATAGTTAACCAGTTGTATTTGTTGCTTGTTTAATTAGTTATTTTTAATAAGAAGTTAATTATGTTTAAATTTACAAACCTGGTGACTGTAATTATTGGGCAGCTGAAGACCTCGGGTATTGTAAAATAAAAGTTAACATCAATCATGTTGTGACTCCGGGTCAAGTGGGGCTGGAATTGACCGCGCACTGGTCCAGGGTGTTGTAACAATATGTTTCAACTAATTGACATTTAACTCAGATACTTTTAAACATGAGCTGATGTGTGACTCATTTACACTTGCTCAAAGCGAGACAGAGACCGGTTGTCTGCAAACAAAAGGAATATGTTCAAGCCGTGCTCCTTTCTTTCAATTCAACAGGAGCTTTGGGAGCCTCTAATTCGGGGTAATTCTCCATGGCAACGTTTCAGCCAATCAGAGTTGACTTTCTTTGTTAATAATCTTTATTGTCACAAATAGGCTTACATTAACACTGTAATGAAGTTACTGTAAAAAGACCCGAGTCGCCACATTCCAGCACCTGTTCGGGTACACAGAGGGAGAATTCAGAATGTTCAAATTACCTAACAACACGTCCTTCGGGACTTGTGGGAGGAAACCGGAGCGCCCGGAGGAAATCCACGCAGACACGGGGAGAATGTGCAGACTCCGACAGACAGTGACCCAAGCCGGGAATCAAACCTGGGACCCGAGAGGAGTGAAGCAACAGTGCCAACCACTGCGCTACAGTGCCGCCATTGGCACCATTTTCCCTGCAGAATAAATTGTGATTCTTTATAATTTAACATTCCTGTGTTTTTCTCGGTGAGTACAAAATGAAAAACTTCAACAATTTGTCTCTATTTGACAAGATTCAATCCTCAACAACCAAGCAACTGATTTTTAATTTACTCACATAAATATATTTTGCTTTATTTGAATGAATCAGTCCATCGGTTCAGTCTTAGAATCTGGTTCTCGCTTTTTAACACCGAACATTCCCTTTAAACACTTTGGAACCTTCAGACTGGTGTTTAACTTGTTGATATTTTTCCCTTAAAGGTGCGAATGCTCCAGTCCTTATCCAGTCTCCGAGTCTAGAACGTGTCACAGAGGGTCAGACTGCACGGTTACAGTGCACCATGCGGAACGCCGCAGTGACACACACCGATGTTCACTGGAACCGGGAGCTGCCAGGGAAAGATATGGAGAGGGTTTTAACACATGATATAAAGAACAACACACGATGGAGTCCAGGTTTCACTGAGCGTTTCCATCCTTCCCGAGACACGTCCAATAAAACCTTCATCCTGACAATCAGCAACGTGCAGCCCAGTGACACTGCCGTCTATTACTGCTCCGTGTGGGGAGATATCAATGGGAATGGATCACAGCTGAATGTAACCAGTAAGTACAGTTTCCATGATTCTCATGTGGTTTTACTCAGGTAGAATCTTCTTGAACTTATCGTCCAGTTCTTAAATTCTTTGACTCCTTTGTTTACTCGGGTTTTTGCCAATGTGGTGCCTCGAGCTGTTTTGTTTTATATTCATACTTTATTGACAAGGTGCCATCCCTAACTGCCCTGGAGAAGGTGGTGGTGAGCTGCCTTCTTGAACCGCTGCACTCCATGTGGTGTAGGTACTGCTGTTAGGGAGGGAGTTCCAGGATTGTGACCCAGCGACAGTGAAGGGACGGCGGTACATTCTGTTACGACACCCTGGGCCAGCGCACGGTCAGTTCCAGCTACACAGATCCCAGAGTCCCAACATAAGTGAATTAACCAGTAATTTGTGTATTTTCCTGAGATCTTTGATCCTTGACTTCTCCAATGAGTTACAGGCACCAGATTTGAAATTAAAACATTCAAACTGTTTATTTATAAAAGGAGTAAAAGATGAACAGATAATGGAAATAATGTAACACTGATCTACTAGTCTAACTATTCCCCAAACACCGTCCCACCCGCCACCCACATACACACAAGACAGACACACAGGGGGAAGGGAAAGGATCAAAATGATGGGGATTAAACTAGGTGTGAGATATTTGAGGATCTTTGCTGCTGAGGTTGAGGTCTTTGTAGGCAGTGATCTCTTCAGAATGCAAGGTATTGAACCATCGGTTGGTTTGGACCCTCAAGCTGGGCCATTCAGGCCGGATTCTCACGCTATGGGATCCCCTCTGGGGACAGGTTACAACTTGTGTTGAGCTGAGCCTTACCCACAGACAGAGAACTTCAAACCTGCTGAGTTTCTGATATGTGGTCAGCTTCAGCAGACTCACCAACAACTTGTCTCAGTTACACAGAATATTAGAGCAGCATTTTCCTGAGGCCTTTGAGAGGTCTGGTACTTTTAATGGAAGAGGAACCGGAAAGGACCCCCTCCCCAGCTCTGTATTCAAGTTTTGAGTACTCACTAACTGCTCTGTGTACCTGAAGGGGGTCCAAACTGAGATTTGAGAGAGAATCCCCCTCTTCTGGGGGAGAGAGTCAAAAGGATTCTGCTCAGCTCTGCAGTTTGGAAAAATCTGGGTTGGCCGGCACCGATTCGTCCTCCAACACGGCCGGAGACTTCTCCGCTCACACTCTCCTTGGCATTCCGTGGGCCACAACAGTTTTACGTGTTTCTGTAACATGGCCAACATGCATTGTCCCCCAGTCTCTAACTGAGACAGAATCTGAGGGTTTAGTTGAGAAGGAGGTGGTTTTGGTGGTTGAACAGGTTTGAAGTCCCCACCATGGGTGGTTAACAGACTCCCCCTGGTACTTCCCTCCAACTTGGTCGACACTCCTTGACACCTTCTCTATACCTGACTCTGTCTGTCCCTCACCACTCGCCATGTGAACCTGTCTACATCACACTCTCAGACAAATAATTCCAGATCCTAACCACTCGCTGTGTGAATCTGTCTCCACCACACTCTCAGGCAGAACATTCTAGATCCTAACCACTCGCTGTGTGAATCTGTCTCCACCACACTCTCAGACAGTACATTCCAGATCCTAACCACTCGCTGTGTGAATCTGTCTCCACCACACTCTCAGACAGTACATTCCACATCCTAACCACTCGCTGAGTGAATCTGTCTCCACCACACTCTCAGACAGAACATTCCGGATCCTAACCACTCGCTGAGTGAATCTGTCTCCACCACACTCTCAGACAGAACATTCCAGATCCTAACCACTCGCTGTGTGAATCTGTCTCCACCACACTCACAGACAGAACATTCCAGATCCTAACCACTCGCTGTGTGAATCTGCCTCCACCACACTCTCAGACAGTACATTCCAGATCCTAACCACTGGACCTAATTACTGCTCAGTGTGGGGAAGGGTCTTTGGGAGTGGAAGCCGGCTGAATGTAACCAGTAAGTAGAGTTTTCATTCCAATTACACACAGCAATAGCCTCTTCCAGATGAGTGAATTGGAGATAAGTTTGTGATGATGAGGAGCTAGGAGGTGATGTAAAGTGATCTTACTGATGGGTTCACTGTGGGGAAGAAGCTGAGCTCAGCTTCAGCAATTCCCCAAAGTTCCACATCTCTGGCTTTATCCTGAGGGGGTGTCTGGGGAGGTTAGTGCCGTGTGGCTGTTTACTGAGCTGCAGAGAAACTTTGTCTTAGCCGAGTCCGAATGTTGGACAGACATTTGGAGAGAGTGGAAAGAACATTGGGATCAATGGAGTAGGTGGAGAGACTGATCTGTGTGATGGTGAAGATGGGAATGTTGACCAGGTTTCTGAGGGTGAAATGAGGATGAGGAAGGAGACAGGGATGGTGCCCTGGGGACACAGCAGAGGCGATCATTCAGACACTGGAGGAGAAATCCTTTGGTGCTGATACAATGTGGATGATGTGAGCAGCAGGAGTGGGACCGTGAGAGAGCAGTGCCAGAGGCTGGAATGTGGATCCGAGACTTTTAAACAGGAACCTGTGCTCAGTGGTGTTAAACAGAGTGGAGAGGTGAAAGATTCTGAGGAGGGATAGACAGTGGCCATCACATTCACACAGATATCAGTTATGATGTTGATCAGTGGAGTGCCAGTGTTGTGGGTGAGAGTGAAGACTGATTGCAGGATCAGGAGCTGGGAGTGGGCAGGAGGTGGCTCCCAATTGCAAGCAGCAAGAGTCAGTCGAATGGATGGTTTGATTGTGGAGACAAAGAAATGGCTCCGTTGCTGAGAATGTGTGTGTGAAATGAGCATGGATTGTGTGGGGAGGAGTGGACAGATGGTCAGATCTAAGCACAGCTGTCTTTCCACATCCAGTCATGAATGATAGTGGGGAGTTGTGAAGGTTCCCGGACCAGACCCCAACTTTTGTTAGGATCCCGGACAGGAAACCCCAAACAATTTACAATTCATAAAACTGTGAGGAAAGGATATTTCACCCCAGGAGTGGTGAGTCTGACCAATAGGCATCTTTTATGGTAAAATAAACCACATTATGGTAATTTAAACACAGAATTAACCACATTGTAAGTGTGGTAGTCTGTGCAGAGGTATTACGGTACCTGGTAATGCTGGAACACCATTGGTCGATATTGTATGTTTCCTATTGGTCGAGCTGTATGGTAGCTCCGCCCTGCAAGGCGGGGTATAAGAGCCCCTGCCGCCCCAGTAGCCTTCACTCTGTACCTGAGCTGCTGGGGGAAACATCTCGCTTATTAAAGCCTTCAGTTGGACTACAACCTCGCTTTAGTGGTCATTGATCGTGCATCAGTGAGTAATTGTAAAGTTACCACAGTCCCAGATGACCACAGGCTGTTTTCCCTTTGAGGGGGAGAGCTGACTGGTGGTGATTTAACCTGAGGGTCACCACACCTCAGGCGAGAGACAAGGTTGAGAAGGCAGGGCCTTAATGAATAACCGCAGACTGTACGGGAATTGAACCCACGCTGCTGGCCTCGCTCTGCATCACAAACCAGCTGTCTGGCCCATTGAGCTAACCCGGCCCCTTTAACCACATTGACAGCAAAGAAATAACTTTACATTTATCAGTGAAACAGTTCATAAATAAAAGTAAAAAAACTGACCTCGTGCTCTACACCTACCAATATATATATTCCAAATAAGCAACCCGCTACTGTTCAAAATCCACTCATAAATAAAGTTGACAATCAGGGTTACTCCGTGTTCTCTGTGCAGACCTTTGGCGAGAGAGGCCCTTTCAGGAACAACATGAAAATCCTTCTGTCTTGTCAGACTCAAATCCTCTGACAAAACTGCGAAAACCACTGGCAGACCTGGCTCCTCCCATTAATTACATAATCTGTATCCCAATGTGATATCCCATGACCTGCCCAGCGAGGACTAAACACCATCCCTCACCAATTATCTGCACTCCAGTGACCTTCCAAAACAGTAACTATATCCCATTGGCCATCGCTCTGTAAACAAATAAATGGTTAAATTCAACCATGACCTCACATTGACTACTCCTGAATCACAGCTTTAAGAACAAAGAAAAGTACAGCACAGGACCGGCTCCTTCAGCTCCAAGTCTGCGCCGTCCATATTGCCCATCTACCTGAAAACCTTCTATACTTCCGGAGTACTTATCCCTCTATTCCCATCCAATTTATGGATTTGTCAAGGTGCCCCATAAACGTCACTTTCTTAGCTGCGTTCACCATCCCCTCTGACAGCGAGTTCCAGTCACCCACTACCCTCTGTCTAATAAAACTTCCCTTGCACATCTCCTCTAAGCTTTGCCCCTTGCACCTTAAACTTGTGTCCCCCAGTAATTGACTCTCCCACCCTGGGACAAAGCTTTTGCCTGTCTACTCTGTCCATGCCCCTCATAATATTGGAGACTTTTATCAGGATGCCCCCCAACCTCCCCCACTCTAGTGAGAACAAACCATGTTTCTCCAAACTCTCCTCATAGTTAATGCCCTCCATACCAGGCAACATCCTGGTAAACCTCTGCTATACCCTCTCCAAACCCTCCACATCCTTCTGGTAATGTGGCGACCAGAATTAAACATTGTATTCCAAGTAGCCTAACTAAAGTTCTATACAACTAGAGCATGACGTGCCAATTTTTATGCTCAATTGCCAGACCGACAAAGGCAAGCATTCCGTATGTCTTTTGACAACCTTCTCCACCTATTTTGCCACTTCCACTGACCTGTGTACCTGTACACCCAGATCCCTCTGCCTGTCAATATTCTCAAGGGTTCTGGCATTTACTGTATATTTCCCAAATATTTTAGACCTTCCAAAAAGCATAACCTCACATTTAGCCAGATTATAGTCAATCTGCCATCTCTCTGCGCAAGTCTCCAAACGATCTATATCCTGCCGTATCCTCTGACAGTCCTCATCGCTATCCACAATTCCACCAATCTTTATGTCATCTGCAAACTTATTAACACTGTCCTCCAAACAGCAAAGGTCCTCAGCAGGTACCCCTTCACCCTGGGGTGTCCCTCGAAGATGTCGGGGATGTCTGACTGCCCCAGGATGCAGCTGTCATGCACACTCCCGGGGAAGTGTGCACACACGAGCACGATCTCCATGTGGTGGTCGCTCACAAGTTGGAGGTTCAGAGAGTGGAATCCCTTTCTGTTGATGAAGGGAACTCCGTGGTACCCGGTGTGTGCAAGTGAACATGTGTGCGATCTATTACCCCCTGGATCTGGGGCATCCCAGCGATGCCCCCCCCCCCCCCGCTCCCCCCCCCCCCCCGCCCCGTACAGCTGAGGCAGCCGTGGGGCCGTGATTGGAGAACGGGATACACTCGGTTGGGGGGGGTGAGGTGGGGGTGGGGGGTGGCGTGAGGGTGGAGGGGTGAGGTGCGGGTGGGGGGGAGGCTGACTGTACACAGCAGCAGAATGATTGTGAGGATTCACTGTCAGGGAAAGTGATCATTCCGAGGGAAGCAGTGAGCAGGATGGGGAGGGGATTAGGGATTTTCCGGCAACATTTCTGCAGCACCGGAGCACAGAGCAGAGAAGCAGAGGAGCTGGAATGTGAGAGGAGGGATTGGGAGATGTGTGGCTCCATGAGTGGGGACAGGGTGTGGGGAGAGCCTGAGACTGGGAGGTGTAATCAGGAGCTGCCGTCCATCCAGACGCACATCACTCTGCTCACTGACGTTGCTATTCCTCTTCACATTCCCAGCGGCATTCCTGTTGTTCCCTCAGTTCCTATTTCTATTAATTTGTCTCTATCTTTTTTGGTCCATGACCTTTAATTTGAGCAGAAGTGAGGAACACAAGGGTGGGGGTGCTAGATATTACATAGATATTCCATAATAGTTAACCAGTTGTATTTGTTGCTTGTTTAATTAGTTATTTTTAATAAGAAGTAAATTATGTTTAAATTTACAAACCTGGTGACTGTAATTATTGGGCAGCTGAAGACCTCGGGTATTGTAAAATAAAAGTTAACATCAACCATGTTGTGACTCTGGGTCAAGTGGGGCTGGAATTGACCGCGCACTGGCCCAGGGTGTTGTAACAATATGTTTCAACTAATTGACATTTCACTCAGATACTTTTAAACATGAGCTGATATGTGACTCATTTACACTTGCCAATCACTGCGCTACAGTGCCGCCCATTGGCACCATTTCCCCTGTAGAATAAATTGTGATTCTTTGAAATTTAACATTCCTGTGTTTTTCTCGATGAGTACAAAATGAAAAACTTCAACAATGTGTCTCTTTTAAACAAGATTCAATCCTAAACAACCAAGCAACTGATTTTTAATTTACTCACACAAATATATTTTGCTTTATTTGAATGAATCAGCCCATCGTTTCAGTCTTAGAATCTGGGGAAAAATTCTCCGTTATCGGCGGAAAGTCCGCCGATCGGCGCAAAAAACAGCGCAAATCCGACTTGCGTCACGTGGGAAAAATGGGTCGATATGGGCTAGCAGCGACGTAACGGGATCCGCGCTTGCGCAGTGGTTCACGCTGTGCAGCGTCATACGCGCTGCACGGCGTGACAGCTCATAAGGCCGCGCTGCTCCCCCCCACCCGACCGGAACACCCGACCGCAACACCCGACTGGATGGCTGGCCGCCGCTCAGCCCCGAGGTTCGAGTCACGCGATGTGGAGGCGCTCCTGGACGCGGTGGAGCAGAGGAGGGACGCCCTGTATCCCGGGCACGGCCGCAGAGTTGCCCCACGCCACAGCCAGCGTCTGTGGAGGGAAGTGGCAGAGGCCGTCACCGCTGTGGCCCTGACACCACGGACAGGCACCCAGAGCCACAAGAAGGTGAACAACCTCGTCAGAGCAGGCAGGGTGAGCCTCCCCCATATCCCCCCTCCCCCATATCCCCCCTCCCCATATCCCCCCTCCCCATATCCCCCCCTCCCCCATATCCCCCCTCTCCCATATCCCCCCTCCCCCATATCCCCCATATCCCCCCTCCCCCATATCCCCCATATCCCCACTCCCCCATATCCCCCCTCCCCCATATCCCCCCTCCCCCATATCCCCCATATCCCCCTCCCCCATATCCCCCCTCCTCCATACCCCCCTCCCCCATATCCCCCCTCCCCATATCCCCCCTCCCCCATATCCCCCCTCCCCCATATCTCCCCTTCCCCATATCCCCCCTCCCCCATATCCCCCTTCCCCATATCCCCCTTCCCCATATCCCCCCTCCCCCATATCCCCCCTCCCCATATCCCCCCTCCCCCATATCCCCCCTCCCCCATATCCCCCCTCCCCCATATCCCCCCCTCCCCCATATCCCCCCTCCCCCATATCCCCCCTCCCCCATATCCCCCCTCCCCCATATCCCTCCCTCCCGCATAACCCCCCTCCCGCATATCCCCCAAGTGAATCCAGCCCTAACCTTAACCTCTGCAATGCACGCGCAACCGATGGCGTGCATTCATATACCTGCCTAACAGTGTTGCCTTTTACCCCTGCCACCCCCCCCCCCCACCCCCCCCCCCCCCCACAGGAGAAGCGCGCACACAACAATAGGGAGCATGTGAGGACTGGAGGAGGCCCCGCTGATGAGAGGCCACTGACCGTACACGAGGAAAGGGCCCTGGAACTGGCTAGCGGACCTGAGGACCGGGAGGTTGCTGATGCAGAGGTCGGGGGCGTACTAGCAAGTGAGCCACCGACAGCCCGTCCCCATATCCCCCCTCCCCTATATCCCCCTCCCCCGTATCACCTGATCACTGCCTGATGTCTAACCATGCATGCTTCATTGTGTATCGCAGGACCAAACGTCCAGGCACCCATCCCCGCAGATGCAGACAGCAGGATGCCCCTCGGAGACCACGGGAGACGGAGAGACCTGCACCCTCCAGCATGCGACGCCCGCAGGATGCCCCTCGCACACCACGGGAGACGGAGAGACCTGGAGCAACAGGGAGACGACACCCCCGTCACGTGCGGGAGCGACCACCCAGCGACGAGGGGGGCAGCCACAGGCCCCCGTCACATCCGAGCCAAGACACCACTACCCAGGACACCACTAGCCAGGACACCACTACCCAGGACACCACTACCCAGGACACCACTACCCGGGACACCACTACCCGGGACACCACTACCCGGGACACCCCTACCCGGGACACCACTACCCGGGACACCACTATCCGGGACACCACTACCCGGGACACCACTACCCGGGACACCACTACCCGGGACACCAGTACCCGGGACAGCACTACCCAGGAAGACGAAATACCGGACAGTGACTCAGAGTGGATGGGTGGAGACGAACCCCCACCCCAAAGTGCCATGGACTCAGAGTGGGACGAAGAGCACGACACAACGCCACTGCTGTCACCAACACCCTCCACCATCGCAGAAACACTCACCACGGTTGGGCACTTTAGTGATGAGGCGTCTGGTACACTCACTGGTGCGCACAACACAGCCGTCCCGGTACAGCAGGTGGAGGTAGGAGCAGCAGAGGGGCCGGGCGGTCGGAGGGCAGCCCAGCCCAACCGAATATCTGCCGCCCAGATGGATCCCGGGTTCCTGGAGTTACCACACTCACACATAGATCCGATGCAACCACCGACCCGGAGATGAGCGAAGAGGATGACGGGCGGCTTGCGGCGGCTGCGGTCGCAGGTGGAAGAGTCCACCCGCGTCCAGGAGCTGGGAGTCGTGCCGGTCATGCGTGCCACCCAAGCCGACACCGCACGGGTGGCGTCCGCGGTGGAGGCAATGGGTGCGACAGTGTAAGAAATGGGGAACGGTTTGCGAGGCCTGGGGCTTTCCGTGCAGGCGGCGTCTGTGGCCCAGGAAATGGCTGCCCTCTCACAGGAGGCCATGGCCCAGTCTCAGCAGGCCATGGCCCAGTCTCTGCAGGCCATGGCCCAGTCTCAGCAGGCCATGGCCCAGTCTCTGCAGGCCATGGCCCAGTCTCAGCAGGCCATGGCCCAGTCTCTGCAGGCCATGGCCCAGTCTCAGCAGGCCATGGCCCAGTCTCTGCAGGCCATGGCCCAGTCTCTGCAGGCCATCGCTGAGGGCATCGGCGCCAGTGGCCATGTGCGAGCCGGCGTCGCACTGTCACAGACAGGGTTTGCCAACCCCCTGGGCTCCATGGCTGCAAACCTGCAGACCCCTGTCGATACCAGCACGGGCCTCCAGGACTGGCAGCGCCAGACGTCGGGGGGGGCGTCGGATGGCCAGTCCGTTCGCATCCCCCACCCATGTAGAGGCCTGGGGGCCATCGGGCACCCCGAGGGAGGAGGAGGTGGTGTGGTCCATCCCGGCTCCCTCTGAAGGGGAGGTCCCGGTACACCGCGACACCTCGGACTCCCCCCCTTCCGTCCCAGGTGCATCGGGTGGGCAACGGGCAGGACAGGTTGGCAGCTCGCCATCCCAGTCGCCCGGGCCGCAGCCTGGCCCATCTAGGCCAGGACGCCCCAGGAAACGGCCACCAAAGGGATTGCGTGTCAGAGGGCTGGAATCACAGGAGTCCACCTCCAGTTCTGCTGTACCGTCTGGGGAACCACGTAGACGTAGTCAAAGGGCCCGTAAGGCCAAACAATTAGACACTGAGTAAGTTGGCACGGGTGCAGGGCACAGATGAGTTTTAGGGGCTAGGGCACGTGCATGAACTCCTTTGGTTATTAAAGTCAATGTTACACCTACCGAAGCTGCCTTTGTGCTCTGTCCAAAGTGTGCGGGGGTGTCATGTACGTTGAGCTCAAGTGTGTGTGTGAGGGGTGGTCTTACCTCAGCCCCAGGTGAGTCTGCCCCCTTCCCCCTGGACCGCCATCAACATCCCCCGGGCAGAGGACGGGACTGTGCGCTGCAGTGTCACAGCCGCATGCAGGGATGGTCCGGGTGGATGGTGGTACTGTGGCCATGGGTCAGACATAGTCCAACGATGTAGAGCCAGGAGCTCACCGCAGGGCGGGTTGTCATCATCCTCCATGGCCTGCGATAGACACGCGTCCACCTGCAACTGTGTGAGCCCGGCCCGTTGTGCCGCAGGTGGATCGGCAATGGGGGGGGGGGTGGTGTGCATGCGGGTGGGGTGGGTGGGGTTGGGGAGGGGGGTGAGGGTGCTGGGTGGGTGGATGGGTGGGGGGTGTGGGTGGTCGGCTGTTGCCATGGTGTGCGGTCTGTGGCCTTACTACCCGATTCCCAAGCCCATCTAGTCAGTGAAGCGGGCGTCTATCAGTCTGTCCCGTGCCCGCTGGGCCAGCCGGTATCGGTGGACAGCCACCCGCCTGTGTCTACCCCGTCTGCCCTGACCATTGCCCCCATCCCCCTCATCTGGGGAGGACTGCACCTCTTCCTGCTGCTCCTCCACTCCGCCCTCCTCTGCCTGCGGCACATTGCCCCTCTGTTGGGCTATGTTGTGCAGGACGCAGCACACCACAATGATGCGGCCGACCCTATCTGACCGATACTGGAGGGCGCCCCCAGAGAGGTCCAGGCACCTGAAACGCATCTTCAGCACGCCAAAGCACCTCTCTATCACTCCACTTGTCGCTACATGGGCATCATTGTAGCGGTTCTCCACCTCATTGCGTGGCCTCCGATTAGGCGCATCAGCCACGATCGCAATGGGTAGCCTCTGTCACCCAGCAACCAGCCCCTCAGCCGGGGATGGCGTCCCTCGTACATGCCGGGGATGGATGACCGCGACAACACGAATGAGTCGTGTACACTGCCTGGGTGACTGGCGCAGACGTGCAGGATCATCATGCGGTGGTCGCAGACCACCTGTACGTTCATCGAATAGGTCCCCTTCCTATTAGTGAACACGGGGGCCCTGTTATCTGCAGGTGGCCGCACGGCGATGTGCATCCCATCGATCGCGCCCTGGACCATGGGGAACCCGGCCACGGCAGAGAAGCCCACGGCCCGGGCACCTTGGCTGGCCCAGTCAACGGGGAAGCGAATGTAGCGGTGCGCCATGGCATATAGGGCATCTGTCACTGCCCGGATGCACAGGTGCACCGATGTCTGCGATATGCCGGACAGGTCCCCACTCGGTGCCTGGAGTGACCCCATTGCATAAAAGTTCAGGGCCACCGTAACCTTGACGGACACGGGGAGAGGGTGCCCCCCACCAGTGCCACGCGGTGACAGGTGTGCCAGCAGGTGGCAGATGTGTGCCACGGTTTCCCGGCTCATCCGGAGTCTCCTCCTGCATTCCCGGTCCGTGAGGTCCTGGTATGACTGCCTGGGCCGGGACACACGGGGCGCCCTCGGGTGCCTCCGTTGCCGTGGGGCCACGACGTCCTCCTCCCCCTCCTCGTCCTGTCGGTCAGGTCTCCCTGCAGCCTGGGCGGCTGCCGCCAGCCCCTCTGCAGCAGCCTGCGCCGCCTCTCTGGCACGCTCCTCCTCCTCCTCCTCCTCATCCAGGGCAACATAGACATGAGCGGCAGCCGCCACGGCGCCCAACATCGCTGGATGATCTGAAAACATGACGGCCTGGTGGGGGGGGAGGGGAACGACGACATGTCATCATTGCCCATATCCCCTCCTCCCCCCAGCCATGTGGCATGGACCGCATGGGTCCAACTGTTGGAGGCTGGCACCTGGCAAGGTGGACCAACTCACTTGCCCTCCCATCCCCCTCCCCGGCACGGACCCCCCCCCCCATCCCCCTCCCCGGCACGGACACCCCCCCGTCCAACCTCCACCCCGGCACGGACCCCCCCATCCCCCTTCCCGGCACGGACCCCCCCCCCAACCGCCACCCCGGCACGGACGCCCCCAACCCCCTCCCCAGCACGGACCCCCCAACATCCCCCTCCCCAGCACGGAACCCCCCCCCCCAACCCCCTCCCCAGCACGGACCCCCCCCCCATCCCCCTCCCCAGCACGGAACCCCCCATCCCCCTCCCCAGCACGGATCCCCCCCCATCCCCCCCTCCCGGCACGGACCCCCCCCCACCCAACCTCCACCCTGGCACGGACCCCCCCATCCCCCTCCCCGGCACGGACCACCCCCAACCTCCAGCCCGGCACGGACCCCACCCCCCAAACTCCACCCCGGCAAACTCCACCCCGGCACGGACCCCCCATCCCCCTCCCCGGCACGGACCCCCCCCCCAACCTCCACCCCGGCACGGACCCCCCCATCCCCCTCCCCGGCACGGACCCCCCCCCGAACCTCCACCCCGGCACGGACCCCCCCCATCCCCCTCCCCAGCACGGACCCTCCCCGGCACGGACCCCCCCCCCCAACCTCCACCCCGGCACGGAACCCCCCCCAATCTCCACCCCGGCACGGACCCCCCCATCCCCCTCCCCGGCACGGACCCCCCCCCAACCTCCACCCCGGCACGGACCCCCCCATCCCCCTCCCCGGCACGGACCCCCCCCCCAACCTCCACCCCGGCACGGACCCCCCCCATCCCCCTCCCCAGCACGGACCCCCCCATCCCCCTCCCCAGCACGGACCCCCCCCATCCCCCTCCCCGGCACGGACCCCCCCCCCCCCAACCTCCACCCCGGCACGGAACCCCCCCCAATCTCCACCCCGGCACGGACCCCCCCATCCCCCTCCCCCTCCCCGGCACGGACCCCCCCCCCAACCTCCACCCCGGCACGGACCCCCCCAATCCCCCTCCCCAGCACGGACCCCCCCCCATCCCCCTCCCCGGCACGGACCCCCTCCCGGCACTCCCCCGGAGCCCAGCCTACTCTAACCACCACCCCCCCCCCCCCCCCCCCCCCGCCGCACACACACACACACAAGCCGAGACACACCTCTCCTCACGCATTCAGACTGCGGCCACGCCATTGCCTGCCCAGAGCCAACCCCCCCGGCCGTCACTCACCTCCACGCTGGTCGGCGTGAGCCTGGAGCACAGGGTCACGCCGATGAAAAGGAGGTTTAATTTACGTCGACGTGAACGGTCATCACGTCGACGGGACTTCGGCCCATCCGGAAGGGAGAATATCGGCAGGCCGAAAATCGGCTGCCTTGCGCAGACCCGTGACATTCTCCGTGGCAGCGGCGACATTAACGCCCCGCCGACTTTTCTTCCTTCGGAGACTTCGGCAACCGGCGGGGGCGGGATTCACGGCGGCCAACGGCCGTTCTCCGACCCGCTGATGAGAATGACGCCCCTGGTTCTCGCTTTTTAACACCGAACATTCCCTTTAAACACTTTGGAACCTTCAGACTGGTGTTTAACTTGTTGATATTTTTTTCTTAAAGGTGCGAATGCTCCAGTCCTTTTCCAGTCTCCGAGTCTGGAACGTGTCCCAGAGGGTCAGACTGCACGGTTACAGTGCACCATGCGGAACGCCGCAGTGACACACACCGATGTTCACTGGAACCGGGAGAGGCCAGGGAAAGATATGGAGAGGGTTTTAACACATGATATAAAGAACAACACACGATGGAGTCCAGGTTTCACTGAGCGTTTCCATCCTTCCCGAGACACGTCCAATAAAACCTTCATCCTGACAATCAGCAACGTGCAGCCCAGTGACACTGCCGTCTATTACTGCTCCGTGTGGGGAGACATCAGTGGGAATGGATCACAGCTGAATGTAACCAGTAAGTACAGTTCCCATGATTCTCCTGTGGTTTTATTCACAGATAGAATCTTCTTGAACTTATCTTCCAGAACTTAAATTCTTTGTCTCCTTTGTTTACTCGGGTTTTTGCCAATGTGGTGCCTCGAGCTGTTTTGTTTTTTATTCATACTTTATTGACAAGATGCCATCCCGAACTGCCCTGGAGAAGGTGGTGGTGAGCTGCCTTCTTGAACCGCTGCACTCCATGTGGTGTAGGTACTGCTGTTAGGGAGGGAGTTCCAGGATTGTGACCCAGCGACAGTGAAGGGACGGCGATACATGTTGTTACGACACCCTGGTCAGCGCACGCTCAGTTCCAGCCCCACAGATCCCAGAGTCCCAATATAAGTGAATTAACCAGTAATTTGTGTATTTTCCTCAGATCTTTGACCCTTGACTTCTCCAATGAGTTACAGGCACCAGATTTGAAAGTAAAACATTTGAACTGTTTCTTTATAAAAAGAGTAAAAGATGAACATATAATGGAAATAATGTAACACTGATCTACTAGTCTGACTATTCCCCAAACACCGTCCCACCCTCCACCCACATGCACACAAGACAGACACACAGGGGGGAAGGGAAAGGATCAAAATGATGGGGATTAAACTGGGTGTGAGATATTTGTGGATCTTTGCTGCTGAGGTTGAGGTCTTTGTAGGCCGTGATCTCTTCAGAATGCGAGGTGTTGAACCATCGGATGGTTTGGAACCTCAAACTGGGCCATTCAGGCCGGATTCTCACGCTATGGGATACCCTCTGGGGACAGGCTTCAACTTGTGTTGAGCTGAGCGTTATCCACGGAAGATGCACTTCAAACCTGCTGAGTTTCTGATATGTGGTCAGCTTCAGCAGACTCACCAACAACTTGTCTCAGTTACACAGAATATTAGAGCAGCATTTTCCTGAGGCCTTTGAGAGGCCTGGTACTTTTAATGGAAGAGGAACCGGAAAGATCCCCCTCCCCAGCTCTGTATTCAGGTTTTGAGTACTCACTAACTGCTCTGTGTTCCTGAAGGGGGTTCAAGCTGAGATTTGAGAGAGAATCCCCCTCTTCTGGGGGAGAGATTCAAGAGGATTCTGCTCAGCTCTGCAGTTTGGAAAAATCTGGGTTGGCCGGCACCGATTCGTCCTCCAACACGGCCGGAGACTTCTCCGCCCACACTCTCCTTGGCATTCCGTGGGCCACAACAGTTTTACCTGTTTCTGTAACATGGCCAACATGCATTGTCCCCCAGTCTCTAACTGAGACAGAATCTGAGGGTTTAGTTGAGAAGGAGGTGGTTTTGGTGGTTGAACAGGTTTGAAGTCCCCACCATGGGTGGTTAACAGGCTGCCCCCTGGTACTTCCCTCCAACTTGGTCAACACTCCTTGGCACCTTCTCTATACCTGATTCTGTCTGTCCCTCACCACTCGCTGTGCGAAACTGTCTACATCACACTCTCAGACAGTACATTCCAGATCCTAACCACTCGCTGTGTGAATCTGCCTCCACCACACTCACAGACAGTACATTCCAGATCCTAACCACTCACTGCGTGAATCTGCCTCCACCACACTCTCAGGCAGAACATTCCGGATCCTAACCACTCGCTGTGTGAATCTGTCTCCACCACACTCTCAGACAGAACATTCCGGATCCTAACCACTCGCTGTGTGAAGAAGTTTTTTCTTCATTTCGCATTTGCCTTTTTTGCAAATTATTTTTTTGCCCTCTGTCTCAATCTTTTCACAAAGGGGAACAGTTTCTCCCAGTCTGCTCTGGTCAGAACTCCTGTGATTTTGAACATCTCTATCAAATCTCCCCTGATCCTTCTTCTCTCCAAGGAGAATGGTCCAACTTCTCCAATATATCCCCGGAACTGAAGTTCCTCATCCCTGGATCCATTGTTTTGAATCTTTGCTGCTCTCTCTCCGATACCTTCACATCCTTCCGAATGTGCGATACCCAGAACTGGATGTAATATTCTGATTGAGGCTGAACTAATATCTGAAGCTGAATATACTGAAGCTGCCGTGTGTTTAACATTCTGATACTTTACAGAACAACCATCCGACCAGAATCCCGGGACAGCAGATGCGATTGTTTTAAGCACGGGTATAATCCTGGCCTTTGTTGTCTTGTTCTGCTTCGCTCTGCTCACACGTTATCTTGTAAAAAAGAGGTTGCACTCTGCAAAGAACTCCACACAAGGGTAAATATGACTCGTCTTGTGTCTGATACTGTTACTGCACAGGGTGATTATTTTGTAACTTGCTGCGTTTAGTGAGGAGCCACATTCCCCTTGCAGCCTATCATTCAAGTGTGTGACCTGCTACTGTTGAGACCAACACATGTGCCAGTGCTTGACTGGTGCCAGTCATCTCCAACTGTCCTGGCATCTCAACCACCCCAGTATTGACCAACAGGCACCTACCTGCTGCTGCTGAGAGCCAGGATGGTTTTAACAGTTGAAGCACTAAACCTCGCCCTTCGGACATTAGTACTGGATAATTGCCCGCCTCGCCCTGCGTGCTGGTTCAGTGCCCGTGTCCCCTTGTATCCAGAGCTCCTCAATCTTCACCCTCCCTGTAAAAGTCTGCTTCCATCTCTTCTATCCCAAGTTTAAAGAATTTTGAAGACCTTTGATCATATTGCTCTGCAATCTGGGTTCTGCTAATGATAAAAAATGTCTCCCGTCTTTCTTTGTATTTGTTTTGCTGACACCAGACCCAATCCCAGTGAATCTCTCCTGTTTCCTCACTAACGCCTGACAGCTTAATCAGCTTGGAGTGGGGAGCTCTCTAGCATGTCTCCAAAAACTGATATAACTTTCACTGTCAGTGAACAACAGACGTCTCGGTGTTTCGTAACTAACATTCAAAACATTAAAATGTTCCAGGGAATATTGTGCAAAATGGGTGTTGAAATTTCCAGGTTGTAACGAGACAGCAGTGAGTGCATGGCCCAGATAGCGGAAAATCCCAGTATTCATTGTGGATTCACTGGGAGCCCAGGGGAATCCTGACCAGTCTGGTTCGGGTGGTGTGACCATGGACATCTGCACAGTTTGCATTGCTTTGATAGAAGTGAGATGGATCAGATTTCCCAGGAGACGTCCGCACTGTTTCCAGCCCTTTCTCAAAGTGTGACATGCTTTGTGTTTATTGAGTTGGGAGGTTAATAGGGGGGTGAAAAAGGCAGATGGGACACTTGCCTTTATCAATCGGGGCATCGATTACAAAAGCAGGGAGGTCATGTTGGAGTTTTATAGAACTTTGGTGAGGCCACAGCTGGAGCACTGTGTGCAGTTCTGGTCGCCACATTATAGGAAGGATGTGATTGCACTGGAGGGGGTGCAGAGGAGATTCACCAGGATGTTGCCTGGGATGGAACGTTTAAGTTATGAAGAGAGGTTGAATGGATTTGGGTTGTTTACTCTGGAGCAGAGAAGACTGAGGGGCGACCTGATCGAGGTGGACAAGATTATGAGGGGCATGGACAGGGTGGATAGGGAGCAGCTGTTCCCGTGAGATGAAATGTCGGTTACAAGGGGACACAAGTTCCAGGTGAGGGGCAGGCGGTTTCGAGGGGATTAGAGGAAAAACCTTTTTACCCAGAGGGTGGTGAGGGTCTGGAACGCACGGCCTGGGAGGGTGGTGAGGGTCTGGAACGCACTGCCTGGGAGGGTTGTGAGGGTCTGGAACGCACTGCCTGGGAGGGTGGTGACGGTCTGGAATGCACTGCCTGGGAGGGTGGTGAGGGTCTGGAATGCACTGCCTGGGAGGGTGGTGAGGGTCTGGAACGCACTGCCTGGGAGGGTGGTGACGGTCTGGAACGCACTGCCTGGGAGGGTGGTGAGGGACTGGAACGCACTGCCTGGGAGGGTGGTGAGGGTCTGGAACGCGCTGCCTGGGAGGGTGGTGAGGGTCTGGAACGCGCTGCCTGGGAGGGTGGTGAGGGTCTGGAACGCACTGCCTGGGAGGGTGGTGAGGGTCTGGAACGCAATGCCTGGGAGGGTGGTGAGGGTCTGGAACGCACGGCCTGGGAGGGTGGTAGAGGCGGGTTGCCTCACATCCTTTAAAACGTACCTGGATGAGCACTTAGCCGTCATAACATTCAAGGTTATGGCCAAGTGCTGGTCAATGGGATTAGGTCGGCGGATCAGGTGTTTGTCATGTGTCGGTGCAGACTCGATGGGCCGAAGGGCCTCTTCTGCAGAATCTGTGTGATTCTGTGATAAAAGATGAAAGTCACCAATCCTGAACTCCCAGGAGAAAGGGAAGAGACTGAGACAGGTGCTGTCACCTTGTCCCCATCCCAAACTCCCTGTGTCCACTGCTCCTCGCTCTGGCCTTTCTCTCTCACTCTTTGGGATATGGGAGGCAAAATAAATCAATCAGGGCTGAAATATTTTCTAAATGATCGGTTTATTGATATTAAGACACAAGGGCAGGGATTCCCCAAAATCGCGGCAAAGTGTTGCCGCCGGAGTAAACACCAGAGTGTTTCACGCTGGCGTCAATGAGCCTCTTGGCCCAGCAAATCTGCACCCCACAGGGGCCCAGCACGGCGCTGGAGTGCTTAACGCAGCTCCGGCTTCCGATACGGGCCCCAGCACTTCCGACTGCGGATCCGCGCATGCATACGGCGGCAGGCCGCGGATCCGCGCACGCGCGCGGCTGCCGTATTCACGCCGGCCCCTGCGCAACATGGCGGAGCCCTTCAGTGGCCCGGCGCTGAAGAAGAAAGGCCCCCCCGGAGTCTGATCTCCCCACCCCCCCTACCCCCCACCAGGACGGCTACTGCAGCCGCGACACCGAGCTCCCGCCGGGTGAAACCGTACGGGAACCACGTCGGCGGAACTCAGCCGGTCGACCGCAGAGAATCGCCGTGGGGCCTCTTTCAACGGCCCCTGGCCGGCGCCGCATCGACTGCGCGCGACTGGCGCCGATTCTCCGGTCGGCGGAGAATCACGTCTCGGCGTCAGACTCGATCGCGGGCATTCTTTGCCCCCGCGCCAATCGCGATTTAGGCGTGGAGGCTCGGAGAATCCCACCCAAGGTGTTTCTAAACTTATCCAGGCGTGGAAATTGGAAACAAGGGTCTTCGCTCCCTCCGGGAGACCAAAGGTGAATCGTTCATTTCTCTGATGTTACGGCTGCTTCTTGTCCCGGGTGTGAAATCATTGCAAAATGAGAAGTTTCGCAAACAACTCTTTCACTTCCAAAGTCTGAAATTAGAATAAGATGCATGAGCTTGATCAAGCTTCCCAGCATGCCTTCTGATTTTGGTCACATCCTTTTCCTCATTGTGGAGCCAATTCTGCTTATTTAGTAAATGATTCCGGATATCTGGCTCATCCGTGTCATCGTCCTTAAAAACTGGAATCAAAGGCCCATGTTGGAAAATCTAAACTCCGTCTCCGCCAAGAATGTGACCTGTTGTCCTGCAGTAACGCTGCAATGAAGCTAATGTGTGGCATTTCTTTAGGATCCCTGATGAAGACCAGAACCCTGTGTATGCAACAGTGGACGGTGAGTAAACTAATTCAACCATTGTTGCAACGTTCACCGGGAATTACGCTCGATCCCAGATAACCCTTTGATGTTGTTAGTTTTGGGATGTAATTAACATGCTAATAATTTGACCAATTTATTTGTCTGATTTGCAAAGTTTACTATTAAATGCGGTAAAGCTACATCGGACAGAATGAAGATGGTTGGAGGCTGTCCCCAGCCCTGTAGCTGCAGAGTGAGACATACCCTCAGTGTGGCAATGTTACAGCGAGTGACCCCAAAAAGATAAACTTTCAGACATAGAAAGTCCACGGAACGGCCTCCTATATTTCACCAGCGTCTGGAATATCCTTGCAGAGTGATCACATTGTCAGTTCTCACAGAGGTTCCTGGGAATAGAGATGGTTAAGAGTTGACCGATTAGTTTGATATGAGAGTTTTTGATTGAATCGAGAGAGAAAAACTATTTGCTCTGGCGAGTGGGTTAACAACTAGAGATCAGAGATTTAAAATCATTGGGTAAAGATCGAGAGGGGAGATGGAGAGAAATGTTTTTCACTCAGAGAATTGTTGGGATCTGAAACGCTCGCCCTGAAAATGTGGAGGAAGCTGATTCCAGAAATCATCTTAAAAGAGAGTTGGGCAGGTACTTGCTGTGGAGGGAGAGCAGCGAAGGTTTACCAGGCTGAATCCTGGATGGTGGGACTGTCCTATGAGGAGAGACTAAGTGGGTTAGGATTATATTCCTTGGAGTTCAGAAGAGTGAGAGGGAATCTCATAGAAACTTACAAAATTCTAACAGGATTAGACAGGGTAGATTCAGAAAGAATGTTCCCGATGGTGGGGGAGTCCAGAACTAGGGGTCAGGGTTTGAGGATAAGGGGTAAATCTTTTAGGACTGAGGTGAGGAGAAATTTCTTCACCCAGAGAGTGGGGAATCTGTGGAATTCGCTACCACAGAAAGTAGTTTGTTAAGTAATGGGTTAAGAGACATTCCAATTAGTTGTCTCATTTATGTTAAGTATCCAATAATTGACACTGATATGTAAAGAGGCTTCAGGTGGCCTTTGTGTCAGGTGATGTGATGTTAGAGTTTTGTGCAGAGTCTGTTGAAGTAAATTAAAGGTGTTTGTGGAAAAGGAGCAGAACTTTTGACTCTTTATACAACAGCAGCTAAACGGCTAACATAGTTGAGGTCAAAACATTGTGTAATTTAAAGAAGGAATTAGATTTCGCTCTTGGGGATAAAGGGATCAAGGGAGATGGGGGGAAGGTGGGATCACGGTATTGAACTTGATGATCAGCCATGATCATAATGAATGGGGGAGCAGGCTCGAAGGGCCGAATGGACTCCTGCTGCTTCTATTTTCCATGTTTCTGTGTATGTCTCAGGAATTTACAGGATTCCGGATGAAAAGCAGGATTGTGGGATTGGGCACAATGGCCCTTGAAAGAATCAGCACAGGTTCAATGGGCCGAATGGCCTCCTCCTGTTCTGTGAGTTGCTGATTTATCTGATGAACTTTATAAAGGAGAGGAGGCCTCATGTCTCCCGGGAAAACTGCCCAAGTCACTCCGGAATTTTCATTTGCTGTCATTCCAAGTTTCCTGAGCTCGACCTTTACATGGATTTATTCTGAAGAAACATCTTTGTGTTTTCTTTCAGATAAAACACGGAGCAGCAATCAAGAGGTTGAATAAGCTCCTTCTGCTCCTTTGGTAAGGAAATGGAAATGGGGCTTAGCTGCTGTTCTTTGCTGCATTTTAGATTTGCTGCCATTTCCCAAAATAGGCACCACATCAATTAAAGAGGAGGAGTTTGAATGTTACTGTAAGTTTACAAATCAATCCTTCTGTTACAGACAGGAGAGTGATAGACAACCTGCTCTGATTTCCCCGCTCCACCTGTCTGTCTGCACAACGTGGTTTCAATTATTTTTAAAGTTGCTGGTGGCATATTTTTCAAATCCATTGGGTTCTGTGAACCAATTTACTGATAAACTGCAGAAAACTGGAGTTAACAGTAACTCAGAAGGTTAGTTCAAATCTGGGAAGGCAGTTTCGTAACTTCCCACTACACCGCACACACCCTCATGCACAACCCTCTCATACACCCTCACACAGCCGCACACTAATAAACTGCAGAAATCTGGAGTTAACAATAACTCAGAAGGTTAGTTTAAACCTGGGGAGGAAGTTTCACAACTTCCCACTCCATACACACACACACGTGCACACACACACACACACACACGTGCACACACACGCACACGTGCACACACACACGTGCGCGCGCGCGCGCACGCACACAAACCCTCTCACACAACCTCACACACACAAACCCTCTCACACACCCACCCACTGTTGCATCACTGCTCTCTCCCTCACGCGTGCCACCGCCCTCTCTCCTTCATTCTGTCGCAAGCTCTTTATTTATCTTTCATCCTCTCTCTCTCTCTCTCTCTCTAACACTGACTTGCATCATCATGGCTTATTTATATTTTCAGACATTTTTTGAAAAGTTGCTAGCACCTTCTATGTGACCAGGTTAAAGTTGGGGACAGTTTCTGTGGGTTTCCAACCTGAAACTTGAGCTGTCATCTTTTGAGGGGTGATTTTTTGAGGTGTGATTTTGAGCCCCTGTCTGTCCGTGAGAAAGTCACCGTGGACCCAAACTCTGGAGTGAAGTGAAAAATGTGATTCTCTCCGGCGTGATTGGTGTTTGGAATCTCCCCCCCCCCCCCCCCCACCCCGCCGGGGGAGGAGTGAGAATCACACGGTGTGAGATCAGGAACCTCACTGTAATACATCAGCACATCATTACCCAGCACTCTCTCCAGACCTTACCCCCTCCCTCACGGAATCTTGACTCAGCGTGACGTCCCGCCAGCATCATTTACACCAAGGCTGGCCGGGCGTGAGGCAGTCTCAGAGTCTCCACCTCACCAGAGTGACGCCGGTAACTACACCAATCACTTTTATTTCTGAGAGGCACAAGATTCCATGAGGATTCACACCGTTTTTCCCGTTGAGACTGACACTTGAGGGTCGGAATCTAGAAGAGCCTGTGAAGAATATTTAATTCCACAACAAATCAGGTGCAGGATTCCAAATAAAGTGAAGGAGAAAAGAAAGCGAGAGAGGAGGGACAAAGAGACTGAGAGAAAAAGAGAAAAATAAACTTCTGAGAATATTTTTTCCCAAATCTCCAACAATGATGAAAAGCTGAATGAATGAGACATGTCGGAGTTAATTGTCAATTCCAGGGGGGTTCTTTGGCAGTCATTAAGACAGACCATGCCATTAAAAACAATAACTGACATTCCAACACTGGGGGCTGGATTCTCGGGCCCCCCAGACACATGTTCCTCGGCCGCGCGCTGTTCGCTGGCAGCGGAATTCTATCATTGACGAGGTGGGGGTGAGCTGCCTTCTTGAGTTGGGTTGTTACCCGTGCCACGTGATAGCGAGACGAGGAATAGGGAGAGAGACGAGTTGAAGAACTGGCTACAGGGAGGGTTTCAGATTTCTGGATAATTGGGGCTCATTCTGGGGTCAGCGGGACCTCTACAAACGGGATGGTCTGCACGTGGACCAGAGGGGTACCAATATCCTGGGGGGGGAAATTTGCTAATGCTCTTCGGGAGGGTTTAAACTAGTTCAGCAGAGGCTTGGGAACCTGAATTGTAGCTCCAGTAGACAGGAGGTTGAGAGTAGTGAGGTCATGAGTAAGGTTTCAAAGTTGCAGGAGTGTACCGGCAGGCAGGAAGGTGGTTTAAAGTGTGTCTACTTCAATGCCAGGAGCATCCGGAATAAGGTGGGTGAACTTGCGGCATGGGTTGGTACCTGGGACTTCGATGTTGTGGCCATTTTGGAGACATGGATAGAGCAGGGACAGGAATGGTTGTTGCAGGTGCTCGGATTTAGATATTTCGGTAAGCTCAGGGAAGGTGGTGAAAGAGGGGGAGGGGTGGCATTGTTAGTCAAGGACAGTATTACGGTGGCAGAAAGGACGTTTGATGAGGACCCGTCTACTGAGGTAGTATGGGCTGAGGTTAGAAACAGGAAAGGAGAGGTCACCCTGTTAGGGGTTTTCTATAGGCCTCCGAAAAGTTCCAGAGATGTAGAGGAAAGGATTGCAAAGATGATTCTGGATAGGAGCGAAAGCAACAGGGTAGTTGTTATGGGGGACTTTAACTTTCCAAATATTGACTGGAAACGCTATAGTTTGAGTACATTAGATTGGTCCGTTTTGGTCCAATGTGTGCAGGAGGGTTTCCTGACACAGTATGTAGATAGGCCAACGAGAGGCGAGGCCATATTGGATTTGGTACTGGGTAATGAACCAGGACAGGTGTTAGATTTGGAGGTAGGTGAGCACTTTGGTGATAGTGACCACAATTCGATTACGTTTACTTTAGTGATGGAAAGGGATAGGTATATACCGCAGGGCAAGAGTTATATCTGGGGGAAAGGCAATTATGATGCTATGAGGCAAGACTTAGGATACATCGGATGGAGAGGAAAACTGCAGGGGATGTACACAATGGAAATGTGGAGTTTGTTCAAGGAACAGCTACTGCGTGTCCTTGATAAGTATGTACCTGTCAGGCAGGGAGGAAGTGGTTGAGTGAGGGAACCGTGGTTTACTAAAGCAGTCGAAACACTTGTCAAGAGGAAGAAGGAGACTTATGTAAAGATGAGACATGAAGGTTCAGTTAGGGCGCTCAAGAGTTACAAGTTAGCGAGGAAGGACCTAAAGAGAGAGCTAAGAAGAGCCAGGAGGGGACATGAGAAGTCTTTGGCAGGTAGGATCAAGGATAACCCTCAAGCTTTCTATAGATATGTCAGGAATAAAAGAATGACTAGGGTAAGAGTAGGGCCAATCACGGACAGTAGTGGTAAGTTGTGCTTGGAGTCCAAGCAGATAGGAGAGGTGCTAAATGAATATTTTTCGTCAGTATTCACACAGGAAAAAGACAATGTTGTCGAGGAGAATACTGAGATTCAGTCTACTAGTCTAGAAGGGCTTGAGGTTCATAAGGAGGAAGTGTTAAGGAGTTTAGGAGCCATGAGGTCTTGTTGCAGTGTGAAAATAGATGTCACCTGGGCCGATGGGATTTATCCTAGGATTCTCTGGGAAGCTAGGGAGGAGATTGCTGAGCCTTTGGCCTTGATCTTTAAGTCATCTTTGACTACAGGAATAGTGCCAGAAGACTGGAGGATAGCAAATGTTGTCCCCTTGTTCAAGAAGGGGAGTAGAGATAACCCCGGTAACTATAGACCAGTGAGCCTTACTTCTGTTGTGGGAAAGATCTTGGAAAGGTTTCTCAGAAATAGGATGTATAATCATCAGGAAAGGAATAATTTGATTAGAGATAGTCAACACGGTTTTGTGAAGGGTAGGTCGTGCCTCACAAACCTTATAGAGTTCTTTGAGAAGGTGACCAAACAGGTGGATGAGGGTAAAGCAGTTGATGTGGTGTATATGGATTTCAGTAAAGTGTTTGATAAGGTTCCCCATGGTAGGCTACTGCAGAAAATACGGAGGCATGGGATTCAGGGTGATTTAGCAGTTTGGATCAGAAGTTGGCTAGCTGGAAGAAGACAAAGGGTGGTGGTTGATGGGAAATGTTCAGACTGGAGTCCAGTTACTAGTGGTGTACCACAAGGATCTGTTTTGGGGCCACTGCTGTTTGTCATTTTTATAAATGACCTGGAGGAGGGCGTTGAAGGATGGGTGAGTAAATTTGCAGATGACACTAAAGTCGGTGGGGTTCTTGCTATGTGAGGCACGATCAATTTGACTGGAGACGAAGTTGAATCCAAGCTGAGGCTTTATTAGTATCAGATATGTGGCCTCCCACAGCAGCTGGCGAAATGGCTGCGAGCTGGAGGCCACGCATATTTATAACCTGCCTCCTGGGCGGAGCCAGAATGCAGGGGCCACAGGTGAATCTGTAGTGCAGGTTCTACCGTACAACCTCTAATATCAGAACACAGCGGTTTATCACATTCACCCCCTGTTAAAATTGAGTCTGGCGGGGGTGGTGGATAACTATATACAATTAGAAATATTAATATTTACAGAGCAGTAATAAAATGTCTCTGGTCATCCGACGGGCCAGTCAGAGGTTCAGCCGGTCCAGTGCCTTGATGGTTCTTTGAGATCGACGAAGTGGTGACGGCGATGTTAGCACTGTCATGGTCGAAGTTGACTCCAGGAGCGTGCCAAAATCCTCTTCATCAACGGGGTGGGCAGGGAGAGGACGGGCGGTCCAAGGGGGGGGGGGGGTGATGGGGACGGCGGGGGAGGGGAAGGTGGCACCGGGGGTGACGGGGGTGGTGTGGGGGTGGAACCTGCTGGTGCCAGGTCCCTGAGGGAGACGGCCGTCGGGGAACGCCACGTAGGCGTACTGTGGGTTTGTGTGGAGCAGGTGCACCCTTTCCATCAACGGATCTGCCTTGTGGAGCCGCACATGTTTACGGAGAAGCACGGTTCCCGGAGCTGTGAGCCAAGTTGGGAGCGATACCCCAGATGTGGACTTCCTGGGGAAGGCAAAAAGACGTTCATGGGGTGTACTGTTAGTAGCGGTGCAGAGTAATGAGCGAATGGAATGTAGTGCATCAGGGAGGACCTCTTGCCAGCGGGAGGCTGGGAGATTTCTGGACTGCAGGGCCAGCTGGACGGCCCTCCATACCGTCCCATTCTCACTTTCTACCTGTCCGTTTCCCCGGGGGTTGTAGCTCGTCGTTCTGCTGGAGGTGATACCCCTGCTGAGCAGGAACTGAAGTAGCTCATCACTCATTACATGCTTTGGCGTCCTGAATATCGGCTACCTTAGTTGCTGGACTACAAATCCGGTTCCCATATAGAATTCAGGTTTGCACTGAGTGCTGAATTTGGTGCTTTTTGAGTGCGATAGTGAGAGTTTGGTGACCGAGGGAGTGCTGAATTTGGTGCTTTTTGAGTGCGATAGTGAGAGTTTGGTGACCGAGGGAGTTAGGTGAGGAGGGAGTAAGGTGCTCCTTTCATTTTGTTTCCGACATTTCCGCAAACAGTGAGAAGAGAGCCAGGAGTTTACAGGAAGTGTAGCTGACTGGGAGCAGAGTCGGAGGGCGGAGATCTAGTTAGTCCACACAGCAGCTATATTCTGTCAGGTAAGAGGGGATGGAGGCTAGGCCAGTTACATGCTCCTCCTGTAGGATGTGGGTGGTGAGGGATACCACCAGTGTCCCCACTGACTATACCTGTGGGAAGTGCACCCAACTTCAGCTCCTCAAAGACAGTGTTAGGGAACTGGAGCTGAAGCTGGATGAATTTCGGATCATCCGGGAGGCAGAGGGGGTGATTGAGAAGAGTTACAGGGAGGTAACCACACCCAAGGTACAGGACAAGAATAGCTGGGTTACAGTCAGGGGGAAAAAAACAAACAGGCAGACAGTGCAGGGATCACTCGTGGCCGTTCCCCTTCAAAACAAGTATACCGTTTTGGATGCTGTTGGGGGGGATGACCTACCGGGGGAAGGCCCTAGCGGCCAGGTCTCTGGCACTGAGTCTGGCTCTGGGGCTCAGAAGGGAAGGGGGGAGAATAGAAAAGCAATAGTTGTAGGAGAGTCAATGGTTAGGGGAATAGATAGGAGATTCTGTGGTCGCGAGCGAGACTCCCGGAAGGTATGTTGCCTCCCGGGTGCCAGGGCCAGGGATGTCTTGGATCGTGTCTTCAGGATCCTTAAGGGGGAGGGTGAGCAGCCAGAAGTCGTGGTGCACATTGGTACCAACGACATAGGTAGGAAAAGGGGTGTGGAGGTAATAAACAAGTTTAGGGAGTTAGGCTGGAAGTTGAAAGCCAGGACAGACAGAGTTGTCATCTCTGGTTTGTTGCCGGTGCCACGTGATAGCGAGGCTAGGAATAGGGAGAGAGTGCAGTTGAACACGTGGCTGCAGGAATGGTGTAGGAGGGAGGGCTTCAGGTATTTGGATAATTGGAGCGCATTCTGGGGAAGGTGGGACCTGTACAAGCAGGACGGGTTGCATCTGAACCAGAGGGGCACCAATATCCTGGGAGGGAGGTTTGCTAGTACTCTTCGGGAGGGTTTAAACTAATTTGGCAGTGGAATGGGAACCGGATTTGTAGTCCAGCAACTAAGGTAGCCGATATTCAGGACGCCAAAGCATGTAATGAGGCAGTGGGGAAGGGAACACTGACAAAGGAGAGTATTTGCAGGCACGGAGATGGGTTGAAGTGTGTATAGTTCAACGCAAGAAGCACCAGGAATAAGGTGGGTGAACTTAAGGCATGGATCGGTACTTGGGACTACGATGTGGTGGCCATCACGGAAACTTGGATAGAAGAGGGGCAGAAATGGTTGTTGGAGGTCCCTGGTTATAGATGTTTCAATAAGATTAGGGAGGGTGGTAAAAGATGTGGGGGGGTGGCATTATTAATTAGAGATAGTATAACAGCTGCAGAAAGGCAGTTCGAGGAGTATCACCCTATTGAGGTAGTATGGGTTGAAGTCAGAAATAGGAAAGGAGCAGTCACCTTGTTAGGAGTTTTCTATAGGCCCCCCAATAGTAGCAGAGATGTGGAGGAACAGATTGGGAAACAGATTTTGGAAAGGTGCAGAAGTCATAGGGTAGTAGTCATGGGCGACTTTAACTTCCCAAATATTGAGTGGAAACTCTTTAGATCAAATAGTTTGGATGGGGTGGTGTTTGTGCAGTGTGTCCAGGAAGCTTTTCTAACACAGTATGTAGATTGTCCGACCAGAGGAGGGGCAATATTGGATTTAGTACTGGGCAATGAGCCAGGGCAAGTGATAGATTTGTTAGTGGGGGAGCATTTTGGAGATAGTGACCACAATTCTGTGACTTTCACTTTAGTAATGGAGAGGGATAGGAACGTGCAACAGGGCAAGGTTTACAATTGGGGGAAGGGTAAATACGATGTTGTCAGACAAGAATTGAAGTGCATAAGTTGGGAACATAGGCTGGCAGGGAAGGACACAAGTGAAATGTGGAACTTGTTCAAGGAACAGGTGCTTCGTGTCCTTGATATGTATGTCCCTGTCAGGCAGGGAAGAGATGGTCGAGTGAGGGAACCATGGTTGACAAGAGAGGTTGAATGTCTTGTTAAGAGAAAAAAGGTGACTTATGTAAGGCTGAAGAAACAAGGTTCAGACAGGGCATTGGAGGGATACATGATAGCCAGGAGGGAACTGAAGAAAGGGATTAGGAGAGCTAAGAGAGGGCATGAACAATCTTAGGCGGGTAGGATCAAGGAAAACCCTAAGGCCTTTTACACATATGTGAGAAATATGAGAATGACTAGAGCGAGGGTAGGTCCGATCAAGGATAGTAGCGGGAGATTGTGTATTGAGTCTGAAGAGATAGGAGAGGTCTTGAATGAGTACTTTTCTTCTGTATTTACAAATGAGAGGGGCGATATTGTTGGAGAGGACAGTGTGAAACAGATTGGTAAGCTCGAGGAAATACTTGTTAGGAAGGAAGATGTGTTGGGCATTTTGAAAAACTTGAGGATAGACAAGTCCCCCGGGCCTGACGGGATATATCCAAGGATTCTATGGGAAGCAAGAGATGAAATTGCAGAGCCGTTGGCAATTATCTTTTCGTCCTCACTGTCAACAGGGGTGGTACCAGGGGATTGGAGAGTGGCGAATGTCGTGCCCCTGTTCAAAAAAGAAACTAGGGATAACCCTGGGAATTACAGGCCAGTTAGTCTTACTTCGGTGGTAGGCAAAGTAATGGAAAGGGTACTGAAGGATAGGATTTCTGAGCATCTGGAAAGACACTGCTTGATTCGGGATAGTCAGCACGGATTTGTGAGGGGTAGGTCTTGCCTTACAAATCTTATTGAATTCTTTGAGGAGGTGACCAAGCATGTGGATGAAGGTAAAGCAGTGGATGTAGTGTACATGGATTTTAGTAAGGCATTTGATAAAGTTCCCCATGGTAGGCTTCTGCACAAAGTAAGGAGGCATGGGATAGTGGGAAATTTGGCCAGTTGGATAACGAACTGACTAACCGATAGAAGTCAGAGAGTGGTGGTGGATGGCAAATATTCAGCCTGGATCCCCGTTACCAGTGGTGTACCGCAGGGATCAGTTCTGGGTCCTCTGCTGTTTGTGATTTTCATTAATGACTTGGATGAGGGAGTTGAAGGGTGGGTCAGTAAATTTGCAGACGATACGAAGATTGGTGGAGTTGTGGATAGTAAGGAGGGCTGTTGTCGGCTGCAAAGAGACATAGATAGGATGCAGAGCTGGGCTGAGAAGTGGCAGATGGAGTTTAACCCTGAAAAGTGTGAGGTTGTCCATTTTGGAAGGACAAATATGAATGCGGAATACAGGGTTAACGGTAGAGTTCTTGGCATTGTGGAGGAGCAGAGAGACCTTGGAGTCTATGTTCATACATCTTTGAAAGTTGCCACTCAAGTGGATAGAGCTGTGAAGAAGGCCTCTGGGGTGCTCGCGTTCATTAACAGAGGGATTGAATTTAAGAGCCGTGAGGTGATGATGCAGCTGTACAAAACTTTGGTAAGGCCACATTTGGAGTACTGTGTACAGTTCTGGTCGCCTCATTTTAGGAAGGATGTGGAAGCTCTGGAAAAGGTGCAAAGAAGATTTACCAGGATGTTGCCTGGAATGGAGAGTAGGTCTTACGAGGAATGGTTGAAGGTGCTAGGCCTTTTCTCATTAGAGCGGAGAAGGATGAGGGGCGACTTGATAGAGGTTTATAAGATGATCAGGGGAATAGATAGAGTAGACAGTCAGAGACTTTTTCCCCAGGTGGAACACACCATTACAAGGGGACATAAATTTAAGGTGAAAGGTGGAAGATATAGGAGGGATATCAGAGGTAGGTTCTTTACCCAGAGAGTAGTGGGGGCATGGAATGCACTGCCTGTGGAAGTAGTTGAGTCGGAAACATTAGGGACCTTCAAGCAGCTGTTGGATAGGTACATGGATTACGGGAAAATTATATAGTGTAGATTTATTTGTTCTTAAGGGCAGCACGTTAGCATTGTGGATAGCACAATTGCTTCACAGATCCATGGTCCCAGGTTCGATTCCGGCTTGGGTCATTGTCTGTGCGGAGTCTGCACGTCCTCCCCGTGTCTGCGTGGGTTTCCTCCGGGTGCTCCGGTTTCCTCCCACAGTCCAAAGATGTGCGGGTTAGGTGAATTGGCCAATGATAAATTGCCCTTAATGTCCAAATTGCCCTTGGTGTTGGGTGGAGGTGTTGAGTTTGGGTAGGGTGCTCTTTCAAAGAGCTGGTGCAGACTCAAGGGGCCGAGTGGCCTCCTTCTGCACTGTAAATTCAATGATAATCTATGATTAATCTAGGACAAAGGTTCGGCACAACATCGTGGGCCGAAGGGCCTGTTCTGTGCTGTATTTTCTATGTTCTATGTTCTATGTTCATGAATGAGGATCCCCTGTCACTGTGGATGTAGGTGGGGAAGCCGAACAGAGTGAAGATAGAATTAAGGGCTTTAATGACAGTGGCAGACGTCAAGTCGGGGCATGGGATGGCGAAGGGAAACAGGGAGCATTCATCGATCACACTGAGGAAATGTGTGTGTCGATCGGAGGAGGGGAGGGAGCCTTTGAAATCCAGGCTGAGACGTTCAAAGGGGCGGGAGGCCTTCACCAGGCGCGCGCGGTCCGGCCAGTAGAAGTGCGGCTTGCACTCCGCACAGACCTGGCAGTCCTTGGTGATTGTCCTTACTTCCTCAACGGAGTAGGGCAGATTTCATGCCTTAATGAAATGGTACAACCGAGTGACCCCTGGGTGACAAAGGCTGTCGTTCAGGGTCCGGAGTCGGTCTACTTGTGCGCTGGCACATGTACCTCGGGATAGGGCGTCTGGGGGCTCGTTGAGTTTGCCGGGGCGATACTTCATCTTGTAATTATAGGTGGAGAGCGCGATTCTCCACCGCAAGATTTTATCAGTTTTGATCTTGCCCCGCTGTGTGATGTTGAACATGAAGGCTACCGACTGTTGGTCAGTGAGGAGAGTGAATCGCCTGCCGGCCAGGTAATGCTCCAATGTCGCACAGCCTCAATGATAGCCTGGGCCTCTTTTTCGACAGATGAGTGCCGAATTTCAGAGGCATGGAGGGTACGGGAAAAGAATGCCACGGGCCTGCCTGCCTGGTTGAGGGTGGCGGCAAGGGCGACGTCCGCTGCCTTGCTTTCTACTTGGAAAGGAAGTGTTTCGGCTACAGCGTGCATTCCAGCTTTGGTAATATCAGCTCTGATCCGGGCGAAAGCCTGTTGGGCCTCGGCCGTCAGGGGGAAATGAGTGGACTGTATGAGTGGGCGGGCCTTGTCCGCATAGTTTGGGACCCACTGAGCGTAATATGAGAAGAACCCCAGGCAACGTTTGAGGGCCTTGGGGCAGTGGGGGAGGGGGAGCTCCATGAGGGGGTGCATGCGGTCGGGATCGGGCCCCAGAACTCCGTTCTGGACCACGTAGCCGATGATGGCTAAGCGGTTTGTGCGGAACACACACTTCTCCTCGTTATACGTGAGGTTGAGGAGATTGGCGGTGCGGAGAAATTTAGCGAGGTTGGCGTCGTGGTCCTGCTGGTCATGGCCGCAGATGGTCACATTGTCTAGGTACGGAAACGTGGCCCGCAAAACGTACCGGTCGACCATTCGGTCCATCTCCCTTTGGAAGACTGAAACCCCGTTGGTGACGCCGAAGGGGACCCTAAGGAAGTGATATAGACAGCCGTCTGCCTCGAAGGCGGTGTATGGCCGGTCCGATTTACGGATGGGGAGCTGGTGGTAAGCGGATTTCAGGTCCGCCGTTGAGAAGACCTGGTACTGTGCAATCTGGTTAACCATGTCAGATATGCGTGGGAGGGGGTACGCGTTGAGCTGCGTGTCCCTGTTGATGGTCTGTCTGTAGTCCATGACCATTCGGATTTTCTCCCCAAACTTAACCACAACCACTTGGGCTCTCCAGGGGCTGTTGCTGGCCTCGATGACGCCTTCCCGAAGCAACCGCTGGACCTTGGACCTGATGAAGGCCTTATCCTGGGTGCTGTACCGTCTGCTCCTGGTGGCGACGGGTTTGCAATCTGGAGTTAGATTGGCAAAGAGGGAAGGAAGATCGACCTTTAGGGTCGCGAGGCCGCACACAGTGAGGGGTGGTAAGGGTCCGCCGAATTTAAGGGTCAGGCTCTGGAGGTTGCACTGGAAGTCCAGGCCGAGGATAAGTGCAGCGCAGAGGTTAAGGAGGATGTAGGGGCGAAAGCCGTGGAACTCTACGCCTTGGACTGTGAGCGTGACCATGCAGTACCCCCAGATCGCTATGTGATGGGATCCGGAGGCCTGGGAGATTTTTGATTGGTAGGGTGTACCTTAAGGGAGCTGCGCCTGACTGTATTTGGGTGTACAATGCTTTCGGTGCTCCCGGAGTCCAGTAGGCAGGAGGTCACAGGCCGTTGATGTTCACGCTGGTGGATGCGTTGGTCAGATTATGTGGTCGGGACTGGTCGATTGCCATGGAGGCGAGCCGTGGCTGCCTGATAACATCAGACCCAATCCCAGTCACAAAAGCGTCCTGCATAAGGAGATCTGAGTGTTCCTTAGCTGTAATGTCCTGGCAGTCACAGTCCCGAACTAGTGGATCAGGGCCCTCCAGAAGTCCTCGATTGACTCACCAGGTAGGTGTTGCCAGCGCGTGTCTGGCGAAGAGCGTGTTCGTCTTCTGTTCATAATTTTCTTTGAGTCGAGTCATGGCATCAGCATAATTGGGCGCATCCTGGATCAGCGGGAAGACTTTGGAGCTGAGTCTGGAGTACAAGATTTGGATCTTCTGAGCCTCTGGAACAGGGGTCGGCGCCGCGTTGATATACGCTTCAAAACAAGCTCGCCAGTGCTGGAAGTCATTTCTGGCATCGCTTGAGTGTGGATCCAGCTGCAGGCGATCTGGTTTAATCCGGAGGTCCATCTTCTGAATCTGATACTAATAAATTGAAGCACGATCAATTTGACTGGAGACAAACTTGAATCCAAACTGAGGCTTTATTAGTATCAGATGTGAGGCCTCCCACAGCAGCTGGTGAAATGGCTGCGAGCTGGAGGCCACGCATATTTATAACCCACCTCCTGGGCGTGGCTAGCATGCAGGGGCCACAGGTGAACCTGTAGTGCAGGTTCTACCGTACAACCTCTAATATCAGAACACAGTGGTTTACCACACTGTGGTTTACCACACTGTGTACAAATTCACAGCTGTAGCAGAGCGACAAGAGTCAATAAAAAGCACATCCCAGCGGCCTGTCAGCATCTTCCAGTGAGAAAGGCAAAGAAGAAGAAATCATTCAGTTATTAATAATAATACCATTTGATCTGTTGACAGACATTCTTTCATTCTGTGTGGAAATAAATACTGATCAATATTTCTATTGGATTACAGTCAGGTGAAGGGGAATGCAAATATGCTGAGCTTCGATTCCATTGCCCAGGCACCAGGCAGCCGGCAGTATCACTGACTGAAAGCACAGCGGAGTATGCTGTTGTTCAACATTCTTAAACCTCAAAACCAGCAACAATTAACCAGTGGGACAAGCAGCAGTCACCAAAACCTCACCCAATCACAATCATCTCTGCCTTTCCTGCACATTTCAACAGCTTCAATCTCTCAACAATATCAGAGCGAGATCGTAAATCCCAGACCCTGATATTACTGGACACTCAGACCCTGATATTACTGGACACTCAGACCCTGATATTACTGGACACTCAGACCCTGATATTACTGGACACTCAGACCCTCCCAGACCCTGATATTACTGGACACTCAGACCATGATATTACTGGGCACTCAGACACTGATATTACTGGGCACTCAGACACTGATATTACTGGGCACTCAGACCCTGATATTACTGGGCACTCACATCCTGATATTACTGGACACTCAGACCCTCCCAGACCCTGATATTACTGGACACTCAGACCATGATATTACTGGACACTCAGACACTGATATTACTGGGCACTCAGACACTGATATTACTGGGCACTCACACCCTGATATTACTGGACACTCACACCCTGATATTACTGGACACTCACACCCTGATATTACTGGACACTCACACCCTGATATTACTGGACACTCACACCCTGATATTACTGGACACACACACCCTGATATTACTGGACACTCACACCCTGATATTACTGGACACTCAGACCCTGATATTACTGGACACTCAGACCCTCCCAGACCCTGATATTACTGGACACACACACCCTGATATTACTGGACACTCAGACCCTCCCAGACCCTGATATTACTGGACACTCACACCCTGATATTACTGGACACTCAGACCCTGATATAACTGGACACTCAGACCCTGATATTACTGGACACTCAGACCCTCCCAGACCCTGATATTACTGGACACTCAGACCATGATATTACTGGGCACTCAGACACTGATATTACTGGGCACTCAGACACTGATATTACTGGGCACTCAGACCCTGATATTACTGGGCACTCACATCCTGATATTACTGGACACTCAGACCCTCCCAGACCCTGATATTACTGGACACTCAGACCATGATATTACTGGACACTCAGACACTGATATTACTGGGCACTCAGACACTGATATTACTGGGCACTCACACCCTGATATTACTGGACACTCAGACCCTGATATTACTGGACACTCACACCCTGATATTACTGGACACTCACACCCTGATATTACTGGACACTCACACCCTGATATTACTGGACACACACACCCTGATATTACTGGACACTCACACCCTGATATTACTGGACACTCAGACCCTGATATTACTGGACACTCAGACCCTCCCAGACCCTGATATTACTGGACACTCACACCCTGATATTACTGGACACTCAGACCCTCCCAGACCCTGATATTACTGGACACTCACACCCTGATATTACTGGACACTCAGACCCTGATATAACTGGACACTCAGACCCTGATATAACTGGACACTCAGACCCTCCCAGACCCTGATATTACTGGACACTCAGACCCTGATATTTCTGGGCACTCAGACCCTGATATTACTGGACACTCAGTCCCTGATATTACTGGACACTCAGTCCCTGATATTACTGGACACTCAGTCCCTGATATTACTGGACACTCAGTCCCTGATATTACTGGACACTCAGTCCCTGATATTACTGGACACTCAGACCCTGATATTACTGGACACTCAGACACTGATATTACTGGACACTCAGACCCTGATATTACTGGGCACTCACACCCGGATATTACTGGGCACTCACACCCTGATATTACTGGACACTCAGACCCTGATATTACTGGAAACTCAGACCCTGATATTACTGGACACTCACACCCTGATATTACTGGACACTCACACCCTGATATTACTGGACACTCACACCCTGATATTACTGGACACTCACACCCTGATATTACTGGACACTCAGACTCTGATATTACTGGACACTCAGACCCTGATATTACTGGACACTCAGACCCTGATATAACTGGGCACTCACACCCCTGATATTACTGGACACTCACACCCTGATATTACTGGACACTCAGAACCACCCAGACCCTGATATTACTGGACACTCAGACCCTGATATTACTGGACACTCAGACCCTGATATTACTGGACACTCAGACCCTGATATTACTGGACACTCAGACCCTGATATTACTGGACACTCACACCCTGATATTACTGGACACTCAGACCCTGATATTACTGGACACTCACACCCTGATATTACTGGACACTCACACCCTGATATTACTGGACACTCACACCCTGGTATTACTGGACACTCACACCCTGGTATTACTGGACACTCACACCCTGGTATTACTGGACACTCACACCCTGATATTACTGGACACTCAGACCCTGATATTACTGGGCACTCAGACCCTGATATTACTGGACACTCACACCCTGATATTACTGGACACTCACACCCTGATATTACTGGACACTCACACCCTGATATTACTGGACACTCACACCCTGATATTACTGGACACTCACACCCTGATATTACTGGACACTCACACCCTGATATTACTGGGCACTCACACCCTGATATTACTGGACACTCAGACCCTGATATTACTGGACACTCAGACCCTGATATTACTGGACACTCAGACCCTGATATTACTGGACACTAAGACCCTGATATTACTGAACACTCACACCCTGATATCACTGGACACTCACACCCTGATATTACTGGACACTCAGACCCCGATATTACTGGACACTCAGACCCTGATATTACTGGACACTCACACCCTGATATTACTGGACACTCACACCCTGATATTACTGAACACTCAGACCCTGATATTACTGGACACTTAGGCTCTGATATTACTGGACACTCAGACCCTGATATTACTGGACACTCAGACCCTGATATTACTGGACACTCAGACCCTGATATTACTGGACACTCAGACCCTGATATTACTGGACACTCAGACCCTGATATTACTGGACACTCAGACCCTGATATTACTGGACACTCAGACCCTGGTATTACTGGACACTCAGACCCTGGTATTACTGGACACTCAGACCCTGGTATTACTGGACACTCAGACCCTGGTATTACTGGACACTCAGACCCTGGTATTACTGGACACTCAGACCCTGATATTACATGACACTCAGAACCTGATATTACTGGACACTCAGACCCTGATATAGCTGGACACTCACACCCTGATATTGCTGGACACTCACACCCTGATATTGCTGGACACTCACACCCTGATATTGCTGGACACTCACACCCTGATATTGCTGGACACTCACACCCTGATATTGCTGGACACTCACACCCTGATATTGCTGGACACTCACACCCTGATATTGCTGGACACTCACACCCTGATATTGCTGGACACTCACACCCTGATATTGCTGGACACTCACACCCTGATATTGCTGGACACTCACACCCTGATATTGCTGGACACTCACACCCTGATATTGCTGGACACTCACACCCTGATATTGCTGGACACTCACACCCTGATATTGCTGGACACTCACACCCTGATATTGCTGGACACTCACACCCTGATATTGCTGGACACTCACACCCTGATATTGCTGGACACTCAGACCCTCCCAGACCCTGATATTACTGGACACTCAGACCCTGATATTACTGGACACCCAGACCCTGATATTACTGGACACTCAGACCCTGATATTACTGGACACCCAGACCCTGATATTACTGGACACTCACACCCTGATATTACTGGACACTCACACCCTGATATTACTGGACACTCAGACCCTCCCAGACCCTGATATTACTGGACACTCAGACCCTGATATTACTGGACACCCAGACCCTGATATTACTGGACACCCAGACCCTGATATTACTGGACACTCACACCCTGATATTACTGGACACTCAGACCCTGATATTACTGGACACTCAGACCCTGATATTACTGGACACTCAGACCCTGATATTACTGGACACTCAGACCCTGATATTACTGGACACTCAGACCCTGATATTACTGGACACTCAGACCCTGATATTACTGGACACTCAGACCCTGATATTACTGGACACCCAGACCCTGATATTACTGGACACCCAGACCCTGATATTACTGGACACTCGACCCTGATATTACTGGACACCCAGCCCCTGATATTACTGGACACTCAGACCCTGATATTACTGGACACTCAGACCCTGATATTACTGGACACCCAGACCCTGATATTACTGGACACTCAGACCCTGATATTACTGGACACCCAGACCCTGATATTACTGGACACTCAGACCCTGATATTACTGGACACCCAGACTCTGATATTACTGGACACTCACACCCTGATATTACTGGACACCCAGACCCTGATATTACTGGACACTCACACCCTGATATTACTGGACACTCACACCCTGATATTACTGGACTCTCAGACCCCGATATTACTGGACACTCACACCCCGATATTACTGGACACTCACACCCCGATATTACTGGACACTCAGACCCTGATATTACTGGACACTCAGACCCTGATATTACTGGACACTCAGACCCTGGTATTACTGGACACTCAGACCCTGGTATTACTGGACACTCAGACCCTGATATTACATGACACTCAGAACCTGATATTACTGGACACTCAGACCCTGATATAACTGGACACTCAGACCCTGATATTGCTGGACACTCAGACCCTGATATTGCTGGACACTCACACCCTGATATTGCTGGACACTCACACCCTGATATTGCTGGACACTCACACCCTGATATTGCTGGACACTCACACCCTGATATTGCTGGACACTCACACCCTGATATTGCTGGACACTCACACCCTGATATTGCTGGACACTCAGACCCTCCCAGACCCTGATATTACTGGACACTCAGACCCTGATATTACTGGACACCCAGACCCTGATATTACTGGACACCCAGACCCTGATATTACTGGATACCCAGACCCTGATATTACTGGACACTCACACCCTGATATTACTGGACACCCAGACCCTGATATTACTGGACACCCAGACCCTGATATTACTGGACACCCAGACCCTGATATTACTGGACACTCACACCCTGATATTACTGGACACCCAGACCTGATATTACTGGACACTCAGATCCTGATATTACTGGACACTCAGACCCTGATATTACTGGACACTCAGACCCTGATATTACTGGACACTCAGACCCTGATATTACTGGACACTCAGACCCTGATATTACTGGACACTCAGACCCTGATATTACTGGACACTCAGACCCTGATATTACTGGACACTCAGACCCTGATATTACTGGACACTCAGACCCTGATATTACTGGACACCCAGACCCTGATATTACTGGACACCCAGACCCTGATATTACTGGACACCCAGACCCTGATATTACTGGACACTCGACCCTGATATTACTGGACACCCAGACCCTGATATTACTGGACACCCAGACCCTGATATTACTGGGCACTCAGACCCTGATATTACTGGACACTCACACCCTGATATTACTGGACACTCACACCCTGATATTACTGGGCATTCACACCCTGATATTACTGGGCACTCACACCCTGATATTACTGGGCACTCACACCCTGATATTACTGGACACTCAGACCCTGATATTACTGGACACTCAGACACTGATATTACTGGGCACTCAGACCCTGATATTACTGGACACTCACATCCTGATATTACTGGACACTCACATCCTGATATTACTGGACACTCAGACCCTCCCAGACCCTGATATTACTGGACACTCAGACCATGATATTACTGGACACTCAGACACTGATATTACTGGGCACTCAGACACTGATATTACTGGGCACTCAGACACTGATATTACTGGACACTCACACCCTGATATTACTGGACACTCACACGCTGGTATTACTGGACACTCACACCCCTGATATTACTGGGCACTCAGAACCTGATATTACTGGACACTCAGGCCCTGATATTACTGGACACTCACACCCTGATATTACTGGACACTCACACCCTGATATTACTGGACACTCAGACCCTGATATTACTGGACACTCACACCCTGATATTACTGGACACTCACACCCTGATATTACTGGACACTCACACCCTGATATTACTGGACACTCACACCCCTGATATTACTGGGCACTCAGAACCTGATATTACTGGACACTCAGACCCTGATATTACTGGACACTCAGACCCTGATATTACTGGACACTCAGACCCTGATATTACTGGACACTCAGACCCTGATATTACTGGACACTCACACCCTGATATTACTGGACACTCACACCCTGATATTACTGGACACTCAGACCCTCCCAGACCCTGATATTACTGGACACTCACACCCTGATATTACTGGACACTCAGACCCTCCCAGACCCTTATATTACTGGAGACTCACACCCTGATATTACTGGACACTCAGACCCTCCCAGACCCTGATATTACTGGACACTCAGTCCCTGATATTACTGGACACTCAGTCCCTGATATTACTGGACACTCAGTCCCTGATATTACTGGACACTCAGACCCTGATATTACTGGGCACTCAGACCCTGATATTACTGGGCACTCACACCCTGATATTACTGGGCACTCACACCCTGATATTACTGGACACTCAGACCCTGATATTACTGGAAACTCACACCCTGATATTACTGGACACTCACACCCTGATATTACTGGACACTCACACCCTGATATTACGGGACACTCAGACCCTGATATTACGGGACACTCACACCCTGATATTAATGGACACTCACACCCTGATATTACTGGACACTCAGACCCTGATATTACTGGACACTCAGACCCTGATATTACTGGACACTCAGACCCTGATATTACTGGACACTCAGACCCTCCCAGACCCTGATATTACAGGACACCCAGACCCTGATATTACTGGACACTCAGTCCCTGATATTACTGGACTCTCAGACCCCGATATTACTGGACACTCAGACCCTGATATTACTGAACACTCAGACCCTGATATTACTGGACACCCAGACCCTGATATTACTGGACACTCAGACCCTGATATTACTGGACACTCAGACCCTGATATTACTGGACACTCAGACCCTCCCAGACCCTGATATTACTGGACACTCAGACCCTGATATTACTGGACACTCAGACCCTGATATTACTGGACACTCAGACCCTGATATTACTGGACACTCACACCCTGATATTACTGGACACTCACACCCTGATATTACTGGACACTCACACCCTGGTATTACTGGACACTCACACCCTGATATTACTGGGCACTCAGACCCTGATATTACTGGACACTCACACCCTGATATTACTGGGCACTCACACCCTGATATTACTGGGCACTCACACCCTGATATTACTGGGCACTCACACCCTGATATTACTGGACACTCAGACCCTGATATTACTGGACACTCAGACCCTGATATTACTGGACACTAAGACCCTGATATTACTGAACACTCAGACCCTGATATCACTGGACACTCACACCCTGATATCGCTGGACACTCACACCCTGATATTGCTGGACACTCAGACCCTCCCAGACCCTGATATTACTGGACACTCAGACCCTGATATTACTGGACACCCAGACCCTGATATTACTGGACACCCAGACCCTGATATTACTGGACACCCAGACCCTGATATTACTGGACACCCAGACCCTGATATTACTGGACACCCAGACCCTGATATTACTGGACACTCACACCCTGATATTACTGGACACTCAGACCCTGATATTACTGGACACTCAGACCCTGATATTACTGGACACTCAGACCCTGATATTACTGGACACTCAGACCCTGATATTACTGGACACCCAGACCCTGATATTACTGGACACCCAGACCCGGATATTACTGGACACTCGACCCTGATATTACTGGACACCCAGACCCTGATATTACTGGACACTCAGACCCTGATATTACTAGACACTCAGACCCTGATATTACTGGACACCCAGACCCTGATATTACTGGACACTCACACCCTGATATTACTGGACACCCAGACCCTGATATTACTGGACACTCACACCCTGATATTACTGGACACTCAGTCCCTGATATTACTGGACTCTCAGACCCCGATATTACTGGACACTCAGACCCTGATATTACTGGACACTCCGACCCTGATATTACTGGACACTCCGACCCTGATATTACTGGACACTCAGACCCTGATATTACTGGACACTCAGACCCTGATATTACTGGACACTCAGACCCTGGTATTACTGGACACTCAGACCCTGGTATTACTGGACACTCAGACCCTGATATTACATGACACTCAGAACCTGATATTACTGGACACTCAGACCCTGATATAACTGGACACTCACACCCTGATATTGCTGGACACTCACACCCTGATATTGCTGGACACTCACACCCTGATATTGCTGGACACTCACACCCTGATATTGCTGGACACTCACACCCTGATATTGCTGGACACTCACACCCTGATATTGCTGGACACTCACACCCTGATATTGCTGGACACTCAGACCCTCCCAGACCCTGATATTACTGGACACTCAGACCCTGATATTACTGGACACCCAGACCCTGATATTACTGGACACTCAGACCCTGATATTACTGGACACCCAGACCCTGATATTACTGGACACCCAGACCCTGATATTACTGGACACTCACACCCTGATATTACTGGACACTCACACCCTGATATTGCTGGACACTCACACCCTGATATTGCTGGACACTCACACCCTCCCAGACCCTGATATTACTGGACCTCAGACCCTGATATTATTGGACACCCAGACCCTGATATTACTGGACACCCAGATCCTGATATTACTGGACACTCAGACCCTGATATTACTGGACACTCACACCCTGATATTACTGGACACCCAGACCTGATATTACTGGACACTCAGACCCTGATATTACTGGATACTCAGACCCTGATACTACTGGACACTCAGACCCTGATATTACTGGACACTCAGACCCTGATATTACTGGACACTCATACCCTGATATTACTGGACACTCAGACCCTGATATTACTGGACACCCAGACCCTGATATTACTGGACACCCAGACCCTGATATTACTGGACACTCAACCCTGATATTACTGGACACCCAGACCCTGATATTACTGGACACTCGACCCTGATATTACTGGACACCCAGACCCTGATATTACTGGACACCCAGACCCTGATATTACTGGACACTCAGACCCTGATATTACTGGACACCCAGACCCTGATATTACTGGACACTCACACCCTGATATTACTGGACACTCACACCCTGATATTACTGGACACTCACACCCTGATATTACTGGACACTCACACCCTGATATTACTGGACTCTCAGACCCCGATATTACTGGACACTCAGACCCTGATATTACTGGACACTCAGACCCTGATATTACTGGACACTCAGACCCTGATATTACTGGACACTCAGACCCTCCCAGACCCTTATATTACTGGACACTCACACCCTGATATTACTGGACACTCAGACCCTCCCAGACCCTGATAATACTGGACACTCAGTCCCTGATATTACTGGACACTCAGTCCCTGATATTACTGGACACTCAGTCCCTGATATTACTGGACACTCAGACCCTGATATTACTGGGCACTCAGACCCTGATATTACTGGGCACTCACACCCTGATATTACTGGGCACTCACACCCTGATATTACTGGACACTCAGACCCTGATATTACTGGAAACTCACACCCTGATATTACTGGACACTCACACCCTGATATTACTGGACACTCACACCCTGATATTACTGGACACTCACACCCTGATATTACTGGACACTCAGAACCACCCAGACCCTGATATTACTGGACACTCAGACCCTGATATTACTGGACACTCACACCCTGATATTACTGGACACTCACACCCTGATATTACTGGACACTCAGAACCACCCAGACCCTGATATTACTGGACACTCAGACCCTGATATTACTGGACACTCAGACCCTGATATTACGGGACACTCAGACCCTGATATTACGGGACACTCACACCCTGATATTAATGGACACTCACACCCTGATATTACTGGACACTCAGACCCTGATATTACTGGACACTCAGACCCTGATATTACTGGACACTCAGACCCTGATATTACTGGACACTCAGACCCTCCCAGACCCTGATATTACAGGACACCCAGACCCTGATATTACTGGACACTCAGTCCCTGATATTACTGGACTCTCAGACCCCGATATTACTGGACACTCAGACCCTGATATTACTGAACACTCAGACCCTGATATTACTGGACACCCAGACCCTGATATTACTGGACACTCAGACCCTGATATTACTGGACACTCAGACCCTGATATTACTGGACACTCAGACCCTCCCAGACCCTGATATTACTGGACACTCACACCCTGATATTACTGGACACTCAGACCCTCCCAGACCCTGATATTACTGGACACTCAGTCCCTGATATTACTGGACACTCAGTCCCTGATATTACTGGACACTCAGTCCCTGATATTACTGGACACTCAGACCCTGATATTACTGGGCACTCAGACCCTGATATTACTGGGCACTCACACCCTGATATTACTGGGCACTCACACCCTGATATTACTGGACACTCAGACCCTGATATTACTGGAAACTCACACCCTGATATTACTGGACACTCACACCCTGATATTACTGGACACTCACACCCTGATATTACTGGACACTCAGAACCACCCAGACCCTGATATTACTGGACACTCAGACCCTGATATTACTGGACACTCACACCCTGATATTACTGGACACTCACACCCTGATATTACTGGACACTCAGTCCCTGATATTACTGGACACTCACACCCTGATATTACTGGACACTCACACCCTGTTATTACTGGACACTCAGACCCTGATATTACTGAACACTCAGACCCTGATATTACTGGACACCCAGACCCTGATATTACTGGACACTTAGGCTCTGATATTACTGGACACTCAGACCCTGATATTACTGGACACCCAGGCCCTGATATTACTGGACACTCAGACCCTGGTATTACTGGACACTCAGACCCTGATATTACATGACACTCAGAACCTGATATTACTGGACACTCAGAACCTGATATTACTGGACACTCAGACCCTGATATTACTGGACACTCAGACCCTGATATTACTGGACACTCAGACCCTGATATTACTGGACACTCAGACCCTGATATTGCTGGACACTCAGACCCTGATATTGCTGGACACTCACACCCTGATATTGCTGGACACTCACACCCTGATATTGCTGGACACTCACACCCTCCCAGACCCTGATATTACTGGACACTCAGACCCTGATATTACTGGACACCCAGACCCTGATATTACTGGACACCCAGGCCCTGATATTACTGGACACTCAGACCCTGATATTACTGGACACTCACACCCTGATATTACTGGACACCCAGACCCTGATATTACTGGACACTCACACCCTGATATTGCTGGACACTCACACCCTGATATTGCTGGACACTCAGACCCTCCCAGACCCTGATATTACTGGACACTCAGACCCTGATATTACTGGACACCCAGACCCTGATATTACTGGACACCCAGACCCTGATATTACTGGACACTCACACCCTGATATTACTGGACACCCAGACCCTGATATTACTGGACACTCAGACCCTGATATTACTGGACACTCAGACCCTGATATTACTGGACACCCAGACCCTGATATTACTGGACACTCAGACCCTGATATTACTGGACACTCAGACCCTGATATTACTGGACACTCAGACCCTGATATTACTGGACACTCAGACCCTGATATTACTGGGCACCCAGACCCTGATATTACTGGACACTCACACCCTGATGTTACTGGACACTCAGACCCTGATGTTACTGGACACTCAGACCCTGATGTTACTGGACACTCAGACCCTCCCAGACCCTGATGTTACTGGACACTCAGACCCTGATATTACTGGACACTCTGACCCTGATATTACTGCAGAGACTGAAATTTCCCAAATGCGACACTGTGTTGAGAGCATTGTTCATGGAATGAAGTCTGTAATTTGCCTAATAAGACATTTGCTTTGTGAATATTGCCAAAACCATTTCTGTCATAAAAACACATTGCATTGATCATGTCCTTTCATTGAGCGAAGTATTTGTAACGGTTGGTTTTGCTTTGCAGTATTAAGGACTAATAATTGTGAAATATTGGTCAGTGACTAATCCTTTCTCCTGGGTGTCAGTGTGGATTGTGGAGAGATTGTTGAGGTATGGATTAGTCTGGGCTCAATTCTAGAGGCCCCGGTGATGGAGAGAAACCTGTGCTCTGCCTCCTCCTGGATCCCTGGGTAGGGGTTTGAATGGGACACGGTGCTGTGGCGAGTGGCCAGAGATCACTGGAGATTTCGGAGCCGGACTGGGTTGGTGACCAATTTGAAATCAGCTGATGATAGCGCCAAGGAGCGTTTGCAGAACGGAATTCAAATGTGGTCAAAGGGCCAATTACCACAACTCCAGGACATCAGAGTTGTCTCCTAGGCTCAGCCATCTTCCGCTGCTTCAATAATCTCCTGGATCTGTGTCAATAAGGAGGGTATTTGCTGATCATTTCACACTCGCCCTCCACCCCTGCTCATGATGAAGCTGATGCTGGTCTACAATTAGACCTGGTTAACAGCCATTCATCTGGGACAACTGGTTCACCTTCTAACCCCTCACAGCTTCCTCACAATCTAAAAGGCAGGTTAGATGTGCACTTGAACACTTGCTCCTTGCCTGGGTGGGTCAGCCTGCAGCAACATTTGAGAATCTGGGCACCGGTGGGGACAGAGCAGTTCACTGGGGGTTGGTGGTGTTTCCCATTTCCACCAGCAGCGCACTCTGGTGGCTGGTCTACACGATGCACCGCAGCAGCTCGCTGAAGGTTATTTGGGCCACACTGCCCTCCCCTGGTTTCTCTACCACCAAGAAACACAGCAGCAGCATCATTGTGGCAACATCTTCAATTCCAAGTTAGCTCCCAGTCACACACCATCCAGATTGTTTATATCAGCCATTTCTTCATCATCCATTCATTGGAATGTGTCACCTATCGGAACATTGGGAATACTGTCAGTACACAGCCTGCAGTGGGTCCAGTGTCACAGATTCACTAGGATTAGGAAAGAAAGAAATTAAGGAAAAATACTTGGGATAAATTTATCCACATTATTGGAGAAATATTTTTTGAGAGTTTGATATTAAAATGTTGATTGTATACACAGGAAATATTAGAAACTGATAAATAAAATGGTGGAGAAACTGTTTTGTGTGATTGGCTGGGTTTATTTTTAATTGTTTATTCTTGGCTGGTCTGCAGTGTGAGATGTTTCTGGAGGTTTTTGCCGGTAATTTCCGATTGTTTCTCTCACTTTTGTTTGAAGTGTTTCTCCATCTCCAACCAGCCAATCAGCAGGATGCGACCATGCAAATAAGGGCCTGGCTTTCACACTGGGGCATTTTTAGGCGAGGGGTGAATGTGAAACAGCACAAATGGACTTCCCGTTGGGTTCCCGCGCACCCTGACCTCGCGGCCATTTTACACTGGGACCGGGGAGGCCTCGGACAGGCTGCTCACCCTTTCCCCAAGTCAGGCCCTTAAGTAGCCAATTATTGACCACAAGGGCCATTTAATGCCCAGCTTCAATTGGAGGATTTCGCACCAATTGGAGAAGCCCAAATATGTTTGGGTCTCGGTAGAAAATGGGGGGGGGTTGCGGGGGGAGGGTCCCGCGATGAGGAGGGGCCTCTATCAGAAGCCAACTGTAACTTTGTGTGCCCTCCCCTTAAGGACCGGTTGCTGCTGAATGTTCCTGTACCTCCCCCATCCCCACGTCTCACTCAACACCCCAATCCCCCACTCTCCACTCTACAAAATTATGAGAGGTATGGACAGGGTGGATAGCAACAAGCGTTTTCCAAGAGTGGGGGTGTCAATTACAAGGGGTCACGATTTCAAGGTGAGAGGGGGAAAGTTTAAGGGAGATGTGCATGGAAAGTTTTTACGCAGAGGGTGGTGGGTGCCTGGAACGCTTTGCCAGAGGAGGTGGTAGAGGCGGGCTCGATAGCATCATTTAAGATGCATCTAGACAGATATATGAACGGGCGGGGAACAGAGGGAAGAAGATCCTTGGAAAATAGAAGACGGGTTTAGATAAAGGATCTGGATCGGCGCAGGCTGGGAGGGCCGAAGGGCCTGTTCCTGTGCTGTAATTTTCTTTGTTCTTTGTTCTCCCCTCCACCTTCCCTACTCTCCCCACCTTAATTCTCTGAAAATGTCCCTTTACCTGTTTTCCCAGGACCTCGTCCCCAGGGACTGCATGCAATTCCACTTCTGTCCACAGCAGCCTCTGGCGCTGCAGGCATCTGGGCCCAGCCAGCAGATTAGCCAGCAGCTGTCTAAGGCGGGACTTCTTCCCGGGTGAGGGGTGGAGGTCCCACCTCCAGCCAATCAGTGCTCAATGGAGTGTGAAATGGGTGCGGTGTTGGTGGGGATGTGATACCCACCTACACTTTGGATGGCAGAATGGGAAATGTCGCTATTCGAAAACCCCCGTCTAGATCAGAAACTAGAACAATAGAAGTTAGTGTGACATCAGGAAACGTGTGTTACTCACACATTAGTAACAGAACAGTTAATGAGCTCATCACAATACAATATAGGGTATGAGCTGTACCTTACTGTCTGTGTGAGCTCCTTATCATTGGCACTATCTCTGTCGCTTCCTTGTTATTTGATGTGGAGATGCCGGCGTTGGACTGGGATGAGCACAGTAAGAAGTTTTACAACACCAGGTTAAAGTCCAACAGGTTTGTTTCGATGTCACTAGCTTTCGGAGCGCTGCTCCTTCCTCAGGTGAATCAACCTCTTCATTCACCTGAGGAAGGAGCAGCACTCCGAAAGCTAGTGACATCGAAACAAACCTGTTGGTCTTTAACATGGTGTTGTAAGACTTCTTACTGTTGTTATTTGATGTTTATATTCTAGATGTTTTCTGTTTTCTCTTCCTTCACTTCCTGTGTTTCCATGGATGGGTTAATGGGAGAATCCATTAAATATTCTTTCTTCCTCTCTCTTTCATACCCCTCCATTCTTGGATTTCCAGTCCTCTCCCTCACCCTCTCCCTTTCCCGTATTCTGGACACTCCCAGCAAAGAAGGACCAAGGGATTGATTACGAAGGGGAAAATAGAGTACATGGGGGAAACATACAAACTGACTAAGAAAGTTTCTTTAGGTGCATGAAGAGAAAAATATTGGTGAAGGCAAATGTAGGACCCTTACAGTCAGAAACAGGGGAATTTACAACAGGGGCAAAGAAATGGCTGAGCAACCAAACACCGACTTTTGTTCTGTCTTCACAAATGAGAACACAAATCAGATACCAGGAATGTTGGGGAATGCAGAGTTTAGTAACAGGGAGGAACTGAAGGAGATCAATATTAGTAGAGAAATAGTGTTGGAGAAATTGATGGGATTGAAGGCTGATAAATCCCCAGGGCCTGAGAATCTACATCCCAGAGAACTTAAGGAAGCGGCTCTGGAAATAGTGGATGCATTGGTGGTCATCTTCCGGGATTCTATCGACTCCCCAATAGTTCCTGCAGGTTGGAGGGTAGTTCATGTAACTCCCCTATTTAAAAAAGGAGATAGGGAGAAAACAGGGAATTATAGACCAGGAAGCTTGATGTCAGTAGTGGGGAAAATTCTAGGATCCATAATCAAAGATTTTATAGCAGAGCACTTAGAAAACTGTGGCAGGGTCGGACGGAGTCAGCATGGATTTACGAAAGAGAAATCGTGCTTGACAAATCTACCAGAATTATTCGAGGATGTAGCTTGTAGAGATGACAGGGGGGAGCCTGTGGATGTGGTTTATTCGGACTTTCAGAAGGCTTTTGGCGAAGTCCCGCATAAGAGCTTAGTGTAAAATTAAGTGCATGGGATTAGGGATAGAGTATCGAGATGGATACAAAACTGGTTGGCAGACGGGAAACAAAGGCTAGGAACGAACGGGTCTTTATCAAATTGGCAAGTAGTGACTCATGGGGTATCGCAGGGATCAGTGCTGGGACCCCAGCTATTCACAATATATATTAATGATTTAGATGAAGGAACAAAATGTCAGATCTACAAATTTGCAGCTGACACCAAGTTGGGTGGGAGGGTGAGCTGTGAGGATGCAGAGATACGTCAGTGTGATTTGGACAGGCTGAGTGAGTGGGCAAATGAATGGCAGATGCTGTATAATTTGGAGAAATGCGAGGTTATCCACTTCGGTAGCAAAAACAAGAAGGCAGACTATTATCTGAATGGCCATAAATGAGGAGAGGGGAATGTGCAATGAGACCTGGATGCCCTCATACACCAGTCACTGAAGGTAAGCATGCAGGTATAATAATCTTTATTATTGTCAACAGTAAGCTTACATTAACACAGCAATGAAATTACTGTGAAAATCCCCTCGTCACCACATCCCGGTGCCTGTTCGGGTACACTGAGGGAGAATTCAGAATGACCAATTCACCCAACAGCACGTCTTTCGGGACTTGTGGGAGAAAACTGGAGCACCTGGAGGAACCCCATGCAGACATGGAGAGAGCGTGCAGACTCCCCCAGACAGTGACTCACACCAGGAATCAAACCTGGGACCCTGGCACTGTGAAGCAACAGTGCTAACCACTCTGCTGTACCGACTACACAAACGGAACAAACACCAGAAAACGTCTCTGAAACTGAAAGGGCATTGAGAAGATTGAAAAGAATAAGGAAACCACACAATAGATTTAATTTGGAGAAACACTAACGACGGCAACTCTGAAAGTGAAATAATGATATGCAATATTAGTTGAAAGCATTAACTGTATGAAAGCATTCTCAAATATGTCTGTAAAAATTAATGTTATGAAGGATTTCACCCATTTATTTTCTCAAAGAAAGGGGGATGTGACATTATGGAAATGTTCATAATTCAAAGTGTTATTGCCATATCACAATTAATCATGAGGTGGAGCTAGACGCAGAACTATATAAAGCACTGACTCACAGATTTCTGGAGAGATCTGGAGAGAGCAGTGGTGGGGAGGACAGTACAGTTATAGATAGAGTGGAGAGACTAGTGTTAGTTGAGTGGAGATTGTAGATTATTAGACTATTGTTTACGACAGGAGTAAATGGTCAAGCTTAATTAAGTAGTGTAAATAAATGTTAGCTTTGTTAATGAACTTAGCTTCTGTGATCTTTGTGAACTTTACAACATCCATCCTCAGAACAAGAATCACAGAGAACACCGCATTCCTCTGGGCCCTTTCCAAGGCCACCACATCCTTCCTTAGATATGGGGCCCAAAACTGCTCACAATACTCCAAATGGGGTCTGACAAGAGCCTTATACAGCCTCAGAAGTACATCTCTGCTCTTGTATTCTTGCCCTCTTGACATGAATGTGAACATTGCATTTGCCTTCTCAACTGCTGACTGAAGCTGCCCATTAAACTTAGCTCATTTTACACTTGGCTCCTGAGTCCCTTTGTGCTTCTGATTTCCCATTGATAAAATAGTCTCTACCTCCCTCCTTCCTATCAAAGTGCATAAGCTCACACTTTCCCACATTATATTCCATCTGCCCCTGCTTCCACAATGCTACCTGTCCCTCTGCATATCATTGTATCATCTGTGGGCAGCACGGTGGCGCAGTGGTTAGCACTGCTGCCTCACGCCGCTGAGGTCCCAGGTTCGATCCCAGCTCTGGGTCACTGTCCGTGTGGAGTTTGGACTTTCTCCCAGTGTTTGCGTGGGTTTCACCCCCACAACCCAAAGATGTGCAGGGTAGGTGGATTGGCCACGTTAAATTGCCCCTTAATTGGAAAAAATGAATTGGATACTCAAAATAATTTTTTTAAATCTTTGTATGAACTGCAAACTTAGTAACAGTGCCTTCAGTTCCTTCTTCCAGATCATGAATGTATATTGTGAAAAGTTGTGGTCCCAGCACCGACCCCTGAGGCACACCACTAGTCACCGGCTGGCATCCTGAAAAAGACCCCTTTATCCCCACTCTCTGCCTTCTGCCAGTCAGCTAATCCTCTGTCCCTGGCAGTATCTTACCCTGAACACCATGGGCTCTTAACTTATTTGTTTTTTATATAATCTTTATTATCACAAGTAGGCTTCCATTGCAATGACATTACTGTGAAAAGCCCTAATCGCCACATTTCGACGCCTGTTCGGGTGCACAGAGGGAGAATTGAGAATGTCCAAATTACCGAACAGCACGTCTTTCGAGGCAAGTGGGAGGAAACCGGAGAACCCGCAAGAAACCCATGCAGACATGGGGAGAGCGTGCAGACTCTGCACAGACAGTGACCCAAGCCGGGAATCAAACCTGGGACCCTGGTGTTGGGAACCCACAGTGCTAACCACTGTGCTACCGTGCTGGCTCAACAGCCTCCTATATGGCAACTTGTCAAAGATCTTCTGGAAATGAAAATAGATCACATCCACTGGTTCTCCTTTGTCTAACTTCCCTGTTATATCCTCAAAGAAGTCTAACAGATTTGTCAGACACGACCTCCCCTTGACGAAGCCTTGCTGACTCAGTCCTATTTTATCATGCACTTCCCAATACTCCGCGATCTCATCTTTAATAATGAATCCTGTCACTGGGGTTGAAAACTGGGCTGGGGGATGATTCTGTTCGGGTGGGCAGTGGGACACAGGAGCCACATTTTACTGGAGGGCAGCCACTTAATGTGGTCGTTGCCAGGATGGTGATTCTATTAAAGTTAGCAGCCTGCTCGAAAGAGCTACTGACCAATCAGAGGTTGGCAGTTCAGCAGAGCTATTTCTTGGGCCTGTGCCTGCAGGATGAGGGCACATCGATGGGCGTCTGCCTTCAACCTCTGAGGACGCGTGGGCTGGGAAGGCAAGCGCCAACGAGAAGGGGGCAGATTACCAACAGGAGGCAACACTGTTGTTGTGGGGCGGCCGATTCCCCAGCCGACGCTCCGCAGGATGCTGGAATTCCCAAAAGGGAAGGCACTGTCACAACATCCACTCATGTATATAATGAGATGCAGACAGGCAGTGATTGACACATAGGATGACCAGTAATCATACAACACAGCACAGCCAATCACCAGACAGGACACTACCACTATAAAGCCAGAGGGCACTAGGTTTCCCGCTCTCTCGGGACCCAGCTACTGAGACAGTCAGAGTCCACGAGCTGGCAAGCACAAACACCATGCAGTAGTTAGTAAGTCTGGTCAGGCTACTACAAGGTCACTCGTCAGATCAGTATAGTGTCGACACACAGCTGAATATGTACAGCATTTCATCTACATAGAACATAGAACGATACAGCGCAGTTCAGGCCCTTCGGCCCATGATGTTGCACCGAAACAAAAGCCATCTCACCTACACTATGCCATTGTCATCCATATGCTTATCCAATAAACTTTTAAATGCCCTCAATGTTGGCGAGTTCACTACTGTTGCAGGTAGGGCATTCCACGGCCTCACCACTCTTTGCGTAAAGAACCTACCTCTGACCTCTGTCCTATATCTATTACCCCTCAGTTTAAAGCTATGTCCCCTCGTGCCAGCCATTTCCATCCGCGGGAGAAGGCTCTCACTGTCCACCCTATCTAACCCCCTGATCATTTTGTATGCCTCTATTAAGTCTCCTCTTAACCTTCTTCTCTCCAACGAAAACAACCTCAAGTCCATCAGCCTTTCCTCAGAAGATTTTCCCTCCATACCAGGCAACATCCTGGTAAATCTCCTCTGCACCCGCTCCAAAGCCTCCACGTCATTCCTATAATGCGGTGACCAGAACTGTACGCAATACTCCAAGTTGATCTAGTTGATTAAAACAGTGTTGGATCTTATCCTGTGTTAGACGTCTGTTTTTAACTTCCCTGCATCGAGTGCAGTCCACATCGAACCAGTCAGCCTAACACATCATGGTACCAGAGTGATATTGATCTTGACGGACCTACCTCGAGTGAATCAGCATCGACCAGCAAGCAGCCATCCGGTGAAATGGAAAACATCCAGCCTCCTCCGCAACTCCGCATCTCCGGCAACCTCGGCGCCAACCAGAAAATCTTCAAGCAAAAGTTCCTCTTGTGCATCGAGGCCTCCGACCTCGAGGCAGCATCGGATGCCAGGAAGATCGCGCTGTTTCTCTCCACCGCGGGGAACCACGCCATCCATATCTACAATTCGCTTAAGTTCGCCGACAGCGAAGAGAAAACAAAATTCAAAACAGTCCTGCTGAAGTTCGACAGCCACTGCGACATTGAGGTGAATGAGAGCTTTGAACAGTACATCTTCCAGCGGGGACTTCAGGGTAAAGATGAACCTTTTCAGTCCTTCTTGACCCATCTCCGCTTCCTAGCGCAGTCATGTAACTATGACTCGACAGCTGATTCCATGATCCGGGATGTGATCATTTTCGGGGTCCACTCCGACTCCCTTCGGCAGCAGCTCCTTAAAATCAAACAGTTGACCCTCTCTGTTGCTGTCGAGATGTGCGTTGTCCATGAGCATGCCAAGAATCGTTACTCCCACATCAGGGCGGCAGAAACTACAAATCTGGTCTCCCACGAGGCAGTGAGGGTGCAGGCCATTGCACAGGTGCAGGGCCTGAGCATCGAGGAGAGTGGCCGTTTCGCGTGCTTTTCTCGGATCACTGCGCATGTGCGTCACGATCGAGCGAACGACGAGACCAAAAACCCGACTGCACAGGTGCGTACGTCGGCCGACCGCACTGTGCATGCGGAATGGCGCACGGATCGCGCTGACGTCAGCGTCATGACGTGTCCGAATTGTGGCTCCGCCCACTTAAAGCGGCAAAGTCCGGCAAGAGGACGCCGATGTCTCCAGTGTGGCAAGCTTGGCCACTGTGCAGCCCTCTGCAGATCCGCTCCACCGCAGCCAGCGATCCCAGCTGCGGCGCATAAGTATCCGCTCAATACAACAAAGCGTGCCAGATTCGGATCCCGACAGCCCAATGGACCCTGATGCTGACTGCCTCAAGTCTCCATATCGGGTGGGCATCATAACCACACATGAGCTGGCCTCCACCACACCTGCCCAACGCCTCTCGATCCTCAGTGTGGATCCCGACGACGAGTGGTGTGCTGTCCTCACAGTTAACAAGGCTCGCATCCGATTTAAACTGGACACCGGCGCGTCTGCGAACCTCATCTCACAATCCGGCCTCAACACCATCCGGGCCCGACCAAGCATTCTTCCACCGGCCTGCCAGCTCCTTGACTACAGTGGCAATGCCACAGCTGCCAGTGGCCCGTGTCAACTAGGGGTATCCAATAAGGCGATCAAGGCAACGTTACGATTTGAAATCGTCAGGCCTGACAGGCTGTCCCTACTCGGTTCTCGCGCCTGCAAGCTCCTCAACCTGGTTCAGCGAGTCCACACCATGTCGTCATCACTGGCGACGGCCTTGCCCGATGGAAATTTGCAAGACGACATAGACGACATTATCACGCAGTACCGATGGAATGGGCACGCTCCCGTACCGATACAAAATTCTGCTCAAGCCGAACGCCACCCCTGTAATCCATGCACCACGCCGGGTGCCGACGCCCCTCAAGGATCATCTGAAAAAGCAACTACAGGACTTCCAAGACCAGGGCATCTTCTCGAAGGTCACAGAGCCAACAGACTGGGTCAGCTCCATGGTCTGCGTAAAGAACTCATCAGGGGAGCTCCGCATTTACATTGATCCAAAGGACTTAAACCGCAACATCATGCGGGAGCACCACCCGATCCCTAAGCGTGAAGAGTTAACCAGTGAGATGGCTCATGCCAAATTCTTCACTAAGCTGGACGCCTCCCGGGGTTTTGGGCAAATACAGCTGGACGCGTCCAGTCGCAAGCTGTGCACATTCAACACCCCGTTCGGCCGTTACTGTTACAACCGCATGCCTTTCAATATCATATCTGCCTCCGAAGTGTTTCATTGCATCACAGAGCAGATGATGGAGGGCATCGAGGGGGTGCGAGTATACGTGGACGACGTGATCATCTGGTCCACAACACCCCAGGAACACATCGCTCGCCTCAAGCAGGTCTTCCAGCGAATTCCTGAACATGGTCTCCAGCTCAACAGGGCCAAGTGCTCATTTGATCAATCTGATATAAAGTTTCTAGGCGACCACATCTCGCGGCAGGGTGTGCGGCCAGACCCCGACAAGATCTTGGCGATCAACGACATGAAGACTCCAGAGGACAAGAAGGCGGTCCTCCGCTTCCTCAGGGTGGTCAACTTTCTCGGGAAATTCATTCCCAATATGGCAACCCACACCACGGCCCTCCGCCATCTCGTCAAGAAGTCAACGGAATTCCAGTGGCTGCCCACACATGAAGCGGAATGGCGTGAGCTGAAGGCAAAACTCACCACAGCCCCATTTCCAGCGTTCTTCGACACAACCAAGGAAACCAAGATATCAACTTATGCAAGCCAGGACGGCATTAGGGCGGTGCCCCTCCAGCGAGATGACTCCTCGACCTGGGCTCCAGTGGCATATGCCTTCGGGGCCATGACGTCCACTGAGCAACGGTATGTCCAGATCGAAAAGGAGTCTCTGGGTCTTCTGACAGGAATAGTCAAGTTTCATGACTACTTTTACGGCCTGCCGAAATTCATGGTGGAAACGGACCACAGACCTCTAGTCCACATAATCCAGAAGGATTTAAATGACATGACACCTCGGTTACAGCGAATTCTTCTTCGACTCCGCCGCTATGACTTCGAACTTGTCCACGCGCCAGGCAAAGAGCTGATCATTGCAGATGCCCTTTCCCGGTCCATCACCACACAGTGTTAACAAAGTGACTTCATCTGCCACATAGAAGCGCAAGTACACTTGTGTGCCACCAACCTCCCAGCCTCTGACGAACGGGTGGTCCAAATCCGTGAGGAAACGGCCAAGGATCCTTTACTGCAGCGTGTGATGCAGCACCTTACCCATGGCTGGCAGAAGGGACAATGTCCCCAATTCTTTAATGTTAAAGACGAGCTGACGGTTGTGGAGGGAATCCTTCTGAAACTCGACAGGATCGTTATTCCTCAAAGAATGCAGGCTATGGTGCTGGGTCAACTCCATGAGGGTCACCTTGGAGTCGATAAATGCCAACGCAGAGCTCGGGAGGCGGTTTACTGGCCGGGCATTAACCAGGATATTGCCAACAAGGTCCGCAACTGCCCCACCTGTCAGAAGTTTCAACCGGCTCAACCCAAGGAAGCACTGCAACAGCACGAGATCGTGACCTCTCCGTGGTCCAAAGTAGGTATAGACCTTTTTCACGCCAAGGGGCGTGACTACGTACTCCTGGTCGACTACTTCTCCAGTTACCCAGAAGTGGTGAAACTGTCCAACCTCATGTCGAAGGCGGTCATCAAAGCCTGCAAAGAAACGTTCGCCAGGCACGGGATACCGCTCACGGTAATGAGCGACAATGGTCCTTGCTTTTACAGCCAGGAATGGTCTGATTTTGCACAGTCCTACAACTTCCGTCACATTACCTCCAGTCCCCACTACCCGCAATCAAAAGGGAAGGCCGAGAAAGGGGTCCATATTGTCAAGCGGTTGCTGGGCAAAGCTGCAGACTCAGGCTCCGACTTCAACCTGGCAATGCTGGCATACAGGGCAACCCCACTGTCCACTGGGTTGTCTCCAGCGCAGCTGCTCATGAATCGCACTCTGAGGACCACCGTTCCAGCCACCCATGTTCCAGACCTTGACCACCTCACGGTACTACAAAAAGTGCAGCAGTCCCGGGCCCAACAGTAGGCAACATACGATGCGCATGCCACAGATTTACCTGAGCTGACTCCAGCCGATCATGTTCGCGTCCAGTTGCCCGAGGGCGGTTGGTCAGCCACAGCTGCTTTTGTCAAACAAGTTGCCCCGAGATCTTTCATTGTTCACATGGCTGATGGCTCCCTGCTACGGCGCAACAGACAGGCAGTGCGAAGAGGTCCACGCCCACCACCTGACCGCAGTGCTCCGCCCGCTATCATGCTTCCTCCGGACGTACCCTGCCACGGGGCCACCGATCTGCCAGCGATCCTGCCGGCCCACCCGACCACGGCAATGGCAGCGATCCCACTTCTCCATGTCCAGGCGGATCCTGATCCACCTCTGTGGCGATCAACAAGAATTCGTCACCCACCACAAAGACTGAACCTGTGGACTTAACTTTTGTAAATTTTTGTGACTGAATCCATCGACTTAACTCTTGTAAATATTGCTTAGTTTGCCATGTATCTGCACTATCGACACCTTCCCATATATATACGTTTGTTCAATCACCGTTTGTATATAGTCAGGTATATATATATATATATATATATATATATATATATATATATATATATATATATATATATATATATACATACACACTCCTCAGTATTTATTTAACTAAAAAAAAAAAGGGGTAGATGTCATAATATCCACTCATGTATATAATGAGATGCAGACAAGCAGTGATTGACACATAGGAAGACCAGTAAGCATACAACACAGCACAGCCAATCACCAGACAGGACACTATCACGAAAAAGCCAGAGGGCACTAGGTTTCCCACTCTCTCGGGACCCAGCCACTGAGACAGTCAGAGTCCACGAGCTAGCAAGCACAAACACCATGCGGTAGCTAGTAAGTCTGGTCAGGCTACTACAAGGTCACTAGTCAGATCAGTATAGTGTCGACACACAGCTGAATATGTACAGCAGTTCATCTAGTTGAATAAAACAGTGTTGGATCTTATCCTGTGTTGGACGTCTGTTTCTAACTTCCCTGCACCAAGTGCAGTCCACATCGAACCAACCTGCCTAACATATCAGGCACCTCACACATCCCGCTGGGAGAGCACCAGGGCTGATCTGCCCGTCTCGCCAGGCGATGGTGTGCCCTCCGCACACAGGAGAAATGCCCCTGACGGAAGGAAGCGGCCCTTAATTGGCCACGTAAGTAGTCCAACTGGGCTCAAGGTGTAGACTCCACCTGCTCCCTTTCCTCCCATTGGGAACGGGGCGCGGCAACAGGAAGACATCAGACCCACCAGCGGAACCCAGCTGCAGGATTTTGCCGGCCTTTCCACCTTGAAGCCAAAGGGCCTGGAAAATTCCAGCCTGGGAGAGTAAACTGCTGGGATCTGCTTTTCCCACTGCGCTCTTGCAGAAGGCCTTGAATCTTTGAGCTGCTAACTCGAGGCCTGAAGCTGGGGCATGGAGCACTCTGCACTTTGCTCCTTGACACTCACATCTAATCTGATCACAGCATTCACTTCACAAAAGTATTTTCAGAATTGCACTAACATTTATAAAAACAGGAATTTAAATGGTGGGGAAGTGGCTGAAACACACAAATGCTGGAACAATTGGAGGTGGTGAGCACGGACTGTTTAATAGCTCACCACAAGAGGAAGTGTTTTATTGCAGAAATGTATCGCTGCAGTTCTCTCTCAGTGTTTATTTTATTCTCTCACAGGATGTGGGCATTGCTGGCGAGGGCAGCATTTATTGCCCATCACCAATTGTCCCTGAGAAGGGGGTGGAGAGCTGCCCACTTGAATCACTGCAGTCCCTGTTGTGTCGGTAGAACAAAGAACAAAGAACAAAGAAATGTACAGCACAGGAACAGGCCCTTCGGCCCTCCAAGCCCGTGCCGACCATGCTGCCCGACTAAAATACAATCTTCTACACTTCCTGGGTCCGTATCCCTCTATTCCCATCCTATTCATGTATTTGTCAAGATGCCCCTTAAATGTCACTATCGTCCCTGCTTCCACCACCTCCTCCGGTACAAAGAACAACAAAGAACAAAGAAATGTACAGCACAGGAACAGGCCCTTCGGCCCTCCAAGCCAGTGCCGACCATACTGCCCGACTAAACTACAATCTTCTACACTTCCTGGGTCCGTATCCTTCTATTCCCATCCTATTCATATATTTGTCAAGATGCCCCTTAAATGTCCCTATCGTCCCTGCCTCCACTACCTCCTCCGGTAGTGAGTTCCAGGCACCCACTACCCTCTGCGTAAAAAACTTGCCTCGTACATCTACTCTAAACTTTGCCCCTCTCACCTTAAACCTATGCCCCCTAGTAATTGACCCCTCTACCCTGGGGAAAAGCCTCTGACTATCCACTCTGTCTATGCCCCTCATAATTTTGTATACCTCTATCAGGTCGCCCCTCAACCTCCTTCGTTCCAGTGAGAACAAACCGAGTTTATTCAATCGCTCCTCATAGCTTATGCCCTCCATACCAGGCAACATTCTGGTAAATCTCTTCTGCACCCTCTCTAAAGCCTCCACATCCTTCTGGTAGTGTGGCGACCAGAATTGAACACTATACTCCAAGTGTGGCCTAACTAAGGTTCTATACAGCTGCAACATGACTTGCCAATTCTTATACTCAAAGCCTCGGCCAATGAAGGCAAGCATGCCGTATGCCTTCTTGACTACCTTCTCCACCTGTGTTGCCCCTTTCAGTGACCTGTGGACCTGTACTCCTAGATCTCTTTGACTTTCAATACTCTTGAGGGTTCTACCATTTTCTGTATATTCCCTACCTGCATTAGACCTTCCAAAATGCATTACCTCACATTTATCCGGATTAAACTCCATCTGCCATCTCTCCGCCCAAGTCTCCAAACAATCTAAATCCTGCTGTATCCTCTGACAGTCCTCATCGCTATCCGCAATTCCACCAACCTTTGTGTCGTCTGCAAACTTACTAATCAGACCAATTACATTTTCCTCCAAATCATTTATATATACAACAAACAGCAAAGGTCCCAGCACTGATCCCTGTGGAACACCACTGGTCACAGCCCTCCAATTAGAAAAGCATCCCTCCATTGCTACCCTCTGCCTTCTATGGCCTAGCCAGTTCTGTATCCACCTTGCCAGTTCACCCCTGATCCCGTGTGACTTCACCTTTTGTACTAGTCTACCATGAGGGACCTTGTCAAAGGCCTTACTGAAGTCCATATAGACAACATCTACTGCCCTACCTGCATCAATCATCTTAGTGACCTCCTCGAAAAACTCTATCAAGTTAGTGAGACACAACCTCACCTTCACAAAACCATGCTGCCTCTCACTAATACGTTCATGTGCTTCCAAATGGGAGTAGATCCTGTCCGAAGAATTCTCTCCAGTAATTTCCCTACCACTGAAGTAAGGCTCACCGGCCTGTAGTTCCCGGGATTATCCTTGCTACCCTTCTTAAACAGAGCAACATCATTGGCTATTCTCCAGTCCTCCGGGACATCCCCTGAAGTCAGTGAGGATCCAAAGTTTTCTGTCAAGGCCTCAGCAATTTCCTCTCCAGCCTCCTTCAGTATTCTGGGGTAGATCCCATCAGGCCCTGGGGACTTATCTACCTTAATATTTTTTAAGACACCCAACACCTCGTCTTTTTGGATCTCAATGTGACCCAGGCTTTCGACACACCCTTCTCCAGACTCAACATCTACCAATTTCTTCTCTTTGGTGAATACTGATGCAAAGTATTCATTTAGTACCTCGCCCATTTCCTCTGGCTCCACACATAGATTCCCTTGCCTATCCTTCAGTGGGCCAACCCTTTCCCTGTCTACCCTCTTGCTTTTTATGTGTAAAAAGCCTTGGAATTTTCCTTAACCCTATTTGCCAATGACTTTTTGTGACCCCTTCTAGCCCTGCTGACTCCTTGCTTAAGTTCCTTCCTACTTTCCTTTGATTCCACACAGGCTTTGTCTGTTCCCAGCCTTTTAGCCCTGACAAATGCTTCCTTTTTCTTTTTGACGAGGCCTACAATATCTCTCGTTATCCAAGGTTCCCGAAAATTGCTGTATTTATCCTTCTTCCTCACAGGAACATGCCGGTCCTGAATTCCTTTCAACTGCCACTTGAAAGCCTCCCACATGTCACATGTTGATTTGCCCTCAAACATCCGCCCCCAATCTATGATCTTCAGATCCCGCCTAATATTGTTATAATTAGCCTTCCCCCAATTTAGCACATTCATCCTAGGACCACTCTTATCCTTGTCCACCAGCACTTTAAAACTTACTGAATTGTGGTCACTGTTCCCAAATTGCTCCCCTACTGAAACGTCTACCACCTGGCCGGGCTCATTCCCCAATACCAGGTACAGTACTGCCCCTTCCCTAGTTGGACTGTCTCCATATTGTTTTAAGAAGCCCTCCTGAATGCTCCTTACAAACTCCGCCCCGTCTAAGCCCCTGGCACTAAGTGAGTCCCAGTCAATATTGGGGAAGTTGAAGTCTCCCATCACCACAACCCTGTTGTTTTTACTCTTTTCCAAAACCTGTCTACCTATCTGCTCCTCTGTCTCCCGCTGGCTGTTGGGAGGCCTGTAGTAAACCCCCAACATTGTGCCTGCACCCTTCTTATTCCTGATCTCTACCCATATAGCCTCACTGCCCTCTGAGGTGTCCTCCCGCAGTACAGCTGTGATATTCTCCCTAACCAGTAGCGCAACTCCGCCAGCCCTTTTACATCCCCCTCTATCCCACCTGAAACATCTAAATCCTGGAACATTTAGCTGCCAATCCTGCCCTTCCCTCAACCAGGTCTCTGTACTGGCACATTTCAGGTGGAGTATTGTCCAAATCTGGGCATCACACTTGAGGACGACCACCAGGCTCTTGGAGAGGGTGCACAGATGGTTCACCCGAAAGATGCCCGGGATGAGGGACGTCAGTGATGGGCGGAGAGACTGGATGAGTTTGGATTCTTCTCCTTTGGGCAGAGCAGGTATTGAGAATCATGATGTGTTTTCCATGCAGAGGGAGGAACTGTTTCCAATGGCAGGAGGATCAATAACCAGAGAGACACTGATTTAAAATGATTGTCAAGTTGGGTTGTGATCTGGAACAGGCAGCCTGGATGGGGCATGGAGCCAGATTCAATAGTGAGTTTCAAAAAGGGGTTTGGAAAACTTCCCCAGGGGGCGAAATTACAGAGCTACGGAAAGAGATCAGGAGCTGGTGTTAATTATTGATCAATTATCCTTCATTGTATGTGAGTGGAGAGCATCAATTTGGGTTTCATTTGGGCACATACAAACTGGAACTGTGCTGGGATTGAGTTAGGAGATGTGTCCTTGTAATGCTTTACTCTGTAAATAAATGCAAGATTGAAAAGAAGTTCGCTTCCGTTTCAGCCCTCGCCAACTCGCTTTCAGAGTTAGAGCAGTGGGACTCCATGGATAGCTCTTTCCCAGAGCTCACAGCAGCATCATTGACTGAATGGCCTCTTTGTGCTTTACATTGTCCATCGGTTTATCATGTTCTTTAGTTTATCTGACAGTTTCCGCCAACATTGTCACCGCTCTTTATTTTGCTTCAGTGTATTCAGAACTTTCATACCAAAGTTTGAAATTTGGAACACACACAGACTATTTATGTGGCCACTGAAAATCATGTGACTTTTGGCATTCTGCGCCAAGCAGTCCTGAATATCAAGCAAATACCTAATTAAATGTGGACATTCACAGGCGTCCGGGAAACACACACATCCCTTTGTTTAAGGATGGACCGTCAACAAAAAGAACTACACCATTTCAGCCGATTCACCTTTCTGGTTCACCATAGACAAAAGCCACATCAAAACTCACTGTGGGTCAGATAATGTGAATGGGTCCCCGTCAACCTATCATTTTTGTCCCTCATCCATACCGAAGCTGGATACATTTCAAAGTGTCAAATGAAGATCAGTTGCTCGGATACCGCACAGAACTCCAAACGCTTCTGTTTAAAGTTGTAATTCTGTGAGCAAAGAGTATTTCACCCCAGGAGTGGTTCCACTGACAAATAGGGATATATTTAGTTAAAATAAACTTTATTATTAAACAACATTAACATCACAGAAAATAAATTACAGTTAACAGTAAATCAATTCTTAATAAAAAAGGGAAACATTTTAACTTCTAACTGATACCTTCTTCATCTCCAATTAAGCAAAGCCCATTACAGGTCAAAAGCCACTTGTAAATAAAGTTAGCAAACATGGGGACACTTGCTGTCCTCTGTGCAGAGATTTGCTTCCAGCAAAGGAGAGACCCTTTCAATTGCAAGCTGCAAGTCCTTCTGCCTTTTGAGACTCAAAGCTAAATTGCCTGCTGCAGATCTGGCTCCTCCCCTTAATTACATCATCTCTCTCCCACTAACTGTGTTACGACCATCTCATTACCACTCAATTATCTAAACCCTAGGGAAACTTATTTCTATATACTAAAATCCACTAGCCCCATATAGGTAAATAATTAAACGGTTATAATCAACAAATATACCACTTTTACAACATCTTAATTGCACCATTTGCAGACAGAGTCTGCATATAAGTTAAACCAGGATTTGTTAAAAATATCATTGCAACAGAATAATATACACCTTAACCCAGGCTTTTAATAGCATTACGTTGACATATATAAAATACGGTCAATATTAAAAATTGTTACATTTGTCACACAATTCAGTTTTAAACTTTTAAAACGTATTAACTTTCTCCCAAGTGCTTTAAACAAATCCCTGGTTTGAATCCTCTCTCCAAATTGATTTTTTCTTCGATCTGGTCACTGACCATTAGAAACATGGAATTGACCGAGGGGCAGTATTCAGGTCATTGTTTCTCTGGTATGTACAGGACCTGAGTCAGCAGGACTCAGCAAATCTATAGCAGCCTAACTGAATCTACCAGTGTAATTAAACACACTGAGGGTCCAGGCTCATGGCCTGGATTTCTAATCAATGATCACATTCTTGTGTTCCAGGACAGATTTATCACATTCACTTTTATTAATTCGCCGGCAATAATAGAGGACCTCCGGTGATATTTTTTACGTGGGAAATCAAGTCAAAGAAAGTTGGGAGGACCCAATGCTGTGCTAGCCTCACTATCCCGGGGACAGGGTCCCAGTGCTGTGCACTGGCCTCAATATCCCGGGGACAGGGTCCCAGTGCTTTGCACTGGCCTCACTATCCTGGGGATAGGGTCCCAGTGCTGTGCACTGGCCTCACTGTGCCGGGGACGGGGGCCCAGTGCTGTGCACTGGCCTCACTGTGCCGGGGATGGGGGCCCAGTGCTGTGCACTGGCCTCACTGTGCCGGGGATGGGGGCCCAGTGCTGTGCACTGGCCTCACTGTGCCGGGGATGGGGTCCCAGTGCTGTGCACTGGCCTCACTGTGCCGGGGATGGGGGCCCAGTGCTGTGCACTGGCCTCACTATCCCGGGGACAGGGTCCCAGTGCTGTGCACTGGCCTCACTATCCCGGGGACAGGGTCCCAGTGCTGTGCACTGGCCTCACTGTGCCGGGGATGGGGGCCCAGTGCTGTGCACTGGCCTCACTGTGCCGGGGATGGGGGCCCAGTGCTGTGCACTGGCCTCACTGTGCCAGGGATGGGGGCCCAGTGCTGTGCACTGGCCTCACTATCCCGGGGACAGGGTCCCAGTGCTGTGCACTGGCCTCACTATCCTGGGGACAGGGTCCCAGTGCCGTGCACTGGCCTCACTACCCCGGGGACGGGGTCCCAGTGCTGTGCACTGGCCTCAATGTGCCGGGGATGGGGGCCCAGTGCTGTGCACTGGCCTCACTACCCCGGGGACGGGGTCCCAGTGCTGTGCACTGGCCTCACTGTGCCGGGGACGGGGGCCCAGTGCTGTGCACTGGCCTCACTGTGCCGGGGACGGGGGCCCAGTGCTGTGCACTGGCCTCACTGTGCCGGGGACGGGGGCCCAGTGCTGTGCACTGGCCTCACTGTGCCGGGGATGGGGGCCCAGTGCTGTGCACTGGCCTCACTGTGCCGGGGATGGGGGCCCAGTGCTGTGCACTGGCCTCAATGTCCTTGGTCAACAGTCCGTCAGCAAAGCAGTTTGAGTTGTTATAGAATTGATTACAAGTTACTCGGCCCGTTTGACAGCAGCGTACACAGTCGCCTCCTCGACGATCGGTGACATTGGGCGGCTGTTATTCTGACGGAAGAACTGAATGTCGGCGTAAAATAATTCTGCCTCTTCCGGCTGCAACAAAATCAGATGCACAGGATATTGTCACGAGAAAAGGCACTTGTCCCCCAACCCAAACCCAGAACAAAGCCACCCCCAAACTAAACACAGAACAAAGCCACCCCCAAACTAAACACAGAACAAAGCCACCCCCAAACTAAACACAGAACAAACCCACCCCCAAACTAAACACAGAACAAACCCACCCCCAAACTAAACACAGAACAAACCCACCCACAAACTAAACACAGAACAAACCCACCCCAAAACTAAACACAGAACAAACCCACCCCCAAACTAAACACAGAACAAATCCCCCCCAAACTAAACACAGAACAAACCCACCCCCAAACTAAACACAGAACAAAGCCACCCCCAAACTAAACACAGAACAAAGCCACCCCCAAACTAAACACAGAACAAAGCCACCCCCAAACTAAACACAGAACAAAGCCACCCCCAAACTAAACACAGAACAAAGCCACCCCCAAACTAAACACAGAACAAACCCACCCCCAAACTAAACACAGAACAAGCCCCCCCCAAACTAAACACAGAACAAATCCCCCCAAACTAAACAAAGAACAAACCCCCCCAAACTAAACACAGAACAAACCCACCCCCAAACACAGAACAAACCCAATCCCATACTAAACACAGAACAAACCCCCCCCCAAACTAAACACAGAACAAACCCACCCCCAATCTAAACAAAGAACAAACCCACCCCCAATCTAAACAAAGAACAAAGCCGCCCCCAAACTAAACACAGAACAAACCCACCCCCAAACTAAACACAGAACAACCCCCCCCCCCCAAACTAAACACAGAACAAACCCACCCCCAACTGGAAACAGCGCGCGAGTTTCAAAAAGCGCGGGAGCTGTGAGGCAGAGGGGACTGTTTAAAAGGGCGCGCTGTGGGTGAGGTAAGTACTGCTTAACCACTTCCTTACCTTGCAGGTCAGCTGTTCGGGAGAGAGATCAGTTTTGGGAGCAGGCCGATTGGCTGACTGTAAATCAGGAAGGATACAAAGGGTGTGGCTGAAGTGCCAATAGAAACAGAGTGCTGAAGGCAAACAGAGTGTATCTGAGTTTGGGTAAGGCTGAGTTCGGGTAAGAGGGGAGTGACCAAAAAAAAAAAAAAAAAAAAAAAAAAATCAAATTAATTAACTAGTTAAGGGAATTTGGTGCTCACCTGAAGGAGGTGCAGAGAAGCAGAGCTGTGAGGGAGTCTCTGGAGCAATTACATCGCAGCCAGCAGGTAAGTGATTGGATTATAACTGGTAAGTGATTTCTCTCTCTTTGACTTTCTCTTAGCTGTGTAGTGTAGTTCAAATTTAATTTAACTTCAGGTTTAAGTCATGGCAGGAGAGCTCAGACCCGTGTCATGCTCCTCTTGTGAGATGTGGCAAGTCAGGGACCCTTCTGGTGTCCCTGACTCCTTCATCTGCAAGAAGTGTGTCCAACTGCAGCTCCTGTTAGACCGCTTGACGGCTCTGGAGCTGCGGATGGACTCACTTTGGAGCATCCGCGATGCTGAGGAAGTTGTGGATAGCACATTCAGTGAGTTGGTCACACCGCAGATTAAAATTACTGAGGCAGATAGGGAAAGGGTGACCAACAGACAGAGGAAGAGTAGGAAGGCAGTGCAGGGATCCCCTGCGGTCATCTCCCTCCAAAACAGATTTACCGTTTTGGAAACTGTTGGGGGAGATGGCTCACCAGGGGAAGGTGGCAGCAGCCAGGTTCATGGCACCGTGGCTGGCTCTGCTGCACAGAAGGGCGGGAAAAAGAGTGGCAGAGCTATAGTGATAGGGGATTCATTTGTAAGGGGAATAGACAGGCGTTTCTGCGGACGCAAACGAGAATCCAGGTTGGTATGTTGCCTCCCTGGTGCAAGGGTCAAGGATGTCTCGGAGCGGCTGCAGGGCATTCTGGAGGGGGAGGGTGAACAGCCAGCTGTCGTGGTGCATATAGGCACCAACGATATAGGTAAAAAACGGGATGAGGTCATACAAGCTGAATTTAGGGAGTTAGGAGTTAAACTGAAAAGTAGGACATCAAAGGTAGTAATCTCAGGATTGCTACCAGTGCCACGTGATAGTCAGAGTAGCAATGACAGGATATCTAGGATGAATACGTGGCTTGAGAGATGGTGCAAGAGGGAGGGTTTCAAATTCCTGGGACATTGGGACCGATTCTGGGGGAGGTGGGACCTGTACAAATCGGACGGTCTGCATCTGGGTGGGACCGGAACCAATGTTCTCGGGGGGGTGTTTGCTAGTGCAGTTGGGGAGGGTTTAAACTAATGTGCCAGGGGGATGGGAACCGATGTAGGAAGTCAGTGGGGACAGAAACAAAAGGCAGGAAGGGAGAGTGTGTAAAGCATGACCAGAGAAAGCAGGGCAGAGAACAAGGAAGGTCTACATTAAACTGCATTTATTTCAATGCAAGGGGCCTGACGGGCAAAGCGGATGAACTCAGGGCATGGACGGGCACATGGGACTGGGATATTATAGCTATGACTGAAACATGGCTAAGGGAGGGGCAGGACTGGCAACTCAATGTTCCGGGGTACAGATGCTATAGAAAGGATAGAACAGGAGGTAAGAGAGGAGGGGGAGTGGCGTTTTTGATTAGGGAGAACATCACAGCAGTACTTAGAGGGGATATATCCGAGGGTTCGCCCACTGAGTCTATATGGGTGGAACTGAAAAATAAGAAGGGAGAGATCACCTTGGTAGGACTGTACTACAGGCCCCCAAATAGTCAGCGGGAAATTGAGGAGCAAATATGTAAGGAGATTACAGATAGCTGCAAGAATAATAGGGTGGTAGTAGTAGGGGACTTTAACTTTCCCAACATTGACTGGGACAGCCATAGCATTAGGGGCTTGGATGGAGGGAAATTTGTTGAGTGTATTCAGGAGGAATTTCTCATTCAGTATGTGGATGGACCGACTAGAGAGGGGGCAAAACTTGACCTCGTCTTGGGAAATAAGGAAGGGCAAGTGACAGAAGTGCTAGTGAGGGATCACTTTGGGACAAGTGACCATAATTCCATTAGTTTTAAGATAGCTATGGAGAATGATAGGTCTGGCCCAAGAGTTAAAATTCTTAATTGGGGCAAGGCCAATTTTGATGGTATCAGACAGGAACTTGCAGAGGTAGATTGGGGGAGACTATTGGCAGACAAAGGGACGGCTGGTAAATGGGAGGCTTTTAAAAATGTGTTAACCAGGGTGCAGGGTAAGCACATTCCCTTTAGAGTGAAGGGCAAGGCTGGTAGAAGTAGGGAACCCTGGATGACTCGGGATATTGAGACTCTGGTCAAAAAGAAGAAGGAGGCATATGACGTACATAAGCAACTGGGATCAAGTAGATCCCTTGAAGAGTATAGAGATTGTCGAAATAGAGTTAAGAGGGAAATCAGGAGGGCAAAAAGGGGACATGAAATTGCTTTGGCAAATAATGCAAGGGAGAATCCAAAGCGATTCTACAGATACATAAAGGGGAAAAGAGTAACTCGGGACAGAGTCGGGCCTCTTAAGGATCAACAAGGACATCTATGTGCAGAGCCACAAGAGTTGGGTGAGATCCTGAATGAATATTTCTCATCGGTATTCACGGTGGAGAAAGGCATGGATGTTAGGAAACTAAGGGAAATAAATAGTGATGTCTTGAGAAGTGTGCATATTACAGAGGAGGAGGTGCTGGAAGTCTTAAAGCGCATCAAGGTAGATAAATCCCCGGGACCTGATGAAATGTATCCCAGGATGTTGTGGGAGGCTAGGGAGGAAATTGCGGGTCCCCTAACCGAGATATTTGAATCATCGGCAGCCACAGGTGAGGTGCCTGAAGATTGGAGAGTGGCGAATGTTGTGCCCTTGTTTAAGAAGGGCAGCAGGGAAAAGCCTGGGAACTACAGACCGGTGAGCCTAACGTCTGTAGTAGGTAAGTTGCTAGAAGGTATTCTGAGAGACAGGATCTACAAGCATTTAGAGAGGCAAGGACTGATTCGGGGCAGTCAGCATGGCTTTGTGCGTGGAAAATCATGTCTCACAAATTTGATTGAGTTTTTTGAGGGAGTGACCAAGAAGGTAGATGAGGGCAGTGCAGTAGACGTTGTCTACATGGACTTTAGCAAAGCCTTTGACAAGGTACCGCATGGTAGGTTGTTGCAGAAGGTTAAAGCTCACGGGATCCAGGGTGAGGTTGCCAATTGGATTCAAAATTGGCTGGACGACAGAAGGCAGAGGGTGGTTGTAGAGGGTTGTTTTTCAAACTGGAGGCCTGTGACCAGTGGTGTGCCTCAGGGATCGGTGCTGGGTCCACTGTTATTTGTGATTTATATTAATGATTTGGATGAGAATTTAGGAGGCATGGTTAGTAAGTTTGCAGATGACACCAAGATTGGTGGCACAGTGGATAGTGAAGAAGGTTATCTAGGATTGCAACGGGATCTTGATCAATTAGGCCAGTGGGCCGACGAATGGCAGATGGAGTTTAATTTAGATAAATGTGAGGTGATGCATTTTGGCAGATCGAATCAGGCCAGGACCTACTCAGTTAATGGTATGGCGTTGGGGAGAGTTATAGAACAAAGAGATCTAGGAGTACAGGTTCATAGCTCCTTGAAGGTGGAGTCGCAGGTGGACAGGGTGGTGAAGAAGGCATTCGGCATGCTTGGTTTCATTGGTCAGAACATTGAATATAGGAGTTGGGACGTCTTGTTGAAGTTGTACAAGACATTGGTACGGCCACACTTGGAATACTGTGTGCAGTTCTGGTCACCCTATTATAGAAAGGATATTATTAAACTAGAAAGAGTGCAGAAAAGATTTACTAGGATGTTGCCGGGACTTGATGGTTTGAGTTATAAGGAGAGGCTGGATAGACTGGGACTTTTTTCCCTGGAGCGTAGGAGGCTTAGGGGTGAGCTTATAGAGGTCTATAAAATAATGAGGGGCATAGATAAGGTAGATAGTCAACATCTTTTCCCAAAGGTAGGGGAGTCTAAAACTAGAGGGCATAGGTTTAAGGTGAGAGGGGAGAGATTCAGAAGGGCCCAGAGGGGCAATTTCTTCACTCAGAGGGTAGTGAGTGTCTGGAATGGGCTGCCAGAGGTAGTAGTAGAGGCGGGTACAATTGTGTCTTTCAAAAAGCATTTAGATGGTTACATGGGTAAGATGGGTATAGAGGGTTATGGGCCAAGTGCGGGCAACTGGGACTAGCTTAATGGTAAAAACTGGGCGGCATGGACTGGTTGGGCCGAAGGGCCTGTTTCCATGCTGTAAACTTCTATGATTCTATGAACCCAAACACAGAACAAACCCACCCCACCCCAAACACAGAACAAACCCACCCCCAAACTAAACCCAGAACAAACCCACCTCCAAACTAAACCCAGAACAAACCCACCTCCAAACTAAACCCAGAACAAACCCACCCCCAAACTAAACCGAGAACAAACCCACCCCCAAACTAAACACAGAACAAACAATCCCCAAATTAAACACAGAACAAACCCACTACCAAACTAAACACAGAACAAACCCACCCCCACACTAAACACAGAACAAACCCACCCCCAAAATAAACACAGATCAAACCCACCCCCAAACTAAACACAGATCAAACCCACCCCCAAACTAAACACAGAACAAACCCACCCCCAAACTAAACACAGAACAAACCCACCCCCAAACTAAACCGAGAACAAACCCACCCCCAAACTAAACACAGAACAAACCATCCCCAAACTAAACACAGAACAAACCCACCCCCACACTAAACACAGAACAAACCCACCCCCAAACTAAACACTGAACAAACCCCCCCCAAACTAAACACAGAACAAACCCACCCCCAAACTAAACACAGAACAAACCCACCCCCAAACTAAACACAGAACAAACCCCCCCCAAACTAAACACAGATCAAACCCACCACCAAACTAAACACAGAACAAACCCCCCCCAAACTAAACACAGAACAAACCCACCCCGAAACTAAACACAGAACAAACCCACCCGCAACCCAAACACAGAACAAACCCACCCCAACCCAAAAAGTCATTCTGGCAGTGCTACCTGGGAGCCACTCTGGCAGTGACACCTGGGAGCCACTCTGGCAGTGACACCTGGGAGTCACTCTGGCAGTGACACCTGGGAGTCACTCTGGCAGTGACACCTGGGAGTCACTCTGGCAATGTCACCTGGGAGTCACTCTGGCAGTGCTACTGCCAAGTGCTGAGGACCCGGCTTCGATCCCGGCCCCGGGTCACTGTCCGTGTGGAGTTTACACGTGTCTGCGTGGATCTCACCCCCACAACCCAAAAAGATGGTTGGTGGAATTGCGGATAGCGATGAGGACTGTCTGAGGATACAGCAGGATTTAGATTGTCTGGAGACTTGGGCGGAGAGATGGCAGATGGAGTTTAATCCGGACAAATGTGAGGTAATGCATTTTGGAAGGGCTAATGCAGGTAGGGAATATACAGTGAATGGTAGAACCCTCAAGAGTATTGAAAGTCAAAGAGATCTAGGAGTACAGGTCCACAGGTCACTGAAAGGGGCAACACAGGTGGAGAAGGTAGTCAAGAAGGCATACGGCATGCTTGCCTTCATTGGCCGGGGCATTGAGTATAAGAATTGGCAAGTCATGTTGCAGCTGTATAGAACCTTAGTTAGGCCACACTTGGAGTATAGTGTTCAATTCTGGTCGCCACACTACCAGAAGGATGTGGTGGCTTTAGAGATTTACCAGAATGTTGCCTGGTATGGAGGGCATAAGCTATGAGGAGCGATTGAATAAACTCGGTTTGTTCTCACTGGAACGAAGGAGGTTGAGGGGCGACCTGATAGAGGTATACAAAATTATGAGGGGCATAGACAGAGTGGATAGTCAGAGGCTTTTCCCCAGGGTAGAGGGGTCAATTACTAGGGGGCATAGGTTTAAGGTGAGAGGGGCAAGGTTTAGAGTAGATGTACGAGGCAAGTTTTTTACGCAGAGGGTAGTGGGTGCCTGGAACTCACTACCGGAGGAGGGGGTGGAAGCAGGGACGATAGGGACATTTAAGGGGCATCTTGACAAATACATGAATAGGATGGGAATAGAGGGATACGGACCCAGGAAGTGTAGAAGATTGTAGTTTAGTCGGGCAGTATGGTCGGCACGGGCTTGGAGGGCCGAAGGGCCTGTTTCTGTGCTGTACATTTCTTTGTTCTTTGTTCTTTGAGTCACTCTGGCAGTGGCACCTGGGAGTCACTCTGGCAGTGACACCTGGGAGTCACTCTGGCAGTGACACCTGGGAGTCACTCTGGCAGTGACACCTGGGAGTCACTCTGGCAGTGACACCTGGGAGTCACTCTGGCAGTGACACCTGGGAGTCACTCTGGCAGTGACACCTGGGAGTCACTCTGGCAGTGACACCTGGGAGTCACTCTGGCAGTGACACCTGGGAGTCACTCTGGCAGTGACACCTGGGAGTCACTCTGGCAGTGACACCTGGGAGTCACTCTGGCAGTGCCACCTGGGAGTCACCCTGGCAATGCCCCAGTGCCCCAGTGGCATGGCCAGGCTGGCAGGGGCGCTGCCAGGGAGCCAAACCTCCAGTGCCAATGTGCCCAGGTGGCATCTTACCCATGCTGGGTATCAGGCCCGGGGGTGCCCTGTCCTTATGAGGTGGGGTGCGGGGGGACTCAATGACCCACTAATTGGTAAGTTGGGGTGTGGGGGCTGCAGTGGGGCGGAGCTCGTTAGTGCAGAAAATGGGACTAAGTGGGTCCGCGGTGTGGCCTCCTCGCCGAGACCCAGAAATGAAGCAGAGTCTCGTTTAATAGCGGGGTCACATCCCAGGGTCCCGTTTAATAGCGGGGTCACGTCCCAGGGTCCCGTTTAATAGCGGGGCCACGTCCCAGGGTCCCGTTTAATAGTGGGGCCACGTCCCAGGGTCCCGTTTAATAGCGGGGTCACGTCCCAGGGTTTAATAACTGGCAGAGCAGAGAAATCCCCGGCTGAATGAGCCCGACACGGGGCTCTGTTTCATTTCCATTAAATCCCATCTTAATGATTCTCTCCGCCCGACACACCTTAAACTGGAACAAGAACAGGAAATGCTGGAAAACCTCAGCAGGTCTGGCAGCAGCTGTGGAGAGAGACGGAATTAACGTTCGATTTCTTCAGAATCATTGTGAATTTGAAACGTTAATTCCGTTTCTCTGTCCACAGATGCTGCCAGACCTGCTGAGTTTCTGCAGCATTTAACGTTCTTATTTCAGATTTGCAGCGTCTGTCCTGTTTTGTTTTTAGTTCCAGGGGGAAGAGTGGTGGGATGTGGCTACAGGAAGCTATGCTGATATTTGGGATCTGTTCCCCAGTCAGAGTCAGCTCCTTCAGAATGGGGACGGCAGATATGTAACTGATCAAACTCTGGTGTGTGGAGTTAAAGAGAAGGAAAGATCTCCAATCAGCAGCATGAGATCTGTGGAAAAGTCCTTACCTCAGCAGAGGTTGAAGCTTCCTCTTTGTTATTCGGCATTTTACCTGGAATAAAACAAGAATTTTGAGGTGATTCTCGCTGCTGATGTGATTGATAATCAGAGAGAAAGTGGAGTGTGTGGGAAGCGTGGAGTTAGACTGTATCCCACACAGGCTGATGAACTGGACACACTTCACCAGCTCAGCACACACACACTCAATGAAAGGCAGCTTTCTCTCAGTGGGGACTCTTGCCTCTGATTGAGAAGGTTGTGGGTTCAAGGCCCACTCCAGCGACTGGAGTGTGTAAAACACGTGCAGCATTGTACTGTGGAGGGTGAACACTGAGGCAGCAGTGTACTGACTGAGGGATCGAGTGTCAGAAAGTCAGTACTGAGGGAGTGCCGCACTGTCAGAGGGACAGTACTGAGGGGGTGCTGCCCTGTCAGAGGGTCAGTACTGAAGGAGTGCTGCACTGTCAGAGGGTCAGTACTGAGGGAGTGATGCACTGTCAGAGGGTCAGTACTGAGGGAGTGCTGCCCTGTCAGAGGGTCAGTACTGAGGGAGTGCTGCACTGTCAGAGGGTCAGTACTGAGGGAGTGCTGCACTGTCAGAGGGTCAGCACTGAGGGGGTGCTGCACTGTCAGAGGATCAGTGCTGCACTTGAGAGGGAGCATTACTCTGCTGGAGAGAGGGAGCATTACTCTGCAGGAGAGAGGGAGTATTACTCTGCAGGAGAGAGGTAGCATTACTCTGCAGGAGAGGGGGAGCATTACTCTGCTGGAGAGAGGGAGCATTACTCTGCAGGAGAGAGGGAGCATTACTCTGCAGGAGAGAGGGAGCATTACTCTGCAGGAGAGAGGGAGCATTACTCTGCAGGAGAGAGGGAGTATTACTCTGCAGGAGAGTGGGAGCATTACTCTGCAGGAGAGAGGGTGCATTACTCTGCAGGAGAGAGGGAGCATTACTCTGCAGGAGAGAGGGAGTATTACTCTGCAGCTCACTGTCCAATACCGTGATGTCGGTGTTAAGTGATTGAAACAGGAAAGTCTCCATTTTTCTGGGATAACAATGGTGAGGACAACATTCATCCAACTGATGTTTAGAAACAATCCTGAACAATAAATATGATTTAGAATGGTGAGTTTGTGACATACTTCAATGGTTTCTTACCACAGACACTTGCGTATACTGTGTTCAGTTCACCTTCAGGGGTTCTCGGCAAACTGTACAGGAAAAAAGTCAGTGATTTATTACAGCAGAAATATCAGTGATCATCTCAATAAAACAATTAACACCGGGTCTGCATTGAGGAAAGAACATCGACTCCTGTTCCTTGTTCGTGTGTTTGTAACTGCAAAGAATATCTCTTACTCGTCACAATAAAACTCTACACGTTATCATTGGTCGGTTGGTTTGATATCAGCTCTTTGAGGTGACTTTGACAGGTTTGGATAAGACAAGGAACAGCTTTCCCCATTGGCGGACGGCACCAGGACTGGGAGACAGATTTAAGATATTAGGGAAGAGATGCAGGGATGCCGGGGGGAGGGGGATGCTGGGGGGCGGGGGGAGGGGGGGGGTGCGGGGGGAGGGGGGGGGGGGTGCGGGGGGAGGGGGGGGGGGGGGTGCGGGGGGAGGGGGGGGGGGTGCGGGGGGAGGGGGAGGGGAGAGGGGGGAGATGGCCGGGGTGGGAGGTGATATGCCATCAATTAAGACGGAAAACGCAGAGTGAATTAACTATGGCTTTAATTGAATTACAACAGAGCTGGCAGCATGCCCCAGAATGAGGCAGTGTGAGAGGTCGGCAGCTTATATACCCAGGCCCCAGGGGGAGGAGCCACGGGCAGAGCCCAAACCGTACAACATGTAATATAGTGGCAATACTGTACAACACGTACTGCTGTGGCAGCACAATACAGCACAGTGGTTTCACCACGGTTGGGGGGGGGGGGGGGGGAGTGGGGGCTAATGAGCTGGAACTTGCTGCCCACGAGGGTGGTGGAAGCAGAGACGATGATTGATTTCAAAAGGAAATTGAATGAACACTTGAGGATAATTAAATTTCCGACCTCAGTGAATAAATAAGTAGAATTCGACCAACTGAATTCCTCTGCAGAGTGCTAGCATAGTCACAACGGGCAGAATGGCCTTCATCTGTGTCGTAAAAATGCAATGACTGAGGGATTCAACCAATTGTGACCAAGAACGGTCATCACGTCGACGGGACTTCGGCCCATCCGGAAGGGAGAATATCGGCAGGCCGAAAATCGGCTGCCTTGCGCAGACCCGTGACATTCTCCGCGGCAGCGGCGCCATTAACGCCCCGCCGACTTTTCTCCCTTCGGAGACTTCGGCGGGGGCGGGATTCACGGCGGCCAACGGGCATTCTCCGACCCTCTGGGGGGTCGGAGAATGATGCCCCAGGGGTGTCCGGCGGGGGTTGGCTCTGGGCAGGAAATGGCGTGGCCGCAGACTGATTGCGTGAGGAGAGGTGTGTCTCGGCTTGCGTGTGTGTGTGAGCGGCGGGGGGGGACTGGTTAGAGTAGGCTGGGCTCCGGGGGAGTGCCGGGAGGGGGTCCATGCCGGGGTGGAGGTTGGGGGGGGTCCGTGCCGGGTGGAGGTTGGGGAGGGGGTCTGTGCCGAGGAGGGTGATGGGAGGGCAAGTGAGTTGGTCCACCTGGCCAGGTGCCAGCCTCCAACAGTTGGACCCATGCGGTCCATGCCACCTGGCTGGGGGGAGGAGGGGATATGGGCAATGATGACATGTCGTCGTTCCCCTCCCCCCCACCAGGCCGTCATGTTTTCAGATCATCCAGCGATGTGGCAGCCGCTCATGTCTATGTTGCCCTGGATGAGGAGGAGGAGGAGGAGCGTGCCAGAGAGGCGGCGCAGGCTGCCGCAGAGGGGCAGGCGGCAGCCGCCCAGGCTGGAGGGACACCTGACCGACAGGACGAGGAGGGGGAGGAGGACGTCGCGGCCCCACGGCAACGGAGGCACCCGAGGGCGCCCCGTGTGTACCGGCCCCGGCAGTCATACCAGGACCTCACGTACCGGGAATGCAGGAGGAGACTCCGGATGAGCCGGGAAACCGTGGCACACATCTGCCTCCTGCTGGCACACCTGTCACCGCGTGGCACTGGCGGGGGACACCCTCTCCCCATGTCCGTCAAGGTTACGGTGGCCCTGAACCTTTATGCAACGGGGTCATTCCAGGCACCGAGTGGGGTCCTGTCCGGCATATCGCAGACATCGGTGCACCGGTGCATCCGGGCAGTGACAGTTGCCCTTTATGCCATGGCGCACCGCTACATCCGCTTCCCCGTGGACCGGGCCAGCCAAGATGCCCGGGCCGTGGGCTTCTCTGCCGTGGCCGGGTTCCCCATGGTCCAGGGCGCGATCGATGGGATGCACGTCGCCGTGCGGCCACCTGCAGATAACAGGGCCGTGTTCACTAATAGGAAGGGGACCTATTCGATGAACGTACAGGTGGTCTGCGACCACCGCATGATGATCCTGCACGTCTGCGCCCGTCACCCAGGCAGTGTACACGACTCATTCATGTTGTCGCGGTCATCCATCCCCGGCATGTACGAGGGACGCCATCCCCGGCTGAGGGGCTGGTTGCTGGGTGACAGGGGCTACCCATTGCGATCGTGGCTGATGACGCCGATACGGAGGCCACGCAATGAGGCGGAGAACCGCTACAATGATCCCCATGTAGCGACAAGGGGAGTGATCGAGAGGTGCTTTGGCATGCTGAAGATGCGTTTCAGGTGCCTGGACCTCTCTGGGGGCGCCCTCCAGTATCGGTCAGATAGGGTCGGCCGCATCATTGTGGTGTGCTGCGTCCTGCACAACATAGCCCAGCAGAGGGGAGATGTGCCGCAGGCAGAGGAGGGCGGAGTGGAGGAGCAGCAGGAAGAGGCACAGTCCTCCCCAGATGAGGGGGATGGGAGCAATGGTCAGGGCAGACGGGGTAGACACAGGCGGGTGGCTGTCCACCGTTACCGGCTGGCCCAGCGGGCACGGGACAGACTGATAGACGCCCGCTTCACTGACTAGATGGGCGTGGGAATCGGGTAGTATGGCCACAGACCGCACACCATGGCAACAGCCGACCACCCACACCCCCCACCCATCCACCCACCCAGCACCTTCACCCCCCTCCCCAACCCCACCCACCCCACCCGCATGCACACAACCCCCCCCCCATTGCCGATCCACCGGTGGCACAACGGGCCGGGCTCACACAGTTGCGGGTGGACGCGTGTCTATCGCAGGCCATGGAGGATGATGACAACCCGCCCTGCGATGAGCTCCTGGCTCTACATCGTTGGACTATGTCTGACCCATGGCCACAGTACCACCATCCACCCGGACCATCCCTGCATGCGGCTGTGACACTGCAGCGCACGGTCCCGTCCTCTGCCCAGGGGATGTTGATGGCGGCCCAGGGGGAAGGGGGCAGACTCACCTGGGGCTGAGGTAAGACCACCCCTCACACACACACTTGCGCTCAACGTACATGACACGCCCACACACTTTGGACAGAGCACAAAGGCAGCTTCGGTAGGTGTAACATTGACTTTAATAACCAAAGGAGTTCATGCACGTGCCCTAGCCCCTAAAACTCATCTGTGCCCTGCACCCGTGCCAACTTACTCAGTGTCTAATTGTTTGGCCTTACGGGCCCTTTGACTACGTCTACGTGGTTCCCCAGACGGTACAGCAGAACTGGAGGTGGACTCCTGTGATTCCTGCCCTCTGACACTGGATCCCTTTGGCGGCCGTTTCCTGGGGCGTCCTGGCCTAGATGGACCAGACTGCGGCCCGGGCGACTGGGATGGCGATCTGCCAGCCTGTCCTGCCCGTTGCCCACCCGATGCACCTGGGACGGAAGGGGGGGAGTCCGAGTTGTCGCGGTGTACCGGGACCTCCCCTACAGAGGGAGCCGGGACGGACCACACCACCTCCTCCTCCCTCTGGGTGCCCGATGGCCCCCAGGCCTCTACATGGGTGGGGGATGCGAACGGACTGGCCATCCGACGCCCCCCCGACATCTGGCGCTGCCAGTCCTGGAGGCCCGTGCTGGTATCGACAGGGGTCTGCAGGTTTGCAGCCATGGAGCCCAGGGTGTTGGCAAACCCTGTCTGTGACAGTGCGACGCCGGCTCGCACATGGCTACTGGCGCGATGCCCTCAGCGATGGCCTGCTGAGAGTGGGCCATGGCCTGCAGAGACTGGGCTATGGCCTGCAGAGACTGGGCTATGGCGTTGAGCGCCTCTGCCATCTGGCGCTGGCACTGGCTCATGGCCTCCTGTGAGAGGGCAGCCATTTCCTGGCCCACAGACACCGCCTGCACGGAAGGCCCCAGGCCTTGCAAACCGTTCCCCATGTCTGACACCGTCGCAACCATTGCCTCCACCGCGGACGCCACCCGTGCGGTGTCAGCCTGGGTGGCACGCATGACCGGGACCACTCCCAGCTCCTGGACGCGGGTGGACTCCTCCACCTGCGACCGCAACCGCTGCAAGCCGCCCGTCACCCTCTTCGCTCGTCTCCGGGTCGGTGGTTGCATCGGATCTATATGTGGGTGTGGTAACTGCAGGAACCCGGGATCCATCTGAGCGGCAGATGTTCGCTTTGGCTGGGCTGCCCTCCGACCGCCCGGTCCCTCTGCTGCTCCTACCTCCACCTGCTGTACCGGGACAGCTGTGTTGTGCGCACCAGTGGGTGTACCAGACGCCTCATCACTAAAGTGCCCAACCGTGGTGAGTGTTTCTGCGATGGTGGAGGGTGTTGGTGACAGCAGTGGCGTTGTGTCATGCTCTTCGTCCCACTCTGAGTCCATGGCACTTTGGGGTGGGGGTTCGTCTCCACCCATCCACTCTGAGTCACTGTCCGGTATTTCGTCTTCCTGGGTAGTGCTGTCCCGGGTAGGGGTGTCCCGGGTAGGGGTGTCCCGGGTAGTGGTGTCCCGGGTAGTGGTGTCCTGGGTAGTGGTGTCCTGGCTCGGAAGTGACGGGGGCCTGTGGCTGCCCCCCTCGTCGCTGGGTGGTCGCTCCCGCACGTGACGGGGGTGTCGTCTCCCTGTTGCTCCAGGTCTCTCCGTCTCCCGTGGTGTGCGAGGGGCATCCTGCGGGCGTCGCATGCTGGAGGGTCCGGGTCTCTCCGTCTCCCGTGGTGTCCGAGGGGCATCCTGCGGGCGTCGCATGCTGGAGGGTCCGGGTCTCTCCGTCTCCCGTGGTCTCCGAGGGACATCCTGCGGGCGTCGCATGCTGGAGGGTCCGGGTGTCTCCGTCTCCCGTGGTCTCCGAGGGGCATCCTGCGGGCGGTGTGCATCTGCGGGGATGGGTGCCTGGACGTTTGGTCCTGCGATACACAATGAAGCATGCATGGTTAGACATCAGGCAGTGATCAGGTGATACGGGGGAGGGGGATATAGGGGAGGGGGGATATGGGGACGGGCTGTCGGTGGCTCACTTGCTGGTGGGCCCCCGACATCTGCATCAGCAACCTCCCGGTCCTCAGGTCCGCCAGCCAGTTCCAGGGCCCTTTCCTCGTGTACGGTCAGTGGCCTCTCATCAGCGGGCCCTCCTCCAGTCCTCACATGCTCCCTATTGTTGTGTGCGCGCTTCTCCTGTGTGGGGGGTTGGTGGCAGGGGTAAAAGGCAACAGTGTTAGGCAGTTATATGAATGCACGCCATCGGTTGCGCGTGCATTGCAGAGGTTAAGGTTAGGGCTGGATTCACTTGGGGCTATGGGGGAGGGGGGGGGCTATGGGGGAGGGGGGGGCTATGGGGGAGGGGGGGGCTATGGGGGAGGGGGGGGGCTATGGGGGAGGGGGGGATATGGGGGAGGCTCACCCTGCCTGCTCTGACGAGGTCGTTCACCTTCTTGTGGCACTGGGTGCCTGTCCGTGGTGTCAGGGCCACAGCGGTGACGGCCTCTGCCACTTCCCTCCACAGACGCTGGCTGTGGCGTGGGGCAACTCTGCGGCCGTGCCCGGGATACAGGGCGTCCCTCCTCCGCTCCACCGCGTCCAGGAGCGCCTCCACATCGCGTGACTCGAACCTCGGGGCTGAGCGACGGCCAGCCATCCAGTCGGGTGTTGCGGTCGGGTGTTCCGGTCGGGTGGTGGGGAGCAGCGCGGCTTATGAGCCGTCACGCCATGCAGCGCGTATGACGCTGCACGGCGTGAACCACTGCGCAAGCGCGGATCCCGTTACGTCGCTGCTAGCCCATTTCGAGCCAGAGACTATCGATCCATTTTTATGACGTGACGCAAGTGGGATTTGCGCCGTTTTTTGCGCCGATCGGCGGACTTTCCGCCGATAACGGAGAATTTCGCCCCAGATGTGTGGCCTCCCACATATGCTGACGAAATGGCTGCGAGCTGGAGGCCACGCATATTTATAACCCGGCTCCTGGGCGGAGCTAGCATGCAGGGGCCCAGGTGAACCTGTAGTGCAGGTTCTACCGTACAACCTCTAATATCAGAACAGTGGTTTACCACACAGTCACAGCCAATTCTCCATTGGAGGGTTTTGTTGTGGGCAGACTGAGAGGCGGAGGGCAGACTGAGAGGCGGAGGGCAGGGTGGGCAGGGGTTAGATGCGGGGGTACAGTTGGTGACAGGGTAGAGGGTTCCTGAAAATATCACAGGTTTTACAGAAGGTTCAATGACAGGTTTTAAACAAGTGCAGAGGGAGGATGGGGAGTGGAGGGGAGGGGGGAGGGTGCTTGGTGGGGGTGGGGCAGAGAACAATTGGGAATGTTTGGGACAGTCTGGGGGACAGGGGAGGTGAATGGACAACAGACCCATTCCCAGCACTGACTGTCGGAGGAAATGGGAGCAGTGAAGTTGATCTGAAATCACTGAGCTCAGCATGAGTTTGGAAAGCTGGAACATTCTGAAGCACACGATGAGATGCTTTTCCTCACGTTTACATTGAAACAGTGTGTGAGGCTGAGGGCAGAGGGCAGAGGGCAGAGTGCGAGAGGGAATTCAAATGCGAAGTGACGGGGTGTGGCGGGAATGAATGGAGGAAGTCGGGAAATCTGTCTCCCTGTCAGAATTGTCTGTCCAATGAGGAGGGGGCAACATTGACAAATATTGGTTTCAGCGTCAGTCTGAAGCCCTGAAAAGCTGGTGAAAAGTAAATGGTTCAATTTGTTTGAGATGTTTTAAGTCATCAATGCAAAATATAAACACACAAACCTGCTTCCCGAATCCCAGCCTGTCCACCACTCACACCAATGGGGATCAATTAGAATCATGAAAACTGCACTTGCTGGTTACACTCAGCTGTGATCCATTCCCACTGATATCTCCCCACACGGAGCAGTAATAGACGGCAGTGTCACTGGGCTGCACGTTGCTGATTGTCAGGATGAAGGTTTTATTGGACGTGTCTCGGGAAGGATGGAAACGCTCAGTGAAACCTGGACTCCGTTGTGTGTTGTTCTTTATATCATGTGTTAAAACCCTCTCCATATCTTTCCCTGGCAGCTCCCGGTTCCAGTGAACATCGGTGTGTGTCACTGCGGCGTTCCGCATGGTGCACTGTAACCGTGCAGTCTGACCCTCTGTGACACGTTCCAGACTCGGAGACTGAATAAGGACTGGAGCATTCGCATCTAGAAAAATATATGTCGACGGTATCATAATAATAATAATAATAATCGCTTATTGTCACAAGTAGGCTTCAATGAAGTTACTGTGAAAAGCCCCTAGTCGCCACATTCCGGCACCTGTTCGGGGAGGCCAGTATGGTAATTGAACGCGCGCTGCTGGCCTTGTTCTGCATTAGAAGACAGCTGTGTAGCCCACTGTGCTAAACCAGCCCGGATGTATGTGAACCAATCTGCAAACTTCAAATTGTCCTGAATGTTTCCGTGGAAAGATCGTACAGCATAGATTATATCAGTAAAGGATTCCAATAATACATCAGCAGCATTGACATAATATCTTAGATTGAAGCATGGGATCATTTTCTAATGCTCTGCACCAGGGTGGGAATATTTCTATTATCTTCCCTCACATTAGAAATGTACTGTTGATTGAGATGAAATATAAGAACATAAGAACTAGGAACAGGAGTAGGCCATCTGGCCCCTCGAGCCTGCTCCACCATTCAATGAGATCATGGCTGATCTTTGTGGACTCAGCTCCACCCTCCGGCCCGTACACCATATCCCCGAATCCCTTTATTCTTCAGAAAGGTATCTATCTTTTTCTTAAAAACGTTTAAATAAGGATCCTCAACTGCTTCACTGGGCAAGGAATTCCAGAGATTCACAACCCTTTGGGTGAAGAAGTTCCTCCTAAACTCGGTCCTAAATCTACTTCCCCTTATTTTGAGGCTATGCCCCCTAGTTCTGCTTTCACCCGCCAGTGGAAACAACCTGCCTGTATCTATCCTATCTATTCCCTTCATAATTTTAGATGTTTAAATAAGATCCCCCCGCATCCTTCTAAACTCCAATGAGTACAGTCCCAGTCTACTCAACCTCTCGTCATAATCTAATCCCCTCAACTCTGGGATCAACCTCTGCACTCCCTCCAGTGCTAATATGTCCTTTCTCAGGTAAGGAGACCAAAACTGAACACAATACTCCAGATGCGGCCTCACCAACACCCTATACAATTGCAGCATAACCTCCCTAGTCTTGAACTCCATCCCTCTAGCAATGAAAGACAAAACTCGATTAGCCTTCTTAATCACTTGTTGCACCTGCACACCAACTTTTTGCGACACATGCACCAGCACACCCAGGTCCCTCTGCACAGCAGCATGTTTCAATATCTTACCGTTTAAATAATAATCCATTCTGCTGTTATTCCTCCCAAAATGGATAGCCTCACACTTGGCAACATTGAATTCCATCTGCCAGACCCTAGCCCATTCACCTAACCTATCCAAATCCTACTGCAGACTTCCGGTATCCTCTGCACTTTTTGCTTTACCACTCATCTTAGTGTCGTCTGCTAACTTTGCCACATTGCACTTGGTCCCCTACTCCAAATCATCTATGTAAATTGTGAACAACTGCGGGCCCAACACAGATCCTTGAGGGACCCCACTAGTTACAGGTTGCCAACCAGAGAAACACACATTTATCCCCACTCTCTGCTTTCTGTTAGTTAACCAATCCTCTACCCATGCTACCACTTTACCCTCAATGCCTTTAGTTTATGCAGCAACTTTTTGTGTGGCACCTTGTCAAAAGCTTTCTGGAAATCCAAATATACCACATCCATTGGCTCCCCGTTATCTACTGCACTGGTAACGTCCTCAAAAATTTCTACCAAATTAGTCAGACACGACCTACCCTTTCTGAACCCATGCTGCGTCTGCCCAATGGGACAATTTCCCTCCAGGTGCCCCGCTATTTCCTCCTTAATGGTAGATTCCAGCATTTTCCCTGCAACCGAAGTTAAGCTTACCGGCCTATAATTACCCGCTTTCTGCCGACATCATTTTTTAAACAGTGGTGTCACGTTTGCTACTTTCCAATCCTCTGGGACCACCCCAGAGTCTAGTGAATTTTGATAAATTTTCACTAGTGCGTTTACAATTTCCCTAGCCATCTCTTTTACCACTCTGGGATGCATCCCATCAGGGCCAGGGAAATATATCGGAAAATACTTCAAGTTAGGTAATCATTCTCAGATAGAAAATGTGTTTGAAAAAAATTACTATTGATAAGCAGAGAAATAAAAACACTGAACAACATGAGGCCATTCATTTCCTGTTGACTCCATTATGGATCACCCCACTATTATATTCCTTTGCAAAACTGTACCCAATCATGGACTGAACTGGATTTGTTTATTGGCACGTGTCCCGAGGTACAGTGAAACGTATTGTTCTGCTTACAGTCCAGACAGATCATTCCGCACTTGAAAAAAACAAAGGCCATACATATATTTGGAATATATATAAATGATTTGGAGGAAAATGTAACTGGTCTGATTAGTAAGTTTGCAGACGACACAAAGTTTGGGGGAATTGCGGACAGCGATGAGGATTGTCAGAGAATACAGCAGGATATAGATCGTTTGGAGACTTGGGCGGAGAGATGGCAGATGGTGTTTAATCCAGACAAACATGAGGTAATGCAGTTTGAAAGAACGAATACAGATGGGAAATATATAGTAAATGTCAGAATCCTTCAGAGTTTTGACAGGCTGAGCGATCTGGGTGTTCAGGTCCACAGGTCACTGAAAGGGGCAACGCAGGTGCAGAAGGTAGTCAAGAAGGCATACGGCATGCTTGCCTTCATTGACTGTGGAATTCAGTTTAAAAATTGGCAAGCTGTGTTGCAGCTTTACAGAACCTTAGGTAGGCTGAACTTGGAATATGGTGTTCAATTCTGATCACCACACCTCGATAAGGATGTGGAGGCTTTGGAGAGGGCACAGAAAAGACTTACCAGGCTGTTGCCGGGTATGGAGGGCATTAGCTACGAGGAGGGGTTGATTAAAGTGGGTTTGTTCCCACTGAAACGACGGAGATTGAGGGGCGACCTGATAGAAGACTACAAGATTCTGAGGGGCATAGACAGAGTGGATAATCAGATGCTTTTTCCCAGGATGGATGAGTCAATAACTAGGGGCCATAGGTTTAAGGTGCGAGGGGCAAGGTTTAAAGGAGATGTATGAGGCAGGTTTTTTACACAGAGGGTGGTGGGAGCCTGGAACTCGCTGCTGGGGGAGGTAGTGGAAGCAGATACGATAGCGACTTTTAAGAGGCCGCTTGACAGATGCATGAATTGGATTGGAAGAGAGGGACATGGTCCCGGAGCAGTAGGGGGATTTAGAACAAAGAACAAAGAAAAGTACAGCACAGGAACAGGCCCTTCGGCCCTCCAAGTCTGTGCCGACCATGCTGCCCGTCTAAATTAAAAATCTAAAGATGATTGATGCAGGAAGGGCAGTGGATGTTGTCTATATGGACTTCAGTAAGGCATTTGACAAGGTCCCTCATGGCAGACTGGTACAAAAGGTGAAGTCACAAGGGATCAGGGGTGAGCTGGCAAGATGGATACAGAACTGGCTAGGTCATAGAAGGCAGAGAGTAGCAATGGAAGAGTGCTTTTCTGATTGGAGGGCTGTGACTAATGGTGTTCCGCAGGGATCAGTGCTGGGACCTTTGCTGGTCATGGTATATATAAATGATTTGGAGGAAAATGTAACTGGGCTGATTAGTAAGTTTGCAGACAACACAAAAGTTGGTGGAATTGCAGACAGCGATGAGGACTGTGAGAGGATACGTCAGGATTTAGATCATTTGGAGACTTGGGCGGAGAGATGGCAGATGGATTTTAATCCAGCCAAATGTGAGGTAATGCATTTTGGAAGGTCTAATGCAGGTAGGGAATATACAGGGAATGGTAGAACCCTCAAGAGTATTGGCAGTCAGAGAGATCTAGGAGTACAGGTCCACAGGTCACTGAAAGGGGCAACACAGGTGGAGAAGGTAGTCAAGAAGGCATACGGCATGCTTGCCTTCATTGGCCGGGGCATTGAGTATAAGAATTGGCAAGTCATGTTGCAGCTGTATAGAACCTTAGTTAGGCCACACTTGGAGTATAGTGTTCAATTCTGGTCGCCACACTACCAGAAGGATGTGGAGGCTTTAGAGAGGGTGCAGAAGAGATTTATCAGAATGTTGCCTGGTATGGAGGGCATTAGCTATGAGGAGAGGTTGAATAAACTCGGTTTGTTCTCACTGGAACGTCGGAGGTTGAGGGACGACCTGATAGGGGTATACAAAATTATGAGGGGCACAGACAGAGTGGATAGTCAGAAGCTTATTCCCAGGGTAGAGGGGTTGATTACTCGGGGGCATAGGTTTAAGGTGCGAGGGGCAAGGTTTAGAGGAGATGTACGTGGCAAGTTTTTTATGCAGAGGGTAGTGGGTGCCTGGAACCTGCTGCCGGAGGAGGTGGTGGAAGCAGAGACGATCGTGACATTTAAAGGGCATCTTGACAAATACATGAATAGGATGGGAATAGAGGGATACGGACCCAGGAAGTGTGGAAGATTTTAGTTTAGCCGGGCAGCATGGTCGGCACGGGCTTGGAGGACCGGAGGGCCTGTTCCTGTGCTGTACTTTTCTTTGTCCTTTGTTCTCTTGGTGTCAAAAACTGTGACTCTCCATCTCCATTGGTTGGGCTCATACCCGGCACAAAGGAAGATGCTTGTGGTTGTTGGAGGTCAATCACCTCAGTCCCAGGACATCACTGTAGGAATTCCTCAGGGCAGTGTCCTCGGCCCAACCATCTCCAGCTACTTCATCAATGACCTTCCTTCCATCGTAAGGTCAGAAGTGTGGATGTTCACCAACGAATGCACAATGTTCAACACCATTCACAACTCCTCAGATACTGAAGCAGTTTGAGTCCCTGTGCATCAAGACCTGCACAACATTCAGGCTCGCTTTACAAGTGGAAAGCAACATTCATGATACTCAAGTGCCAGGCAATGGTCATCTCCAACCAAAGAGAATCTAACCATCATCCCTTGACAGTCAAGGACATTACCATCGCTGAATCCTTCAGTATCACCATCCTGGGGGTTACCCTTAACCAGAAACTGAACTGCATTAAATATAGAAACAGTGTGGCTACGAGAGCAGGTCAGAGGTGAGGAAACCTGCGGCAAGTAACTCACCTCCTGACTCTCCAAAACCCGTCCACCATTCAGTCAGGTGAGAAATGCTCTCCACTTGCCTGAATGACCGCAGCTCCAACAACACAAAAGAAGCTCAACACCATCCAGGAGAAAACAGCCCACTTGATCGGCACCCCATCCACCTCCTTAAACATTCAGTCCCCCCACCATCAAAGCAAGTAACAGCTGTGTGTACCACCTACAAGTGTGATGAATGTAGGAATTTCTGATATATTGTATTATATGTGCTTGGTGGGGTAAGGGTTATAAGCCTGGGATAGAATGTGTGACTGCTGTAAGCATGTTTCAAAATAAATCCTAGTTTGAAAGGCAACACAGGTTTGGGAGCCAGCGCGCCCAATGATGAAATTATTGTAAAAAGCTTGGGCTAATGCAGCTTTGTTTGGACTAAGGCGATTCCCTGTGGAGTTAATTTGATTTCAGCTTGGTAAGATGATGTCATTACTGGGTGGAGCTGTGGTATCTGATATTTTGCAGGGAATGCAGGTCAGTGGAGTTCTAACTGAAGTTGTGACCAGAAGTTAAGCAGTTTGTTCTCTGCAGTTCAGTTATAAGCTCTGTCTGCAGACAGAGAGCTGTGTGGCTGGAAAGGTGAGCAAACCAGCTGAAACAGCTTCTGAAGAGATAGAGCCAGAGTTTCAGCATGGGTCTGACAGGAGTCATATCGTTTCTTTAAAGCAGTGTCAAGAGATCTTTCTTTATCAAAGTAGATTAGCCAGGCATCCCTGTAGAGCAGGTATTCCTGAGAGCTAAAGGTACTGAAGGTAGACTGAGAGCTGAGATGTATGTTTCTTGTAGTTTGAGTGGGAACAAAGATAGCAGTTAAGGGTTACTGTATTCACTGTATTGAGTAGTATTGTTTGAGGGGTAATTGTAAACTATTTTCTGTCTGATGTGAAAGATATTTTCTGGTCTGATGTGCGAGTCATTAGTTTGTTTACTATGTCCCTATTTATTCATGAAATCCCTCCTGGAGTGAGGTCTCCTTTCCTCACACTCTTACACAATTAAAATAAAACATAAGGGGCAAGAGGGTTTACACTGAGTGCTGAATTTGGTGCATTTGAGTGCTATAGTGAGAGTTTGGTGACTGAGGGAGTATAAGGCTTCATTTTTATCTAAAGTCTAGTCTTTCTTTTATTGAGTTAATTAACTTAAAAGTTGCTGTTTGGTTTAGAAGAAGGTGAATTTTCAATCAGCTTTAAACAAAGCTTCTACTTGTAGGCACTTGCAGCTGGAGTTTGTTAATTAGGTAATTGGATTAGGCCAGTTTTCAGAGGCTAGATTCACAGTATAAAAGTGATCCCCTATAGTGCAGACTTTGTTTGCATTGGGTGCTGAATTTGGTGCATTTGAGTGCTACAGTGAGAGTTTGGTGACTGAGGGAGTGCTGAATTTGGTGCATTTGAGTGCTATAGTGAGAGCTTGGTGACCAAAGGAGTTAGGTGAGGAGGGAGTAAGGTGCTCCTTTCATTTTGTTTCCTACATTTCCACAAAGAGTGAGAAGAGAGCCAGAGAGTGCAGCTGACTGGGAGCAGAGTCGGAGGGCAGAGATCCAGTTGGTCCACAGGGCAGCTATATTCTGTAAGGTAAGAGGGGATGGAGGCTAGGCCAGTTGCATGCTCCTCCTGTAGGGTGTGGGTGGTGAGGGATACCACCGGTGTCCCCGCTGACTATACCTGCTGGAAGTGCACCCAACTCCAGCTCCTCAAAGACCGTGTTAGGGAACTGGAGCTGAAGCTGGATGAACTTCGCAGCATCCGGGAGGCAGAGGGGGTGATTGAGAAGAGTTACAGGGATGTAACCAGACGCAAGGTACAGGACAAGAATAGCTGGGTTACAGTCAGGGGAAAAAAAACAAACAGGCAGACAGTGCAGGGATCCCTCGTGGCCGTTCTCCTTCAAAACAAGTATACCGTTTTGGATGCTGTTGGGGTGGATGACCTACCGGGGGAAGGCCCTAGCGGCCAGGTCTCTGGCACTGAGTCTGGCTCTGGGGCTCAGAAGGGAAGGGGGGAAGAATAGAAAAGCAATAGTTGTAGGAGATTCAATGGTTAGGGGAATAGATAGGAGATTCTGTGGTAGCGAGCGAGACTCCCGGAAGGTATGTTGCTTCCCGGGTGCCAGGGCCAGGGATGTCTCGGATTGTGTCTTCAGGATCCTTAAGGGGGAGGGGGAGCAGCCAGAGGTCGTGGTGCACATTGGTACCAACGACGGAGGGAGGAAAAGGGGTGTGGAGGTAATAAATGAGTTTAAGGAGTTAGGCTGGAAGTTAAAAGCCAGGACAGACAGTTGGCATCTCTGGTTTGTTGCCGGTGCCACGTGATAGCGAGGCTAGGAATAGGGAGAGAGTGCAGCTGAACACATGGCTGCAGAAATGGTGTAGGAGGAAGGGCTTTATGTATTTGGATAATTGGAGTGCATTCTGGGGAAGGTGGGACCTGTACAAGCAGGACGGGTTGCATCTGAACCAGAGAGGCACCAATATCCTGGGAGGGAGGTTTTCTAGTACTCTTCGGGAGGGTTTAAACTAATTTGGCAGGGGAATGGGAACCGGATTTGTAGTCCAGCAACTAAGGTAGCCGATATTCAGGACGCCAAAGTGTGTAATGAGGCAGTGGGGAAGGGAACACTGAAAAAGGAGAGTACTTGCAGGCACGGAGATGGGTTGAAGTGTGTATCCTTCAACGCAAGAAGCATCAGGAATAAGGTGAGTGACCCTAAGGCATGGTTCGGTACTTGGGACTACGATGTGGTGACCATCACGGAAACTTGTACAGAAAAGGGGCAGAAATGGTTGTTGGAGGTCCCTGGTTATAGATGTTTCAATAAGATTAGGGAGGGTGGTAAAAGAGGTGGGAGGGGGGGGGGTGGCATTGTTAATTAGAGATAGTATAACAGCTGCAGAAAGACAGTTCAAGAAGTATCAGCCTACTGAGGTAGTGTGGGTTGAAGTCAGAAATAGGAAAGGAGCAGTCACCTTGTTAGGAGTTTTCTCTAGGACCCCCAATAGTAGCAGAGATGTGGAGGAACAGATTGGGAAACAGATTTTGGAAAGGTGCAGAAGTCACAGGGTAGTAGTCATGGGTGACTTCAACTTCCCAAACATTGAGTGGAAACTCTTTAGATCAAATAGTTTGAATGGGGTGATGTTTGTGCAGTGTGTCCAGGAAGCTTTTCTAACACAGTATGTAGATTGTCCGACCAGAGGGGAGGCAATATTGGATTTGGTACTTGGTAATGAACCAGGGCAAGTGATAGATTTGTTAGTGAGGGAGCATTTTGGAGATAGTGACCACAATTCTGTTGCTTTCACTTTAGTAATGGAGAGGGAGAGGTGCGTGCAACAGGGCAAGGTTTACAATTGAGGGAAGGGTACATACGATGTTGTCAGACAAGAATTGAAGTGCATAAGTTGGGAACATAGGCTGTCAGGGAAGGACACAAGTGAAATGTGGAACTTGTTCAAGGAACAGGTACTATGTGTCCTTGATATGTATGTCCCTGTCAGGCAGGGAAGAGATGGTAAAGTGAGGGAACCATGGTTGACAAGAGAGGTTGAATGTCTTGTTAAGAGGAAAAAGGAGACTTATGTAAGGCTGAGGAAACAAGGTTCAGACAGGGCGCTGGAGGGATACAAGATAGCCAGGAGGGAACTGAAGAAAGGGATTAGGAGAGCTAAGAGAGGGCATGAACAGTCTTTGGCGGGTAGGATCAAGGAAAACCCCACACCCTTTTACACATATGTGAGAAATATGAGAATGACTAGAGCGAGGGTAGGTCCGATCAAGGACAGTAGCGGGAGATTGTGTATTGAGTCTGAAGAGATAGGAGAGGTCTTGAATGAGTACTTTTCTTCTGTATTTACAAATGAGAGGGGCCATATTGTTGGGGAGGACCGTGTGAAACAGACTGGTAAGCTCGAGGAGATACTTGTTAGGAAGGAAGATGTGTTGGGCATTTTGAAAAACTTGAGGACAGACAAGTCCCCCGGGCCTGACGGGATATATCCAAGGATTCTATGGGAAGCAAGAGATAAAATTGCAGAGCCGTTGGCAATGATCTTTTCGTCCTCACTGTCAACAGGGGTGGTACCAGGGGATTGGAGAGTGGCGAATGTCGTGTCCCTGTTCAAAAAAGGGACTAGGTATAACCCTAGGAATTACAGGCCAGTTAGTCTTTCTTCGGTGGTAGGCAAAGTAATGGAAAGGGTACTGAAGGATAGGATTTCTGAGCATCTGGAAAGACACTGCTTGATTAGGGATAGTCAGCATGGATTTGTGAGGGTAAGGTCTTGCCTTACAAGTCTTATTGATTTCTTTGAGGATGTGACCAAGCATGTGGATGAAGGTAAAGCAGTGTATGTAGTGTGCATGGATTTTAGTAAGGCATTTGATAAGGTTCCCCATTGTAGGCTTATGCAGAAAGTAAGGAGGCATGGGATAGTGGGAAATTTGGCCAGTTAGATAACGAACTGGCTAACCGATAGAAGTCAGAGAGTGGTGGTGGATGGCAAATATTCAGCCTGGATCCCAGTTACCAGTGGTGTACCGCAGGGATCAGTTCTGGGTCCTCTGCTGTTTGTGATTTTCATTAATGACTTGGATGAGGGAGTTGAAGGGTGGGTCAGTAAATTTGCAGACGATACGAAGATTGGTGGAGTTGTGGATAGTGAGGAGGGCTGCTGTCGGCTGCAAAGAGACATAGATAGGATGCAGAGCTGGGCTGAGAAGTGGCAGATGGAGTTTAACCCTGAAAAGTGTGAGGTTGTCCATTTTGGAAGGACAAATATGAATGCGGAATACAGGGTTAACGGTAGAGTTCTTGGCAATGTGGAGGAGCAGAGAGATCTTTGGGTCTATGTTCATACATCTTTGAAAGTTGCCACTCAAGTGGATAGAGCTGTGAAGAAGGCCTATGGTGTGCTAGCGTTCATTAACAGAGGGATTGAATTTAAGAGCCGTGAGGTGATGATGTAGCTGTACAAAACTTTGGTAGGCCACATTTGGAGTACTGTGTACAGTTCTGGTCGCCTCATTTTAGGAAGGATGTGGAAGCTTTGGAAAAGGTGCAAAGGAGATTTACCAGGATGTTGCCTGGACTGGAGAGTAGGTCTTACGAGGAAAGGTTGAGGGTGCTAGGTCTTTTCTCATTAGAACGGAGAAGGATGAGGGGCGACTTGATAGAGGTTTATAAGATGATATGTGGAATAGATAGACAGTCAGAGACGTTTTCCCCAGGTGGAACAAACCATTACAAGGGGACATAAATTTAAGGTGAATGGTGGAAGATATAGGGGGGCTGTCAGAGGAAGGTTCTTTACCCAGAGAGTAGTGGGGGCATGGAATGCACTGCCTGTGGAAGTAGTTGAGTCGGAAACATTAGGGACCTTCAAGCATCTATTGGATCGGTACATGGATTACGGTAGAATGATATAGTGTAGATTAATTTGTTCTTAACGGCAGCCGGTAGCATTGTGGATAGCACAATTGCTTCACAGCTCCAGGGTCCCAGGTTCGATTCCGGCTTGGGTCACTGTATGTGCGGAGTCTGCACATCCTCCCCATGTGTGCGTTGGTTTCCTCCTCATGCTCCGGTTTCCTCCCACAGTCCAAAGATGTGCAGGTTAGGTGGATTGGCCATGATAAATTCCCCTTAGTGTCCAAAATTGCCCTTAGTGTTGGTTGGAGATGTTGACCTTGGGTGGGGTGCTCTTTCCAAGAGCCGGTGCAGACTCAATGGGCCGAATGGCCTCCATCTGCACTGTAAATTCTATCATAATCTATGATTAATCGTAGACAAAGGTTTGGCACAGCATCGTGGGCCGAAGGGCCTGTTCTGTGCTGTATTTTTCTATGTTCTATGTTTCCAATCTCAGCACCTAAGTACTTGCTTGGAATCTTCTCCCAACCAATGCTTTTCCTTGTGCTCCTTCCACAAGGATCCACCTCCAGGATTTCTTTCCTGCAGTTCCCTCTCCCAATAGACTGGTGATAATTGGGGATCTCCCTTTTGACATGGATCAATATCCAAGGCCGTGTGAGGGAGGTTTACCCTGCACCAACGCCTGTTCCAATTAGCCAAGGAGGTCTTGATGTTGCACCAAAGACACAAGCAACAGTGTAAAATTCAGAACCAATGGGGTGTTTGCAGGATGTGTGTCATTGCCGCCCAGTAATGTGGTTATAATAAGCTGAGGCCCAGCGAGCAGGCTCACGGCTCACAATTCATTTGACCAATGTTTATTATTAGCAGCGATTCAAGTGGGCAGCTCTCCACCCCCTTCTCAGGGACAATTGGTGATGGGCAATAAATGCTGCCCTCGCCAGCAATGCCCACATCCTGTGAGAGAATAAAATAAACACGGAGAGAGAACTGCAGCGATACATTTCTGCAATAAAACACTTCCTCTTGTGGTGAGCTATTAAACAGTCCGTGCTCACCACTTCCAATTCTTCCAGCATTTGTGTGTTTCAGCCACTTCCCCACCATTTAAATTCCTGTTTTTATAAATGTTAGTGCGATTCTGAAAATACTTTTGTGAAGTGAATGCTGTGACCAGATTAGATGTGAGTGTCAAGGAGCAAAGTGCAGAGTGCTCCATGCCCCAGCTTCAGGCCTCGAGTTAGCAGCTCAAAGATTCAAGGCCTTCTGCAAGAGCGCAGTGGGAAAAGCAGATCCCAGCAGTTTACTCTCCCAGGCTGGAATTTTCCAGGCCCTTTGGCTTCAAGGTGGAAAGGCCGGCAAAAGCCTGCCGCTGGGTTCCGCTGGTGGGTCTGATGTCTTCCTGTTGTCGCGCCCCGTTCCCAATGGGAGGAAAGGGAGCTGGTGGAGACTACTCCTTGAGCCCAGTTGAACCACTTCAGTGGCCAATGAAGGGCCACTTCCTGCCTGTGTGCGGAGGGCACACCATCGCCTGGGGAGACGGGCAGATCAGCCCTGGTGCTCGCCCAGCGGGATACGTGAGGTGCTTTCCCTTTTGGGAATTCCAGCATCCTGCGGAGCGTCGTCTGGGGAATCGGCCGCCCCACAACAACAGTGTTGCCTCCTGTTGGTAACCAGCCCCCTTCTCGTTGGCGCTTGCCTTCCCAGCGCACGCGTCCTCAGAGGTTGAAGGCAGGCGCCCTTCGATGTGCCCTCATCCTCCAGGCACAGGCCCAAAAATAGCCACTGCTGAGCTGCCACCCTCTGATTGGTCAGTCGCTCTTTCGAGCAGGCTGCTAACTTTAATAGAATCACCATCCTGGCAACGACCACATTAAGTGGCTGCCCTCCAGTAAAATGTGGCTCCTGTGTCCCACTGCCCACCCGAACAGAATCATCCCCCAGCCCTGTTTTCAACCCCAGTGACAGGATCCATTATTAAAGATGAGATAGCGGAGTATTGGGAAGTGCATGATAAAATAGGACTGAGTCAGCACGGCTTCGTCAAGGGGAGGTCGTGCCTGACAAATCAGTTAGAGTTTTTGAGGATATAACAGGGAAGTTAGACAAAGGAGAGCCAGTGGATGTGATCTATTTTCATTTCCAGAAGTGAGGCTGTTGCCTCATAGGAGGCTGCCATATAGGAGGCTGTTGAGGCAGCACGGTAGCACAGTGGTTAGCACTGTCGGTTCACAGCGTCAGGGTTCCAGGTTTGATTCCCGGCTTGGGTCACGGGCTGTGCGGAGTCTGCACGCTCTCCCCATGTCTGCATGGGTTTCTTCCGGGTTCTCCGGCTTCCTCCCACTTGCCCCGAAAGACGTGCTGTTCGGTAATTTGGACATTCTCAATTCTCCCTCTGTGTACCCGAACAGGCGTCGAAATGTGGCGATTAGGGCTTTTCACAGTAACGTCATTGCAATGGAAGCATACTTGTGATAATAAAGATTATTTTTTAAAAATACGTTAAGAGCCCATGGTGTTCAGGGTAAGATACTGCCAGGGACAGAGGATTGGCTGACTGGCAGAAGGCAGAGAGTGGGGATAAAGGGGTCTTTTTCAGGATGCCAGCCGGTGACTAGTGGTGTGCCTCAGGGGTCGGTGCTGGGACCACAACTTTTCACAATATACATTAATGATCTGGAAGAAAGAACTGAAGGCACTGTTGCTAAGTTTGTTGTTGATACAAAGATTTTTTTTTATAATTTAGAGTACCCAATTCATTTTTCCAATTAAGGGGCAATTTAACGTGGCCAATCCACCTACCCTGCACACCTTTGGGTTGTGGGGGTGAAACCCACGCAAACACAGGGAGAATGTGCAAACTCCACACGGACAGTGACCCAGAGCTGGGATTGAACCTGGGACCTCAGCGCCGTGAGGCAGCAGTGCTAACCACTGCGCCACCGTGCTGCCCACAGATGATACAATGATATGCAGAGGGACAGGTAGCATTGTGGAAGCAGGGGCAGATGGATATAATGTGGGAAAGTGTGAGGTTATGCACTTTGATAGGAAGGAGGGAGGTAGAGACTATTTTATCAATGGGAAATCAGAAGCACAAAGGGACTCAGGAGCCAAGTGTAAAATGAGCTAAGTTTAATGGGCAGCTTCAGTCAGCAGTTGAGAAGGCAAATGCAATGTTCACATTCATGTCAAGAGGGCAAGAATACAAGAGCAGAGATGTACTTCTGAGGCTGTATAAGGCTCTAGTCAGACCCCATTTGGAGTATTGTGAGCAGTTGTGGGCCCCATATCTAAGGAAGGATGTGGTGGCCTTGGAAAGGGCCCAGAGGAATGCGGTGTTCTCTGTGATTCTTGTTCTCAGGATGGATGTTGTAATGTTCACAAAGATCACAGAAGCTAAGTTCATTAAAAAAGCGAACATTTATTTACCCTACTTAATTAAGCTTGACCATTTACTCCTGTCGTAAACAATAGTCTAATAATCTACAATCTCCACTCAACTAACACTAGTCTCTCCACTCTATCTATAACTGTACCGTCCTCCCCATCACTGCTCTCTCCAGCTCTCTCCAGAAATCTGTGAGTCAGTGCTTTATATAGTTCTGCATCTAGCTTGACCTAGTGGCTAATTGTGATATGGCAATAACCCTTTGTATTCTGAACATTTCCATAATGTCACATCCCCCTTTCTTTGAGAAAAGAAATGGGTGACATCCTTTCTGACATTAATTTTTACAGACATATTTGAGAATTCTTTCATACAGTTAATGCTTTCAACTCATTTTGCATATCATTATTTCACTTTCAGAGTTCCCGTCGTTAGTGTTTCTACAAATTAAGTCTATTGCGTGGTTTCCTTATTCTTTTCAATCTTCTCAATGCCCTTTCAGTGTCAGAGACATTTTCTATTGTTTGCTCCATTTGTGTAGTCGGTACGGCAGAGTGGTTAGCACTGTTCCTTCACAGTGCCAGGGTCCCAGGTTCGATTCCCGGAGTGAGTCACTGTCTGTGCGGAGTCTGCACGCTCTCCCTATGTCTGCGTGGGTTTCCTCCGGGTGCTCCAGTTTTTTCCCACAAGTCCCGAAAGACGTGCTGTTTGGTGAACATTCTGAATTCTCCCTCAGTGTACCCGAACAGGCACCGGAATGTAGCGACGAGGGGATTTTCAAAGTAACTTCATTGCAGTGTTCATAGATCAGAGAATTTACAGTGCAGAAGGAGGCCATTCGGCCCATCGAGTCTGCACCGGCTCTTGGAAAGAGCACCCTACCCAAGGTCAACGCCGCCACCCTCTCCCCATAACCCAGTAACCCCATAACCCAGTAACCCTACCCAACACTAAGGGCAATTTTTGGACACTAAGGGCAATTTATCATGGCCAATCCACCTAACCTGCACATCTTTGGACGGTGGGAGGAAACCGGAGCACCCGGAGGAAACCCACGCACACACGGGGAGGATGTGCAGACTCCGCACAGACAGTGACCCAAGCTGGAATCGAACCTGGGACCCTGGAGCTGTGAAGCAATTGTGCTATCCACAAGGCTACCGTGCTGCCCAAATGTTAATGTAAGCTTACTGGTGACAATAATAAAGATTATTATACCTGCATGCTTACCTTCAGTGACTGGTGTATGAGGACATCCAGGTCTCATTGCACATTCCCCTCTCCTCATTTATGGCCATTCAGATAATAGTCTGCCTTCTTGTTTTTACTACCGAAGTGGATAACCTCGCATTTCTCCAAATTATATAGCATCTGCCATTCATTTGCCCACTCACTCAACCTGTCCAAATCACACTGAAGTATCTCTGCATCCTCCTCATAGCTCACCCTCCCACCCAACTTGGTGTCAGCTGCAAATTTGTAGATATGACATTTTGTTCCTTCATCTAAATCATTAATATATATTGTGAATAGCTGGGGTCCCAGCACTGATCCCTGCGATACCCCATGAGTCACTCCTTGCCGATTTGATAAAGACCCGTTCGTTCCTAGTCTTTGTTTCCAGTCTGCCAACCAGTTTTGTATCCATCTCGATACTCTATCCCGAATCCCATGCACTTAATTTTACACTAATCTCTTATGCGGGACTTCACCGAAAGCCTTCTGAAAGTCCGAATAAACCACATCCACAGGCTCCCCCCTGTCATCTCTACAAGCTACATCCTCGAAAAATTCTGGTAGATTTGTCAAGCACGATTTCTCTTTCGTAAATCCATGCTGACTCCGTCCGACCCTGCCACAGTTTTCTAAGTGCTCTGCTATAAAATCTTTGATTATGGATCCTAGAATTTTCCCCACTACTGACATCAGGCTTCCTGGTCTATAATTCCCTGTTTTCTCCCTATCTCCTTTTTTAAATAGGGGAGTTACATGAGCTACCCTCCAACCTGCAGGAACTATTGGGGAGTCTATAGAATCCCGGAAGATGACCACCAATGCATCCACTATTTCTAGAGCCACTTCCTTAAGTTCTCTGGGATGTAGATTCTCAGGCCCTGGGGATTTATCAGCCTTCAATCCCATCAATTTCTCCAACAATATTATCTACTAATATTGATCTCCTTCAGTTCCTCCCTGTTACTAAACTCTGCATTCCCCAACATTCCTGGTATCTGATTTGTGTTCTCATTTGTGAAGACAGAACAAAAGTCGGTGTTTAGTTGCTCAGCCATTTCTTTGTCCCCTGTTGTAAATTCTCCTGGTTCTGACTGTAAGGGACCTACATTTGTCTTCACCAATATCTTTCTATTCACACACCTATAGAAACTTTCACAGTCAGTTCTTATGTTCCCCCATGTACTCTATTTTCCCCTTCTTAATCAATCACTTGGTCCTTCTTTGCTGGGAGTGCCCAGAATACGGGAAGGAGAGAGGGTGAGGGAGAGGACTGGAAATCCAAGGATGGAGAGGTATGAATGAGAGAGAGGAAGAAAGAATATTTAATGGATTCTCCCATTAACCCATCCATGGAAACACAGGAAGTGAAGGAAGAGAAACAGAAAACATCTAGAATATAAACATCAAATAACAAGGAAGCGACAGAGAGAGTGCCAATGATAAGGAGCTCACACAGACAGTAAGGTACAGCTCATACCCTATATTGTATTGTGATGAGCTCATTAACTGTTCTGTTACTAATGTGTGAGTAACACACGTTTCCTGATGTCACACTAACTTCTATTGTTCTAGTTTCTGATCTAGACGGGGGTTTTCGAATAGCGACATTTCCCATTCTGCCATCCAAAGTGTAGGTGGGCATCACATTCCCACCAACACCGCACCCATTTCACACTCCATTGAGCACTGATTGGCTGGAGGTGGGACCTCCGCCCCTCACCCGGGAAGAAGTCCCGCCTCAGACAGCTGCTGGCCAATCTGATTGTCTGGCTGGGCCCAGATGCCTGCAGCGCCAGAGGCTGCTGTGGACAGAAGTGGAATTGCATGCAGTCCCTGGGGACGAGGTCCTGGGAAAACAGGTAAAGTGACATTTTCAGAGAATGAAGGTGGGTAGGGTAGGGAAGGTGGAGGGGAGAGTGGAGAGTGGGGGTTTGGAGTGTTGAGTGAGACGTGGGGGTGGGGGAGGTACAGGAATATTCAGCAGCAACCGGTCCCTAAGTGAAGTGCTCCCAATGTTAAAGTTGGCTTCTGATCGAGGCCCCTCCCCACCACGGTACCCTCCCCCAACCTCCCCATTTTCTACCGAGGCCCAAACATATTTGGGCTTCTCCTATTGGTGGGAAATACTCCAATTGAGGCTGGCCGTTAAATGGCCCTTGTGGTCAATAATTGGCTACTTAAGGGCCTGACTTGGGGAAAGGGTGAGCAGCCTGTCCGAGGCTCCCCGGTCCCAGTGTAAAATGGCCGAGAGGTCAGGGTGCGCGGGAACCCAACGGGAAGTCCATTTGTGCTGTTTCACATTCACCCCTCAACTATAAATGCCCCAGTGTGAAAGCCAGGCCCTTATTTGCATGGTCGCATCCTGCTGATTGGCTGGTTGGAGATGTAGTAACACTTCAAACAAAAGTGAGAGAAACAATCGGAAATTACCGGCAAAAACTTCCAGAAACATCTCACACTGCAGACCAGCCAAGAATAAACAATTAAAAATAAACCCAGCCAATCACACAAAACAGTTTCTCCACCATTTTATTTATCAGTATATAATATTTCCTGTGTATACAATCAACATTTTAATATCAAACTCTCAAAAAATATTTCTCCAATAATGTGGATAAATTTATCCCAAGAATTTTTATTCCTGGAATTTCTTTCTTTCCTAATCCTAGTGAATCTGTGACACTGAGCCCACTGCAGGCTGTGTACTGACAGTATTCCCAATGTTCCGATAGGTGACACATTCCAATGAATGGATGATGAAGGAATGGCTGATAGAAACAATCTGGATGGTGTGTGACTGGGAGCTAACTTGGAATTGAAGATGTTGCCACAATGATGCTGCTGCTGTGTTTCTTGGTGGTAGAGAAACCAGGGGAGGGCAGTGTGGCGCAAATAACCTTCAGCGAGCTGCTGCGGTGCATCGTGTAGACCAGCCACCAGAGTGCGCTGCTGGTGGAAATGGGAAACACCACCAACCCCCAGTGAACTGCTCTGTCCCCACCGGTGCCCAGATTCTCAAATGTTGCTGCAGGCTGACCCACCCAGGCAAGGAGCAAGTGTTCAAGTGCACATCTAACATGCCTTTTAGATTGTGAGGAAGCTGTGAGGGGTTAGAAGGTGAACCAGTTGTCCCAGATGAATGGTTGTTAACCAGGTCTAATTGTAGACCAGCATCAGCTTCATCATGAGCAGGGGTGGAGGGCGAGTGTGAAATCATCAGCAAATACCCTCCTTATTGACACAGATCCAGGAGATTATTGAAGCAGCGGAAGATGGCTGAGCCTAGGAGACAACTCTGATGTCCTGGTGTTCTGGTCATTGGCCCTTTGAACACATTTGAATTCCGTTCTGCAAAGGCTCCTTGGCGCTATCATCAGCTGATTTCAAATTGGTCACCAACCCCAGTCCGGCTCCGAAATCTCCAGTGATCTCTGGCCACTCGCCACAGCACCGTGTCCCATTCAAACCCCTTCCCAGGGATCCAGGAGGAGGCAGAGCACAGGTTTCTCTCCATCACCGGGGCCTCTAGAATTGAGCCCAGACTAATCCATACCTCAACAATCTCTCCACAATCCACACTGACACCCAGGAGAAAGGATTAGTCACTGACCAATATTTCACAATTATTAGTCCTTAATACTGCAAAGCAAAATCAACCGTTACAAATACTTCCCTCCATGAAAGGACATGATAAATGCAATGTGCTTTTATGACAGAAATGGTTGTAGCAATATTCACAAAGCAAATAATGTCTTATTAGGCAAATTACAGACTTCATTCCATGAACAATGTTCTCAACACAGTGTCGCATTTGGGCAATTTCAGTCTCTGCAGTAATATCAGGGTCTGAATGTCCAGTAATATCAGGGTGTGAGTGTCCAGTAATATCACGGAGTGAGTGTCCAGTAATATCACTGAGTGAGTGTCCAGTAATATCACGGAGTGAGTGTCCAGTAATATCACGGAGTGAGTGTCCAGTAATATCAGGGAGTGAGTGTCCAGTAATATCAGGGTCTGAGTGTCCAGTAATATCAGGGTCTGAGTGTCCAGTAATATCAGGATCTGAGTGTCCAGTAATATCAGGGTCTGAGTGTCCAGTAATATCAGGATCTGAGTGTCCAGTAATATCAGGATCTGAGTGTCCAGTAATATCAGGATCTGAGTGTCCAGTAATATCAGGGTGTGAGTGTCCAGTAATATCAGGGTGTGAGTGTCCAGTAATATCAGGGTCTGGGAGGGTCTGAGTGTCCAGTAATATCAGGGTCTGAGTGTCCAGCAATATCAGGGTCTGGGAGGGTCTGAGTGTCCAGTAATATCAGGGTCTGAGTGTCCAGTAATATCAGGGTCTGAGTGTCCAGTAATATCAGGGCCTGGGAGGGTCTGAGTGTCCAGTAATATCAGGGTCTGGGATTTACGATCTCACTCTGATATTGTTGAGAGATTGAAGCCGTTGAAATGTGCAGGAAAGGCAGAGATGATTGTGATTGGGTGAGGTTTTGGTGACTGCTGCTTGTCCCACTGGTTAATTGTTGCTGGTTTTGAGGTTTAAGAACGATGAACAACAGCATACTCCGCTGTGCTTTCAGTCAGTGATACTGCCGGCTGCCTGGTGCCTGGGCAATGGAATCGAAGCTCAGCATATTTGCATTCCTCTTCACCTGACTGTAATCCAATAGAAATATTGATCAGTATTTATTTCCACACAGAATGGAAGAATGTCTTTCAACAGATCAAACGGTGGTATTATTATTAATAACTGAATGATTTCTTCTTCTTTGCCTTTCTCACTGGAAGATGCTGACAGGCCGCTGGGATGTGCTTTTTATTGACTCTGGTCGCTCTGCGACAGCTGTGAATTTGTACACAGCAAGATCCCACAAATAACAATGTGACAATGACCAATCAGTTGTCATGTTTTTTTTCGGGATAAATATCACCCAGGACATTAAAGGATGATTCCTTTGCCCATCTTCCAAATAGTCCCAGGGAATATTTTACATTTCATGTCCTTATACCTGAGGGACTGCAGCGGTTCAAGAAGGCAGCTCACCCCCACCTCGTCAATGATAGAATCCCGCTGCCAGCGAACAGCGCGCGGCCGAGGAACACGTGTCTGGGGGGCCCGAGAATCCAGCCCCCAGTGTTGGAATGTCAGTTATTGTTTTTAATGGCATGGTCTGTCTTAATGGCTGCCAAAGAACCCCCCTGGAATTGACAATTAACTCCGACATGTCTCATTCATTCAGCTTTTGATTATTGTTGGAGATTTGGAAAAAAATATTCTCAGAAATGTCTTTTTCACTTTTTCTCTCAGTCTCTTTATCCCTCCTCTCTCTCTTTCTTTTCTCTTTCACTTTATTTGGAATCCTGCACCTGATTTGTTGTGGAATGAAATATTCTTCACAGGCTCTTCTAGATTCCGAGCCTCCAAAGTGTCATTCTCAACGGGAAAAACGGTGTGTATCCTCATGGAATCTTGTGCCTCTCAGAAATAAAAGTGATTGGTGTAGTTACCGGCGTCACTCTGGTGGAGACTCTGAGACTGCCTCACGCCCGGCCAGCCTTGGTGTAAATGATGCTGGCGGGACGTCACGCTGAGTCAAGATTCCGTGAGGGAGGGGTAAGGTCTGGAGAGAGTGCTGGGTAATGGTGTGCTGATGTATTACATAGAACATAGAAAATACAGCACAGAACAGGCCCTTCGGCCCACGATGTTGTGCCGAACCTTTGTCCTAGATTAATCATAGATTATCATTGAATTTACAGTGCAGAAGGAGGCCATTCGGCCCTTTGAGTCTGCACCGGCTCTTGGAAAGAGCACCCTACCCAAACTCAACACCTCCACCCAACACCAAGGGCAATTTGGACATTAAGGGCAATTTATCATTGGCCAATTCACCTAACCCGCACATCTTTGGACTGTGGGAGGAAACCGGAGCACCCGGAGGAAACCCACGCAGACACGGGGAGGACGTGCAGACTCCGCACAGCCAATGACCCAAGCCGGAATCGAACCTGGGACCATGGAGCTGTGAAGCAATTGTGCTATCCACAATGCTACCGTGCTGCCCTCAAGAACAAATAAATCTACACTATATCATTTTACCGTAATCCATGTACCTATCCAATAGCTGCTTGAAGGTCCCTAATGTTTCCGACTCAACTACTTCCACAGGCAGTGCATTCCATGCCCCCACTACTCTCTGGGTAAAGAACCTACCTCTGATACCCCTCCTATATCTTCCACCTTTCACCTTAAATTTATGTCCCCTTGTAATGGTGTGTTCCACCCGGGGAAAAAGTCTCTGACTGTCTACTCTATCTATTCCCCTGATCATCTTATAAACCTCTATCAAGTCGCCCCTCATCCTTCTCCGCTCTAATGAGAAAAGGCCTAGCACCCTCAACCTTTCCTCGTAAGACCTACTCTCCATTCCAGGCAACATCCTGGTAAATCTTCTTTGCACCTTTTCCAGAGCTTCCACATCCTTCCTAAAATGAGGCGATCAGAACTGTACACAGTACTCCAAATGTGGCCTTACCAAAGTTTTGTACAGCTGCATCATCACCTCACGGCTCTTAAATTCAATCCCTCTGTTAATGAACGCGAGCACACCATAGGCCTTCTTCACAGCTCTATCCACTTGAGTGGCAACTTTCAAAGATGTATGAACATAGACCCCAAGATCTCTCTGCTCCTCCACATTGCCAAGAACTCTACCGTTAACCCTGTATTCCGCATTCATATTTGTCCTTCCAAAATGGACAACCTCACACTTTTCAGGGTTAAACTCCATCTGCCACTTCTCAGCCCAGCTCTGCATCCTATCTATGTCTCTTTGCAGCCGACAACAGCCCTCCTTACTATCCACAACTCCACCAATCTTTGTATCGTCTGCAAATTTACTGACCCACCCTTCAACTCCCTCATCCAAGTCATTAATGAAAATCACAAACAGCAGAGGACCCAGAACTGATCCCTGCGGTACGCCACTGGTAACTGGGCTGCAGGCTGAATATTTGCCATCCACCACCACTCTCTGACTTCTATCGGTTAGCCAGTTTGTTATCCAACTGGCCAAATTTCCCACTATCCCATGCCTCCTTACTTTCTGCATAAGCCTACCATGGGGAACTTTATCAAATGCCTTACTAAAATCCATGTACACTACATCCACTGCTTTACCTTCAACCACATGCTTGGTCACCTCCTCAAAGAATTCAATAAGATTTGTAAGGCAAGACCTACCCCTCACAAATCCGTGCTGACTATCCCTAATCAAGCAGTGTCTTTCCAGATGCTCAGAAATCCTATCCTTCAGTACCCTTTCCATTACTTTGCCTACCACCGAAGTAAGACTAACTGGCCTGTAATTCCCAGGGTTATCCCTAGTTCCTTTTTTGAACAGGGGCACGACATTCGCCACTCTCCAATCCCCTGGTACCACCCCTGTTGACAGTGAGGACAAAATGATCATTGCCAACGGCTCTGCAATTTCATCTCTTGCTTCCCATAGAATCCTTGGATATATCCCGTCAGGCCCGGGGGACTTGTCTATCCTCAAGTTTTTCAAAATGCCCAACACATCTTCCTTCCTGACAAGTATTCCCTCGAGCTTACCAATCTGTTTCACACTGTCCTCTCCAACAATATCACCCCTCTCATTTGTAAATACAGAAGAAAAGTGCTCATTCAAGACCTCTCCTACCTCTTCAGACTCAATACACAATCTCCCGCTACTGTCCTTGTTTGGACCTACCCTCGCTCTAGTCATTCTCATATTTCTCACATATTACAGTGAGGTTCCTGATCTCGCACCGTGTGATTCTCACTCCTCCCCCGGCGCGGGGGGGCGGGGGGGGGGGGGGAGATTCCAAACACCAATCACACCGGAGAGAATTACATTTTTCACTTCACTCCAGAGTTTGGGTCCACGGTGATTTTCTCACGGACGGAGAGGCTCAAAAAATCACACCTCAAAAAATCACACCTCAAAAAATCACACCTCAAAAAATCACACCTCAAAAAATCACACCTCAAAAAATCACACCTCAAAAAATCACACCTCAAAAAATCACACCTCAAAAAATCACACCTCAAAAAATCACACCTCAAAAAATCACACCTCAAAAAATCACACCTCAAAAAATCACACCTCAAAAAATCACACCTCAAAAAATCACACCTCAAAAAAATCACACCTCAAAAAAATCACACCTCAAAAAAATCACACCTCAAAAAAATCACACCTCAAAAAAATCACACCTCAAAAAAATCACACCTCAAAAAAATCACACCTCAAAAAAATCACACCTCAAAAAAATCACACCTCAAAAAAATCACACCTCAAAAAATCACACCTCAAAAAATCACACCTCAAAAAATCACACCTCAAAAGATGACAGCTCAAGTTTCAGGTTGGAAACCCACAGAAACTGTCCCCAACTTTAACCTGGTCACATAGAAGGTGCTAGAAACTTTTCAAAAAATATCTGAAAATATAAATAAGCCGTGATGATGCAAGTCGGTGTTTGAGAGAGAGAGAGAGAGGAAGAAAGAGAAATAAAGAGCTTGTGACAAAATGAAGGAGAGAGGGTGGTGGCACGCGTGAGGGAGAGAGCAGTGATGCAAGAGTGGGTGTGTGAGGGTGTATGAGGGTGTGTGTGTGTGAGAGGGTGTGTGTGAGACGGTGTGTGTGAGATAGAGGGTGTGTGTGTGAGAGATGGTGTGTGTGTGGGATAGAGGGTGTGTGTGTGAGATAGAGGGTGTGTGTGTGAGATAGAGGGTGTGTGTGTGAGATAGAGGGTGTGTGTGTGAGATAGAGGGTGTGTGTGTGAGATAGCGGGTGTGTGTGTGAGATAGCGGGTGTGTGTGTGAGATAGCGGGTGTGTGTGTGAGATAGCGGGTGTGTGTGTGAGATAGAGGGTGTGTGTGTGAGATAGAGGGTGTGTGTGTGAGATAGAGGGTGTGTGTGTGAGATAGAGGGTGTGTGTGTGAGATAGAGGGTGTGTGTGTGAGATAGAGGGTGTGTGTGTGAGATAGAGGGTGTGTTTGAGATAGAGGGTGTGTCTGAGAGTTAGAGGGGGTGTGTGTGAGATAGAGGGTGTGTGTGTGTGAGATAGAGGGTGTGTGTGTGTGAGATAGAGGGTGTGTGTGTGTGAGATAGAGGGTGTGTGTGTGTGAGATAGAGGGTGTGTGTGTGTGAGATAGAGGGTGTGTGTGAGATAGAGGGTGTGTGTGAGATAGAGGGTGTGTGTGAGATAGAGGGTGTGTGTGAGATAGAGGGTGTGTGTGTGGGATAGAGGGTGTGTGTGTGGGATAGAGGGTGTGTGTGTGGGATAGAGGGTGTGTGTGTGGGATAGAGGGTGTGTGTGTGGGATAGAGGGTGTGTGTGTGGGATAGAGGGTGTGTGTGTGAGATAGAGGGTGTGTGTGTGGGATAGAGGGTGTGTGTGTGGGATAGAGGGTGTGTGTGTGGGATAGAGGGTGTGTGTGTGGGATAGAGGGTGTGTGTGTGGGATAGAGGGTGTGTGTGTGGGATAGAGGGTGTGTGTGTGGGATAGAGGGTGTGTGTGTGGGATAGAGGGTGTGTGTGTGGGATAGAGGGTGTGTGTGTGGGATAGAGGGTGTGTGTGTGGGATAGAGGGTGTGTGTGTGGGATAGAGGGTGTGTGTGTGAGATAGAGGGTGTGTGTGTGGGATAGAGGGTGTGTGTGTGAGATAGAGGGTGTGTGTGTGAGATAGAGGGTGTGTGTGTGGGATAGAGGGTGTGTGTGTGGGATAGAGGGTGTGTGTGTGAGATAGAGGGTGTGTGTGTGGGATAGAGGGTGTGTGTGTGGGATAGAGGGTGTGTGTGTGGGATAGAGGGTGTGTGTGTGGGATAGAGGGTGTGTGTGTGGGATAGAGGGTGTGTGTGTGGGATAGAGGGTGTGTGTGTGGGATAGAGGGTGTGTGTGTGGGATAGAGGGTGTGTGTGTGAGATAGAGGGTGTGTGTGTGAGATAGAGGGTGTGTGTGTGAGATAGAGGGTGTGTGTGTGAGATAGAGGGTGTGTGTGTGGGATAGAGGGTGTGTGTGTGGGATAGAGGGTGTGTGTGTGGGATAGAGGGTGTGTGTGTGGGATAGAGGGTGTGTGTGGGATAGAGGGTGTGTGTGTGGGATAGAGGGTGTGTGTGTGGGATACACTCTGGTGAGGTGGAGACTCTGAGACTGCCTCACGCCCGGCCAGCCTTGGTGGAAATGATGCTGGTGGGACGTCACGCTGAGTCAAGATTCCGTGAGGGAGGGGGTAAGGTCTGGAGAGAGTGCTGGGTAATGATGTGCTGATGTATTACAGTGAGGTTCCTGATCTCACACCGTGTGATTCTCACTCCTCGTGGGGGGGGGGGGGGGGGGGGGGGAGATTCCAAACACCAATCACGCCGGAGAGAATCACATTTTTCACTTCACTCCAGAGTTTGGGTCCACGGTGACTTTCTCACAGACGGAGAGGGGCTCAAAATCACCCCTCAAAAAATCACCCCTCAAAAAATCACCCCTCAAAAAATCACCCCTCAAAAAATCACCCCTCAAAAAATCACGTGCCAAAAAAAATCACCAGTCAAAAAATCACCCCTCAAAAAAATTATCCTCAAAAATCACCCCTCAAAAAAATCACACCTCAAAAAACTATCCTCAAAATATCACACCTCAAAAAATCACCCCTGAAGTTTCAGGTTGGAAACCCACAGAAACTCTGTCCCCAACTTCAACCTGTTCACATGGAAGGTCCTGGAAACTTTTCAAAATATGTCTGAAATATATAAATAAGCAGTGATTATGCAAGTCAGTGAGTGTGTGAGAGAGAGAGAGAGAAAGAGATGGCGACAGAATGATGGAGAGCGGGTGGTGGCACGCGTGAGGGAGAGGGCGGCAATGCGAGAGTGGGTGTATGAGGGTGTGTGTGTGTGTGTGTGTGTGTGAGGATGTGTGTCTGTGTGTGTGTGAGAAGGTGTGTGTGTGCGTGAGAGTGAGTGTGAAAGCGTGTGTGTGAGAGAGTGTGAGTGTGTGTGAGTGTGAGAGAGTGTGTGTGAGTGTGTGAGAGAGAGTGTGTGTGAGTGTGTCTATATGAGTGTGTGTGATGGTGTGGGCAGTTGTGAAACTTCCTCCCCAGGTTTAAATTAACCTTCTGAGTTACTGTTAACTCCAGTTTTCTGCAGTTTATCAGTAAATTGGTTCACAGAACCCAATGGATTTGAAAAATATGCCACCAGCAACTTTAAAAATAATTGAAAACACGTTGTGCAGACAGACAGGTGGAGCGGGGAAATCAGAGCAGGTTGTCTATCACTCTCCTGTCTGGAACAGAAGGATTGATTTGTAAACTTACAGTAACATTCAAACTCCTCCTCTTTAATTGATGTGGTGCCTATTTTGGGAAATGGCAGCAAATCTAAAATGCAGCAAAGAACAGCAGCTAAGTCCCATTTCCATTTCCTTACTGGTGCACGATCAATGACCACTAAAGCGAGGTTGTAGTCCAACTGAAGACTTTAATAAGCGAGATGTTTCCCCCAGCAGCTCAGGTACAGAGTGAAGGCTGCTGAGGCGGCACGGGCTCTTATACCCCGCCTCGCAGGGCGGAGCTATCACACATTCTAACCAATAGAAAGCATACAGTTTCCACCAATGGTGCTTTAGCCTATCAGGTACCGTAATACCTATAATACCACACTTACCAAAAGAGCAGAAGGAGTTTCTTGAACCTCTTGATTGCTGCTCCGTGTTTTATCTGAAAGAAAACACAAAGATGTTTCTTCAGAATAAATCCATGTAAAGGCCGACCTCAGGAAACTTGGAATGACAGCAAATGAAAATTCCGGAGTGACTTAGGCAGTTTTCCCGGGAGACATGAGGCCTCCTCTCCGTTATAAAGTTCATCAGAGAAATCAGCAACTCACAGAACAGGAGGAGGCCATTCGGCCCATTGAACCTGTGCTGGTTCTTTCAAGGGCCATTGTGCCCAATCCCACATTCCTGCTTTTTATCCGGAATCCTGTAAATTCCTGAGACACACACAGAAACATGGAAAATAGAAGCAGGAGGAGGCCATTCGGCCCTTCGAGCCTGCTCCCCCATTCATTATGATCATGGCTGATCATCAAGTTCAATACCCTGATCCCACCTTCCCCCCCATATCCCTGGATTCCTTTATCCCCAAGAGCGAAATCTAATTCCTTCTTTAAATTACACAATGTTTTGACCTCAACTATGTTAGCCGTTTAGCTGCTGTTGTATAGTCAAAAGTTCTGCTCCTTTTCCACAAACACCTTTAATTTACTTCAACAGACTCTGCACAAAACTCTAACATCACATCACCTGACACAAAGGCCACCTGAAGCCTCTTTACATAATCAGTGTCAATTATTGGATACTTAACATAAATGAGACAACTAATTGGAATGTCTCTTAACCCATTACTTAACAAACTACTTTCTGTGGTAGCGAATTCCACAGATTCACCACTCTCTGGGTGAAGAAATTTCTCCTCACCTCAGTCCTAAAAGGTTTACCCCTTATCCTCAAACTATGACCCCTAGTTCTGGACTCTCCCACCATCGGGAACATTCTTTCTGAATCTACCCTGTCTAATCCTGTTAGAATGTTGTAAGTTTCTGAGAGATTCCCTCTCACTCTTCTAAACTCCAATGAATATAATCCTAACCCACTTAGTCTCTCCTCATAGGACAGTCCCACCATCCAGGATTCAGCCTGGTAAACCTTCGCTGCTCTCCCTCCACAGCAAGTACCTGCCCAACTCTCTTCTAAGATGATTTCTGGAATCAGCTTCCTCCACATTTTCCAGGCGAACGTTTCAGATCCCGACAATTCTCTGAGTTAAAAACATTTCTCTCCATCTCCCCTCTCGATCTTTACCCAATGTTTTTAAATCTCTGATCTCTAGTTGTTAACCCACTCGCCAGAGCAAATAGTTTTTCTCTCTCGATTCAATCAAAAACTCTCACATCAAACTAATCGGTCAACTCTTAACCATCTCTATTCCCAGGAATTGCTCTGAGAACTGACAATGTGATCACTCTACAAGGATATTCCAGACGCTGGTGAAATATAGGAGGCCGTTCCGTGGACTTTCTATGTCTGAAAGTTTATCTTTTTGGGGTCACTCGATGTAACATTGCCACCCTGAGGGTATGTCTCACACTCTGCAGCTACAGGGCTGGGGACAGCCTCCAACCATCTTCATTCTGTCCGATGTAACTTTACTGCAATTAACGGTAATCTTTGCAAATCAGACAAATAAATTGGTCAAATTATTAGCATGTTAATTACTTCCCAAAACTAACAGCATCAAAGGGGTATCTGGGATCGAGCGTAATTCCCGGTGAGCGTTGCAACAATGGTTGAATTAGTTTACTCACCGTCCACTGTTGCATACACAGGGTTCTGGTCTTCATCAGGGATCCTAAAGAAATGCCACACATTAGCTTCATTGCAGCGTTACTGCAGAACAACAGGTCACACTCTTGGCGGAGACGGAGTTCAGATTTTCCAACATGGGCCTTTGATTCCAGTTTTTAAGGACGATGACACGGATGAGCCAGATATCCGGAATCATTTCCTAACTAAGCAGAATTTGCTGTCCAATGAAGAAAGGAATCTAACCTCTCTTCATAACTTCAACGTTCCATCCCAGGCAACATCCTGGTGAATCTCCTCTGCACCCCCTCCAGTGCAATCACATCCTTCCTATAATGTGACGACCAGAACTGCACATAGTGCTCCAGCTGTGGCCTCACCAAAGTTCTATAAAACTCCAACATGACCTCCCTGCTTTTGTAATCGATGCCCCGATTGATAAAGGCAAGTGTCCCATCTGCCTTTTTCACCCCCCCCTATTAACCTCCCAACTCAATAAACACAAAGCACACTTTGAGAAAGGGCTGGAAACAGTGCGGACTTCTCCTGGGAAATCTGATCCATCTCATTTGTATCAAAGCAATGCAAACTGTGCAGATGTCCATGGTCACACCACCCAAACCAGAGTGGTCAGGATTCCCCTGGGCTCCCAGTGAATCCACAATGAATACTGGGATTTTCCGCTATCTGGGCCATGCACTCACTGCTGTCTCGTTACAACCTGGAAATTTCAACACCCATTTTGCACAATATTCCCTGGAACATTTTAATGTTTTGAATGTTAGTTACGAAACACCGAGACGTCTGTTGTTCACTGACAGTGAAAGTTATATCAGTTTTTGAAGACATGCTCAAGAGCTCTCCACTCCAAGCTGATTAAGCTGTCAGGCGTTAGTGAGGAAACAGGAGAGATTCAAAGAACAAAGAACAAAGAAATGTACAGCACAGGAACAGGCCCTTCGGCCCTCCAAGCCCGTGCCGACCATACTGCCCGACTAAACTACAATCTTCTACACTTCCTGGGTCCGTATCCTTCTATTCCCATCCTATTCATATATTTGTCAAGATGCCCCTTAAATGTCCCTCTCGTCCCTGCCTCCACTACCTCCTCCGGTAGTGAGTTCCAGGCACCCACTACCCTCTGCGTAAAAAACTTGCCTCGTACATCTACTCTAAACTTTGCCCCTCTCACCTTAAACCTATGCCCCCTAGTAATTGACCCCTCTACCCTGGGGAAAAGCCTCTGACTATCCACTCTGTCTATGCCCCTCATAATTTTGTATACCTCTATCAGGTCGCCCCTCAACCTCCTTCGTTCCAGTGAGAACAAACCGAGTTTATTCAATCGCTCCTCATAGCTTATGCCCTCCATACCAGGCAACATTCTGGTAAATCTCTTCTGCACCCTCTCTAAAGCCTCCACATCCTTCTGGTAGTGTGGCGACCAGAATTGAACACCATACTCCAAGTGTGGCCTAACTAAGGTTCTATACAGCTGCAACATGACTTGCCAATTCTTATACTCAATGCCCCGGCCAATGAAGGCAAGCATGCCGTATGCCTTCTTGACTACCTTCTCCACCTGGTGAATTCACTGGGATTGGGTCTGGTGTCAGCAAAACAAATACAAAGAAAGACGGGAGACATTTTTTATCATTAGCAGAACCCAGATTGCAGAGCAATATGATCAAAGGTCTTCAAAATTCTTTAAACTTGGGATAGAAGAGATGGAAGCAGACTTTTACAGGGAGGGTGAAGATTGAGGAGCTCTGGATACAAGGGGACACGGGCACTGAACCAGCACACAGGGCGAGGGGGGCAATTATCCAGCACTAATGTCCGAAGGGCGAGGTTTAGTGCTTCAACTGTTAAAACCATCCTGGCTCTCAGCAGCAGCAGTTAGGTGCCTGTTGGTCAATACTGGGGTGGTTGTGATGCCAGGACAGTTGGAGATGACTGGCACCAGTCAAGCACTGGCACATGTGTTGGTCTCAACAGTAGCAGGTCACACACTTGAACGATAGGCTGCAAGGGGAATGTGGCTCCTCACTAAAAGCAGCAAGTTATAAAATAATCACCCCGTGCAGTAACAGTATCAGACACAAGACGAGTCATATTTACCCTTGTGTGGAGTTCTTTGCAGAGTGCAACCTCTTTTTTACAAGATAACGTGTGAGCAGAGCGAAGCAGAAAAAGACAACAAAGGCCAGGATTATACCCGTGCTTAAAACAATCGCATCTGCTGTCCCGGGATTCTGGTCGGATGATTGTTCTGTAAAGTATCAGAATGTTACACACACGGCAGCTTCAGTATATTCAGCTTCAGATATTAGTTCAGCCTCAATCAGAATATTACATCCAGTTCTGGGAATCGCACATTAGGAAGGATGTGAAGGTATCGGAGAGAGAGCAGCAAAGATTCAAAACAATGGATCCAGGGATGAGGGACTTCAGTTCCGGGGATATATTGGAGAAGTTGGACCATTCTCCTTGGAGAGAAGAAGGATCAGAGGATGTTTGATAGAGATGTTCAAAATCACTGGAGTTCTGACCAGAGCAGACAGGGAGAAACTGTTCCCCTTTCTGAATAGATTAAGACAGAGGGCAAAAAAATAATTTGCAAAAAAGGCAAATGCAAAATGAAGAAAAAACTTCTTCCACACAGCGAGTGGTTAGGATCCGGAATGTACTGTCTGTGAGTGTGGTGGAGACAGATTCACACAGCGAGTGGTTAGGATCTGGAATGTTCTGTCTGAGAGTGTGGTGGAGACAGATTCAAATAGCGAGTGGTTAGGATCCGGAATGTTCTGTCTGAGAGTGCGGTGGAGGCAGATTCACACAACGAGTGGTTAGGATCCGGAATGTACTGTCTGTGAGTGTGGTGGAGACAGATTCACACAGCGAGTGGTTAGGATCCGGAATGTACTGTCTGCGAGTGCGGTGGAGATAGATTCACACAACGAGTGGTTAGGATCCGGAATATTCTGTCTGTGAGTGTGGTGGAGACAGATTCACACAGCGAGTGGTTAGGATCCGGAAAGTTCTGTCTGAGAGTGTGGTGGCGACAGATTCACACAGCAAGTGGTTAGGATCTGGAATGTTCTCTCTGAGAGTGTGGTGGAAACAGATTCACACAGCGAGTGGTTAGGATCTGGAATGTACTGTCTGAGAGTGTGGTGGAGGCAGATTCACACAGCGAGTGGTTAGGATCCGGAATGTTCTGTCTGAGAGTGTGGTGGAGACAGATTCACACAGCGAGTGGTTAGGATCTGGAATGTACTGTCTGAGAGTGTGGTGGAGACAGATTGACACAGCGAGTGGTTAGGATCTGGACTGCACTGTCTGAGAGTGTGACGGAGACCGATTCACACAGCGAGTGGTTAGGATCCGGATTGTTCTGTCTGAGAGTGTGGTGGAGACAGATTCACACAGCGAGTGTTTACGATCTGGAATGTACTGTCTGAGAGTGTGGTGGAGATAGATTCACACAGCGAGCGGTGAGGGACAGACAGAGTCAGGTACAGAGAAGATGCCAAGGAGTGTTGACCAAGTTGGAGGGAAGTACCAGGGGCAGTCTGTTAACCACCCATGGTGGGGACTTCAAACCTGTTCAACCACCAAAACCACCTCCTTCTCAACTAAACCCTCAGATTCTGTCTCAGTTAGAGACTGGGGGACAATGCATGTTGGCCATGTTACAGAAACAGGTAAAACTGTTGTGGCCCACGGAATGCCAAGGAGAGTGTGAGCGGAGAAGTCTCCGGCCGCGTTGGATGACGAATCGGTGCCGGCCAACCCAGATTTTTCCAAACTGCAGAGCTGAGCAGAATCCTCTTGAATCTCTCCCCCAGAAGAGGGGGATTCTCTCCATCAAATCTCAGCTTGAACCCCCTTCAGGTACACAGAGCAGTTAGTGAGTACTCAAAACCTGAATATAGAGCTGGGGAGGGGGATCTTTCCGGTTCCTCTTACATTAAAAGTACCAGACCTCTCAAAGGCCTCAGGAAAATGCTGCTCTAATATTCTGTGTAACTGAGACAAGTTGTTGGTGAGTCTGCTGAAGCTGACCACATATCAGAAACTCAGCAGGTTTGAAGTGCATCTTCCGTGGGTAACGCTCAGCTCAACACAAGTTGAAGCCTGTCCCCAGAGGGTATCCCATAGCGTGAGAATCTGGCCTGAATGGTCCAGCTTGAGGGTCCAAACCATCCGATGGTTCAACACCTTGCATTCTGAAGAGATCACTGCCTACAAAGACCTCAACCTCAGCAGCAAGGATCCTCAAATATCTCACACCTAGTTTAATCCCCATCATTTTGATCCTTTCCCTTCCCCCCTGTGTGTCTGTCTTGTGTGTATGTGGGTGGCGGGTGGGGCGGTGTTTGGGGAATAGTTAGACAAGTAGATCAGTGTTACATTATTTCCATTATCTGTTCACCTTTTACTCTTTTTATAAATAAACAGTTCTAATGTTTTACTTTCAAATCTGGTGCCTGTAACTCATTGGAGAAGTCAAGGGTCAAAGATCTGAGGAAAATACACAAATGACTGGTTAATTCACTTATGTTGGGACTCTGGGATCTGTGTGGCTGGAACTGACCGTGCGCTGGCCCAGGGTGTCGTAACAAAATGTATCGCCGTCCCTTCACTGTCGCTGGGTCACAATCCTGGAACTCCCTCCCTAACAGCAGTACCTACACCACATGGAGTGCAGCGGGTCAAGAAGGCAGCTCACCACCACCTTCTCCAGGGCAGTTAGGGATGGCATCTTGCCAATAAAGTATGAATATAAAACAAAACAGCTCGAGGCACCACATTGGCAAAAACCCGAGTAAACAAAGGAGTCAAAGAATTTAAGTTCAGGAAGATAAGTTCAAGAAGATTCTATCTGTGAGTAAAACCACATGAGAATCATGGAAACTGTACTTACTGGTTACATTCAGCTGTGATCCATTCCCACTGATATCTCCCCACACGGAGCAGTAATAGACGGCAGTGTCACTGGGCTGCACGTTGCTGATTGTCAGGATGAAGGTTTTATTGGACGTGTCTCGGGAAGGATGGAAACGCTCAGTGAAACCTGGACTCCATTGTGTGTTGTTCTTTATATCATGTGTTAAAACCCTCTCCATATCTTTCCCTGGCAGCTCCCGGTTCCAGTGAACATCGGTGTGTGTCACTGCGGCGTTCCGCATGGTGCACTGTAACCGTGCAGTCTGACCCTCTGGGACACGTTCCAGACTCGGAGACTGGATAAGGACTGGAGCATTCGCACCTTTAAGAGAAAAATATCAACAAGTTAAACACCAGTCTGAAGGTTCCAAAGTGTTTAAAGGGAATGTTCGGTGTTAAAAAGCGAGAACCAGATTCTAAGACTGAAACGATGGGCTGATTCATTGAAATAAAGCAAAATATATTTGTGTGAGTAAATTAAAAATCAGTTGCTTGGTTGTTTAGGATTGAATCTTGTCAAAAACAGACACATTGTTGAAGTTTTTCATTTTGTACTCATTGAGAAAAACACAGGAATGTTTAATTTCAAAGAATCATAATTTATTCTACTGGGGAAATGGTGCCAATGGGCGGCACTGTAGCACAGTGGTTGGCACTATTGCTTCACTTCTCTCGGGTCCCAGGTTTGATTCCCGGCTTGGGTCACTGTCTGTCGGAGTCTGCACATTCTCCCCGTGTCTGCGTGGATTTCCTCCGGGCGCTCCGGTTTCCTCCCACAAGTCCCGAAAGACGTGTTGTTAGGTAATTTGAACATTCTGAATTCTCCCTCTGTGTACGCGAACAGGCGCCGGAATGTGGCGACTAGGGGCTTTTTACAGTAACTTCATTAGTGTTAATGCAAGCCTATTTGTGACAATAAAGATTATTAAAAAAGAAAGTCAAATCTGATTGGCTGAAACGTTGCCATGGAGAATTACCCCGAATTAGAGGCTCCCAAAGCTCCTGTTGAATTGAAAGAAAGGAGCACGGCTTGAACATATTCCTTTTGTTTGCAGACAGCCGGTCTCTGTCTCGCTTTGAGCAAGTGTAAATGAGTCACACATCAGCTCATGGTTAAAAGTATCTGAGTGAAATGTCAATTAGTTGAAACATATTGTTACAACACCCTGGACCAGTGCGCGGTCAATTCCAGCCCCACTTGACCCGGAGTCACAACATGATTGATGTTAACTTTTATTTTACAATACCCGAGGTCTTCAGCTGCCCAATAATTACAGTCACCAGGTTTGAAAATTTAAACATAATTTACTTCTTATTAAAAATAACTATAATTAAATAAGCAACAAATACAACTGGTTAACTATTATGGAATATCTATGTAATATCTAGCACCCCCACCCTTGTGTTCCTTACTTCTGCTCAAATTAAAGGTCATGGACCAAAAAAGGTAGAGACCAAATAATAGAAATAGGAACTGAGGGAACAACAGGAATGCCGCTGGGAATGTGAAGAGGAATAGCAACGTCAGTGAGCAGAGTGATGTGCGTCTGGATGGACGGCAGCTCCTGATTACACCTCCCAGTCTCAGGCTCTCCCCACACCCTGTCCCCACTCATGGAGCCACACATCTCCCAATCCCTCCTCTCACATTCCAGCTCCTCTGCTTCTCTGGTCTCTGCTCCGGTGCTGCAGAAATGTTGCCGGAAAATCCCTAATCCCCTCCCCATCCTGCTCACTGCTTCCCTCGGAATGATCACTTTCCCTGACACTGAATCCTCACAATCATTCTGCCGCTGTGTACAGTCAGCCTCCCCCCCACCCCCACCTCACCCCTCCACCTCACCCCTCACGCCACCCCCCCCCCTCCCAACCTCACCCCCAAACTGAGTGTATCCCGTTCTCCAATCAGGATTCAGTTCCCAACACTGAGGAAAATAATGGTTGATCTGGGAGAGCTGCCAGAGCCAAGGCCACGGCCCCACGGCTGCCTCAGCTGTACGGGGCGGGGTGGGGGGCATCGCTGGGATGCCCCAGATCCAGGGGGGAATAGATTGCACACATGTCCACTTGCACACACCGGGTACCACGGAGTTCCCTTCACCAACAAAAAGGGATTCCACTCTCTGAACCTCCAACTTGTGAGCGACCACCACATGGAGATCGTGCTCGTGTGTGCACACTTCCCCGGGAGTGTGCACGACAGCTGCATCCTGGGACAGTCAGACATCCCCGACATCTTCGAGGGACACCCCAGGGTGAAGGGGTACCTGCTGAGGACCTTTGCTGTTTGGAGGACAGTGTTAATAAGTTTGCAGATGACATGAAGTTTGGTGGAATTGTGGCTAGCGATGAGGACTGTCAGAGGATACGGCAGGATATAGATCGTTTGGAGACTTGCGCAGAGAGATGGCAGATTGACTATAATCCGGCTAAATGTGAGGTTATGCTTTTTGGAAGGTTTAAAATATTTGGGAAATATACAGTAAATGCCAGAATCCTTGAGAATATTGACAGGCAGAGGGATCTGGGTGTACAGGTACACAGGTCAGTGGAAGTGGCAAAACAGGTGAAGAAGGTTGTCAAGAAGTCATACGGAATGCTTGCCTTCATCGGTCCGGCAATTGAGCATAAAAATTGGCACGTCATGCTCTAGTTGTATAGAACCTTAGTTAGGCCACTTGGAATACAGTGTTTAATTCTGGTCGTCACACTACCAGAAGGATGTGGAGGGTTTGGAGAGGGTATAGCAGAGGTTTACCAGGATGTTGCCTGGTATGGAGGGCATTAACTATGAGGAGAGGTTGGAGAAACATGGTTTGTTATCACGAGAGCGGCGGAGGTTGAGGGTCAACCTGATAAAAGTCTCCAAAATTATGAGGGGCATGGACAGCGTAAACAGGCAAAAGCTTTGTCCCAGGGTGGGAGAGTCAATTACTGGGGGACACAGGTTTAATGTGCAAGGGGCAAAGTTTTGAGGACATGTGCAAGGGAAGTTTTATTTTACAGAGGGTAGCGGCTGCCTGGAACTCGCTGTCGGAGGAGATGGTGAACTCAGCTACGAAAGTGACGTTTATGGGGCATCTTGACAAATCCATAAATAGGATGGCAATAGAGGGATAAGTCCCCCGGAAGTATAGAAGGTTTCAGAGCGAGGCCAGCAGCGTGGGTTCAATTCCCGTACAGTCTGAGGTTATTCAGGAAGGCCCCGCCTTCCCAACCTTGCCCCTCGCCTGAGGTGTGGTGACCCTCAGGTTAAATCACCACCAGTCAGCTCTCCCCCTCAAAGGGGAAAGCAGCCTGTGGTCATCTGGGACTATGGTAACTTTACAATTACTTACAATGTGGTTAATTCTGTGTTTAAATTAAAGTTTGCTTTACGATAAAAGATGCCTATTGGTCAGACTCACCACTCCTGGGGTGAAATATCCTTTCCTCACAGTTTTATGAATTGTAAATTGTTTGGGGTTTCCTGTCCGGGATCCTAACAAAAGTTGGGGTCTGGTCCGGGACCGTCACAACTCCCCACCATCATTCATGACAGGATGTGAAAAGACAGCTGTGCTTAGATCTGACCGTCTGTCCACTCCTCCCCACACAATCCATGCTCATTTCACACACACATTCTCAGCAACGGAGCCATTTCTTTGTCTCCACTTCCTTACCTTGCAGGTCAGCTGTTCGGGAGAGAGAGGGAGCCAGGACCTTGGAAACAGCGCGGGAGTTTCAAAAAGCGCGGGAGCTGCGAGGCAGAGGGGACAGTTTAAAAGGGCGCGCTGTGGGTGAGGTAAGTACTGCTTAAAAACTTCCTTACCTTGCAGGTCAGCTGTTCGGGAGAGAGATCAGTTTTGGGAGCAGGCCTATTGGCTGACTGTAAATCAGGAAGGATACAAAGGGTGTGGCTGAAGTGCCTATAGAAACAGAGTGCTGAAGGCAAACAGAGTGTATCTGAGTTTGGGTAAGGCTGAGTTCGGGTAAGAGGGGAGTGACAAAAAAAAAAAAAAAAAAAATCAAGTTAATTAAGTAAATTAATTAACTAGTTAAGGGAATTTGGTGCTCACCTGAAGGAGGTGCAGAGAAGCAGACCTGTGAGGGAGTCTCTGGAGCAATTACATCGCAGCCAGCAGGTAAGTGTTTGGCTTGTAACTGGTAAGTGATTTCTCTCTCTTTGACTTTCTCTTAGCTGTGTAGTGTAGTTCAAATTTAATTTAACTTCAGGTTTAAGTCATGGCAGGAGAGCTCAGACCCGTGTCATGCTCCTCTTGTGAGATGTGGCAAGTCAGGGACCCTTCTGGTGTCCCTGACTCCTTCATCTGCAAGAAGTGTGTCCAACTGCAGCTCCTGTTAGACCGCTTGACGGCTCTGGAGCTGCGGATGGACTCACTTTGGAGCATCCGCGATGCTGAGGAAGTTGTGGATAGCACATTCAGTGAGTTGGTCACACCGCAGATTAAAGTTACTGAGGCAGATAGGGAAAGGGTGACCAACAGACAGAGGAGGAGTAGGAAGGCAGTGCAGGGATCCCCTGCGGTCATCTCCCTCCAAAACAGATTTACCGTTTTGGAAACTGTTGGGGGAGATGGCTCACCAGGGGAAGGTGGCAGCAGCCAGGCTCATGGCACCGTGGCTGGCTCTGCTGCACAGAAGGGCGGGAAAAAGAGTGGCAGAGCTATAGTGATAGGGGATTCAATTGTAAGGGGAATAGACAGGCGTTTCTGCGGACGCAAACGAGAATCCAGGTTGGTATGTTGCCTCCCTGGTGCAAGGGTCAAGGATGTCTCGGAGCGGCTGCAGGGCATTCTGGAGGGGGAGGGTGAACAGCCAGCTGTCGTGGTGCATATAGGCACCAACGATATAGGTAAAAAACGGGATGAGGTCCTACAAGCTGAATTTAGGGAGTTAGGAGTTAAACTAAAAAGTAGGACCTCAAAGGTAGTAATCTCAGGATTGCTACCAGTGCCACGTGATAGTCAGAGTAGGAATGACAGGATAGCTAGGATGAATACGTGGCTTGAGAGATGGTGCAAGAGGGAGGGTTTCAAATTCCTGGGACATTGGGACCGATTCTGGGGGAGGTGGGACCTGTACAAATCGGACAGTCTGCATCTGGGTGGGACCGGAACCAATGTTCTCGGGGGGGTGTTTGCTAGTGCAGTTGGGGAGGGTTTAAACTAATGTGCCAGGGGGATGGGAACCGATGTAGGAAGTCAGTGGGGACAGAAACAAAAGGCAGGAAGGGAGAGTGTGTAAAGCATGACCAGAGAAAGCAGGGCAGAGAGCAAGGAAGGTCTACATTAAACTGCATTTATTTCAATGCAAGGGGCCTGACGGGCAAAGCGGATGAACTCAGGGCATGGACGGGCACATGGGACTGGGATATTATAGCTATGACTGAAACATGGCTAAGGGAGGGGCAGGACTGGCAGCTCAATGTTCCGGGGTACAGATGCTATAGAAAGGATAGAACAGGAGGTAAGAGAGGAGGGGGAGTGGCGTTTTTGATTAGGGAGAACATCACGGCAGTACTTAGAGGGGATATATCCGAGGGTTCGCCCACTGAGTCTATATGGGTGGAACTGAAAAATAAGAAGGGAGAGATCACCTTGGTAGGACTGTACTACAGGCCCCCAAATAGTCAGCGGGAAATTGAGGAGCAAATATGTAAGGAGATTACAGATAGCTGCAAGAATAATAGGGTGGTAGTAGTAGGGGACTTTAACTTTCCCAACATTGACTGGGACAGCCATAGCATTAGGGGCTTGGATGGAGGGAAATTTGTTGAGTGTATTCAGGAGGAATTTCTCATTCAGTATGTGGATGGACCGACTAGAGAGGGGGCAAAACTTGATCTCGTCTTGGGAAATAAGGAAGGGCAAGTGATAGAAGTGCTAGTGAGGGATCACTTTGGGACAAGTGACCATAATTCCATTAGTTTTAAGATAGCTATGGAGAATGATAGGTCTGGCCCAAGAGTTAAAATTCTTAATTGGGGCAAGGCCAATTTTGATGGTATCAGACAGGAACTTGCAGAGGTAGATTGGGGGAGACTATTGGCAGACAAAGGGACGGCTTGTAAATGGGAGGCTTTTAAAAATGTGTTAACCAGGGTGCAGGGTAAGCACATTCCCTTTAGAGTGAAGGGCAAGGCTGGTAGAAGTAGGGAACCCTGGATGACTCGAGATATTGAGACTCTGGTCAAAAAGAAGAAGGAGGCATATGACGTACATAAGCAACTGGGATCAAGTAGATCCCTTGAAGAGTATAGAGATTGTCGAAATAGAGTTAAGAGGGAAATCAGGAGGGCAAAAAGGGGACATGAAATTGCTTTGGCAAATAATGCAAGGGAGAATCCAAAGAGATTCTACAGATACATAAAGGGGAAAAGAGTAACTAGGGACAGAGTAGGGCCTCTTAAGGATCAACAAGGGCATCTATGTGCAGAGCCACAAGAGTTGGGTGAGATCCTGAATGAATATTTCTCATCGGTATTCACGGTGGAGAAAGGCATGGAGGTTAGGAAACTAAGGGAAATAAATAGTGATGTCTTGAGAAGTGTGCATATTACAGAGGAGGAGGTGCTGGAAGTCTTAAAGCGCATCAAGGTAGATAAATCCCCGGGACCTGATGAAATGTATCCCAGGATGTTGTGGGAGGCTAGGGAGGAAATTGCGGGTCCCCTAACCGAGATATTTGAATCATCGGCAGCCACAGGTGAGGTGCCTGAAGATTGGAGAGTGGCGAATGTTGTGCCCTTGTTTAAGAAGGGCAGCAGGGAAAAGCCTGGGAACTACAGACCAGTGAGCCTAACGTCTGTAGTAGGTAAGTTGCTAGAAGGTATTCTGAGAGACAGGATCTACCAGCATTTAGAGAGGCAAGGACTGATTCGGGGCAGTCAGCATGGCTTTGTGCGTGGAAAATCATGTCTCACAAATTTGATTGAGTTTTTTGAGGGAGTGACCAAGAAGGTAGATGAGGGCAGTGCAGTAGACGTTGTCTACATGGACTTTAGCAAAGCCTTTGACAAGGTACCGCATGGTAGGTTGTTGCAGAAGGTTAAAGCTCACGGGATCCAGGGTGAGGTTGCCAATTGGATTCAAAATTGGCTGGACAACAGAAGGCAGAGGGTGGGTGTAGAGGGTTGTTTTTCAAACTGGAGGCCTGTGACCAGTGGTGTGCCTCAGGGATCGGTGCTGGGTCCACTGTTATTTGTGATTTATATTAATGATTTGGATGAGAATTTAGGAGGCATGGTTAGTAAGTTTGCAGATGACACCAAGATTGGTGGCACAGTGGATAGTGAAGAAGGTTATCTAGGATTGCAACGGGATCTTGATCAATTAGGCCAGTGGGCCGACGAATGGCAGATGGAGTTTAATTTAGATAAATGTGAGGTGATGCATTTTGGCAGATCGAATCAGGCCAGGACCTACTCAGTTAATGGTATGGCGTTGGGGAGAGTTATAGAACAAAGAGATCTAGGAGTACAGGTTCATAGCTCCTTGAAGGTGGAGTCGCAGGTAGACAGGGTGGTGAAGAAGGCATTCGGCATGCTTGGTTTCATTGGTCAGAACATTGAATATAGGAGTTGGGACGTCTTGTTGAAGTTGTACAAGACATTGGTACGGCCACACTTGGAATACTGTGTGCAGTTCTGGTCACCCTATTATAGAAAGGATATTATTAAACTAGAAAGAGTGCAGAAAAGATTTACTAGGATGTTGCCGGGACTTGATGGTTTGAGTTATAAGGAGAGGCTGGATAGACTGGGACTTTTTTCCCTGGAGCGTAGGAGGCTTAGGGGTGATCTTATAGAGGTCTATAAAATAATGAGGGGCATAGATAAGGTAGATAGTCAACATCTTTTCCCAAAGGTAGGGGAGTCTAAAACTAGAGGGCATAGGTTTAAGGTGAGAGGGGAGAGATTCAGAAGGGCCCAGAGGGGCAATTTCTTCACTCAGAGGGTAGTGAGTGTCTGGAATGGGCTGCCAGAGGTAGTAGTAGAAGCGGGTACAATTGTGTCTTTCAAAAAGCATTTAGATGGTTACATGGGTAAGATGGGTATAGATGGTTATGGGCCAAGTGCGGGCAACTGGGACTAGCTTAATGGTAAAAACTGGGCGGCATGGACTGGTTGGGCCGAAGGGCCTGTTTCCATGCTGTAAACTTCTATGATTCTATGATTCTAATCAAACCATCCATTCGACTGACTCTTGCTGTTTGCAATTGGGAGCCACCTCCTGCCCACTCCCAGCTCCTGATCCTGCAATCAGTCTTCACTCTCACCCACAACACTGGCACTCCACTGATCAACATCATAACTGATATCTGTGTGAATGTGATGGGCACTGTCTATCCCTCCTCAGAATCTTTCACCTCTCCACTCTGTTTAACACCACTGAGCACAGGTTCCTGTTTAAAAGTCTCCAATCCACATTCCAGCCCCTGGCACTGCTCTCTCACGGTCCCACTCCTGCTGCTCACATCATCCACATTATATCAGCACCAAAGGATTTCTCCTCCAGTGTCTGAATGATCGCCTCTGCTGTGTCCCCAGGGCACCATCCCTGGCTCCCTCCTCATCCTCATTTCACCCTCAGAAACCTGGTCAACATTCCCAACTTCACCATCACACAGATCAGTCTCTCCACCTCCTCCATTGATCCCAATGTTCTTTCCACTCTCTCCAAATGTCTGTCCAACATTCGGACTCGGCTAAGACAAAGTTTCTCTGCAGCTCAGTAAACAGCCACACGGCACTAACCTCCCCAGACACCCCCTCAGGATAAAGCCAGAGATGTGGAACTTTGGGGAATTGCTGAAGCTGAGCTCAGCTTCTTCCCCAAAATGAACCCATCAGTAAGATCACTTTACATCACCTCCTAGCTCCTCATCATCACAAACTCATCTCCAATTCACTCATCTGGAAGAGGTTATTGCTGTGGGTAATTGGAATGAAAACTCTACTCACTGGTTACATTCAGCCGGCTTCCACTCCCATAGACCCTTCCCCACACTGAGCAGTAATAGACGGCAGTGTCACTGGGCTGCACGTTGCTGATTGTCAGGATGTAGATGTTGGAGTCGATGTGGAAGGCAGGAAACGCTTAGAGAAACTTGAATACCGGCCTACATGATTACCTGTATTAAGTGCTAAAATCAACTCCCACTGTTTCCCTGGCAGCTCCCGGTACCAATAAACGTTTGTGTATTTCACTTTGGCATTCCGCATGGTGCACTGGAACCGTGCAGTCTGACCCTCTGTGACACGTTCCAGACTCGGAGACTGGATAAGGACTGGATCAGTCGCACCTTTAAGAGAAAAACAAATTCAGTGAGTTAAATTCTGAGCTGAAAGTTTCCTGTGAGTATTTAAAGGGACAGTCCAGGCAGTAGAAGTTCTGTGTTAAAGAGAGGAAACAGCTTCTGAGACTGAGCTAGTTGTGTTAGTTTGTGAATGATTTCTATCCTGGGGGTTACTCTGTGCTGATCTCAGCAGTACAGATGTGTTGATATAATTGTGAAATGCAATATTGTTCTCACACTGTGGAACAGCTCTCTCAAACACACTGACCTTTCCCAGTTAGAGTCTAAATGAATTCCTGGCATGTGAGTGTCGCTGGCTAAGCCAGCTTTTATTACCCATCCCTAATTGCCCTGAAGGAGGCGGTGGTGAGCTGCCTTCTTGAACTGCTGCAGTCCATGGAGATTGGAGTTATCTTTACTGAACCAATAGTGGGAGAGTGTTTCTCACAATAGGAAGTAGGTTTGGGAATTAGAATGGGAAGTGTCTGCAACATTCGAAGAGGCAGTCAGACATTTAAAGGGACAGGACCGCTCCACGGATCAACAGAGCCACAGCCTATTGGGTTTGTGAAAACTGAGGCCTCTCCCCAGGTTAGGGTCCGGGGGGTCAGATTGGGAGAATGGTGTCTCTATCCCTCCATTCCTCAGGTACAGGATCTTTACCAGCTGCTACTGCCATCTTCAACACAGAGGGCATGGGAGTGGGGGTAACTGAGAGAGACTGGAAATAAACCTGAGGGAGCCAAACCCTGTCCCTCCAACTGACATTTTTAATATTGGTAAAGGGCACGGAGCCAGTGGTGGTCCCAGGAGAGGCAAATTGTGGGAAACACAGCTCAGGTAGTGAGTGAGCCAGTGTGTCTCTCTGGAAGGTGTTGGGTGGCACAGTGGTTAGCACTGCTGCGTCACTCCGCCAGGGACTCTGGTTCAATTTCAGCCTCGTGTGACTGTGAGGAGTTTGTACATTCTCCCCGTGTCTGCGTGGGTTTCCTCCGGGAGCTCCGGGTTCCTCCCACAGTCCAGAGATGTGCAGGTTAGGTGGTTTGGCCATGTGCGGGGATACCGGGATAGGACAGGGATAGGGTGGGGGAGTGAGCCTGGCTGCAGTGCTCTGTCACTCAGACTCCGTTGGGCCGAATGGCCTCCTTCTGCACTGTAGGGATTCTATGATCCCTCTCCCATCCCAACCGGGGAGAGTTTGGTGACGGGAGGGAGCAGAGAATCCAGCAGGAGAGGAAAAGCCGGAAACCCCCGGGTATAAAAAAGTTTGTAATTCCCCTGAAGGCGGATTATTCGTGGCTCAGTTATCCTGCTGCCTGGTGGTGTGATTGCAATTTGCAACCATTTGCATCTCATGAATATTCAATTTAACAGCAGCTCGTCAATATCCCATCAGGCCTTCCTATCGTGCATCACACCAGCGGGAAATCATGTCGGACTCGAACCCGATTGAAAAAGAGAAGCATGAACGAGATGGACCTCAGTTCACTCGAGATGTTGAGGTGAGTAACACACAGATCCTGCCCACCATAGCGCTGCGTCACTCCTGTTACACTCAGCACCTCTCTGCTGAGGCCACTAGTTTGTGCCCTTTAGTTGTTGGGTTGGGTTACTGCGTTCTGGGGATGGGGTGGAGATCTGGGCTTCAGCGGGGTGCTCTTTCAAAGAGCCTGTACAGACTCAATGGGCTGAATGGCCTCCTTCTGCACTGTAAATTATCTCGCTCCAAGCAGAGCTGGTCTTTATGGACAGAATGTGCTGTGGGACCCATGGACCCTCCACTCCAATGGACCCCTGTCTCTTGGACCTGTCCACACACCAGCCCCTAAGCATGGAGATGATTGGTGCACTCGGTGACCCTCTCCACTCCACAACCGGGTGCCACCCTGCTGTCAGGGTAACACACGGCCCACCCAATGAGACACCCATAGGTGACCCCTTTGAGGAAGAGGCCAGGGGCCACAGAGCCTGTCGCTGACACGGATTGCAGCAGCCACCGGTACCCCTGTTGACAGGGACGGGTGGTGTGTGGTGAAGATAGAGACTCATCAGTGCCACTCTCTGATTGGGACAGGGGAGCAATGAGGATGGCAACATATCGGGGGGGTGGGGGCTGAGGGGGGGATTGGGGGTGTGTGTGGTGAGGGTGATGCTGAAGTACAACTCGGGGTCACCGTGTAACTTGGTGGCTTTTGATGGACAAGGGAACGCCCATCCTGCTGACACAGGGTTACACAGTTAGCCCAGTCAGCTCTCACAGAGGTTGAGGCTGAGGGGGTTCCAGAGTACGAGGACGTTAGGAACAGAGAACTGATGGGAATGATGGGACATCCTCACAGACCTCCGGATGAGGAATGGTCCTTGGTTCATCAGATTGTGGTACCGCCGAAATTCGTAGGGAAATATGGCGAGTAGGTCATGGGATTACATTGGTAGGACATGTGGGAATTCGTAACACTCAGGAATCAGTCCTGATCAGGACTGCATGAGGATGGAGGGAAATTCTGTAGAACCTGTTATAACTGCCAGGTAACAGGTAAACCACAAGATGTGACTAAACCAGCACCTTTAATACCCATATCAGTGTTTGAAGAACCATTTAGTCAGGTGTCGGTAGATTGTGTAGGACCATTGCCTCAAATGAAGGCAGGGAATCAGTACATTCTTACAGTCATGGGCAGGACAACCTAATTTCCATCGGCTAGAACTTTAAGAACAATTACAATCAATGAAATAGTGGAAACGTTGACACAGTTCTTCACAAGCTGAGGCCCACCCTCAGAAGCACAATCTGACCAGGGTTCAAACTCTATGTCTAACATTTTCCAGGTCATAATTCGTAGTTTCGGTATCTGTTGTGACCACAGAGGAGACCAGACGAGAGGCGTAGAGAAACTGGTTATTTATTATTCAAGTAGCTGTTTGGACGATGTGTACAGGTCCCAATCGGGACTTCCCCACTCAGCTCCTAATCGGGCCAAGCTTTTATACACAGTGTCCATTGCTGCGCTGATGGGGCCCCGGCCCCTCAATGGGGAAGCTCGTACTCAACGAGACTCACAGGGAGAGTAATTTGTCCGACCCCATAGGTCTCATGTGGGTCATAACAGTTTCAAACAATTAAAATCAACCATCTATCGTCCACAAACTCAGGAGCTTAGGAGAGATATCACCAATTCTCAAAACCATGATTAGGGCCGATTGCCATGAATATCCAACAGATTACAACAAGGGAGTGGATTTTTTACTATTTGCCCCCAGGGATTCTCTGAGCGAATCTACTGGGTTTAATCAATTTGAATTGGTCAATGGCCATGAAGTACGGGATCCGTTAGAGTTGATGAAAGTGAAGTTTCAAAAACAAAAAGCTGAAACCTCAATGTTGGATTCTGTGTCCATGTTTCTGGAAAGACTCACGGGAGTTTGTCAGGTCGCCCGAGAGCATTGAAAGTTTTTGGAGAAAGAATGACAATGTGGACAGGCAAACGTGCCAGATCCAGAACATTCCGGCTGGAGATGAGGGGCTGGTATTGTTACCTTTGCAGGGTGAGCCTCTGAAAGTTAAATTCAGTGGCCCCAAAAGACAGTTAGCGGGGGGGCGGGGGGGGGGGGGGTGGGGGGGGGGTGAGGTGACTTATCGAATAGATACTCCAGACCGCAACAAGAAGGACCGATTAGACCACATAAATATGTTGAAAAAATACCATCTTAGGGAAGAAGATAAGAAGGTACCAATGTGTCAGGTGGTGAAAGTAGTGGAAGAGAACAGAGATAGTAATAGTGAGGCAGTGGAAGAGAACAGAGATAGTAATAGTGAGGCAGGGGAAGAGGACAGAGATAGTAATAGTGAGACAGTGGAAGAGAACAGAGATAGTAATAGTGAGGCAGGGGAAGAGGACAGAGATAGTAATAGAGAGGCAGGGGAAGAGAACAGAGATAGTAAGAGTGAGGCAGGGGAAGAGGACAGAGATAGTAAGAGTGAGGCAGGGGAAGAGAACAGAGATAGTAATAGTGAGGCAGGGGAAGAGAACAGAGATAGTAATAGTGAGGCAGGGGAGAGAACAGAGATAGTAAGAGTGAGGCAGGGGAAGAGAACAGAGATAGTAATAGTGAGACAGGGGAGAGAACAGAGATAGTAAGAGTGAGGCAGGGGAAGACAACAGAGATAGTAATAGTGAGGCAGGGGAGAGAACAGAGATAGTAAGAGTGAGGCAGGGGAAGAGAACAGAGATAGTAATAGTGAGGCAGGGGAGAGAACAGAGATAGTAAGAGTGAGGCAGGGGAAGAGAACAGAGATAGTAATAGTGAGGCAGGGGAGAGAACAGAGATAGTAAGAGTGAGGCAGGGGAAGAGAACAGAGATAGTAATAGTGAGGCAGGGGAGAGAACAGAGATAGTAAGAGTGAGACAGGGGAAGAGAACAGAGATAGTAAGAGTGAGACAGGGGAGAGAACAGAGATAGTAATAGTGAGGCAGGGGAGAGAACAGAGATAGTAAGAGTGAGGCAGGGGAAGAGAACAGAGATAGTAATAGTGAGACAGGGGGAGAGAACAGAGATAGTAAGAGTGAGACAGGGGAGAGAACAGAGATAGTAATAGTGAGGCAGGGGAAGAGAACAGAGATAGTAATAGTGAGGCAGGGGAGAGAACAGAGATAGTGATAGTGAGGCAGGGGAGAGAACAGAGATAGTAATAGTGAGGCAGGGGAAGAGAACAGAGATAGTAATAGTGAGGCAGGGGAAGAGGACAGAGATAGTAATAGTGAGGCAGGGGAAGAGAACAGAGATAGTAATAGTGAGGCAGGGGAAGAGAACAGAGATAGTAATAGTGAGTCAGGGGAAGAGAACAGAGATAGTAACAGTGAGGCAGGGGAAGAGAACAGAGATAGTAATAGTGAGACAGGGGAAGAGAACAGAGATAGTAACAGTGAGGCAGGGGAAGAGAACAGAGATAGTAATAGTGAGGCAGGGGAAGAGAACAGAGATAGTAAGAGTGAGTCAAAAGAAGAGAACAGAGATAGTAATAGTGAGGCAGGGGAAGAGAACAGAGATAGTAAGAGTGAGACAGGGGAGAGAACAGAGATAGTAAGAGTGAGGCAGGGGAAGAGAACAGAGATAGTAAGAGTGAGACAGGGGAAGAGAACAGAGATAGTAATAGTGAGACAGGGGAAGAGAACAGAGATAGTAATAGTGAGGCAGGGGAAGAGAACAGAGATAGTAATAGTGAGGCAGGGGAAGAGAACAGAGATAGTAATAGTGAGGCAGGGGAAGAGAACAGAGATAGTAATAGTGAGACAGGGGAAGAGAACAGAGATAGGAACAGTGAGGCAGGGGAAGAGAACAGAGACAGTAATAGTGAGACAGGGGAAGAGAACAGAGATAGTAACAGTGAGGCAGGGGAAGAGAACAGAGATAGTAATAGTGAGGCAGGGGAAGAGAACAGAGATAGTAAGAGTGAGTCAGGGGAAGAGAACAGAGATAGTAATAGTGAGGCAGGGGAAGAGAACAGAGATAGTAAGAGTGAGACAGGGGAGAGAACAGAGATAGTAAGAGTGAGGCAGGGGAAGAGAACAGAGATAGTAAGAGTGAGACAGGGGAAGAGAACAGAGATAGTAATAGTGAGGCAGGGGAAGAGAACAGAGATAGTAAGAGTGAGACTGGGGAAGAGAACAGAGACAGTAAGAGTGAGACGGGGGAGAGAACAGAGATAGTAATAGTGAGGCAGGGGAAGAGAACAGAGATAGTAAGAGTGAGGCAGGGGAAGAGGACAGAGATAGTAATAGTGAGGCAGGGGAAGAGAACAGAGATAGTAAGAGTGAGACAGGGGAAGAGAACAGAGATAGTAAGAGTGAGTCAGGGGAAGAGGACAGAGATAGTAAGAGTGAGACAGGGGAAGAGAACAGAGATAGTAAGAGTGAGACAGGGGGAGATAACAGAGATAGTAAGAGTGAGACAGGGAAGAGAACAGAGATAGTAAGAGTGAGACAGGGGAAGAGGACAGAGATAGTAATATTGAGGCAGGGGAAGAGAACAGAGATAGTAAGAGTGAGACAGTGGAAGAGGACAGAGATAGTAAGAGTGAGACGGGGAAGAGAACAGAGATAGTAAGAGTGAGGCAGGGGAAGAGAACAGAGATAGTAATAGTGAGGCAGGGGAGAGAACAGAGATAGTAAGAGTGAGGCAGGGGAAGAGAACAGAGATAGTAATAGTGAGGCAGGGGAAGAGAACAGAAATAGTAATAGTGAGGCAGGGGGAGAGAAAAGAGATAGTAAGAGTGAGACAGGGGAAGAGGACAGAGATAGTAAGAGTGAGGCAGGGGAAGAGAACAGAGATATTAAGAGTGAGACAGGGGAAGAGAACAGAGACAGTAAGAGTGAGACAGGGGAAGAGAACAGAGATAGTAAGAGTGAGACAGGGGAAGAGAACAGAGATAGTAAGAGTGAGACAGGGGAAGAGGACAGAGATAGTAAGAGTGAGACAGGGGAAGAGAACAGAGATAGTAAGAGTGAGACAGGGGGAGATAACAGAGATAGTAAGAGTGAGACAGGGGAAGAGGACAGAGATAGTAAGAGTGAGACAGGGGAAGAGGACAGAGATAGTAAGAGTGAGACAGGGAAGAGAACAGAGATAGTAAGAGTGAGACAGGGGAAGAGGACAGAGATAGTAATATTGAGGCAGGGGAAGAGAACAGAGATAGTAAGAGTGAGACAGTGGAAGAGGACAGAGATAGTAAGAGTGAGACGGGGAAGAGAACAGAGATAGTAAGAGTGAGGCAGGGGAAGAGAACAGAGATAGTAATAGTGAGGCAGGGGAGAGAACAGAGATAGTAAGAGTGAGGCAGGGGAAGAGAACAGAGATAGTAATAGTGAGGCAGGGGAAGAGAACAGAAATAGTAATAGTGAGGCAGGGGGAGAGAAAAGAGATAGTAAGAGTGAGACAGGGGAAGAGGACAGAGATAGTAAGAGTGAGGCAGGGGAAGAGAACAGAGATAGTAAGAGTGAGACAGGGGAAGAGAACAGAGACAGTAAGAGTGAGACAGGGGAAGAGAACAGAGATAGTAAGAGTGAGACAGGGGAAGAGAACAGAGACAGTAAGAGTGAGACAGGGGAGAGAACAGAGATAGTAAGAGTGAGACGGGGGAGATAACAGAGATAGTAATAGAGAGGCAGGGGAAGAGAACAGAGATAGTAAGAGTGAGACAGGGGAAGAGAACAGAGATAGTAAGAGTGAGACAGGGGAAGAGAACAGAGACAGTAAGAGTGAGACAGGGGAAGAGAACAGAGATAGTAAGAGTGAGACAGGGGAAGAGAACAGAGATAGTAAGAGTGAGACAGGGGAAGAGAACAGAGACAGTAAGAGTGAGACAGTGGAGAGAACAGAGATAGTAAGAGTGAGACGGGGGAGAGAACAGAGATAGTAATAGTGAGTCAGGGGAAGAGAACAGAGATAGTAACAGTGAGGCAGGGGAAGAGAACAGAGATAGTAATAGTGAGACAGGTGAAGAGAACAGAGATAGTAACAGTGAGGCAGGGGAAGAGAACAGAGATAGTAATAGTGAGGCAGGGGAAGAGAACAGAGATAGTAAGAGTGAGTCAGGGGAAGAGAACAGAGATAGTAATAGTGAGGCAGGGGAAGAGAACAGAGATAGTAAGAGTGAGACAGGGGAGAGAACAGAGATAGTAAGAGTGAGGCAGGGGAAGAGAACAGAGATAGTAAGAGTGAGACAGGGGAAGAGAACAGAGATAGTAATAGTGAGACAGGGGAAGAGAACAGAGATAGTAATAGTGAGGCAGGGGAAGAGAACAGAGATAGTAATAGTGAGGCAGGGGAAGAGAACAGAGATAGTAATAGTGAGGCAGGGGAAGAGAACAGAGATAGTAATAGTGAGACAGGGGAAGAGAACAGAGATAGTAACAGTGAGGCAGGGGAAGAGAACAGAGACAGTAATAGTGAGACAGGGGAAGAGAACAGAGATAGTAACAGTGAGGCAGGGGAAGAGAACAGAGATAGTAATAGTGAGGCAGGGGAAGAGAACAGAGATAGTAAGAGTGAGTCAGGGGAAGAGAACAGAGATAGTAATAGTGAGGCAGGGGAAGAGAACAGAGATAGTAAGAGTGAGACAGGGGAGAGAACAGAGATAGTAAGAGTGAGGCAGGGGAAGAGAACAGAGATAGTAAGAGTGAGACAGGGGAAGAGAACAGAGATAGTAATAGTGAGGCAGGGGAAGAGAACAGAGATAGTAAGAGTGAGACTGGGGAAGAGAACAGAGACAGTAAGAGTGAGACGGGGGAGAGAACAGAGATAGTAATAGTGAGGCAGGGGAAGAGAACAGAGATAGTAAGAGTGAGGCAGGGGAAGAGGACAGAGATAGTAATAGTGAGGCAGGGGAAGAGAACAGAGATAGTAAGAGTGAGACAGGGGAAGAGAACAGAGATAGTAAGAGTGAGTCAGGGGAAGAGGACAGAGATAGTAAGAGTGAGACAGGGGAAGAGAACAGAGATAGTAAGAGTGAGACAGGGGGAGATAACAGAGATAGTAAGAGTGAGACAGGGAAGAGAACAGAGATAGTAAGAGTGAGACAGGGGAAGAGGACAGAGATAGTAATATTGAGGCAGGGGAAGAGAACAGAGATAGTAAGAGTGAGACAGTGGAAGAGGACAGAGATAGTAAGAGTGAGACGGGGAAGAGAACAGAGATAGTAAGAGTGAGGCAGGGGAAGAGAACAGAGATAGTAATAGTGAGGCAGGGGAGAGAACAGAGATAGTAAGAGTGAGGCAGGGGAAGAGAACAGAGATAGTAATAGTGAGGCAGGGGAAGAGAACAGAAATAGTAATAGTGAGGCAGGGGGAGAGAAAAGAGATAGTAAGAGTGAGACAGGGGAAGAGGACAGAGATAGTAAGAGTGAGGCAGGGGAAGAGAACAGAGATATTAAGAGTGAGACAGGGGAAGAGAACAGAGACAGTAAGAGTGAGACAGGGGAAGAGAACAGAGATAGTAAGAGTGAGACAGGGGAAGAGAACAGAGATAGTAAGAGTGAGACAGGGGAAGAGGACAGAGATAGTAAGAGTGAGACAGGGGAAGAGAACAGAGATAGTAAGAGTGAGACAGGGGGAGATAACAGAGATAGTAAGAGTGAGACAGGGGAAGAGGACAGAGATAGTAAGAGTGAGACAGGAGAAGAGGACAGAGATAGTAAGAGTGAGACAGGGAAGAGAACAGAGATAGTAAGAGTGAGACAGGGGAAGAGGACAGAGATAGTAATATTGAGGCAGGGGAAGAGAACAGAGATAGTAAGAGTGAGACAGTGGAAGAGGACAGAGATAGTAAGAGTGAGACGGGGAAGAGAACAGAGATAGTAAGAGTGAGGCAGGGGAAGAGAACAGAGATAGTAATAGTGAGGCAGGGGAGAGAACAGAGATAGTAAGAGTGAGGCAGGGGAAGAGAACAGAGATAGTAATAGTGAGGCAGGGGAAGAGAACAGAAATAGTAATAGTGAGGCAGGGGGAGAGAAAATAGATAGTAAGAGTGAGACAGGGGAAGAGGACAGAGATAGTAAGAGTGAGGCAGGGGAAGAGAACAGAGATAGTAAGAGTGAGACAGGGGAAGAGAACAGAGACAGTAAGAGTGAGACAGGGGAAGAGAACAGAGATAGTAAGAGTGAGACAGGGGAAGAGAACAGAGACAGTAAGAGTGAGACAGGGGAGAGAACAGAGATAGTAAGAGTGAGACGGGGGAGATAACAGAGATAGTAATAGTGAGGCAGGGGAAGAGAACAGAGATAGTAAGAGTGAGACAGGGGAAGAGAACAGAGATAGTAAGAGTGAGACAGGGGAAGAGAACAGAGACAGTAAGAGTGAGACAGGGGAAGAGAACAGAGATAGTAAGATGTGAGACAGGGGAAGAGAACAGAGATAGTAAGAGTGAGACAGGGGAAGAGAACAGAGACAGTAAGAGTGAGACAGTGGAGAGAACAGAGATAGTAAGAGTGAGACGGGGGAGAGAACAGAGATAGTAATAGTGAGGCAGGGGAAGAGAACAGAGATAGTAAGAGTGAGGCAGGGGAAGAGGACAGAGATAGTAATAGTGAGGCAGGGGAAGAGAACAGAGATAGTAAGAGTGAGACAGGGGAAGAGAACAGAGATAGTAAGAGTGAGTCAGGGGAGAGAACAGAGATAGTAAGAGTGAGACGGGGGAGAGAACAGAGATAGTAAGAGTGAGACAGGGGAAGAGAACAGAGATAGTAAGAGTGAGACAGGGGAGAGAACAGAGATAGTAAGAGTGAGACGGGGGAGAGAACAGAGATAGTAACAGTGAGACAGGGGAGAGAACAGAGATAGTAATAGTGAGGCAGGGGAGAGAACAGAGATAGTAAGACTGAGACAGGGGAAGAGAACAGAGATAGTAAGAGTGAGACAGGGGAGAGAACAGAGATAGTAAGAGTGAGACAGGGGAGAGAACAGAGATAGTAATAGTGAGGCAGGGGAGAGAACAGAGATAGTAAGAGTGAGATAGCGGAAGAGGACAGAGATAGTAACAGTGAGGCAGGGGAAGAGAACAGAGATAGTAAGAGTGAGGCAGGGGAAGAGAACAGAGATAGTAAGAGTGAGACAGGGGAAGAGAACAGAGATAGTAAGAGTGAGACAGGGGAGAGAACAGAGATAGTAAGAGTGAGACAGGGGAAGAGAACAGAGATAGTAAGAGTGAGACAGGGAAGAGAACAGAGATAGTGAGAGTGAGACAGGGGAAGAGAACAGAGATAGTAAGAGTGAGGCAGGGGAAGAGAACATAGATAGTAAGAGTGAGTCACGGGAAGAGAACAGAGATACTAAGAGTGAGGCAGGGGAAGAGAACAGAGATAGTAATAGTGAGGCAGGGGAAGAGACCAGAGATAGTAAGAGTGAGGCAGGGGAAGAGGACAGAGATAGTAAGAGTGAGGCAGGGGAGAGAACAGAGATAGTAAGAGTGAGACAGGGGAAGAGGACAGAGATAGTAAGAGTGAGACAGGGGAAGGGAACAGAGATAGTAAGAGTGAGACAGGGGGAGATAACAGAGATAGTAAGAGTGAGACAGGGGAAGAGGACAGAGATAGTAAGAGTGAGACAGGGGAAGAGGACAGAGATAGTAAGAGTGAGACAGGGAAGAGAACAGAGATAGTAAGAGTGAGACAGGGGAAGAGGACAGAGATAGTAATATTGAGGCAGGGGAAGAGAACAGAGATCGTAAGAGTGAGACAGTGGTAGAGGACAGAGATAGTAAGAGTGAGACGGGGAAGAGAACAGAGATAGTAAGAGTGAGGCAGGGGAAGAGAACAGAGATAGTAATAGTGAGGCAGGGGAGAGAACAGATATAGTAAGAGTGAGGCAGGGGAAGAGAACAGAGATAGTAATAGTGAGGCAGGGGAAGAGAACAGAAATAGTAATAGTGAGGCAGGGGGAGAGAAAAGAGATAGTAAGAGTGAGACAGGGGAAGAGGACAGAGATAGTAAGAGTGAGGCAGGGGAAGAGAACAGAGATAGTAAGAGTGAGACAGGGGAAGAGAACAGAGACAGTAAGAGTGAGACAGGGGAAGAGAACAGAGATAGTAAGAGTGAGACAGGGGAAGAGAACAGAGATAGTAAGAGTGAGACAGGGGAAGAGGACAGAGATAGTAAGAGTGAGACAGGGGAAGAGAACAGAGATAGTAAGAGTGAGACAGGGGGAGATAACAGAGATAGTAAGAGTGAGACAGGGGAAGAGGACAGAGATAGTAAGAGTGAGACAGGGGAAGAGGACAGAGATAGTAAGAGTGAGACAGGGAAGAGAACAGAGATAGTAAGAGTGAGACAGGGGAAGAGGACAGAGATAGTAATATTGAGGCAGGGGAAGAGAACAGAGATAGTAAGAGTGAGACAGTGGAAGAGGACAGAGATAGTAAGAGTGAGACGGGGAAGAGAACAGAGATAGTAAGAGTGAGGCAGGGGAAGAGAACAGAGATAGTAATAGTGAGGCAGGGGAGAGAACAGAGATAGTAAGAGTGAGGCAGGGGAAGAGAACAGAGATAGTAATAGTGAGGCAGGGGAAGAGAACAGAAATAGTAATAGTGAGGCAGGGGGAGAGAAAATAGATAGTAAGAGTGAGACAGGGGAAGAGGACAGAGATAGTAAGAGTGAGGCAGGGGAAGAGAACAGAGATAGTAAGAGTGAGACAGGGGAAGAGAACAGAGACAGTAAGAGTGAGACAGGGGAAGAGAACAGAGATAGTAAGAGTGAGACAGGGGAAGAGAACAGAGACAGTAAGAGTGAGACAGGGGAGAGAACAGAGATAGTAAGAGTGAGACGGGGGAGATAACAGAGATAGTAATAGTGAGGCAGGGGAAGAGAACAGAGATAGTAAGAGTGAGACAGGGGAAGAGAACAGAGATAGTAAGAGTGAGACAGGGGAAGAGAACAGAGACAGTAAGAGTGAGACAGGGGAAGAGAACAGAGATAGTAAGATGTGAGACAGGGGAAGAGAACAGAGATAGTAAGAGTGAGACAGGGGAAGAGAACAGAGACAGTAAGAGTGAGACAGTGGAGAGAACAGAGATAGTAAGAGTGAGACGGGGGAGAGAACAGAGATAGTAATAGTGAGGCAGGGGAAGAGAACAGAGATAGTAAGAGTGAGGCAGGGGAAGAGGACAGAGATAGTAATAGTGAGGCAGGGGAAGAGAACAGAGATAGTAAGAGTGAGACAGGGGAAGAGAACAGAGATAGTAAGAGTGAGTCAGGGGAGAGAACAGAGATAGTAAGAGTGAGACGGGGGAGAGAACAGAGATAGTAAGAGTGAGACAGGGGAAGAGAACAGAGATAGTAAGAGTGAGACAGGGGAGAGAACAGAGATAGTAAGAGTGAGACGGGGGAGAGAACAGAGATAGTAACAGTGAGACAGGGGAGAGAACAGAGATAGTAATAGTGAGGCAGGGGAGAGAACAGAGATAGTAAGACTGAGACAGGGGAAGAGAACAGAGATAGTAAGAGTGAGACAGGGGAGAGAACAGAGATAGTAAGAGTGAGACAGGGGAGAGAACAGAGATAGTAATAGTGAGGCAGGGGAGAGAACAGAGATAGTAAGAGTGAGATAGTGGAAGAGGACAGAGATAGTAAGAGTGAGGCAGGGGAAGAGAACAGAGATAGTAAGAGTGAGGCAGGGGAAGAGAACAGAGATAGTAAGAGTGAGACAGGGGAAGAGAACAGAGATAGTAAGAGTGAGACAGGGGAGAGAACAGAGATAGTAAGAGTGAGACAGGGGAAGAGAACAGAGATAGTAATAGTGAGGCAGGGGAGAGAACAGATATAGTAAGAGTGAGGCAGGGGAAGAGAACAGAGATAGTAATAGTGAGGCAGGGGAAGAGAACAGAAATAGTAATAGTGAGGCAGGGGGAGAGAAAAGAGATAGTAAGAGTGAGACAGGGGAAGAGGACAGAGATAGTAAGAGTGAGGCAGGGGAAGAGAACAGAGATAGTAAGAGTGAGACAGGGGAAGAGAACAGAGACAGTAAGAGTGAGACAGGGGAAGAGAACAGAGATAGTAAGAGTGAGACAGGGGAAGAGAACAGAGACAGTAAGAGTGAGACAGGGGAGAGAACAGAGATAGTAAGAGTGAGACGGGGGAGATCACAGAGATAGTAATAGTGAGGCAGGGGAAGAGAACAGAGATAGTAAGAGTGAGGCAGGGGAAGAGGACAGAGATAGTAATAGTGAGGCAGGGGAAGAGAACAGAGATAGTAAGAGTGAGACAGGGGAAGAGAACAGAGATAGTAAGAGTGAGTCAGGGGAGAGAACAGAGATAGTAAGAGTGAGACGGGGGAGAGAACAGAGATAGTAAGAGTGAGACAGGGGAAGAGAACAGAGATAGTAAGAGTGAGACAGGGGAGAGAACAGAGATAGTAAGAGTGAGACGGGGGAGAGAACAGAGATAGTAAGAGTGAGACAGGGGAGTGAACAGAGATAGTAATAGTGAGGCAGGGGAGAGAACAGAGATAGTAAGACTGAGACAGGGGAAGAGAACAGAGATAGTAAGAGTGAGACAGGGGAGAGAACAGAGATAGTAAGAGTGAGACAGGGGAGAGAACAGAGATAGTAATAGTGAGGCAGGGGAGAGAACAGAGATAGTAAGAGTGAGATAGTGGAAGAGGACAGAGATAGTAAGAGTGAGGCAGGGGAAGAGAACAGAGATAGTAAGAGTGAGGCAGGGGAAGAGAACAGAGATAGTAAGAGTGAGACAGGGGAAGAGAACAGAGATAGTAAGAGTGAGACAGGGGAGCGAACAGAGATAGTAAGAGTGAGACAGGGGAAGAGAACAGAGATAGTAAGAGTGAGACAGGGAAGAGAACAGAGATAGTGAGAGTGAGACAGGGGAAGAGAACAGAGATAGTAAGAGTGAGGCAGGGGAAGAGAACATAGATAGTAAGAGTGAGTCACGGGAAGAGAACAGAGATACTAAGAGTGAGGCAGGGGAAGAGAACAGAGATAGTAATAGTGAGGCAGGGGAAGAGACCAGAGATAGTAAGAGTGAGGCAGGGGAAGAGGACAGAGATAGTAAGAGTGAGGCAGGGGAGAGAACAGAGATAGTAAGAGTGAGACAGGGGAAGAGAACAGAGATAGTAAGAGTGAGGCAGGGGAAGAGAACAGAGATAGTAAGTGTGAGGCAGGGGAAGAGAACAGACATACTAAGAGTGAGGCTGGGGAAGAGAACAGAGATAGTAAGAGTGAGACAGGGGAAGAGGACAGAGATAGTCAGAGTGAGGCAGGGGAAGAGGACAGAGATAGTAATAGTGAGACAGGGGAAGAGAACAGAGATAGTAATAGTGAGGCAGGGGAAGAGACAGAGATAGTAATAGTGAGACAGGGGAAGAGAACAGAGATAGTAAGAGTGAGACAGGGGAAGAGAACAGAGATAGTAACAGTGAGGCAGGGGAAGAGAACAGAGATAGTAATAGTGAGACAGGGGAAGAGAACAGAGATAGTAATAGTGAGGCGGGAAGAGAACATAGATAGTAATAGTGAGGCAGGGGAAGCGAACAGAGATAGTAAGAGTGAGGCAGGGGAGAGAACAGAGATAGTAATAGTGAGGCAGGGGAAGAGAACAGAGATAGTAATAGTGAGGCAGGGGAAGAGAACAGAGATAGTAAGAGTGAGGCAGGGGAAGAGAACAGACATACTAAGAGTGAGGCTGGGGAAGAGAACAGAGATAGTAATAGTGAGGCAGGGGAAGAGAACAGAGATAGTAATAGTGAGACAGGGAAGAGAACAGAGATAGTAAGAGTGAGGCGGGGAAGAGAACAGAGATAGTAATAGTGAGGCAGGGGAAGGGAACAGAGATAGTAAGAGTGAGGCAGGGGAAGAGAACAGAGATAGTAAGAGTGAGGCAGGGGAAGAGAACAGAGATAGTAATAGTGAGACAGGGGAAGTGAACAGAGATAGTAAGAGTGAGGCAGGGGAAGAGAACAGAGATAGTAAGAGTGAGGCAGGGGAAGAGAACAGAGATAGTATGAGTGAGACAGGGGAAGAGAACAGAGATAGTAATAGTGAGGCAGGGAAGAGAACAGAGATAGTAAGAGTAAGACAGGGGAAGAGAACAGAGATAGTAAGAGTGAGGCAGGGGAAGAGAACAGAGATAGTAAGAGTGAGGCAGGGGAAGAGAACAGAGATACTAAGAGTGAGGCAGGGGAAGAGAACAGAGATAGTAAGAGTGAGGCAGGGGAAGAGAACAGAGATAGTAAGCGTGAGACAGGGGAGAGAACAGAGATAGTAAGAGTGAGGCAGGGGAAGAGAACAGAGATAGTAAGAGTGAGACAGCGGAGAGAACAGAGATAGTAATAGTGAGGCAGGGGAAGAGAACAGAGATCGTAATAGTGAGACAGGGGAGAGAACAGAGATAGTAAGAGTGAGACAGGGGGAGATAACAGAGATAGTAAGAGTGAGACAGGGAAGAGAATAGAGATAGTAAGAGTGAGACAGGGGAAGAGGACAGAGATAGTAATATTGAGGCAGGGGAAGAGAACAGAGATAGTAAGAGTGAGACAGTGGAAGAGGACAGAGATAGTAAGAGTGAGACGGGGAAGAGAACAGAGATAGTAAGAGTGAGGCAGGGGAAGAGAACAGAGATAGTAATAGTGAGGCAGGGGAGAGAACAGAGATAGTAAGAGTGAGGCAGGGGAAGAGAACAGAGATAGTAATAGTGAGGCAGGGGAAGAGGACAGAAATAGTAAGAGTGAGGCAGGGGGAGAGAAAAGAGATAGTAAGAGTGAGACAGGGGAAGAGGACAGAGATAGTAAGAGTGAGGCAGGGGAAGAGAACAGAGATAGTAAGAGTGAGGCAGGGGAAGGGGACAGAGATAGTAAGAGTGAGGCAGGGGAAGAGAACATAGATAGTAATAGTGAGACAGGGGTGGAGGTCGACAGTTCACACAGCGACCCTCCGGTGGCACGACTAACGTATACAGTAATACTAGAACAGTTAGAGACTGAGTTTACAAACTTTGGACAAGAGCAACAAAAAGACCTCATGAGGATCCTGCAGAAGAATAGGAAGATTTGTATGGACACAGTGGAGTGCACGACACTAACTGAACATGATACAGACGTAGGTGACTCCAACCCGATAAAACACCATCCATATCGACTGAACCGTCAGAAAGTGGCTCAGAATGAAGCAGAAATCCAACACATGTTGGAGAATCATTTCAGTGAGTGAGTAAGAGTAGCTGGAGTTCGCCGGTCTTGTTAGTCCCCAAGCTGGATGGGACAAACCGGTCTGAATAGACAGCCGGAAAGTCAATGCCATCACCAAAACGGACTTGTATCCCATTCCCGGGTTGGAGGCTGGATCGATAGGATAGGCAGTGCCTTGTGCCTTTGGAAAATAGATTTGTTAAAGGGACATTGGCAGGTTTCTTTAACGCCCAGAGTTAAAGAGACATCGACCTTTGTAACTCCAAGGGGATTGTTCAGTGTAAAGTGATGTTCAGATTTATAAACACACCAGCCACATTTCAGTGACTCAGACATGAAGCAATGACTCGGGGGCCTGACTGTGTGGTCCGTTTGGATGACGGGTAGTTTACACTGACACATGGAAGGAGCTTGTAGGATTGGAGGAGTTATTTAAACGTCTGCAGCTGGCTGATTTAGTCATCAATTTGGGCAAAAGCGAGTCTGCCAAAGCAGAAATGACAGACCTCGGGCACGTTGTGGGACAGGGGAGAGTGGTACCCAGAACGGCCAAGGTGAGGGTGTCACTGGATTTCCCCTTCCCAAATCCCAAAACGAAACGGGACACTATGAGGTTCCTGGGCATGTGTGTGTTCTATAGAAAATTTGTAGCTAACTTTAGACCATGAGAAATAAGAGCAAGAGTAGGCCATTCGGCCCCTCGAGCCTGCTCCACCATCCAAAAGGATCACGGCTGATTCGATATTCTTCACGTAACCCCTGATTCTCTGAATGATTAGGAATCTCTCTAACTCAGTGTTAAATATACACAAGGACTCTGCCCCCATATGTCTCTGTGGCAAAGAGTTCCAAAGGCTCCCAGCCCTCTGAGAGAAGAAATTCCTCCTCAACTCAGTCTTAAATTGCCCCCTTTTATTCTGAGACTCAACCCTCTGGTCCGAGACTCTCCCATGAGGGGACACATCCTCTCCGCATTTACCCTGCCAAGGCACTGAAGAATCCTCTATGTTTCACTGAGATCACCTCTCATTCTTCCAATCTCCAATGAGTAGAGCTCGAACCAGTTTGACCTTTGCTCAGAAGACAGTCCCTCCATACCGGGATCTTCCTGGTGAACCGTCTCCACTGGAATAAAGGCGCTGGATTCTCTGCCGCCTGCCTCCTTCCTCCAAGTCATTAATATAGATTGTAAACAGTGTCGGTCCCAACACTGATCCCTGTGGAACCCACGGGTTACAGGTCACCAACCTGAAAAAGATCCCCTTATCCCCACTCGCTGTTTCCTGCCCATTAGCCAATTCTCTCTCCATGTCAATATACCACCTCCAATACCATGGACTCTTATCTTATAACTTAACCTTGTGTGAGTTACCTTGTGACCACCTTCTGGAAGTCCAACTAAAAACATCTACTGGTTCCCCTCTATTCACAGATTGAGATGTCCTCAAAAACCCCAGTAAATGAGTCAGACACGATTTCCCTTTCATGACGGCAGACTGACGCTGCTGTTTAGATTATTCACTGGAGGCGGTTCAGAGAGGGTTAGGCTAATTGGCCGATAGTTACCCGCTTATTGCTTCCCGACTTTTTGAGTAGAGGAGTCTCATTGGCAGTTTTCCAATCCTCTGATAATTCTCCGCAATCCAAAGATTTTTGGAAATTTACAACCAATGCATCCACTATCTCTGTAGTTGCTTCTTTTAGGATCCTAGGACACAAGCCGTCACGGCCAAGGGACTTATCTGCCTTTTCCCCATTAGTTTGTCTATTACTACTTCTCTAACCATGATGTGGAGATGCCGGCGTTGGACTGGGGTGAGCACAGTACGAAGTCTTACAACACCAGGTTAAAGTCCAACAGGTTTGTTTCGATGTCACTAGCTTTCGGAGCGCTGCTCCTTCCTCAGGTGAATGAAGAGGTCTGTTCCAGAAACACAGATATAGACAAATTCAAAGATGCCAAACAATGCTAGAAATGCGAGCATTAGCAGGTGATTAAATCTTTACAGATCCAGAGATGGGGTAACCCCAGGTTAAAGAGGTGTGAATTGTCTCAAGCCAGGACAGTTGGTAGGATTTCGCAGGCCAGTTGGTGGGGGATGAATGTAATGTGACATGAATCCCAGGTCCCGGTTGAGGCCGCACTCATGTGTGCGGAACTTGGCTATAAGCTTCTGCTCGGCGATTCTGCGTTGTCGTGCGTCCTGAAGGCCGCCTTGGAGAACGCTTACCTGGAGATCAGAGGCTGAATGCCCTTGACTGCTGAAGTGTTCCCCGACTGGAAGGGAACATTCCTGCCTGGTGATTGTTGCGCGATGTCCATTCATTCGTTGTCACAGCGTCTGCATGGTCTCGCCAATGTACCACGCTTCGGGACATCCTTTCCTGCAGCGTATGAGGTAGACAACGTTGGCCGAGTCGCACGAGTATGTACCGCATACCTGGTGGGTGGTGTTCTCACGTGTAATAGTGGTATCCATGTCGATGGTCTGGCACGTCTTGCAGAGATTACCATGACAGGGTTGTGTGGTGTCGTGGTCACTGTTCTGAAGACTGGGTAGTTTGCTGCAAACAATGGTTCGTTTGAGGTTGCGCGATTGTTTGAAGGCAAGTAGTGGGTGTGTGGGGATGACCCACGGCGAAGAATCACTGAAACGACTACACAATGACATTAATAAGTTCCATACAACCATCAGACTCACCATGGACTACTCTCCAAAATCAGTTGCATTCTTGGACACACTCGTCTCCATCAAGGACGGTCACCTCAGCACTTCGCTTTACCGCAAACCCACGGATAACCTCATGATGCTCCACTTCTCCAGCTTCCACCCTAAACACATTAAAGAAGCCATCCCCTATGGACAAGCGCTCCGTATACACAGGATCTGCTCAGACGAGGAGGAGCGTAACAGACATCTACAGACGTTGAAAGATGCCCTCGTACGAATGGGATATGGCACTCGACTCATCGATCGACAGTTCCAACGCGCCACAGCGAAAAACCGGACCGGCCTCCTCAGAAGACAAACATGGGACACAACCGACAGAATACCCTTCGTCGTCCAGTACTTCCCCGGAGTGGAGAAACTACGTCATCTTCTTCACAGCCTTCAACACGTCATTGATGACGATGACCATCTTGCCAAGGTCATCCCCACACCCCCACTACTTGCCTTCAAGCAACCGCGCAACCTCAAACGAACCATTGTTTGCAGCAAACTACCCAGTCTTCAGAACAGTGACCACTTCACCACACAACCCTGTCATGGTAATCTCTGCAAGACGTGCCAGATCATCGACATGGATACCACTATTACACGTGAGAACACCACCCACCAGGTATGCGGTACATACTCGTGCGACTCGGCCAACGTTGTCTACCTCATACGCTGCAGGAAAGGATGGCCCGAAGTGTGGTACATTGGCGAGACCATGCAGATGCTGCGACAACGAATGAACGGACATCGCGCAACAATCACCAGGCAGGAATGTTCCCTTCCAGTCCGGGAACACTTCAGCAGTGAAGGGCATTCAACCTCTGATCTCCAGGTAAGCGTTCTCCAAGGCGGCCTTCAGGACCCGCGACAACGCAGAATCGCCGAGCAGAAACTTATAGCCAAGTTCCGCACACATGAGTGCGGCCTCAACCGGGACCTGGGATTCATGTCACATTACATTCATCCCCCACCATCTGGCCTGCGAAATCCTACCAACTGTCCTGGCTTGAGACAATTCACACCTCTTTAACCTGGGGTTACCCCATCTCTGGATCTGTAAAGATTTAATCACCTGCTAATGCTCGCATTTCTAGCATTGTTTGGCATCTTTGAATTTGTCTATATATGTGTTTCTGGAACAGACCTCTTCATTCACCTGAGGAAGGAGTAGTGCTCCGAAAGCTAGTGACATCGAAACAAACCTGTTGGATTTTAACCTGGTGTTGTAAGACTTCGTACTGTACTTCTCTAACAATGGTAATGGTATTTAATTCCTCCCCCGTATTCTTCAGTATAAATGGGATGTTTGAAGCATCTTCTGCCATAAAGACTGATGCAAAATATCTGTTTAACTCCTCTGTCATTTCCTTGTTCCCATAACTATCTCCCCAGATTCATTTTCTAAGGGGTCTACATTTTGACCTCTCTCTTCCTTTATATATATTTAAAGAAGCTCTTATTGTCAGTTATTTTATATTCCTCGCTAGTTTTCCCTCAGAGTTTATTTTCTCTCTTTATTATCTTTTTAATCCTCCTTTGCTGGATTCTGAATTGATTTCTCCTGAAATGCTTTTTCTTTCAACTTAATACTCTCCTTAACTACCTTGGTTAGCCATGACTGGTTTAATCCTCTCTTCAAATCTTTTCTGTTCACTGTGAGAGTCATGAATTACTGCTTTCAATGTCTGCCACTGCTTGTTTACTGTCTTTCCTGCTAATCTATCCACCCCGTCCACTTTAGCTACCTCTCTCCTCACTTCATTATAATTCCCTTTGTTTAAGTTGAACACACTTGTTTCTGACCCACATTTCTCACTCTCAAACTGAATATTAAATTGTATTGTGTTATGATCACTACTTCCTGGGGGAGCTTTCACTCTGAGATCATTTATTAAACCTGCTGCATTACCCATTACCAGATCCAAGAAAGCCTATTCCCTGATTTGATCCATGACATATTGCTCTCCGAATCTATCCCTAATGTACTCTATGAATTTGTTGCTCTAACTACCCTTTCCAACTTGATTAAAAAGAACAAAGAACAAAGAAAAGTACAGCACAGGAACAGGCAGTTCGGCCCTCCAAGCCTACGTCGACCATGCTGCCCATCGAAACTAAAATCTTCTATAGCTCCGGGATCTGAAGCCCTCTATTCCCATCCTATTCATGTATTTGTCAAGATGCCCCTTAAATGTCACTATCATCCTTCCTTCCACCACCTCCTCCGGCAGCGAGTTCCAGGCACCCACTACCCTCGGTGTAAAAAATTTGCCTTGTACATCTCCTCTAAACCTTGCTCCTCGCGCCTTAAACCTACGTCCCCTAGTAATCGAGCCCTCTACCCTGGGACAAGGTCTCTGACTATCCACTCTGTCTATGCCCCTCATAATTTTGTAGACATCTATCAGGTCGCTCCTCAACCTCCGACGTTCCAGGGAGAACAAACCAAGTTAGTTCAACTTCTCCTCATAGTTAATGCCCTCCATACCAAGCAACATCCTGGTAAATCTCTTCTACACCCTCTCTAAAGCCTCCACATCCTTCTGGTAGTGTGGCGACCAGAATTGAACACTGTATTCCAAGTGGTCTAACTAAGTTTCTATACAGCTGCAACATGACTTGTCAATCTTTATACTCAATGCCCCGGCCAATGAAGGCAAGCATGCCGTATGCCTTCTTGTCTACCTTCTCCACATGTGTTGCCCCTTTCCGTGATCTGTGGACCTGTACAGCTAGACCTTTCTGACTGTCAATACTTTTGAGGGTTCTACCATTCACTGTATATTCCCTACATGTATTAGACCTTCCAAAATGCATTACCTCACATTTGTCCGGATTAAATTCCATCTGCCATCTGTCCGCCCAAGTCTCCAAATTATCTAAATCCTACTGTATCCTCAACAGGCTTCATCACTATCTGCAATTCCACCAACCTTTGTGTCGTCTTTGTGTTACTAATCAGACCAGTTACATTTTCCTCCAAATCAATTATATATACTATGAACAGCAAAAGCCCTAGTAATGAACCCTGCGAAACACCACTCGTCACAGCCCTCCAATCAGAAAAGCACCCTTCCAATTCTACTCTCTGCCTTCTGTGACCTAGCCAGTTCTGTATCCATCTTGCCAGCTCACCTCTGATCCCGTGTGACTTCACCTTTTGTACCAGTCTGCCATGAGGGACCTTGTCAAAGGCCTTACTGAAGTCCATATAGACAACATCCACTGCCCTACCTGCATCAATCATCTTTGTGACCTCCTCGAAAAACTCTATCAAGTTAGTGAGACACGACCTCCGCTTCACAAAACCATGCTGCCTCTCACTAATACGTCCATTTGCTTCCAAATGGGAGTAGATCCTGTCTCGAAGAATACTCTCCAGTAATTTCCCTACCACTGACGGAAGACTCACCAGCCTATAGTTCCCTGAATTATCCTTACTACCCTTCCTAAACAAAGGAACAACATTGGCTATTCTCCAGTCCTCCGAGACATCACCCGAAGACAGTCAGGATCCAAAGATTTCTGTCAAGGCCTCAGCAATTTCCTCTCCAGCCTCCTTCAGTATTCTAGGGTAGATTCCATCAGGCCCTGGGGACTTATCTACCTTAATATTTTTCAAGACGCCAAACACCTCATCTTTTTGGATCTCATTGTGACCCAGGCTATCGACACACCCTTCACCAGACTCAACATCCACCAACTCCTTCTCTTTGATGAATAGTGATGCAAAGTATTCATTTAATCTCTCGCCCATTTCCTCTGGCTCCACACATAGATTGCCTTGCCTGTCCTTCAGTGGGCCAACCCTTTCCCTGGCTACCCGCTTGCTTTTTATGTACGTGCAAAAAGCCTTGGGGTTTTCCTTAACTCTATTTGCCAATGACTTTTTGTGACCTCTTCTAGCCCTCCTGACTCCTTGCTTAAGTTTCTTCCTACATTCCTTATATTCCACACAGGCTTCGTCTGTTCCCAGCCTTCTAGCCCTGACAAATGCCTCCTTTTTCTTTTTGATGAGGCCGGCAATTAACTCAATCAGCATGAAGTTTAAAGTCACACGTTAATAATAATTATAATAATAATAAACTTATAATAATAATAAAAATAATCCTGATTAGCACAGTGGGCTAAATAGCTGGCTTGTAATACAGAACAATGCCAGCAGCGCCGATTCAATTCCCGTACCGGCCTCCCCGAACAGGCGCCGGAATCTGCGACTTGGGACATTTCACAGTAACTTCATTGAAGCCTACTAGTGACAATAAGCGATTATTATTATTATTGTTACAAGAAGGCTTCCATTAACACTGCAATAAAGTTAGTGTGAAAAGCCCCTAGTTGTCACAATCCGGTGCCTGTTCGGGTATACTTAATGAAGAATTCAGAATGTCCAAATTACCTAACAGCACATCTTTCGGGACTTGTGGGAGGAAACCGGAGCACCCGGAGGAAACCCATGCAGACTCGGGGAGAATGTGCAGACTCCGCACAGACTGTGACGAAGCCGGGAATCGAACCTGGGACCTTGTAACTGTGAAGCAACAGTGCTAAGCACTGTGTTACCGTGCCGGCCGTGTGTTTGTGTCATCCGCAAACTTTGAAACTGTCCCCTGCACACCAAGATCTCGATCATTCATGTGCATCAGGAAAAACAATGTCCGGCACGGTGGCACAGTGGTTAGCACTGCTGCTTCACATTGCCACTGACCTCTCAGCCCTGCAATTGAGGCCCCAGGGTTTGACCCACAGTCGCTAACCGTCAGGGTCCATTCCCAGAATCTCCAGCTTCCCCCCTGGTTACTTGTTTGTGCCCCCAGCAGCCAGACTGGCTGTCCGTCTGGGTGGGTTTCCTGTGGATTTAGTCATGAATAATGGGACAGCTTTAATTAATCATCTGACTGTAAGGGACATTCAGTAAACACTGATCATAACATGGTAAAGTTTCATATTAAGGTTGAGACAAAGGTCACACACAAACAAAGCTTTAAAATTAGGTCAGGCTGCCTTTGACGAAAAGTGGCAGAAGGAGAATGTGTTAAACTGGGAAGTTGAGTCAAGCTATTGACTCATAAACCTACAGAAAAACAGTGGGAAGTGTTGAAATAAATGCCCAGTACAATATAATGCAATAGATAACCGTAACAACAAGAATGTCCACTGACAAAGTTAAGCAACCATTTGTATAAAGCGAAAGGAAGAAGCTGACACACAGACCAGGGAAACAAAATGTGAGAAGTATAAAAAACAGCAATAGAATTAAAATAATGTCGGCATCGCTGTCTCGGCCAATATTTATTTCCCGTTTCTCATTGTCCTTCAGAAGGTGGTGGTCAGCTGCTTTCTTGAACCGCTGCAGTCTGTCTGAGGTAGGGACACCCACAGTGCGGTTAGGAAGGGGATTCGCTGGTCGAGATCGTGGGTTTGGAAGATGCTGTTTAAGGCGTCTTGGTGAGTTGGTGCAGTGCATCTTGTCGGTGGTGCACTCGGCTGCCAGTGTGTGTCGGTGGTGGAGGGAGTGAATATTGAAGGTGGTGGATGGGGTGGGTGCCCACCAAGTGGGACCTCTTTGACCTTCATGGTGTCAAACCTCTTGAGTGTTGTTGGAGCTGCACTCACCCAGGCAAGTGGAGAGTATTCCATCACACTCCTGACTTGTGCCTTGTAGATGGTGGAGAGACTTTGGGGAGTCAGGAGGTGAGTTACTCACCACAGGATTCCTGTCCCCTGACTCTCCATAGTATTTAGATAGTTATATAGCTCACCACCCCCTTCCCAAAGGCAGAGAGATGGACAATTAACATTGGTCTTACAACGATGACCATGTGGCATGAAAGCTAGAAACACTCGTGAAAGGACTAATCAATAATTTTGTTGTACAAGAACCTTCAGGGAAAAGTGACCAAAAGTGACCATAAGGGCAGCACGGTAGCATTGTGGATAGCACAATTGCTTCACAGCTCCAGGGTCCCAGGTTCGATTCCGGCTTGGGTCACTGTCTGTGCGGAGTCTGCACATCCTTCCCGTGTGTGCGTGGGTTTCCTCCGGGTACTCCGGTTTCCTCCCACAATCCAAAGATGTGTGGGTTAGGTGGATTGGCCATGATAAATTGCCCTTAGTGACCAAAATTGCCCTTGGTGTTGGGTGGGGTTACTGGGTTATGGGGATAGGGTGGAGGTGTTGACCTTGGGTAGGATGCTCTTTCCAAGAGCCGGTGCAGACTCGATGGGCCGACTGGCCTCCTTCTGCACTGTAAATTCTATGATAAATTCTATGATAATTTTACATAAAGTTTGAAAGTGATGTTGTTCATTCTGAAACTAGGGCGTAAATTCAATGATAATCTATGATTAATCTAGGACAAAGGTTCGGCACAACATCGTGGGCTGAAGGGCCTGTTCTGTGCTGTATTTTCTATGTTCTATGTTCTATGTAGGGCCTTAGATCTTAACAAAGGAAACTATGGAGGTGTGAGGGGGAATTGGCAGTGTTGGATGAGAAAACTACAGTAAAAGGTCTGGCAGTAAATAAGTAATGATGACCGTTTAAAGAATTATTACACGGTTGTAAGAAATTTCCATTATTTTGAGGCACAAAACCCAGTGGGAAAAGTAATCAACCATTGCTCAAAAAGGTGAAAGATTGTATTATCACAATGTTACAATGATAGAGAGAAAAACTTGGGATTATACATGGAAATATTGGACTTAAAGAGGACTTGAGTTGTATATTTTTTTAATGGACACGAGACATGGAAGAGGCTGATGAACAGCCCATTATCCACGATCAGAATGGCTGCACGAGGTCTCGACAGAACAATGGGATGTCTTCCTGGGCTCCCACACAACTCAAGGTTCTTGTAAAAAACTTTCTCAGACTGATTACCATCCCTGGAAGACAAAGGGACATAATAGAACATACAGTGCGGAAGGAGGCCATTCGGCCCATTGAGTCTGCACCAACCCACTTAAGCCCTCTCTTCCACCCTATCCCCGTCACCCAATAACTCCTCCTAACCTTTTTGGTCACTAAGGGCAATTTATCATGGACAATCCACCTAACCTGCACGTCTTTGGACTGTGGGAGGAAACCGGACCATCTGGATGAAACCCACGCACACACGGGGAGAACGTGCAGACTCCGCACAGACAGTGACCCAGCGAGGAATCGAACCTGGGACCCTGGCGCTGTGAAGTCACAGTGCTATCCACTTGTGCTGCCATGCTGCCCCCTCTCTTCACAAAATGCTTTAAAGCTTTAAAATTAGGTAAGGTCCTCGGGGTTATACAGTGACCAGGGCAGGGCCGACAATTGATTACAGCTGGAAAAAGAACTGAAACTTCTCTATCGAGCTACAGGGGAGCTGAACCGAAGAGTCAACTCTTCATCACCAGAAGACAACCTTACAGAAATCTATTAGTCACGGTTGCCACGCGACATCATCGAAAACTCATAACTCAAGGACCTTCCTATAACGTTTTCTTTCTATCTGTTTCTAATCGATATGAATGTAGATACATGTGTTCCACCATTTCAACTGAGCTTCTTTTCTGGTTAATTAGCTTACTCTGTCTGAACTCAAGAAAAGCTGGTTGAATTGGCTCCTTTTCAAACAGATCTATTGGGTCTGGAAAAGGTGCTGACGGGAAGGGAACCTTGTTAGATTAAACCTTTGTTGTTCCCAGCAGAGGGTGGGTTGGATGAAGACATGGAACTTGCCTTCCCCCCTCACCCGGGTTTGTGACAATTAGCGGGTATCACAGCCGGATGCTGATGAATCGAGGGGTCTCACCCCGATCAATAACTTTTGGGGAACTCCACCTGCTGGTCATGACAACACACAAAGCAATTCCAATCCTCATTCAGCCTGTCCATTATTTCTCTGAGGAACAGATTCAGGTTTACCAGACACCATTTGCCTTTCACAAATCTATCCTGGCTGTCATTTATTCACCAGATTCATCCAAGTGACGATGAATTCCCTCCTGGATTATGATTTCTGGACATGTTTCCATCATGTCCATTGGGTGACTGACCTGGATTTACCTGGTTTATTTCCCTTTCTCTATTTCAATGAGGGTGGAACTTCCTCTGGCACCAGTACCATAAACAAAACAAACAAAGAACAAAGAAATGTACAGCACAGGAACAGGCCCTTCGGCCCTCCAAGCCCGTGCCGACCATACTGCCCGACTAAACTACAATCTTCTACACTTCCTGGGTCCGTATCCTTCTATTCCCATCCTATTTATATATTTGTCAAGATGCCCCTTAAATGTCCCTATCGTCCCTGCTTCCACTACCTCCTCCGGTAGTGAGTTCCAGGCACCCACTACTCTCTGCGTAAAAAACTTGCCTCGTACATCTACTCTAAACCTTGCCCCTCTCACCTTAAACCTATGCCCCCTAGTAATTGACCCCTCTACCCTGGGGAAAAGCCTCTGACTATCCACTCTGTCTATGCCCCTCATAATTTTGTAGACCTCTATCAGGTCGCCCCTCAACCTCCTTCGTTCCAGTGAGAACAAACCGAGTTTATTCAATCGCTCCTCATAGCTTATGCCCTCCATACCAGGCAACATTCTGGTAAATCTCTTCTGCACCCTCTCTAAAGCCTCCACATCCTTCTGGTAGTGTGGCGACCAGAATTGAACACTATACTCCAAGTGTGGCCTAACTAAGGTTCTATACAGCTGCAACATGACTTGCCAATTATTATACTCAATGCCCCGGCCAATGAAGGCAAGCATGCCGTATGCCTTCTTGACTACCTTCTCCACCTGTGTTGCCCCTTTCAATGACCTGTGGACCTGTACTCCTCGATCTCTTTGACTTTCAATACTCTTGAGGGTTCTACCATTCACTGTATATTCCCTACCTGCATTAGCCCTTCCAAAATGCATTACCTCACATTTGTCCGGATTAAACTCCATCTGCCATCTCTCCGCCCAAGTCTCCAGACAATCTAAATCCTGCTGTATCCTCTGACAGTCCTCATCGCTATCCGCAATTCCACCAACCTTTGTGTCGTCTGCAAACTTACTAATCAGACCAGTTACATTTTCCTCCAAATCATTTATATATACTACAAACAGCAAAGGTCCCAACACTGATCCCTGTGGAACACCACTGGTCACAGCCCTCCAATTAGAAAAGCATCCCTCCATTGCTACCCTCTGCCTTCTATGGCCTAGCCAGTTCTGTATCCACCTTGCCAGTTCACCCCTGATCCCGTGTGACTTCACCTTTTGTACTAGTCTACCATGAGGGACCTTGTCAAAGGCCTTACTGAAGTCCATATAGACAACATCTACTGCCCTACCTGCATCAATCATCTTAGTGACCTCCTCAAAAAACTCTATCAAGTTAGTGAGACACGACCTCCCCTTCACAAAACCGTGCTGCCTCTCACTAATACGTCCATTTGCTTCCAAATGGGAGTAGATCCTGTCTCGAAGAATTCTCTCCAGTAATTTCCCTACCACTGAAGTAAGGCTCACCGGCCTGTAGTTCCCGGGATTATCCTTGCTACCCTTCTTAAACAGAGGAACAACATTGGCTATTCTCCAGTCCTCCGGGACATCCCCTGAAGACAGCGAGGATCCAAAGATTTCTGTCAAGGCCTCAGCAATTTCCTCTCCAGCCTCCTTCAGTATTCTGGGGTAGATCCCATCAGGCCCTGGGGACTTATCTACCTTAATATTTTTTAAGACACCCAACACCTCGTCTTTTTGGATCACAATGTGACCCAGGCTATCTACACCCCCTTCTCCAGACTCAACATCTACCAATTCCTTCTCTTTGGTGAATACTGATGCAAAGTATTCATTTAGTACCTCGCCCATTTCCTCTGGCTCCACACATAGATTCCCTTGCCTATCCTTCAGTGGGCCAACCCTTTCCCTGGCTACCCTCTTGCTTTTTATGTACGTGTAAAAAGCCTTGGGATTTTCCTTAACCCTATTTGCCAATGACTTTTCATGACCCCTTCTAGCCCTCCTGACTCCTTGCTTAAGTTCCTTCCTACTTTCCTTATATGCCACACAGGCTTCGTCTGTTCCCAGCCTTTTAGCCCTGACAAATGCCTCCTTTTTCTTTTTGACGAGGCCTACAATATCACTCGTCATCCAAGGTTCCCGAAAATTGCCGTATTTATCTTTCTTCCTCACAGGAACATGCCTGTCCTGTATTCCTTTCAACTGACACTTGAAAGCCTCCCACATGTCAGATGTTGATTTGCCCTCAAACATCCGCCCCCAATCTATGTTCTTCAGTTACCGCCTAATATTGTTATAATTAGCCTTCCCCCAATTTAGCACATTCATCCTTGGACCACTCTTATCCTTGTCCACCAGTACTTTAAAACTCACTGAATTGTGGTCACTGTTACCGAAATGTTCCCCTACTGAAACATCTACCACCTGGCCGGGCTCATTCCCCAATACCAGGTCCAGTACCGCCCCTTCCCTAGTTGGACTGTTTACATATTGTTTTAAGAAGCCCTCCTGGATGCTCCTTACAAACTCCGCCCCGTCTAAGCCCCTGGCACTAAGTGAGTCCCAGTCAATATTGGGGAAGTTGAAGTCTCCCATCACCACAACCCTGTTGTTTTTACTCTTTTCCAAAATCTGTCTACCTATCTGCTCCTCTATCTCCCGCTGGCTATTGGGAGGCCTGTAGTATACCCCCAACATTGTGACTGCACCCTTCTTATTCCTGATCTCTACCCATATAGCCTCACTGCCCTCTGAGGTGTCCTCTCGCAGTATAGCTGTGATATTCTCCCGAACAAGTAGCGCAACTCCGCCTCCCCTTTTACATCCCCCTCTATCCCGCCTGAAACATCTAAATCCTGGAACGTTTAGCTGCCAATCCTGCCCTTCCCTCAACCAGGTCTCTGTAATGGCAACAACATCATAGTTCCAAGTAGTAATCCAAGCTCTAAGTTCATCTGCCTTACCCGTAATGCTCCTTGCATTAAAACATATGCACTTCAGGCCACCAGACCCGCTGTGTTCAGCAACTTCTCCCCGTCTGCTCTGCCTCAGAGCCACACTGTCCCTATTCCGTGGTTCTCCCTCAATGCTCTCACCTTCTGACCTATTGCTCCCGCGCCCACCCCCCTGCCATACTAGTTTAAACCCTCCCGTGTGACACTAGCAAACCTCGCGGCCAGGATATTTATGCCTCTCCGGTTTAGATGCAACCCGTCCATCTTATACAGGTCACACCTGCCCCGGAAGAGCTCCCAGTGGTCCAGATAACGGAAACCCTCCCTCCTACACCAGCTGTTTAGCCACGTGTTTGTCTGCTCTATCTTCCTATTTCTAGCCTCACTGGCACGTGGCACAGGGAGTAATCCCGAGATCACAACCCTCGAGGTCCTGTCTTTTAACTTTCTGCCTAGCTCCCTGAACTCCTGCTGCAGGACCTCATGCCCCTTCCTGCCTATGTCATTAGTACCAATATGTACAACGACCTCTGCCTGTTTGCCCTCCCCCTTCAGGATTCCCTCTACCCGTTCGGAGACATCCTGGACCCTGGAATATCGGGAGATTGTGGTCAGAATCTCCAGTTTATCCACAATAACTTGCTTTAACGAGCGATACTGTTCTCCACCCGGATACACTGCCCTTCCTCCATTGAGCACAGTCAGCCCTTTAATCACCGTCTCCCCATTTATTCAATCACAGCCCAATTTCCCTCTTCACTCCTCGTTCGCTGTGACATTCGCATCATCTTCTTCTTTGGTGAAGATTAATGCAAAGCGCACATTCGTTGCCTCAGAAATGTCCTCTGTCTTTCTGAGAAGATTTCACTTTTACTCCCAACCCCAGCCCAGCCAATCATTGTCTACGCCTCACTGAAACCAATTCACTCGTCATTAATTAGACTTTAAGGAGTCTCTGAAAGAAGGAAAGGGAGATTCCGAGGATCAGGGAGTGAATTCCCGAGTTTAGTGATCAGACAAATGAGGGCACAACCAGTGATATTTTAATTTAAAAAGCCAAAAGGGGAAGGATCGCGCTGGAGAAAATCTTCCTCCATCTTATATTTATTTACAGAGTTAAACATTACAAACATTACATACGAGTTCTTTGAAGAGATAACAAATAGGTTCGACCAAGGAGAGCCAATGGATGTTATCTATCTTGACTTCCAAAAGGCCTTTGATAAGGTGCCTCACGGGAGACTGCTGAGTAAAATAAGGGCCCATGGTATTCGAGGCAAGGTACTAACATGGATTGACGATTGGCTGTCAGGCAGAAAGCAGAGAGTGGGGATAAAAGGTTCTTTTTCGGAATGGCAACCGGTGACGAGTGGTGTCCCGCAGGGTTCAGTGTTGGGGCCACAGCTGTTCTCCTTTTTATTAATGATCTAGATGACGGGACTGGGGGCATTCTGGCTAAGTTTGCCGATGATACAAAGATAGGTGGAGGGGCAGGTAGTATGGAGGAGGTGGGGAGGCTGCAGAAAGATTTAGACAGTTTAGGAGAGTGGTCCAAGAAATGGCTGATGAAATTCAACGTGGGCAAGTGCGAGGTCTTGCACTTTGGAAAAAAGAATAGAGGCATGGACTATTTTCTACACGGTGACAACATTCATAATGCTGAAATGCAAAGGGACTTGGGAGTCCTAGTCCAGGATTCTCTAAAGGTAAACTTGCAGGTTGAGTCCGTAATTAAGAAAGCAAATACAATGTTGTCATTCATCTCAAGAGGCTTGGAATATAAAAGCAGGGATGTACTTCTGAAGCTTTATAAAGCATTAGTTAGGCCCCATTTAGAATACTGTGAGCAATTTTGGGCCCCACACCTCAGGAAGGACATACTGGCACTGGAGCGGGTCCAGCGGAGATTCACACGGATGATCCCAGGAATGGTAGGCCTAACATACGATGAACGTCTGAGGATCCTGGGATTATATTCATTGGAGTTCAGGAGGTTGAGGGGAGATCTAATAGAAACTTACAAGATAATGAATGGCTTAGATAGGGTGGATGTAGGGAAGTTGTTTCCATTAGCAGGGGAGACTAGGACCCGGGGGCACAGCCTTAGAATAAAAGGGAGTCACTTTAGAACAGAGATGAGGAGAAATTTCTTCAGCCAGAGAGTGGTGGGTCTGTGGAATTCATTGCTTGAGAGGGCGGTGGAGGCCGGGACGTTGAGTGTCTTTAAGACAGAAGTTGATAAATTCTTGATTTCTCGAGGAATTAAGGGCTATGGAGAGAGAGCGGGTAAATGGAGTTGAAATCAGCCATGATTGAATGGCGGTGTGGACTCGATGGGCCGAATGGCCTTACTTCCGCTCTTATGTCTTATGGTCTTATGGTCTAAGCATGCACCTCCTAACGTCACACTTTCAATAAGTATCTCTGTGTATGTTACAAAGATACATAGAATATACAGTGCAGAAGGAGGCCATTCGGCCCATTGAGTCTGCACTGACCCACTTAAGCCCTCACTTCCACCCTATCCCCGTAACCCAATAACCCCTCCTATCCTTTTTAGTCAGTCAGGGCAATTTAGCATGGCCAGTCCACCTAACCTGCACGTCTTTGGACTGTGGGAGGAAACCGGAGAACCCGGAGGAAACCCACGCAGACACGGGGAGGATGTGCAGACTCCGCACGGACAGTGACCCAGCGGGGAATCGAACCTGGGACCCTGGAACTGTAAAGTGACAGTACTAACCACTGTGTTACTGTGCTGGCCGTGTGTTTGTGTCTACAAGTGTGTACCTCCTAACATCACACTTTCAATAAGTATCTCTGCGTATGTTCTCCAGTTACACCCTAATTTGTGTCAATTACCTGTCAGCAATTCATCAAAATTAACATAAAGTTAACAATGGTGGAGGAGAATAAAATCAGGAATGGTCAAGAAGCCAGAATGAGATCAGCACAGATACCTGGGAGGGTTGTGGTTCTGGAGGAGATTAAATGTAAAAGTAAAGTCCCCACAGTCCCAGGTGACCACAGGCTGCTTTCCCCTTTGAGGGGGAGAGCTGACTGGTGGTGATTTAACCCGAGGGTCACCACACCTGAGGGGCAGGGTTGGGAAGGCGGGGTCTTCATGAATAACCGCAGCCTGTACGGGGAATTGAACCCACGTTGCTGGCCTCGCTCTGCATCACGAACCAGCTGTCCAGCCCACTGAGCTGAGAGACAGGAATGTGTGAAGCATGAAATCAGGGATGAAAGCTTTAATATGAAGATGCGAGCGAAACCTCAGCTGGAATATTGTGTACAGCTCTGGGAGCCACACTACAGGAAGGATGTGAACACATTGGAGAGAGGGCAGAAGAGGTTCACAAGAATAGTTCCTGGGATGGGAAACTTCAGTTCTGAGGATAGATTGGAGAGGTTGGCACTGTTCTCCTTGGAGAGAAGAAGACTAAGACGAGATTTTAAAGAAACGTTCAAAATCATGAGTGTTTGGACAGAGTAGACAGGGAGAAACTGTTCAGCTTGTTAAAGGATCAGGAACGAGAGGGCACAGATTTCAAGAGGTTTGAAAAAGGAGCAAATGTGATGTGAGAAAAAGCTTTTCACACAGCGAGTGTCTGGGGTCTGGAATGTTCGGCCTGGAAGGGTGGTGGAGGCAGGTTCAATCGATGGGGAATTAGATGATTGTTTGAATAGAAACAATGTACAGGGTTACGGGGAAAAGGCAGGGGGACGGCACAAAGTCACGATGCTCGTTGGAAGGGCCGGTGCAGAGACGATGGGCCGAATGGCCTCCTTCTGCACGGTAACAATTCTGTGATCGTGTGATCGGGGCTGTTGCTTGACTGGGAGACCACGTAGGTGAGTGAGCACAGGGTGATTGGTGAACAAGAGTGGAGTGAGGAAGATCGTGGCAGCAGAATTCGGCAACAGCTCAAGGTCATGGAGGGTCGAGTGTGGGAGACAAACCTGGAATGTGTTGGAATAATCAAAACTAAAACTAACAAAGTCACGGGTGGGACTCCCAGCAGCTGAGCAGCTGTGGTCGGGGTGGAGTGGGGCAATGTGAGAGGTGGAAATAGACAGTCTCAGTGATGGGGCAGGTATATGGTCAGAGGTTCACCTGCGAGACAAAGGTGATGAATCTGAAACAAGAACAGAGAATTCCGGAAATATTCAGCAGGTCTGGCAGCATCAATTAGGAGAGAAAGCCCCGTTAACATTGAGTCCTTTTAGCTGGATTGTCCTGCGGCTAAACGCCGGCTCAAACAGAGAATCCGCCGGAGGTTCACGTCACCGAAATTGGCGTGAACCCCTCACCGATTCCGGTACCGGTGAGGGGCGAGCGCCGGCATCGACTGAAACTCCCGCCTACCGCGCCGGAAATGTCCGGAGAATGGCCGGGTCACGGGCCGAGCATGCACACGTCTGACAACCTGCAGCTGTCGCATCGTACAACATCCGTGACCCCACAGCCCACCCCCTGGCCACCCCCTGGCCACCCCATGACCGCCACCCACCAGTCCCCCAGCCTCGCAGAAGCCCCCTCCCGGCCGGCGACACGGGTCCTAGCAGAGTGTGGCGGCCCTGGACACAGTCTGCAGCCGGCACGCCAGGTTCACGCTTTGTGGGACCACACGTGTCCCGCGCCATCGGGAACTTCGCCCATCAGGGGCAGAGCATCACGGTCGGGCTGCCGGTGAGGCACCAATGGCTTTGCGACTGTGCGCGGTGCACGTCAGGATGATGCCAGTCCGGAGGGGGCGGAGCATCGGTGACTGGCATCAAACTGGCACCGGCCCCGATTTCAGCGTCGGAGCCCATTCTCCGCCAAATCGCCAAACATGATTTTGCCGTCCGGCTGCAGAGAATCCCGCCCACGGTGAGAGCACAGGCTGACATTCTACAGCAGCAGTGAAGCTCATGTGTCAGCCTGGCTCAGTTTGGGGCACTTGTATCCCTCAGTCAGAAAGCGGTGGTTTTAGCTGCCTTTTCAGGAAGTGGAGCTCTCAATTAAAGCTGCCATTCTGGGAAATGAGAGAGAGAAAAGCATTGTGTCATCATTCAGATGTGTTGCTGCATTGAGACAGCGACATTGAGCTGACCGATTGGGTGATTCAGCCCAATATTAAACACTCCAAACAACACTTTTAAAATGAACAGTACACGCTCTCGATCTCCTGACCATCATTTGTCCGTCAGTTAAAACCCTCACACAGCACCTGAACTGTCATTTAACACATTAATCTCTGGGGAAAGTTACTGAAATTGAATAGCTACAGGGTTTGGTGTCACAACAGAGCCAGAACTTCAAACTGATTCATTGCGTGTCGAGGAATGGAAGAGTTATATTTTGACAAATTAAATGTTAGTGATGAAAGAAAATTGTTTTGTGTGTCTGCTTGTCTCAATTGGTAGAACTCAGCTCTGAATCACAACGTTATAAACACAGCTTTGAAAAAAATCTGTAGGTAACCTTCAAATCCATCCCTAATACACCCACTTAATGAACAGATTAATTCAGTCTACCCCAAACACACCCACTAATGTACAGACTGTCGCTCAAACCCATTGTTACATTAAATGAGTCACAGAGAGGAATGGGAAAACCGAGTTTTCTGACCCGTGTTCCCAGTCTGTGTAACTCTGTGTCAGGTGCACTGAACATTCTCAATGTGGTGATAAATTCTGCTGAAACTCTCATGTCCAGTTTGAATGTTCTAACTCTAGAATTCACACAAGTTACAGGTGCAGAGACACCGCAGCACAAACCAGGGAGAGTTCTTTTAGAACAAGTTAAACTTCTCCAAACCAAACTAAAACTTGTACTTACCCCCAGAAACACAGAGTGACAGAGTCACAACTAAAAGAGTTTTACTGATCATCTCAACAGAATAACAATCCTCTTTATCCACACCGTTTATTGCAGGTCCAGTAAATACATTGAAACACAAAGTGTCCCAGCCGACGGAAGCTTGTTTAATCTCCTTTTTCGCAGGAGGCAATGATGTTAAAGAGGAAGAGTGACAGAGGGTGACGTTGATGTCGTTTTCATGCGTTTCAGCAAATTTCAGGCGAACTTGATGCAGTGGATTGAAATCTGGCTGAGCTGTGGGAGACAGAGGGTGATGACAGACGGCTGCGTTAGTGACTGGAAGTCAGTGTCCAGTGGGGTACCACAGGGATCTGTGCTGGGTCTCCTATTATTCGTCATTTATATAAATGACTGAGATGACTATGTGGGGGGTCGGATCAGTAAGTTTGCGGATGACACAAAGATTGCCCGGGGGGTTAACAGTGAGGCTGAGGGTCTTGGGGTACAGGAAGATGTAGACGGGATGGTCAAATGGGGAGAAAAGTGGCAGATGGAATTTAACCCTGGAAAGTGTGAGGAGTTACACTTTGGAATGTGTAATTTGACAAGGAAATATTCAATGAATGGCCCCACACTGGGAAGTCCTGAGGAACAAAGAGACCTTGGCGTGTTTGTCCATAGATCTCTGCGTGCAGAAGGGCAGGTTAATCAGGAGGTGAAAAAGGAATACGGGACACTTCCCTTAATCAATCGTAACATAGATTACAAAAGCAGGGAGGTCATGTTGGAGTTTTCTCGAACTTTGGTGAGGCCACAGCTGGAGCACTGTGTGCAGTTCTGGTCACCACATTATAGGAAGGATGTGATTGCACTGGAGGGGGTGCAGAGGAGGTTCACCAGGATGGTGCCTGGGGTAGAACAGTTCAGTGATGAAGAGAGTGAAGGGGCTGTCCTGAGATGAGACCCCTTAAAACTGAATAGCTCGGAGTAAGAGTTCAATTTAATTGTCCTGTTTCTCAGTTAAAGGTTTGTGTCTGATTGGCTGAAGCTGTCCCCACCCTAATTGCTGAGTGGCAGTTATCTGTCAATCACCTGAAGCCTGATTTAGAGGCCAAGGTGTAAATTGGATTCTTCTGTTTGAAGCTTAACCTGTGTGAGTCATCTCAGTTTAGCTGGGTTCTATATAAAGAGAGGTATAAAGCGCACACTCAATAAGCTTAGTGCACGGTGAAGTTGAGACAGCCTGAGTGAGTGAGAGAGCCCGAGTGAGGATTGGAACTTGGTCATTTGGAGCAGGGCGGCAATTCAGTGCAGAGTGGGAGGAGGCGCTTTTCCCCTTTCATTTTGTTTTCTTTCTTTTGGCTTTTCAGGAGCGGAGCAGAGACGAGTGGTTGGAGCAACGCATTCATAGAATTTACAGTGCAGAAGGAGGCCATTCGGCCCATCAAGTCTGCAGCGGCTCTTGGAAAGAGCACCCTACCCAAGGTCAACACCTCCACCCTATCCCTATAACCCAGTAACCCCACTCAACGCTAAGGGCAATTTTGGACACTAAGGGCAATTTAGCATGGCCAATCCACCTAACCTGCACATCTTTGGACTGTGGGAGGAAACCGGAGCACCCGGAGGAAACCCACGCACACACGGGGAGGATGTGGAGACTCCACACAGACAGTGACCCAAGCTGGAATCGAACCTGGGACCCTGGAGCTGTGAAGCAAATGTGCTAACCACAATGCTACCGTGCTGCCCTTATCTTGGGCATCTTGGGAAGGTCAGCGGGAAGAATCTGAGGTTCAGACTGGGGGAAACTGAAGAGTGATGTCACAGAAGAGCTGTGATTAGATTGGCCAAGAGCGGACCTGCTAAATTTGAATCTATTGATAAGTAGTGGTGATTGGTCAGTAGTTTTTCTTTTCTTTTCATTCGTCTATTTTTATTTCTTTTGATTTTTGGAATTGTCGTTGTATAAATTAACCTAAAATTTAAGACATGGCAGGAGATCTCAGATCCATGTCATGCTCCTCGTGTGCGATGTGGGAGCTCAGGGTCACGTCCACTGACCTTGTCTCCTGCACGTGCAGGAAGTGTGTCCAGCTTCAGCTCCTGTTAGACCGCTTGATGGCTCTGGAGCTGCGGATGGACTCACTTTGGAACATCTGCGATGCTGAGGACGTCGTGGATAGCACGTTTAGCGAGTTGGTCAGACCGTAGATAAGAGTACTGAGGGAGATAGGAAATCGGTGACCATCTGACAGAGAAAGAGCAGGAAGGCAGTGCAGGGGTCTCCTGCGGTCCTCTCCCTCCAAAACAGGTGTACCGATTTGGACACCGTTGGGGGAGATGGCTCACCAGGGGAAGGCAGAAGTAGCCAGGCTCATGGCACCGTGGCTGGCTCTGCTGCGCAGGAGGGCAGGAAGAAGAATGGCAGGGCTATAGTGATAGGAGACTCAATGGTAAGGGGGTAGTTTCTGCAGACGCAAACGAGACTCCAGGAAGGTATGTTGCCTCCCAGGTGAAAGTTTCCTGGATGTCTCAGAGCGGCTGCAGGACATTCCAAAGGGGGAGGGTGAACAACCAGCTGTCGTGGTGCATATAGGCATCAACGATATAGGTAGAAAATGGGATGAGGTCCTACTTGCTGAATTTAGGGAGTTAAGAAATAAACTAAAATGTAGGATCTCAAAGGTAGTAATCTGAGGATTCCTACCAGTGCCATCTCCTAGTCAGAGTAGGAATGACAGGATAGGCAGGGTGAATGCGTGGCTTGAGAGATGGTGCATGAGGGAGGGATTCAGATTTTTGGCACATTGGAACCGGTTCTGGGGGTGGTGGGACCATTATAAATTGAATAGTCTACACCTGTGCAGACTGGAACCAATGTCCGAGGGGGGTTGATTGCTAGCGCTATTGGGGAGTTTTAAACTAATGTGGCAGGGGGGTGGGAACCAATGCAGGAAGTCGGAGGGGAATAAAACGAGGATATAAAACGACTGACAAAAGTCAGTCAGGAGAAAAGTGGAAGGCAGATAAACAGATTGAACTGCATTAATTTCAATGCAAGGGGCCTAACGGGCAAGGCAGATGGACTCAGGGCATGGATAGGTACATGGGACTGGGATATTCTAGCTGTTACTGAAACATGGCTAAAGGAGGGGCAGGACTGGCAGCTCAATGTTCCGGGGTACAGATGCTGTAGGAAAGATAGAACAGGAGATAGGAGAGGAGGGGGAGTTGTGTTTTTGATTAGGGACAGTATCACAGCAGTACAGAGAGAGGATATATCCGAGGGTTCACCCACTGAGTCTATATGGGTAGAACTGAAAAATAAGAAGGGTGAGATCACTTTGATAGGACTGTACTATAGGCCCCCAAATATTCAGCGGGAAATTGAGGGGGAGATATGTAAAGAGATTACAGATAGCTGACGGAATAACAGGGTGGGAATAGTTGGGGACTATAACGTTCCCAACCTTAACTGGGACAGCCATAGCACGAGGGGTATGGATGGGGAGAAAGTTGTCGAGTGTATTCAGGAAAAATTCCTCATTCAATATGTGGATGGCCCGACCAGAGAGGGGGCAAAACTTGACCTCCTCTTGGGGAATAAGGAAGGACAGATGACGGAAGTGATAGTGAGGGATCACTTTGGGACCAGTGACCATAATTCCATTATCTGAGGAAGGCGCAGAAACTATCTAACTGTTTTTTAAAGGAAAAAGTTATACCTGCCTCTGCCACTGCCTCTGGCAGCTCGTTCCAGATGCTCACCACCCTCTGTGTGAAGAAATTTCCCCTCTGGTCTCTTTTGTATCTCTCCCCTCTCACCTGAAACCTATGCCCTCTAGTTTGAGACTCCTCTACCTTTGGGAAAAGAAGTTGACTATCTACCTTATCTGTGCTCCTCATTATTTTATAGACCTCTATAAGATCACCCCTAAGCCTCCTACGCTCCAGGGAAAAAAGTCCCAGCCTATCCAGCCTCTCCTTATAGCTCAGACCATCAAGTCCTGGTAGCATCCTCGTAAATCTCTTCTGCATTTTTCTAGTTTAACAATATCCTTCCTATAATAGAGTGACCAGAACTGAACACAGTATTCCATGTGTGGCCTTACTAATGTCTTGTACAACTTCAATAAGACGTCTCAACTCCTGTATTCTATCCCCGTGGCTGAAGAGCATCAGTACAAGTTTGCGTTTAACATAGAACATAGAAAATAGAAATACAGCACAGAACAGGCCCTTCGGCCCACGATGTTGCGCCAAACTTTTGTCCTAGATTAAGAACAAATTAATCTACACCCCATCATTCTACCATAATCCATGTAACTATCCAATAGCCGCTTGAAGGTCCCTAATGTTTCCGACTCAATTACTTCCACAGGCAGTGCATTCCATGCCCCCACTACTCTCTGGGTAAAGAACTTACATCTGACATCCCCCCTATATCTTCCACCATTCACCTTAAATGTATGTCCCCTTGTAATGGTTTGTTCCACCTGGGGAAAAAGTCTCTGACTGTCTATCTATTTCCATGATCACCTTATAAACCTCGATCAAGGCGCCCCTCATCCTTCTCCGTTCTAATGAGAAAAGGCCTAGCACCCTCAACCTTTCCTCGTAAGACATAATCTCCATTCCAGGCAACATCCTGGTAAATCTCCTTTGCACCTTTTCCAAAGCTTCCACATCCTTCCTAAAAAGAGGCAACAGAACTGCACACAGTACTCCAAATGTGGTCTTACCAAAGTTTTGTACAGCTGCATCATTACCTCACAGCTCTTAAATTCAATCCCTCTGTTAATGAACGCGTGCACACCATAGGCCTTCTGCACAGCTCTATCCACTTGAGTGGCAACTTTCTAAGATCTATGAACATAGACCCCAAGATCTCTCTGCTCCTCCACATTGCCAAGAACCCTACTGTTAACCCTGTATTCCGCATTCATATTTGTCCTTCCAAAATGGACAACCTCACACTTTTCAGGGTTAAACTTCATCTGCCACTTCTCAGCCCAGCTCTGCATCCTATCTATGTCTCTTTGCAGCCGACAACAGCCCTCCTCACTTTCCACAACTCCACTAATCTTCGTATCGTCTGCAAATATACTGACCCACCCTTCAATTCCCTCATCCAAGTCATTAATGAAAATCACAAACAGCAGAGGACCCAGAACTGATCCCTGCGGTACGCCTCTGGTAACTGGGCTGCAGGCTGAATATTTGCCATCCACCACCACTCTCTGACTTCTATCGGTTAGCCAGTTCGTTATCCAACTGGCCAAATTTCGCACTATCACATGCCTCCTTACTTTCTGCAGAAGCCTACCATGGGGAACATTATCAAATGCCTTACTAAAATCCATGTACACTACATCCACTGCTTTACCTTCATCCACGTGCTTGGTCACCTCCTCAAAGAATTCAATAAGACTTGTAAGGCAAGACCTCCCCCTCACAAATCCGTGCTGACTATCCCTAATCAAGCAGTGTCTTTCCAGATGCTCAGAAATCCTATCCTTCAGTACCCTTTCCATGACTTTGCCTACCCTTACCACCGAAGTAAGACTAACTGGCCTGTATTTCCCAGGATTATCCCTATTCCCATTTTTGAACAGGCGCATGACATTCGCCACTCTTAAATCCCCTGGTACCACCCCTATTGACAGTGAGGACGAAAAGATCATTGCCAACGGCTCTGCAATTTCATCTCTTGCTTCCCATAGAATCCTTGGATATATCCCGTCAGACCCGGAGGACTTGTCTATCCTGAACATTTTCGAAATGCCCAACACATCTTCCTTTCTTACAAGTATTTCCTCGAGCTTACCAGTCTGTTTCACACTGTCCTCTCCAACAATATGGCCCCTCTCTTTTGTAAATACTGAAGAAAAGTACTCGTTCAAGACCTCTCCAATCTCTTCAGACTCAATACACAATCTCCCGCTACTGTCCTTGATCGGACCTGTCCTCGCTCTAGTCATTCTCATATTTCTCACATATGTGTAAAAGGTCTTGGGGTTTTCCTTGATCCTACCCACCAAAGATTTTTCATGCCCTCTCTTAGCTCTCCTCATCCCTTTCTTCAGTTCCCTCCTGGCTATCTTGTATCTTCCAGCGCCCTGTCTGAACCTTGTTTCCTCAGTCTTACATAAGTATCCTTCTTCCTCTTAACAAGACATTCAACCTCTCTTGTCAACCATGGTTCCCTCACTCGACCATCCCTTCCCTGCCTGACAGGGACATACATATCAAGGACACGTAGTATCTGTTCCTTGAACAAGTTCCACATTTTAATTGTGCCCTTCCCTGACAGCCTATGTTCCCAATTTATGTACTTCAGTTCTTGTCTGACAGCATCGTATTTATCCTTCCCTCAATTGTAAACCTTGCCATGTTGCACGCACCTATTCTTCTCCATTACTAAAGTGAAAGTCACAGAATTGTGGTCACTATCTCCAAAATGCTCCCCCACTAATAAATCTATCACTTGCCCTGGTTCATTACCAAGTACCAAATTCAATATGGCCTCCCCTCTGGTCGGACAATCTACATACTGTGTTAGAAAAGCTTCCTGGACACACTGCACAAACACCACCCCATCCAAACTATTTGATCTAAAGAGTTTCCACTCAATATTTGGGAAGTTGAAACATGGAGAATCAACTTTACATGGGGAACGGGCAGTACTCCTGGACCTACTTACCACATGGGTACCACAATAGCCCAGTGATATTTCACAAGAACATGGCCCAGATAATCAACCCCCTACACTGTGTTGGGACCACCGTTTTACAATATGGAGATGATATTTTAACAGCCTCAGACAGTTCAGTATCGCAATGCCTGACTTCCAGGTGTGGCTATGCTGAGCTAAGTCGCACGTTCGGCAGCTCCCGCCAGAAACTGAATTTGGGGCTCTTTTGAGGGCGCCAACGGCAATTGTTCGACGGTTCCCAGTGTGGGAAGGTGAAAGTGCGGCTCTCCCGGCACTGTATGGATTGGACCAGCAGTGGAGTGGTCAAAAAAGTGATTTTAGTGCAGCGAAAAGTGCGAGGGAGGAGAAACAAAATGGCGGCGGGTGGAGACCAAACAGCGTGGGCGCTATGGTCGCAGGAGTTCCTCAAACGCTGCTTTGCGGAGCTGAAGGCAGAACTGCTTGAGCCGATGAATGCGCCGATCGACAATCTGGTGGAGACCCAGAAGGCCCAAGGGGCGGCGATCCGGGAGGTGCGGCAAAAAGCCTCGGAGAATGAGGATGAGGCCTTGGGCCTGGCGGTGAAGGTGGAGGCGCACGGGGCTCTGCACAAGAAGTGGCAAGAAAAATTTGAGGACATGGAGAATCGGTCGAGGAGGAAGAATCTCCGGATTCTGGGTCTCACGGTGGGAGAGGAGGGGCCTGATGCCGGGACGTATGTCGTCACGCTGATGGGCGCGGGAGCTTTCCCGAGGCCCCTGGAGCTGGACGGGCTGATCGAGTCCTGGCGAGGAGGCCCAAGGCCAACGAGCCGCCGCGGGCGGTAATGGTGCGGTTCCACCGCTTGGTGGGCAGGGAGTGTGTCCTGAGATGGGCCAAAAAAGAAACGGAGCAGCAGGTGGGAGAACACAGAGATCCGAATATACCAGGACTGGAGCGCGGAGGTGGCCAAGAAGAGGGCCGGCTTCAACCGGGCTAAGGCGGTTCTACACCAAAAGGGGGTGAAGTTCGGGATGCTGCAGCCAGCGCGATTGTGGGTCACATTTCAGGATCGGCACCACTACTTTGAGACGCCGGAGGAGGCTTGGAGCTTTATACAGACTGAAAAGTTGGACTCGAACTGGGGGTTTGATGGGAGGGGGTGCCGAGGGGGGGTTACTGTGTTTTGGGGGATGTTCTGTTCTGTTTTCATTGGTGCTGGGTGGGGTTGGGCGAAATGGTTCGGTTTGGGGGCTGTGTGATGTGGGCGTCGGTGTTGGAAGGATAGGGCCCCGCGGGGGGGTAGGGGGGGTTGGAGGCCCGGGGATGGGGAGTTGAGACAAGGCCGCAAAAAGGGAGCTGCGCCAGAGGGGGCGGGGCCGACTTGGATGGAAAGCGCGGGCTTTTCCCCGTGCTGGGGAAGGAAGGGGGCGGGCCGGGGGGGCAGGGTGGTGCTGGAGAGGAGCACACACTGATTGCCAGGGGGAGGTGGAGGGATTCTCACACGGGGGGGTCGATGGAATGGCGGGAGAGGCCGGGGTCAGCAGGAGTCAGCTGACTTACGGGAGTGCTATGGAGGGAGCAAAACGGCTAGAGGAGGATCTAGCTGGGGTGGGGGGGGGGGGGGCGGGGAACTGGGTTGCTGCTGCATTGGCGAAAGGGGAGCTGGAGCTAGGAGAGGGAGTCGGGGCTGCGGTCCGCCGCCTGGGGGAATGGAGGGTGCGGGCACGTGGCTGGCCTTAAAAGGGACATGGCTAGTCAGCAGGGAGGGTGGGGGGGCGGGAAGCCCCCTGATCCGGCTGATAACTTGGAATGTGAGGGGCCTCAACGGGCCAGTCAAGAGGGCCCGGGTGTTCGCGCACCTAAAGGAACTGAAGGCAGATGTGGTTATGCTCCGGGAGACGCATTTGAAGGTGGCAGATCAGGTGAGGCTGAGGAAAGGGTGGGTCGGGCAGGTCTTTCACTCGGGGTTGGACGTGAAGAATAGAGAGGTGGCGATTCTGCTGGGGAAGCGGGTGTCGTTTGAGGCGCTGAACATTGTGGCAGATAATGGAGCTCGGTACGTGATGGTGAGTGGTAGGTTGCAGGGGGTGCGGGTGGTATTGGTGAACGTATATGCCCCGAATTGGGATGATGCCGGATTTATGAAGCGCATGTTGGGTCGGATTCCGGATTTGGTGGCGGGGAGCCTGATAATCAGAGGGGGGGGGACTTCAACACGGTGCTGGACCCAGCACTGGGCCGTTCTAGGTCCAGGACGGGTAAGAGGCCGGCTGCGGCCAAGGTGCTTAGGGGGTTTATGGACCAGATGGTGGGAGTGGATCCATGGAGGTTTGCCAGGCCGGGGGCCAGGGAATTTTACTTTTTTTCCCACGTCCATAAAGTCTACTCCCGGATAGATTTTTTCGTTGTGAGTAGGGTGCTAATCCCAAGAGTGGGGAGCATGGAATATTCGGCCACAGTCATTTCAGATCATGCCCCGCATTGGGTGGAGCTGGAGCTAGGGGAGGAGAGGGACCAGCGCCCGCTGTGGCACCTCAATGTGGGATTGTTGGCGGATGAGTAGGTGTGCGGGCGCATTCGGGGGTGCATCGAAAGTTACTTAGAGGCCAATGACAATGGGGAGGTGCAGGTGGGGGTAGTCTGGGAGGCGTTGAATGCGGTGGTCAAGGGAGAGTTAATCTCCATTAAGGCCCACAGGGAGAAGAGAGAGAGGAAAGAGAGGGAGAGACTGGTGGGGAATATATTAAGGGTGGACAGGAGCTATGCAGAGGCCACCGAGGAGGGACTACTTAGGGAGCGACGGAACCTCCAGACGGAATTCAACTTGCCGACTACTGGGAAAGCAGAGGCGCAGTTGAGGAAAGCGCAGGGGCAGCGTATGAGTATGGGGAGAAGGCGAGTCGGATGCTGGCACATCAGCTTTGGAAGAGGGAGGCAGCGAGGGAGATTGGTGGAGTTAGGGATAAAGGGGGGAACACGGTGCGGAGTGCGGTGTTAATAAACGAGGCATTCAGGGACTTCTATGAGGGGCTGTACAGGTCGGAGGCCCCAACGGGGGAGGGGGGGATGCGCCAATTTCAAGATCGGCTGAGGTTCCCGAGGGTGGAGGAGGAGCAGGTGGTTGGGCTGGGGGCACCAATTGGGCTGGAGGAGATGGCTAAGGGACTAGGGAGCATGCTGGCAGGGAAGGCCCCGGGGCCGGATGGGTTCCCGGTAGAATTTTATCGGAAGTATGTGGACCTGCTGGGCCCGCTGCTAGTGAGGACCTTCAATGAGGCGAGGGAGGTGGGGACCTTGCCCCCGACAATGTCCAGGACGCTGATCTCTTTGATCTTGAAGCAGGACAAGGACTCATTACAGTGTGGATCGTACAGGCCGATCTCGCTCCTCAATGTCGACGCGAAGTTTCTGGCAAAGATTCTGGCCACGAGAATTGAGGACTGTGTCCCGGGGGTGATTCATGAGGACCAGACGGGATTTGTGAAGGGTAGGCAGCTGAACACCAATGTGCGGAGGCTCCTTAACGTAATTATGATGCCTTCGTAGAGGGGGAAGCGGAGGTAGTGGCGGCTATGGACGCGGAGAAGGCCTTCGATAGGGTGGAGTGGAAGTATCTTTGGGAGGTGCTGCGGAGATTTTGGTTCGGGGAGGGGTTCATCAGTTGGGTTAGGCTACTATATAAAGTCCAGGTGGCGAGTGTGGCTACGAACCGGCAAAGGTCGGAGTACTTTCGGCTGTACCGGGGGATGAGGCAGGGGTGTCCCCTGTCCCCCTTGTTGTTTGCACTGGCAATTGAGCCGCTGGCCATGGCATTGAGGGAGTCCAGGAACTGGAGGGGATCGGTTCGGGGGGGAGAGGAACACTGGGTGTCGCTGTATGCCGATGACCTGTTATTGTATGTTGCGGACCCAGTGGAGGGGATGGCGGAGGTCATGCGGATCCTTAGGGAGTTTGGGGACTTTTCGGGGTATAAACATAACGTGGGGAAGAGTGAGCTCTGTGTGGTGCACTCAGGAGACCAGGGAAGGGGAATAGACGAGCTTCCGCTGAAGAAAGCGGAAAGGAGCCTTCGGTACCTGGGGATCCAGGTAGCTAGGAGTTGGGGGGCCCTGCACAAGCTCAATTTGACGCGGTTGGTGGAGCAGATGGAGGAGGATTTTAAAAGATGGGATATGTTGCCACTCTCACTGGCGGGTAGGGTGCAGTCGGTTAAAATGACGGTCCTTCCAAGGTTTCTCTTTGTATTTTAGTGCCTTCCCATTCTGATCCCTAAGGCCTTTTTTAAACGGGTAAGCAGGAGCATTATGGGATTTGTGTGGGCGAATAAGACCCCGAGGGTGAAGAGGGTGTTTCTGGAGTGCAGCAGGGACGGGGGGGGGGGGGCTGGTGTTGCCAAATCTATGTGGCTACTACTGGGCAGCCAATGTGGCGATGATCCGTAAGTGGGTAACGGAAGGGGAGGGGGTGGTGTGGAAGAGGCTAGAGATGGCGTCCTGTGTGGGCATGAGTCTGAGGGCGCTGGTGACGGCACCGTTGCCGCTCCCACCGACAAGGTACACCATGAGTCCGGTGGTGGCGGCGACTCTGAAGATTTGGGGACAGTGGAGGCGTCATAGGGGTGAGGTGGGGGCCTCGGTTTGGTCCCCAATTCGAGATAACCATCGGTTCATCCCGGAAAGGATGGGTGGGAGGTTTTTGAGCTGGCATCGGCCAGGGATTTAAAAAATGGGGGACCTGTTCATTGATGGGACGTTTGCGAGCCTAGGGGCGCTGGAGGAGAAGTTTGGGCTACCTCCGGGAAACGCTTTCAGGTACATGCAAGTGAGGGCGTTCGTGAGGCGGCAGGTGAAGGAGTTCCCGCTGCTTCCAGCACGCAGGATTCAGGACAGGGTGACCTCAGGGGTATGGGTTGGAGAAGGCAAGGTCTCGGCGATTTACCAGGAGCTGCAAGAAGAGGAGGAGACCTCGGTGGAGGAGCTAAAGGGCAAATGGGAGGAGGAGCTCAGGGAGGAGATAGATGAGGGTCTGTGGGCCGATGCCCTGGGTAGGGTTCATTCTTCCTCCTCTTGCGCCAGGCTCAGCCTGATACAGTTTAAAGTTGTTCACAGAGCGCATATGACAGGGGTGAGGTTGAGTAGGTTTTTGGGGTGGAGGACAGGGGAGCCCAGCAAATCACGCCCATATGTTCTGGTCGTGCCAGGCACTGGATGGGTTTTGGAGGGGTTTTGCGAGGACTATGTCCAAGGTGGTGAACGCCCGGGTCAAGCCGAGCTGGGGATTGGCACTATTTGGGGTATCGGACGAGCCGGGAGTGCAGGAGGCGAAAGAGGCCGGTATTCTGACCTTTGTGTTCCTGGTAGCCCGGCGGAGGATTTTGTTACTGTGGGAGGATGCGAAGCCCCCTAGTGTGGAAGCCTGGATCAATGACATGGCATGGTTCATCAAGCTGGAGAGGATAAAGTTTGCCTTGCGAGGGTCTGTGCAAGGGTTCTTCAGGCGGTGGCAACCGTTCCGAGACTATCTCGCGGAGCTTTAGGAGGAGGTCAGCAGCAGCAGCCCAGGGGAGGCGGGGGGAGGGGGGGGGGGTGGAAAAAGGGGGGGAGGGGATTTTGCGTTTGGGGTGGTGTTTGGCTTCGGGTGGGGTGTTTCCCTATTTGTGTTTTTATTGTTGCATGGGGGGTTATGGTAGTTTGGGGAAATTCTATGTATAATTCTTGCGGGTTGTGTTCTTATGTTCTTGTTTCTTTTTTCTGTGGGGGGGGGGGTTTGTTGACAATCTGTTGAAAATTTGAATAAAGATTTATTTTTTTAAAGTATCGCACTGCCTGTGTCCTCCACCAGGTGGCGGAGGCGGTCCCGGACACTGGACTTCAACTGAATCCAAATAAGGCACAGCTCGGACAGAGTCAGGTGATATACTTCGGACATATTGTAGCTCAGGGAAAGAAAGAAATCCCGGAAGACAGGAAGAAAGCCACGCTCTGCATGCAGAGACCCCGCACAGTGAAAGGGGTCAGACAAGTGCTGGGATTATTTAACTGTTGCAGGAACTTTGTGGAGGGATACGCAGCCATTGCGAAACCCCTACAGGATTTAGCAAAGGGGGGAAGGGCTAACAAGGACAAGATAGAGTGGGGGGAGGAGGAGGTGTAGGCTTTTTCCAATCTAAGATAAGCGATGGTGAAGACGCCCGCCCTGGGGTTCCTGGACCTCAGTAAGCCATTCCACATCTTCTGCCAGGAGGATAGTGGAATGCAGGCCGCTGTAGTAGCCCAGAGGCATGGGGATAGGTTAGGACCAGTGGGACATTACTCTGCCCAAATGGATGCGGTAACCGCAGGCATGCACCGATGTGTGCGGGCCTCGGCCTGCGCTTCATGGGCAATAAATGCATCAGAACCCATCACACTGATGGGTAAAATAATCCCCCATATCGGATTGGATTGGATTGGATTGTTTATTGTCACGTGTACCGAGGTACAGTGAAAAATATTTTTCTGCGAGCAGCTCAACATCATTAAGTTCATGAAAAGAAAAGGGATAAAATAAAATACATAACAGGGCAACACAATGTAACTAGATAACGCCGGCATCGGGTGAAGCATACAGGGGTGTAGTGTTAATCAGGCCAGTCCATAAGAGGTTCGGTTAGGAGTCTGGTAACAGCGGGAAAGAAGCTGTTTTTGTGCCCTCATACTCGTGTTCAACTCTTAGAGACTGGAAGACTGAAGGGTGTCTCACATCGTAGACGCTCAAAGTGGGAAGCTAATCTCTTACGTAGGGACAAACATGTGGAAATCTGTAAAGATATGAGGGAATATCCTGCAATAGGCTTAACGATACAAGGAATGAAGCATGAATGCCTTGTGGAAGTAGAGGAGGACACTTGTGGAGGCTTGGCAGAAGAGCCACTAGTGGGAGAGGGAGTGAGCGGATTATATGTGGATGGAACAAGGAAGTATATAGGTGGAGAGCCCCGTGCGTCATGGGCTGGAGTGGATAGTGAAGGTGAGTTGATTGCGGCAGAACAGATCCTCGGGAACCACTCAGCACAAACTGCTGAATTAATAGCTTTAACGAAGGCCCTGGAAGGGGCAAAGGAAAGCGAATCAATGTGTACACTGACATTATGTACACTTTTGATGTAGTTCATCATTATATGACAGCTTGGAGTAGGCGAGGGATTGTGACCTCCAGTGGAGGACACATACTGCATGAGTATTTAATCAAGGCCTTGATCCTGGCCGCCCGACAGCCCTTAGAAGCAGCCGTGATTAAGGTCAAAGCCCATCGGAGAATTGAGAATTACGCACAGTAAGGTAATAGTTGGGCCGACCAGGCAGCGGAAGACCTGTTAGAGCAGGAACGGGTGGAAATGCAGACTCCAGGAATAGCAGCCGTGAAGGCCACAGACAATGCCGATATTGATGGAAGGCAGGTGCGAGAACAAGCACCAGAGGAGGAAAAGGGTGGCGAAATAACCGGGGCCTGACAGACCATGATGGAATATGGAGGAGAGAGGGAAAGGTAATAGCCCCTGAGGCCGTGCAACAATCCCTGTTAGACATATACCATGGACAGGCGCACAGAGGGAGAGACAATATGATCAAACTATTAAAGGAATGTTGGTGGTGGAAGGGAATGGCCAGGGATGTGACCAAATTCTGCCAGCGATGAACACAGTGCACCCTGGTGGAAGCAGGCCGTCCCTGCAGGATAAAAATGGGAAGTCAGCCCCGGCCCAAGGGACCATGGGAAAAGTTGCAACTAGATTTTAAATTTTACTGGGCCTTAGCCTCAGGTACAGGGTAGAACATACCGTTTGGTGATCGTAGATCAATCCACCCGGTGGCTGGAAGCATTCCCGTGTAAGGACACCACCGCTAGTACCGTGGCTTTGATATTGGCTAATGGTATAATACCAAGGTGGGGGGGGGGGGGGGGCCCTCCAACTGGATTCTGACCCAGGGGCCCATTTCATGGGAAAAGCCATGAAAGAGGACTGTAACGTTTTGGGAATCCAGCAAAGATTCCACATCCCATCCCATCCTCAGAGCTCGGGAATGGTGGAGCGGATGAACCTTAAAAACTGCCTGGCCAAAGCTATATTGCAGGAAGGGGATAATTGGGTACGGGCCCTGCCGGCAATATTGTTGCGACAAAGAGCCGCCCCCGCCCGGGGAACATGTCTAGCCCCTTTTCAGCTAATGACAGGAAGAGCAATGCGCCTCCCGGAGGAGCTGATAACTGGAGGGGCGGAACTCGAGATAAACAAAGAAACTGTACTGCGATGTATGAAAGATCTGGTAAACCGCCTGCATGTCCTTAAGGGTCAGGTAATTGCACAGCAACAGCAGAGAGATTGGACCAAACTGACTGGAACGGTTACCCCAAAACTACCAACACCAGGGGATAGGGTCATGGTCAAACTCATGACAGGTAAAAAGGGACTCGGGGTTCGATGGGAGGGACCGGATGCAGTAATCATTGCTGGACAAACATGTGCCTTAATAGACGAGAAACCCAGTCCGCGGTGGCGGCACTGGACACAGTGAAACCATCCCCTCATGAGTAGTCCCATAGTCACAAAGACTGAGAGAACCCTCCGGTGGGTCAGCGGATCCAAGGAGCAGGCGGTCGCCATGGCATTGGCAGCTGCTGCACTTGTACCAGGAATTATCTGGGTTTGTAGCTGGGCCACCAGAGTGTCTCAGGATATGGGACAAAGGCACGGAGAGGATGTATTCCAGGAAGGAGGGGAAATGATGCGAATGATAGAATACTAATTGAGCGCCGGAAGGCATTTGTTTGTCCCCACAGGATTCTATTGCTAGCACACTTTAGGGCCCCACTTCATCTCTGGTTACGACCATCGACATCGACCTCCTCATCATGGACACGGAAGGAGCCGGACATCACTGACACAAAAACAATGATCGCATGTATACTAATGTCCCGAGGGTGTGTCGGGCTGCTGTAAATGTTGTGAGAGACGCAAGGGAAGGAGTGGTATAGGTTTATATTATGACGGGACTCAGGATGTCTACACAAACGGGATTCTATACGTCCCTGGAGGCAGCTTATACAAATTATTGCAATTCTGAAATATCTTGGCCCTTTCTCAGTTGGGAACCCAGGATCATGGGAATTCCCGGTGATACGGAACGCTGGGATGCAGGACCTTTGCCCCCAGGCAGGTTGACATTGGTTTTTAAAATGACCCATCAGAAAACGTTAAATGCCCTCGATGGCCCGAATCGCCCGATTGTGAAATATAAAGTTATAGGGAACCGCCTGGAGATTCACTGTCTGGATCCCTGCCACGCACCTCACCGCAATGAAAATCATGAGATGATATGTGATAGATTAACAGTTTTGTATCAGGGAAGTGAGGTAGGCAGCCAGTCAGCACAGGAGCCCGAGAATCGGGTGGGTTATTGTAGGAAGCAAGGACCCCACCAGATCAGGGTGGGGACCAGGCAGAAACCGAGCACCACCACTGTGACACCGGCGAGCTCCGGCTCGGTCACAACCGCAAGTCCAAGGATGACCCCCAGGCCCGAATGTGCTGAGCATATCACTGGCCACACTGTGGGACACGGGTTAGTTCTGACCCTCACTGACGAATCAGTGACGATAGTACCAGGATATGAACATGTAAAAGTTATGATTAATCTCGCCAGCCTACATTTACCAGCCTATTGCTATGGTCAGGGATTATTTGCAGCCCTGGAGAGGGAGATTTTGGAGGGGAGTGGATTGGAAACACGTAAGCGACAACAGAGAGACACAGTGGAAATGACGGTTGGAGGATATGGGGCAGGAGTTTTGATTGTTAACGTCCTTGACATGGCAGAGATAAGTGAAGAGGTTGAGGTTATGAAAGGACCAATGAGATCTGCAGTTAAGGACACATACCAGGTTGCCAAAATGGCTACAGACCTTAGCCAGCAAGTCAATCAGCTTGTGTGGAAGGCACTTTCACAGTTGCAACCATATCAGACAACAATTAATGAGTTACGTGGTATAACAACTATACCAAGCGAGGCATTGTGTGTGAATTGCCGGGGCATAATGTTGTTTTAACCAATTTATCTGAGTCTATTACCAATGGCCATCATGAACTGACTCCAGACAGGAATGAGTCCATCGTGAAAGCAGATGACCTCGAGCGAACTGACGATAACCGACAGATTCATCGATACGTCCAGAAGGGACGTCCACGCAGTCCGCACTTTCGGGCCGACTGGGAAGGACTGAAGAAGGCGGCAACGCAGACTGACCACCTCTGGAACACGGAGCAGTAGCTCATTAAGACTCACGCTGAGAAGGATGAGGAACTGTTTAAATCACAGCACCTTTTCTCTGGAGTATGGAATTGGGGACAGAATAGCAATATCCATCCATGGATACGCATTATATCGCACATTATTGACATTCCGCAGCTGTTTATATTGCTCGTCTTTTTTATTACGCTCTGTCGCCTCAGGCGCCGCATTAGGGAATGGCAGAAAGACAGTCGCCCCCTCGATACAAAGGAACTGTTACAGCTCTTACTTGTTCAGCAGTCCACACCTCGGCCTGAATCCAACAAATTCTGTATGTCTATTTCATTGCCTATTCTGGGGCGAGCCAAGGGCCAAAAGGGGGGATTGAAAGAGGGGGGCCCAGCGGTGAGACCTCTTAAAACGGAATAGCGAGGATGCCAGGAGAGTAGTTTTGCAGAAACTAGTTTCTTAAGAATTGAGATTAGTTATAGGAAGTGAACAGGATAATCATTATTAACCATTAAACCTGTTTTTTAGGACATAGCGCTGGCCACATTGCATGATGGGATTTAGGCTCGCTAACTTGCCCATGTTTTTGAGATAGTCAGCAAGTTTTTATCAGTGGCCCCCGATATCCTCTGGAAGCGAAAAGGAAGTCACTTCTGAGATCCTGTCATTCTGAAACATTCCATGGAGTAAAGAGGATGCCTGTTCAGCCATCCTGTCCCTCATGAACAATGCAGGAGGCTAAGATGGGGAAAAATAATTTCGGATTATTAGGCCTTTTGTAAACACAGCTAACAGGATGAAATTCAATCATGGGTTGATCAGATTTTATTGGATAAAGTTTAAACATGACAGCTTCAGGGACTGGACTTGGGGTGGGCGATTGATTTTGGGAAATTCTATAATTGATGTGTTTTTATCAGTGTTTAGTAGATCGATCTTGGCAAACATCCAGATCTCATCTCCGTGTACACAAACTCAAGCTTGGAAAAATAAAACCGCCTTATCCAGATTGTTGATGTGTCTGTTGCTCTCTGTTCTGAGTTGATCCACAGGGGAGGACTCCACATGGAAGCTGACTCAATACACAGGCCTTGAAACCGGTCCTGCGACATGTGCCCTGATTGGATCAAAACGTTGTAATTATATTCCAGATAGTTCCAAATAAGTCACTAATTTGACAAATCACATCAAAAGGAAGTGGAAAATTAAAACAATCTGAGTCTAACTGTTTGGATTTGGGCTCCGGAATGGTTGGGATCCTTTGGAGTTTCAGTGGTGCAAGGCCTGGGTATGTTCTTTGCAGTTATTTTTGTGATATATCTTGTATTTCTGACAACCAAATGTATCTGTAAAAGGGTGTGAGTAAACCCTGAAGTAGCAATCCCTTTCCAGGGCATGGCAGGCTCTTTTACGGATTCCTTATTATTGATCAATCTATTCATTGGTTTATTTTAATAAGTTTAAAATAATAAAAAAGGGGGGAGTGATAGATTGCAGGGTTATTGATTTGCTAATTGCTTCATTGATTTATTTGGGAACTTTAAGAATTGATGCAGTATAATTTTTTTATTTAGTACTTTGACAGAAAATGGAATATCCACAAAGCCAAAGTCATGGTTTCAGGTAGAAATATGAGAACTGGTCAAAGCTAATATTGTTTCAAAATATACCTTCATAAGGCCTTCGGAATAAATAGGTCTTTGTTCCACAATACGTTTAGTGATAAAAATGTATCAAGAGCAAGGTTAGTTCAAGCACTTTATCTATGTAGAAATAGCACACATGGCAGATGCATGTGGACATTTAATTAATTTCATGGACATTGGTGGATATTAAGTAATGACCAATGCCTGGACAACAAATCATGTTCCAAGTGACAGACGGTTGATTGAATAAATCAGAAAGCCTCAGCTGAGAATTAGAAACAATGAAACGAAGTAAGGGTCTAAACCTAGATAAGGATTTCCTTAAGAATGTGATCTGGGTGGCTGATTAGAGAGAAGAATTTTAGCCTTCCGAGATCCCCGAAGCATTCGTGAAAATTACTTTCAAAAAGGCCTTTTGTTGAAATGACATTTAATTTGTAAATCTGGAGTCACTATTATTTTGAAGTTTTTTGTTTTCACTCTTCGGTGTCTCAAGGACATTTCAATGTCCACACAGAAAGGTTTTTCGATTTAATGTTGTGCAAATGTACCAAGTGAATTCTTAAAGAAATCAGGAGTGCTTTAAACACCTATTCAGCCTGACTGAGTGCCTGATCTATGAGCGAGAGATGGGGGAATCTTTACTTCATAAAATGTAGGATGCGGTTTTGTGCCCCCGTTTGCCGTGGGTGTAAATGGTGACGGGGTAACAACATTTCATCAGAGCCAAAAAACGGGACTTGGGCCGGCCAGCAATCGTCCCTGCTGCCTGGCCATGGCAGGAACCCCATTTAAATACATTTAAACATCGTTTGTCCCCTTCCCGCTGTGTTGTCCACCTCCACATTCGGGTTTCCCACCTTGACAACAACACGACACATTGGAGAGGTTTACAACCAGTCTGCACCAATGTCAACCTGGCGACGAGAACCCGCCCGGTGTGCACAGGTAGGTACAGCTCCCAGGAGGGAAGGGACATTCCTCGGCTGTGCCTGGGGAGGGGTCTTCCATTGGAGAGGTCCATGGAGGGGGGGGGGGTTCCCTGTATCACATGATAGGGGTTATTTGTAAATGGGGGGAAATCCTTGATTAAGTTGTAGATCTGCTATGTCAGGGCTCCTTTTGAAAATGGCTCGCTGATTTCTGGAAGGCCGGCGTTGCCAGTGTGAGCCTCCCCCCCGCCCCCCCCCCCCCCCCCCCCCCCACCTCCCCCCACCCCAGCATGATGGCCTGGGATCTGCCTTCTGCAGTTTTCTCAACTAAGTTTTGAAAAATATGGCGGGAAAAGTCGCCAATGGATCTGCCGGGTTACTCACCACTTTTCCAGCCCAAAGTGACACCTAGTCAAAAAATCGGAAAATTCTGCCCGGAATATCCATTTAAAATTCTGGGACCGGGATTAATTGAGGTCAGGACGGAAGGGGACAAATACATTACAGGACCAGTGACTCCCAGAACCACATCGAATACAGCTCCTCACACCCCGCTCCCTGTAAGGATTCCATCCCATTCTCCCGGTTTGTTCACCTACGCTCCATCTGTTCTGATGATGCCACCTTCAAATACAGCGCTTCGGATATCTCTGCCTTTTTCCTCAATGAGGTTTCCCCTGTGCTCAACACGGCTCTCACCTGTGTCTGACCCATTCCCCACACCCCTGCCCTCACCCCTTCCCCTCCCTCTCTCCAGAACTATGACAGGGTCTCGCTTGTCCTCACTTTACACCCACCAGCCCCAACATTGAGAGGATCATCCTCCGCCATTTCCACCAGCTCCAGCAGGATGGCAGCAGGAGACACATCTTCCCAACACCCCCATCAGCATTCCGCAGGGACCACTCCCTCTGTGACACTCTGTTCCCTTCCTCCAGCACCCCTATCAGCATTCCGCAGGGACCACTCCCTCTGTGACACCCTGCTCCCTTCCTCCAGCACCCCCATCAGCATTCCGCAGGGACCACTCCCTCTGTGACACTCTGTTCCCTTCCTCCAGCACCCCTATCAGCATTCCGCAGGGACCACTCCCTCTGTGACACCCTGCTCCCTTCCTCCAGCACCCCTATCAGCATTCCGCAGGGACCACTCCCTCTGTGACACCCTGCTCCCTTCCTCCAGCACCCCCAAATCCTCATCCCCTTCCCACACCACCTTCCCTTGTAATCACAGAAGGTGTAACCCCTGCCCCTGTACCTGCTCCCTGTCCAAGGCCTCAAACGCTCCTCTCAGGTCCAGCAATCTTTCACTTCACCCCCTTCAATTTGGTTTGTTGTATTTGCTGCTCCCAATGTGGTCTCCTCTACACTGGAGAGACTAAATGCAGACTGGGTGACCGCTTTGCGGAACACCTTCACTCAGTCTGCAAGAATGACCCAACCTTCCTGTCTCTTGTCATTTCAGCTCAGCATCTTGCTCTCATGTCCACATGTCCGTCCTTGGCCTGTTGCAATGTTCCAGTGAAGCCCAACACAAACTGGAGAAACAGAACCTCCTCTTCCGATTGGGCAGCTTGCAGCTTTCTGGACTTAACACTGAGTTCAACAACTTTGTCTGTCCCAATGTAAACCCCCCTCCCATCCCCCACAGGGCCACCTGTCACTTGTTCTTCAGTTTTGCTTTCACTGAGCACTGATCTTTGTCCGGATATGAACACATTCTGCTGTCTTATCTTTGTGCCACTATCAGCTCCTTTTATTCCGGAATGATGAAACTAACAGTCCCGTTGCCTTGTGTCCGTCACATCTTTGTCTCTGGGGGGGATTTGAAGCCTGCACGAGCCACGTGCGTGGGATCAGCGGCACGAACTGAAAATCCCGCGGGAATCGGGAAATGCGATTCCCATGGAGAGATGGCGATTCCCGATTCTCCAAGCCCCTCACCAGGGGCCTGAACCACATTTGAATACATTTCCACCCAATTACATCTTATTAGCGGCCCCCCCACCACGTGATTCCCCCCTCAGTCAATATTCACACCTTGCTGACGGCAGGTCAATGGGCTTCCCCTTAGGTTTGGGCAGGTGAGAGGCAGCCGAGGGGATCCCTCTGGCAGCATGGGGGGGGAGGGGGGTTAGAGGAACACGGCCTTGCCCCCTGGTGGGGTGCAGTGCCACATGCAGACCCCAGTGTGAGCCCCATGAGGAGAAGAGTTTGGTTTCAGTGATTTTCAAAACATGATTCCACCATTTACATTTTTGCAGCAAATGTGTCCCTCGCTGTGTGAACTCTTCGTGTTAAACCAACTTAATGTGGGCAACTTGCACTCAGTGAATCATAAATGTCACTTATCAAAATCCACCCAGAAGGGGAGCAGCTATTGGCTCATTGTCGCTGCTTCCTCTTGAACTTCGTTACCTCCTGTGAAAAAGGAGATTAAAGCAGCTTCTGTCGGCTGGGACACTTTGTGTTTCAATGTATTTACTGGACCTGCAATAAACGGTGTGGATAAAGAGGATTGTTATTCTGTTGAGATGATCAGTAAAACTCTTTTTGTTGTGACTCTGTCACTCTGTGTTTCTGGGGGTAAGTACAAGTTTTAGTTTGGTTTGGAGAAGTTTAACTTGTTCTAAAAGAACTCTCCCTGGTTTGTGCTGCGGTGTCTCTGCACCTGTAACTTGTGTGAATTCTAGAGTTAGAACATTCAAACTGGACATGAGAGTTTCAGCAGAATTTATCACCACATTGAGAATGTTCAGTGCACCTGACACAGAGTTACACAGACTGGGAACACGGGTCAGAAAACTTGGTTTTCCCATTCCTCTCTGTTACTCATTTAATGTGACAATGGGTTTGAGTGACAGTCTGGACATTAAGTGGGTGTGTTTGGGGTGGATTGAATTAATCTGTACATTAATTGGGTGTGTTTGGGGTGGATTGAATTAATCTGTACATTAATTGGGTGTGTTTGGGGTGGATTGAATTAATCTGGACATTAAGTGGGTGTGTTTGGGGTGGATTGAATTAATCTGTACATTAAGTGGGTGTGTTTGGGGTGGATTGAATTAATCTGTACATTAAGTGGGTGTATTTGGGGTGGATTGAATTTATCTGTACATTAAGTGGGTGTGTTTGGGGGGGATTGAATTAATCTGTACATTAAGTGGGTATGTTTGGGGTGGATTGAATTAATCTGTACATTAAGTGGGTGTGTTTGGGGTGGATTGAATTAATCTGTACATTAAGTTGGTGTGTTTTGGGTGGATTGAATTAATCTGTACATTAAGTGGGTGTGTATGGGGTGGATTGAATTAATCTGTACATTAAGTGGGTGTGTTTGGGGTGAATTGAATTAATCTGGACATTAAGTGGGTGTGTTTGGGGTGGATTGAATTAATCTGGACATTAAGTGGGTGTGTTTGGGGTGGATTGAATTAATCTGGACATTAAGTGGGTGTGTTTGGGGTGGATTGAATTAATCTGTACATTAAGTGGGTGTGTTTGGGGTGGATTGAATTAATCTGGACATTAAGTGGGTGTGTTTGGGGTGGATTGAATTAATCTGTACATTAAGTGGGTGTGTTTGGGGTGGATTGAATTAATCTGGACATTAAGTGGGTGTGTTTGGGGTGGATTGAATTAATCTGGACATTAAGTGGGTGTGTTTGGGGTGGATTGAATTAATCTGTACATTAAGTGGGTGTACATAGGATGGATTGAATTAATCTGTTCATTAAGTGGGTGTGTTTGGGGTGGATTGAATTAATCTGTACATTAAGTGGGTGTGTTTGGGGTGGATTTAATTAATCTGTACATTAATGGGTGTGTTTGGGGTGGATTGAATTAATCTGGACATTAAGTGGGTGTGTTTGGGGTGGATTGAATTAATCTGTACATTAAGTGGGTGTGTTTGGGGTGGATTGAATTAATCTGTACATTAAGTGGGTGTGTTTGGGGTGGATTGAATTAATCTGGACATTAAGTGGGTGTATTTAGGAAGGATTGAATGAATCTAGACATTAAGTGGGTGTGTTTGGGGTGGATTGAATTAATCTATACACCGAACTGAAGCACAAATGATGGTCAGGAGATCGAGGGCGTGTCCTGTTCATTTTAAAATTGTTGTTTGGGATGTTTAATATTGGGCTGAATCACCTAATCGGTCAGCTCAATGTCGCTGTCTCAATGTAGCAACACATCTGAATGATGACACAATGCTTTTCTCTCTCTCATTTCCCAGAATGTCAGCTTTAATTGAGAGCTCAACTTCCTGAAAAGGCAGCTAAAACCACCGCTTTCTGACTGAGTGTGGTGATACACCACTGTACCTCCCTAGCATTGTACATAGTTATATAATAGTTGTGTGTAACGTGGCCCTGTAATCCTGTGTATGGTACTGTGTATTGTACTGTAGCTCTGTAGAGGTTCGGTCACCTGTATGTAACCTGACCTGGCCACGGAGAGCTCCGCCTTAGCCACTCCCCCGGGAGTTAAGTATAAGACCCAACTTCTGAGACCGGACCCATTTTGTCTGGGGTCGTCTGTGTCGGGTAAGCTTCCTATGTAGAGTATTAAAGCCTTAGTTAAAGTCTCACATGTCTTTGTGGTTCTTGACGCTTACTGCATTACTGAGGGATACAAGTGCCCCAAACTGAGCCAGGCTGACACATTAGCTTCACTGCTGCTGTAGAATGTCAGCCTGTGCTCTCACCAGATGTGTTTCACAGACAGAATACAGTCAGGAACATCCTCATCATCTCCCAACCTGCCGATCAAAGGGACAGGCTCTCTGCCGGGAATGGGATTGGTTAATCTTCCAGAGTTCAGTCCTGCCTTCTCAGAACAAGAAGTGCAAACCGGGCCAGAAAGGGGAAGCACCATTTTCTGCATCAAAGTGGAGCCTCACTGTCCTTGTGATATTGTGATGATCCAAGGGTGATTGCAGAGTGTGGGCCCTCCACAGTGTCCTGTAGAGATGGGGGTGGGAAAAATCTATCTTCATTCACTGACAGAGGAACACACAATAAACACAGGCAATCTCCAGAACTTGGTCCGAACCTTGTACGTCGTGGTGTTCCATAAGATCATAAGACATAGGAGCAGAATTAGGCCACTCGGCCCATCGAATCTGCTCCGCCGTTCAATCATGGCTGATATTTTTCTCATCCCCATTCTCCATCCTTCTCCCCATAACCCCTGATCTCCTCATTAATCAAGAATCTATCTATCTCTGTTTTAAAGACACTCAGTGATTTGGCCTCCACAGCCTTCTGCAGCAAATAGTTCTGCAGATTCACTGCCCTCGGATGAAGAAATTCCTCCTCAACTCTGTTTTAAAGGATCATCCCTTTAGTCTGAGATGGTGTCCTCTGCTTCTAGTTTTTCCTACAAGTGGAAACATCCTCTCCACGTCCACTCTATCCAGGCCTCGCAGTATCCTGTACGTTTCAAGACAATCCCCCTCATCCTTCTAAACTTCAACAAGTCCAGACCCAGAGTCCTCAACCGTTCCTCATACAACAAGCTCTTCATTCTAGGGATCATTCTTGTGAACCACCTCTGGACCCTTTCCAAGGCCAGCACATCCTTCCTCAGATACGGGGACCAAAACTGCTGACAATACTCCAAATGGGGCCTGACCAGAGCCTTACACAGCCTCAGACGTACGTCCCTGGTCTTGTATTCTAGCCCTCTCGACATGAATGCTAACATTGCATTTGCCTTCTTAACTGCCGACTGAACCTGCACGTCAACCTTCGGAGAATCATGAACAAGGACTCACAAGTCCCTTTGTGCTTCTGATTTCCTCAGCATCGCCCCATTTAGTAAATAGTCTATGCCTCAATTTCTCCTTCCAAAGTACATAACCTCACACTTTTCCACATTGTATTCCACTCCTTTGCCCACTCTCATAGCCTGTCCAAATCCTTCTGCAGCCCCCCCTGCTTCCTCAATACCACCTGTCCCTCTACAGATCTTTGTATCATCTGCAAACTGAACAACCGTGCCTTCAGTTCCTTCTTCCAGATCATTAAAGTATATTGTGAAATGTTATGGACCCAGCACAGATCCCTGAGGCACACCACTAGTCACCGGCTGCCATCCTGAAAAAGACCCCTTTATCCCCACTCTCTGCCTTCTGCCAGTCAGCCAATCCTCTATCCATGCCGGGATCTTACCCTTCACACCATGGGCTCTTAACTTATTTTACAGTCTCCAATGCGGCACCTTGTCAAAGGCCTTCTGGAAATCTAAATAAATCACGTCCACTGGTTCTCGTTTGTCTAACTTCCTTGTTACTTCCTCAAAGAACTCTAACAGATTTGTCAGACATGACTTCCCTTTGACGAAGCCGTGCTGACTCAGTCCTATTTTATCCTGCACCCCCAAGTACTCCGCGACCTCATCGTTAATAATGCACTCTAAGATCTTACCAATGAGCGAAGTCAGTTAACCAGTCTATAATTTCCTGTCTTCTGCCTCCCTCCCTTCTGAAACAGCGGTGTTACATTAGCCACTTTCCAGACCTCTGGGATCCTTCCTGCCTCCAGTGATTCCTGAAAGATCACCACCAATGTCTCCACAATCTCCTCAGCTTCTCTTTTAGAACCCTGGGGTGTAGTCCATCCAGTCCAGGTGATTTATCCACCTTCAGACCTTTCAGTTTCCCCAGAACCTTCTCCTTAGTAATGGTCACTGCACTCACCTCTGCCCCCTGATTCTCCTGGAGCTCTGGCATCCCACTGGTGTCTTCCACCGTTAGGACTGATGTAAAGTAACTATTCAGTTCCGCTGCCATTTCTTTGTTTCCTATTATTCTCCAGCCACATTTTCTAGCGGTCCAATGTCTATTTTTGCCTCTCGCCTACCTTTTATATATTGTAAAAACTCTTCCTACCTTCCTTTATATTACTAGCTAGCTTGCACTCATACTTCATCTTCTCCCCCTTATTGCTTTTTTGGTTGTCCTCTGCTTGCTTTTAAAGGCTTCCCAATCCTCTGGATTCCCACTAATCCTCGTCACTTTGTATGCTTTTAAAAAATGTTATGCTGTCCTTGACATCCCTCGTCAGCCATGGATGCCTTGTCCTCCCCTCAGCATGTTTCCTCCTCCTCGGGATGAATAACCTCAAAAAACTCCTGCCATTGCTGTTCCACTGTCTTCCCTGCTAGTCGCTTTTTCCAATCAACTCTGACCAGCTCCTCCCTCATGTTTTTGCGTTACCCTTATTTAATTGTAATCCATTACATCTGATTCAGCTTCTCCCTCTCCAACTGCAGGGTAAATTCTATCATGTTGTGGTCACTGCTCCCTCAGGGTTCCTTCATCCTAAGTTCCCTAATCAAGTCTGCCTCATTGCACATCACCAAATCCAGAATTGCATGTTCCCTGGTCGGCTCTGTCACAAGCTGCTCCAAAAAAACCATCTCTTACACATTCCACAAATTCCTTTTTCTGGGATCCACGACCAACCTGATTTTCCCAGTCCACGCACATATTAAAGTCCCCCATGATTATTGTGACATTGGCTTTTTTACAGCCGTTTCTATCTCCTGATTTATTTTCTGCCCCACATCCTGACTCCTGCTCGGGGGTCTGTACATAACTCCCATCAGGGTCTTTGTACCTTGGCGATTCCTCAACTCTACATCGTTCCGGCCAATTTCAATGTGCGCAACAAGCTTATTTAGCTTCTTCTGTCTACTGCGTGCATTTAGGTACAACACGTTCAGTCCTGCATTGACCACCTCCCTTCTCATACTTGTCACCTTTTTTGCTCTGCCTGAGGGTGATGTCCTCTTATTTTTGTTCACAATTTGCCCTTCAGTTATTACACCTCCTACGCTAACGCTCTGGTTCCCACTCCCCTGCCAAAATAGTGCAAATCCCCTCGAGTGACACTTGCAAACCTCCCAGCCAGGATATTGATGCCACTCCAGTTTAGATGCAACACGTCCTTCTTGTACAGGTCCCACCTGCCCCGGAAGAGATCCCAATGGTACAAAAATCTGAAACCCTTCCTCCTACACCACCAATTTAACCACATGTTTAGCTGCACTATCCTATTTCCAGCCTCACTGGCACCTGGCACAGGAAGTAATCCTGAGATTACAACTCTAGAGGTCCTGCTTTTTAGTTTGCTGCCTAACTCCCTGAACTCCTTCTGCAGGACCTCACCACCCTTCCTTCCTATGCCTTTAGTACCTATGTGTACTACGACCTCTGGCTGTTCACCCTCCCCCTTCAGAATGTCCTGTGTTCATTCAGAGACATCTTTGACTCTGGCACCAGGGAGGCAACACACAATCCTGGAGTCTCTTTCACGTCCACAGAAGTGCCTATCTGTGCCCCTTACTATAGAGTCCCCTTAACTATCACTCTCCTGCACTTTGCTCTCCCTTGCTGAGCAACAGAGGCAGTTGTAGTGCCACTGTTCTGGCTGTTGTTTGCCCTTTTAGGCTATCCCACCAACAGTATCCAAAACGGAATACCTGTTAGAGAGGGGATTCCTGTACTGATAGCCTGCCCTTTCTAATGGTCACCCATCTGTCTGCCTGCATCTTGGGTGTGACCATATCTCTTTAACTCCTATCTATGATGCTTTCTGCCACCTTCATGCTCCAAGTGCACCCACCTGCCGCTCCAACCGAACCACGCAGTCTGTGAGCAGCTGTCATTGGTTACACTTGCTGCAGATGTAGGCGACGGGAACGCTGGAAGTGTCACAGGTCTGCCACATCTCACAGTTAGAGCACAGCACCCAGCTGAGTCACATTTACGCACTAGTTAATTAATTCAAAATAAACACTTGAACTTATTTTTAGAATAGGTTACAATTAACAACATGGCCCCGGCGCTCGATATTTTCTGCAAAATTAAATGCTAAGTACTAATCTCTGCCCTCAGGTTTAGTTACTCCTCTACCTCATTAATCAACTAGATTTATAGACTTTTCCAACCTTTTTTCTTCAAATTTAACAGATTCCCTACCAGCCAATCAGGTCACAGCTTTACTGTGATGTCACTTCAGTTTTCCCCCCATAATTTGAAAAGGTCGTTAGATCACTTACCTTCCCAGGATGCTCTCTGGATTTCTCCCTGCAGATTAACAGTTACAAAGCCAGAAGAAAGAAAACAAAACGAAAGGGAAAAAGCACCTCCTCCCACTTTTCACTAAATTACCACGCTGCTCGAAATTACCAAATTTCAATCCTCATTCGGGCTCTCTCACTCACTCAGGCTGTCTCTACATCACGTGCGCTAAGCTTACTGAGTGTGCGCTTTATGCCTCTCTCTTATATTGAGCCCAGCGGTTGAATACAACTGAGCGGCTTGCTCGGCCATTTCAGAGTCAACCACATGTTCAACCACATGAGAAATGTCAATCTTCTCTCCAAACCCCACATGCTGAGAATGGTTTCAAAATGAATTGCAAGTCAATTACTTTCTCTTGTCTCAAGAGATTTCATGCTTGTTTGACAGATTGAAAGATTTAATTTCATTTTTATGGACCTATTATCCTGTTGGTCCATTTTTGCTGAAATGCAGAGATCAGCTTTGATAGCGGAGATTTGACTCAGTGGAAACAGCACATTAACCCCAGGCACATCTTGCTCAATAGTCCGAATCGGCACTGATTTCAGAGGGCAAACTATCTCAGTTATATCCATTTTAATCAATGCAAAATTAACAGCTCATTAATTCAGATTGATTGCATAAACTGCAAGGATTGCACCGTAGAGGGAGACAGATAGATTGTATTCAGCAAGGATTAATTCTCTGAAAGTTAAAGTACCAGCTGTGTCTTAATGATATTACTCTCTGGTCCTCAGAACTACACAAACCTGTTGCGTTTGCTTGTTTCAGTGCAGACGGGAAGTTTGCTGTGACACACATGACAAAGTCTCACCTCTACACCATGCGCAGATTTCAGTGGGTGCCCCCAGCCATCTACAAGAGCTCCTGCAGCATTGACGTCACATTCTTCCCATTCGACCAGCAGAATTGCAAAATGAAATTTGGCTCCTGGACCCACGACAAGTCCAAGATCGATTTGAGGAGCATGGGCAGGAACGTGGGTCTCAGGGACTATTGAGAGAGTGGCGAGTGGGCAATAGTCAACGCTGTGGGAATTTACAACAGCAATAAGTCTGACTGTTGCTCGGAGGTGGATGTCGATATCACATACTCTTTCATTATACGGAGGCTCCCCCTCTTTTACATCATTAACCTCATCATTCCCTGTTTGCTCATCTCCTGTCTAACTGTTCTGGTCTTCTATTTACCATCGGGCTGTGGAGAGATCACACTTTGTATATCAGTGTTGCTCTCCCTCACTGTCTTCCTGCTGCTTATAACAGAGATCATCCCTTCCACCTCCCTGCTCATCCCTTTAATCGGCGAATACCTGCTCTTCACCATGATCTTCGTCACCCTCTCCATTGTCATTGATGTGTTGGGTAGGCTGGGTCGATGTGGACTGCACTTGATGCAGTGTAGCAAGAGACAGACCTCCAACACTTGATAAGATGCAACACGATTTTATTTAACATCTAAACTATTATAGGATGTTCAACTGTGGGTTGACACTATGCTGACTTGACTGGAGACCTGATATTAGCCTAACCAGACTTAGTAGCTACCACATGGTGTTTGCACTGGCCAGCTCACAAACTCTGACTGTCTCAGAGGCTGGGTCCCGAGAGAGTGGGGAAAACTGGTGCCCTCTGGCTTTATAGTGGTCGTGTCCTGTCTGGTGATTGGCTGCTCTGTTCTGTGTGCTTACTGGTCATCCTGTGTGTCAATCACTGCCTGTCTGCACTCCATTATATACACAGATGTATATTATGACATCTCCCCGCTTTTTTTTTTGTATTGTGTGTGTTGAGATAATAAATATTAAGGTGCTTGTGCGTGTGGATGTGTATATGTATGTGACTATATACAGAATGTGCTAAAATGACCTTATGTACACAGGAAGGTGTCGCTAGAGCAGATATAGGGCAGATGAAATGGTAAAAAACGATATTTACAGAGGTCAAAACGATAAGGTAACACAGTTGTGCAAAGGTTCAGTCTATACGTTTAGTCTCTGCGGCGGGCGACGAATTCTGGTTGACCGCCTCAAGGGTGGAGCAGGGGCCGCCTGCACCTGGATAGGCGAGACTGCCGCCAATGCGGTGGTCACAGAGGTTGGCAGAATTGCTGGTAGATCGGTGGCCTCGTGGTCGGGCACGTCCGGAGGAAGCATTGTGTGAGGCGGGACATCATGGTTAGGTGGCGGGCGTGGAACTCTGCGCAGCGCCCGTCTGTTGCGTTGTAGGAAGGAGCCACCAGCCATGCGGACGAGGAACGATCTCAGGGCCACTTGCTTGACCACCACAGCTGTGGTGGACCAGCCGCCGTCAGGCAACTGCACACGAACACGATCAGTTGGGACCAGCTTGGTGAGATCCGTGGCATGAGCGTCGTCTGCTGATTTCTGATGGGCCCGAGACTGCTGCATCTTTTGTGTGACCGTGAGGTGGTCAAGGTCTGGAACATGGATGTCTAGAACCGTGGTTCGCAGAGTGCGATTCATGAGCATCTGTGCGGGAGACAACCCAGTGGACAGAGGGGATGCTCTGTATGCCAGCAGCGCCAAGTTGAAGTCGGAGCCTGAGTCTGCAGCCTTGCATAGTAATCTCTTGACGATATGGACCCCTTTTTCGGCCTTCCCGTTTGACTGCGGGTAGTGGGGGCTGGAGGTTACGTGAGGTCCTGGCTCGGGTCAGTGGATATTTTGGTCTCTTTGGTAGGGTCGAAGAACGCCAGAACCGGGGCTGTGGTGAGTTTTGCCCTCAGCTCACTCCATTCATTTTCATGAGCGGGCAGCCACTGGAATTCCGTCGACTTTTTGACAAGATGGCGGAGGGCTGTGGTGTGTGCCGCCATGTTGGGAATGAACTTCCCAAGGAAGTTGACCATCCCTAGAAAGTGGAGGACCGCCTTCTTGTCCTCTGGGTTCTTCATGGCGTTGATCGGCGAGACCTTGTCAGCATCTAGCCGCACGCCTTGCTGCGATATGCGGTCACCAAGGAATTTGATTTCTGATTGACCGAACGAGCACTTTGCTCTGTTGAGTCGGAGGCCATGCTCATGGGTCCTGTGGAATACCTGCTTGAGGCGATCGATGTGTTCTTGAGGAGTTGTAGACCAGATTATGACATTGTCAACATACACGCGCACCCCCTCAATACCCTCCATCATCTGTTCCATGATGCGGTGAAATACCTCTGAGGCAGGGATGATGCCAAAAGGCATTCGGTTGTAGCAGTAGCGACCGAGCGGGGTATTGAATGTGCACAGTTTGCGACTGGATGCATCCAGCTGTATTTGCCAGAGCCCCTTGGAGGCGTCCAGCTTCGTAAAGAGTTTGGCATGAGCCATCTCGCTGGTCAACTCCTCTCGTTTTGGTAGCGGGTAATGTTCCCTCATGATGTTGCGGTTTAAATCCTTGGGGTCGATGCAGATTCGAAGCTCCCCTGACGGCTTCTTGACGCAGACCATGGAGCTGACCCAGTCCGTGGGTACTGTGACCTTTGATATGATGCCCTGGTCCTGGAGGTCCTGTAACTGCTGCTTGAGGTGGTCCTTGAGGGGTGCCGGCACCCGACGTGGTGCGTGGATCACAGGGGTGGCGTTTGGTTTGAGCAGACTTTTGTATCGGTGTGGGAGTGTGCCCATTCCATCGAACACGCTGTGGTACTGTGTGATGATGTCATCAATTTCAGCCTGGAAGTTCTCATCAGGTGAGGCCGTCGCCTGTGAGGATGACGTGGTGTGGACTCATTGAACCAAGTTCAGGAGTTTGCAGGCCCGAGCACCGAGCAGGGATGCTCTGTCAGGTCCCACGGTCTCAAATCGCAGTGTTGCTTTAAATTACTTATTGGAAAATCACAGTTGGCATGAGCCACTGGCAGCTATGGCATTGCCATTGTAGTCAAGGAGCTGGCAGGCCGGTGGAAGAATGCTTGGTCTGACGCGGATGGTGTCGAGATCGGATTTGGAGATGAGGTTCGCCAATGCGCTGGTGTCCAGTTGGAACCTGATGCAAGTTTTGTTGACTGTGAGGACAGCACACCACTCATCGTCGGGATCCACGCTGAGGATCGGGAGGTGCGTCGCTGTCTTGGAGAAAGGCAGCGCATGCTTTGTAATGATGCCCACCCGGTATGGAGATTTCAGGCACGCAGCATCAGGATCTGTTGGGCTGTCGGGGTCGGAGTCTGGCATGGCCTGCTGTATTGAACGGATGCTTCTGCGCCGCGGCTGGGATCGCTGGATGCTGGGCAGTGGAGCAGATCTGCAAAGGGCTGCGTGGTGGCCAAGCTTGCCACACTGTAGACACCGTCATGATTTCGCTGGACACTGCCGCTTTAAATGGGCGGTGCCACAATTCGGACACGTCATGACGCCAACGTCAGCACGTTCCGTGCGCCATCGCGCATGCGCAGTGCGGTCGAACGACGTACGAACCTGCGCAGTCTGGTCGTCGGTCTCGCCGTCCCCTCGGTCGTGGCGCGCATGTGCAGGGGCCCGGGAAAAGCGCGCGGAATGGCCACTCTCGTCGATACTGAGGCCCTGCATTTGTGCGATGGCCTGCACCCGTTCCACCTCGTGGGAGGTTAGCTTTGCCGTTTCTGCAGCCCTGATGTGGGAGTACCGATTGTTAGCATGTTCGTGGAGAACGCACGTTTCAATGGCGATGGTGGGGGTGAGCTGCTTGACTTTCAGGAGCTGCTGCCGAAGGGAAACGGAGTGGACCCCGAAAACGATCTGATCCAGGATCATGGAATCAGTGGTCGAGTCATCGTTACATGACTGCACGAGGATGCGGAGATGTGTCAGAAAGGATTGAAAAGGTTCATCCTTACCCTGAAGCCTCTGCTGGATAACGTACCGTTCAAAGCTCTCATTCACCTCAATGTCGCAGTGGCTGTCGAACTTCAGTGTGACTGTTTTAAATTTTGTCTTGTCTTCGCCTTCAGCGAATGTGAGGGAGTTGTAGATGTGGATGGCGTGGTCCCCGGCTGTGGAGAGGAATAGTGCGATCTTCCTGGTGTCCGATGCGGCCTCGAGGTCGGTGGCTTCTAGATAGAGTTCGAACTTTTGTTTGAAGATCTTCCAATTTGCACCGAGGTTGCCGGCGATGCGGAGCTGCGGAGGAGGGCGGATGTTTTCCACGTCACCGGATCGCTGTTTGCTGGTTAACGCTGATTCACTCAAGGTAGATCCGTCAATTTTCAGCATCACTCACTGGCACCATGATGTGTTGGGTAGGCTGGGTCGATGTGGACTGCACTTGATGCAGTGTAGCGAGAGATAGACCTCCAACACTTGATAAGATGCAACACGATTTTATTTAACATCTAAACTATTATACATGTTCAACATGTTCAACGGGCAGCACGGTAGCATTGTGGATAGCACAATTGCTTCACAGCTCCAGGGTCCCAGGTTCGATTCCCGGCTTGGGTCACTGTCTGTGCGGAGTCTGCACATCCTCCCCGTGTGTGCGTGGGTTTCCTCCGGGTGCTCCGGTTTCCTCTCACAGTCCAAAGATGTGCAGGTTAGGTGGATTGGCCATGCTAAATTGCCTTAGTGTCCAAAATTGCCCTGAGTGTTGGATGGGGTTACTGGGTTAAAGGGATAGGGTGGAGGTGTGGACCTTGGGTAGGGTGCTCTTTCCAAGAGCCGGTGCAGACTCGATGGGCCGAATGGCCTCCTTCTGCACTGCAAATTCTATGAAATCTCTGAAACTGTGGGTTGACACTATGCTGACATGACTGGAGACCTGATACTAGCCTAACCAGACTTAATAGCTGCCACATCATATTTGCACTGGCCAGCTCACGAACTCTGACTGTCTCAGAGGCTGGGTCCCGAGAGAGCGGGACAACTGCTGCCCTCTGGCTTTATAGTGGTCGTGTCCTGTCTGGTGATTGGCTGCTCTGTTCTGTGTGCTTATTGGTCATCCTGTGTGTCAATCATTGCCTGTCTGCGCTCCATTATATATGTAGATGTACATTATGACAGTCATCACCGTCTTTATCCCCAATGTTCATCATCGCTCGCCCAACACACACAGGATGCCCCGGTGCATACGCTCCATTTATATATCCTGTTTTTTATACAGTCTGTCTTCATTTCTCAGTGAGGATATTTCACTGCCAGCGAATCTCAGGCTGCTCGAGGAGAGTGAGCCTGTGGTCAGGGAGTGAGTCAACACTCAGTGAGCAACATCCAGAACCATGCTGACATTCCCGCTCCTCCGGTCTTCCCCTTACCCACCCCTCCCCCCGGCCCTCCCCTTATCCCCCCTCCCCCCCCTTACCCACCCCAACCCCCGGACCTCCCATTCCCCACCCCTCCCCCCGGACCCCCCCCTCCCCTCGGACCCCCCCTCCCTCCGGACCCCCCGCTTTACCCTCCCACCACCCCGGACACCCCCTTACCCACCCTCCCCGCGGACCTCCTCTTATCCCCCCTCCCCCCCGGACCTCCCCTTACCCACTCCTCCACCCCGGACCTCCCCTTACCCACCTCCCCCCCGGACCCCCCTTACCCACTCCTCCACCCCGGACCTCCCCTTACCCACCTCCCCCTCCCTTGACCTGCCCCTACCCACCACACCCCTCCCCACACCACTCTCCCCACCCCTCCCCCCGGATCTCCCCTTACCCACTCCTCCCCCCCGGACCTCCCCTTACCCACCCCTCCCCCCGGACCCCCCCTTACCCACCCTCCCCCCGGACCCCGCCTTAGCCACCATCCCCCCTGTATCTCCCCTTACTCATCCCTCCCCACGTACCTCCCCTTACCTCCCCCCCCGGAACTCCCCCCTTACCCACCCCTCCCCCCGGACCCCGCCTTACCCCCCCCCCCCCCCCCGGACCTCCCCTTACCCACCCCTCACCCCGACCCCTCCCTTACCCACTCCTCCGGACTTCCCCTTACCCACCCCTCCCCCCCGGACCTCCCCTTACCCACCCCTCCCCACAATACCTCCCTTACCCACCCCTCTACCCTGGACCTCCCATTATCCACCCCTCCCCCCTTCCCTTGACCTGCCCCTACCCCCCACACCCCTCCCTACCCGCCCCCATACCACTCTCCCCACCCCTCCCTCATCTCCTCCCCCTCCCACCCCTCCCCCACACACCCCTACCCATATTCTCTCCCCGCCTCCACCGCTCCCCTCGTACCCCCCTCCGCAGCCCCCTCCCAATCCCTCCCCCTGTACCCCCTCCCAACCCCTCCCCCGCACTCTCCCCACATGGGATTCCCCCTGAAATATTTCACTGAGCCGCCTTGTGTTCAGGGTTGTTTTGGGTGAGCCGGTGCCCAGGAACCCTGAGTGCAGGCAGGGTCAGGCCTGTTAGTGTGAGCTACATGGAACATCAGTGCCCTCTGCTGCTACACTGCACATTCTACACCATCAACATTTCCCCCAACGCCGCAATGGCATTTTTCTCCTTGCCCTTTAATCCCTGGACGGGAGAGGAGGGGCTGAAAACAGTATCTTCAACTGGGACAGAGAAATGGAGTGGAGGAGGGGTTTGGGGAAGGGGCAATCACAGAATTGGGACAACACAGGAGGCCATTTGGCCCATTGTGTGTGTGTGCTGTCCCTCCGAATCAGCAACTCCCCCATTCCCCCACCTCCTCCCCGTCCACCCGGAATATTCTTCCTTTTCCCAGAACGGAATCATTCCCCTTTCAAAGCTTCCTGGGAAGCTGCCTCCCCCACACATCCGAGGGTCTGCATTCCAGACCCTGCCCATTCGCTGGCTGCAAAATTGCTTCCATTGCTAATTCCTTTTTTAAAAGTATGTTTGTTCAGGTTTTACCTTTCAGCCCAAAACACAACAAAATGACAACAATGACACATCGCCAAAGGCAAAGCAAAACGGCTCAACGGCCAGGAACACAGAGGGGGAGGGAGTCCCTGTTGGAACTTTCACTGTTGTCCGGGATCACAGGGACATTTACTTTTGTGGCCAGTCTGTCGTGTGGGATCTTTGCTGAAATCCAGAGAAACAATCTCCAATCTCCGGGTCTCACTCACCCTCCTCTGTGTGGAACAGCCCCTCCCCCCTCCCTCTGTGTCCCCGAGGGTCCCTGTCTGACTCCGGGAGGGGAAGGGGCACCTGGAGGGAGACCCAGGGCTCGGGGCTCGGTGCCCCTCTCGGAGCCACTGTGAAAACTCCCCCATGGCTACTGCGATGGACTGCCCGGGGGGGAGGGAGGGAGGGAGGGGGAGAGTGAGGGAGGGTAGAGGGAGGGAGGGAGAGAGTGAGAGGATGGAGGGAGGGAGGGGGAGAGTGAGGTAGGGTGGAGGGAGGGGGAGAGTGAGGGAGAGGGGACAGAGTGAGGGAGGAGGGAGAGAGTGAGTGAGGGTAGAGAGTAAGGGAGGGAGAGGGTGGAAGGGGAGAGTGAGAAAGGGGGAAACTGAGGGAGAGAGAGAGTGAGGGAGGGGGAGAGTGTGGGAGTGGCAGAGTGTGAGAGGGAGTGTGGGAGGGATTGAGTGAGGAAGGGGTAGCGTGTGGGAGGGGGCCAGTGAGGGATGGGGCGAGTGAGGAAAGGACATAGTGAGGGAGAGAATGAGGGAGGGAGAGAGGGGGAGAGTGAGGAAAGGACAGAGTGAGGGAGAGAGTGAGGGAGGGAGTGTGGGAGGGAAGCGTGAGGGAGGCAGTGAGGGAAGCGGAGAGTGAGCGAGGGGGAGAGTGAGGGAGGAAGAGAGGGAGGGAGTGTGGCGAGTGAGGGTGGGAGAGAGTGAGGGGGGGAAGTGAGGAAGGAGGGGGAGTGAGGGAGGGAGAGAGTGAGGGTGAAGGGAGAGAGTGAGGGAGGGAGAGAGGGGGAGAGTGAGGGAGGGGGAGAGTGAGGGAGAGAGTGATGGAGGGAGTGTGGGAGGGAAGAGTGAGGGAGGCAGTGAGGGAAGCGGAGATTGAGGGGGGAGAGTGAGGGAGAGTGTGAGGGAGGGAGTGTGGGAGGGAAAAGTGAGGGAGGCAGTGAGGGAAGCAGAGAGTGAGCGAGGGGGAGAGTGAGGGAGGGAGAGAGGGAGGGAGTGTTGGAAGGAGAGAGGGGGAGAGTGAGGGAGGGGGAGAGTGAGGGAGGGTGGAGAGTGAGGGTGGGAGAGAGTGAGGGGGGGAAAGTGAGGAAGGAGGGGGAGTGAGGGAGGGAGAGAGTGAGGGTGAACGGAGAGAATGAGGGAAGGGGAGAGGGGGAGAGTGAGGGAGGGGGAGAGTGAGGAAAGGACAGAGTGAGGGAGAGAGTGAGGGAGGGAGAGAGGGGGCGAGTGAGGGAGAGGGAGAGTGAGGGAGAGAGTGAGGGAGGGAGTGTGGGAGGGAAGCGTGAGGGAGGCAGTGAGGGAAGCGGAGAGTGAGGGAGGGGAGAGTGAGGGAGGGAGTGAGGGAGGGAGTGTTGGAGGGGAGAGTGATGGAGGAGCAGAGTGAGCGAAGGAGTGAGGAAGGGAGGGGGTGAGTGAGGGAGGAGGAGAGTGTGGGAGTGGCAGAGTCTGAGAGGGAGTGTGGGAGGGATTCAGTGAGGGAGGGGTAGCATGTGGGAGGGGACCAGTGAGGGATGGGGAGAATGAGGGAGGGAGTGTGGGAGGGGAGAGTGAGGGAGGAAGTGTGGGATGGGCAGAGTGAGGGAGGGAGTGTGGGATGGGGAGAGTGACGGAGGGAGTGTGGGAGGGGAGAGTGAGGGAGGGCAGAGTGAGGGAGGAAGTGTGGGAGGGCAGGGTGAGGGAGGGAGTGTTGGATGGGCAGAGTGAGGGAGGGAGTGTGGGAGGGGAAAGTGAGGGAGGGTGTGTGGGAGGGACAGAGTGAGTGTGGGAGGGGAGAGCGAGGGAGGGAGCGTGGGAGGGGCAGAGTGAGGGAGGGAGTGTGGAAGGGGAGAGTGAGGGAGGGAGTGTGGGAGGGGCAGAGTGAGGGAGGGAGTGTGGGAGGGGTAGAGTGAGGGAGGGAGTGTGGGAGGGGAGAGTGAGGGAGGGAGTGTGGGAGGGGAGAATGAGGGTGGGAGTGTGGGAGGGGCAGATGGAGGGAGGGAGGGTGGAGGGAGGGAGGGGGAGAGTGAGGGAGGGAGGGTGGAGGGAGGGAGGGGGAGAGTGAGGGAGGGAGGGCGGAGGGAGGGGGAGAGTGAGGAAAGAGGGAGTGAGGGAGGGAGGGTGGAGTGAGGGGGAGAGTGAGGGAAGAGGGAGTGAGAGAGGGGTGACAGAGTGAGGGAGTGAGGGTGGAGGGAGGGAGGGGGAGAGTGAGCGAAATGCCGGTTCAGGGAGCTGGAAGATATGATGAACATTCTGAGCAGCAACGTTTACTGAACGGAACAAGTCTGATCCCCATCAGCTCACACATCCCTCACTCCCTCTTCCCTCACTCTCCCCCTCCCTCCCTCCACCCTCCCTCCCCACTCTCTCCCATTCTCCACCCACCCTCCCTCACTCCCTCTTCCCTCACTCCCTCTTCCCTGAGGGTCACTCAGCAGCTCGAACCAACCCTTGACAGTGACCTGCCTAGCTGCTACATCAACCAAGTAAGTCTCCAGTCAACGCACGCTACGAGATAGGCGCTCCTAGCTACCAGTCCATACCAGCTTTGAAACCTGCAGACTCAGAATCGAACAAAAGGCCATTTGTTCCCCTGACCTGGTGGGCCAGTTCCAAAGCTAAGTATAGGCCTATAGTGTTAGAGATAGTCTAGTAAGTAGAGTTTATGCATGAGTAGTGATTGACTGTGTATAATAAATGTGTTTTGATTTGAAACTTACTAACTGGTGTATTGAATTATTGATCAGTACTTGAACTAGTACATCGTGGTGGTATCATAAAGATACCTGGTGACTCGAGAGCAAAGGTTATAAAACAGAGCAAATTAAGTAAAGACACAACGAGCAACATTTACTGCTGTGTCTGAGCCAAATTAAGAACCAACCAAAAGTTAGCAACATTTAGTGGCGACATCTGACGGGACCCGACTTAGAGGTGGCCTAACCACTCCGGGGGAACCCAAAATTTGAATTAAGAATCCAATTGGGAACAGAAACAGTCACAAGTGTTCAAGCAGTTCTGATCAATCCTCATAATTCGGAAGCGTGTTAATGCATGCGTAACTAACAGGGCTATAAGGTAAAATTGATAGATTTTTGTTGCGAAAAACTGTCGGGGGTTTGTATTCCAGAAAGTAGCGAACGCCATACCCGTGTTTACAGCACCGCCTTAGTACCCCCGTTCCAAATTTTAAAAGAGCATTCAGATAGGAAAAATGGCAATGAAGGCAATGGAACGCCTCATGAACCCTCAAGAATTTGTGGTCGCAGCAACCAGCAGCAGAGTAGGACAATGTCCCGTTTGGGAAGAAGAGATCAGGAAATATCTCAAAGGGAAAGGATGGCCCCTTTGGAGTGAATTCTGTGATAATGAGGAAACAGGTCCCGGGAGTATAGGATATACTTGGTGGGAGAACCTGAGCGAAATCCATAAGAAGAGCGTAGGGAAAGCTCGCAAGCCGATGGCAATCGTGTCCTGTCTGGCACAATTGCGAGGCACAGAGGAGGTCGTTCGGACGCTCTGCAAAGAGATAGAAGAGAGACATAAAATGAGCAAGGTCGATGTTAGTGAGATCGAGAGAGAGAACATTGAATTAAGAAGGAAGTTGGCAGCAAAGGACGGAAAGGTGGATGATGCCAAGTGGGCACACCAGTCTTGTCTAGTGCATCTGAGCAGCTTCCAAACCCAATATGAAAAGGCCTATCAGGACATGCAACATGCAGTCCTGGTAAGAGAAGAGACAGAGAAACAGGAAGAGGCATTGCAAAGGCAGTGCAGCGATTTAAAAGCAGCATCAAGAGCACTCCATGCTGCCACCACGGAGCACAGACAAAGCTCAGTGGGTCATTCAAAATGCAGGAAGCAGATTGCGGAACTGCAGACTTTGCTTTCAGTACAAAATGGGTTTCAGAGAACCTTTGGATCCCAATTAGATGAGGAAGATGGTCCTGATTGGCAGGAATTAAACAAAACCGCGCATAGGTATGTTCAGGGAACGTGTGCGCAAGGAAAGCCCCACAAGAGAAAAGCACCCCAACCCCCCACACAACAGATAGATCAGGCACCCATGAATCCAGTAACCACCCACCGCACAGTCACATCGGAAGGAGACGCGGAATTCCTTTACACCACCTCCTTAACGGTGACCCAATTATGGGACATGTGCGAAAAGATCACACGATTCCTGCCCACCTCAGACCCCCACCACTTCTTTGCGAGAGTGAAGCAGCAGGCGACCATGTACGGCCTGGATGAGCGTGAGCAAGTGAAGCTCACAGTTTTAAGCTTAGACCCTTCGGTTGTAGCAGCCCTTCCTGACCCACAGAGTGTAGGAGGAGGCACCCTTGCAGAGATGCACACGGCAATCCTAGACCAGATCGGCTATAACAGAGGTGACCCAGTAGAAGGCCTGAATAAGTGCAGCAGAAGAAAACAGAACACCCCACAACGTTTGCTGGACGCCTGTGCATCCATTTTACAGCCGTTTTCGGAAACTTAGACCGTGCCCATTTGTCCCCAGACAACGTGACCAAATGGACCCGCACCCTTATCTCCCATGCCACAGAGGCAGGACTAAAAGCTTTGTACTAATTATGACCCCTCAGAAGAAACGCACAACGAAAAGTGTGTTTTAAAAAGGTTGTCCCGCCCTGGGAGCAATCTGTCCACAACAAACCCGCAATTAGGAAACCCGAAGAACAGCAGGCAGAGGCAGATATTCAAGCAGTTAAAGCGCACCAGAACCCCGCATGGGTGAACGAAGGCATGAACAGCCCCCCACAGAAACAACAGGAGTGTCACAACTGTGGACAATTAGGTCACTTTGCACGAGAGTGCAATGCCCCACGAAAGCCACAGAGAGCCCAGCAGGCAGGCACTCTGAATAAGAACAGGACAAAGCCCATACATAGTGTGTGCACCCGTTCAGACCAGACAGGCATGAACGGAACTGACTGACGGTGTTCAGGCTTCCCCACTTGGGTCTGTGACACCCTTTGGGTTAGGTCCGGCCGACCAGTAGTTGCAGCGAAAATATGGGGACAGCCCATCAAACTTCTCTGGGACACAGGAGGGTCCTGCACCACAATTAATTCCTCCACAATGTTCCAAAAAGACACGTAGCCCACTACAGCCACAATCACCCTCAGCGGCTTCACAGGCCACTCACAACAGGGACACATCACAGCCCCTGTACCCATTCAAATTGGCAATATTACAAGACACCGCATAATTTTTGTCGATCTGCCCCACACAGCAGAACACATTTTGGGCATTGATTTCATGGACTCCCACAACCTGTCCTTTGACCCAGTAAATCAATGTGTCTGGAAAATGATGAAGTCAGCAAGAGCCCCCGCAACGCTCACAGTAGGTGAGTATGCAAACAAGATTAGCGCAGTTGGCGAATTTTGGTTTGACCCGACCACGATTAGCACAGACAAACAGGTTAGGGCAGTTCTCCAAAAGAACAGGACCGCATTTGCAAGCCATAAACATGACTGTGGCAGGATGGCTGGTCCGGTTCAAATAACAGGACCTGACCCTAGACCCCAGAAGCAATCCAGATTTCTCCAAGAGGCAGAGGGAGAAATCTCAAAGGTTACTGACAGCTTATTATAGCAGTGCGTACTTAGATCGGTAGCCTCTACTAATAATGCCCCGATTTGGCCAGTGAGAAAGCCCAATGGATCATGGCGACTGACCATCGATTACCGGGAACTCAACAAAGTCACCCCCGCAGCAGCCCCCATGGTAGCCACAAGTCCCGAGACCATGCTCAAACTGGGACTCAACTCACGATATTTTACGATTTTGGACATCAGTAACGGATTCTGGTCCATTCCATTGGCAAAAGCGTGCCAATACAAATTTGCCTTCACTTTTAAAGGTCAGCAGTACACGTGGACATGCCTTCCACAAGGATTCCACAACTCCCCCTCCATTTTCCACCGACAGCTGGCAAATGGTTTATCAAAATTTTCTCGCCCCGAATGTCTGGTCCAGTATGTAGACGACCTCTTACTGCAGACAGACACCAAGGCAGAACACATCGAGCTTCTGTCCGAACTCCTGGAACTCCAACAGCAAATTGGATGCAAAGTAAACCCCCAAAAAGCCCACATTTTGGAAAACAAAGTGGTATATTTGGGAACGATTATCACGCATTGTAAACGCGAGATCGAGCATAAAAGAATTGACTTGATTGTCAAATTGCCCCTTCCCCAGAATGTTTCAGCCCTCCGGTCGTTTTTAGGACTGGTTGGCTACTGCCGAAACCATATTGACGGTTTCACCACCAAAGCAGCACCCCTCTCGGAACTCCTAAAGAAAGGAACCCCTTGGGAATGGCTTCCAGAGCACACGGAGGCTGTAGATGTTTTAAAGCCCACAGTCATTGCAGCCCCCGTACTACAGGTTCCAGACCCGCTTTCCCCCATATGCAAGAGATAGCTAGCACAGATCGTACCCTTTCGGCCGTGCTCCTCCAGGAACGGCACAAACAGTTAAGACCTGTGGCTTATGCCTCCAGAGTTTTAGATCCTGTGGAGCAGGGATTTTTGACCTGTGAAAGGCACCTGCTCGCAGCTTTCTGGGCAGTGCAATACTTTTCATACATCACCGGACTAAATCCCATCACAATTCTCATGGAACACACCCCCACCCAACTTTTACTAGACAGACGACTTAAGGACGGTACAGTAAGCCAGATCAGAGCAGCCAGATGGACCCTTCTTTGGCAGGGACGGGACATCACTGTTAAAATTACCAAAACCCACACTTTCCTAGCCGGCAACCTTCAGTACCCAGGCACCCCCCACGAATGTGAAATCATCACACCGCACCACAACACAGGCCCCTTTATCGCGAAACCCCCCCCCCCAAAAAAGATAGGTAGTTCACCCCAGAGCCCCCAGCACACAGACACGTGTGCACCCTTGAGAGCATATGTGGATGGTTCTTCCACCATATTAAACGGGAAGCGCATTACAGGATGCAGCATCTATGTTGAGGACGGGCAGGGATGTGCCCTAGAAGAGATCTCGTTAAAACTAACAGGACACTTAGGCGCGCGGGCGGCAGAACTAGCAGCCATTGCGTACATCATAGATCACCCAGATTCATTCCCCAGCCCAGCAGACATGTACTCGGACAGCCTCTCTGTCTGTAACAGCCTCACAGAATTCCTACCCCTGTGGAAAGCAAGAGGATTTGTTTCCGCGGACGGAAAACCCCTCCCTTCAGCCCCATTGCTCCGGCACATTTTGGACAAAGCACAGGACAGGATATTTGGCATCGTTAAAGTTCAATGTCACCACCGTTCCTCCCCACCTGGAAATGTAAAAGCCGACGCACTGGCTAAAGCAGGTTCCAGACATGGATATTTTTGGACCCCCCGTCCCCCCGCCCCGAAAGAGCCCCAGTGAATGCAGTTCAGGTCTCATAGACCAACATCGAAGATTTAGAGCAGGCCCAGAAGCAAGATGGTAATCTCAGGGAGATTCTAAAAGGAAAATTTCCAGCCCCATACGATAGGTTTAAAAATGCACTGACCACACATCACGGTGTGATCCTAAAAGACATCCTTTATGTGGTTCCTGAACAGGACAGGAATCAGCTTATTTGTTTGTTCCATGACAGTCATGGGCATCAGGGAATTGACCCCACTACAGCCCACCTCAGGCAGCTCTGTTGGTGGCCGAATTTAAAGGAAGACGTCACGCACTATGTGGAATATTGCCTTATCTGTGCCCAAAACAACCCGGACAGATATGCAAAGAAAGCTCAGCTTAGCCACACCCGCCCCGTTAATGGCCCCTGGACTAACCTCCAGATTGATTTTATAGGACCATTGCCCCCTTCCAGGAATGGTTACAAGTATGTCTTAGTCATTATAGACACGTTTACAAAATGGGTAGAAGCATTCCCATCTAGAACAAACACGGCAAAGACTACCGCAAAGATGTTAACCCACCACATCTTTACGAGATGGGGACTCCCCCGCAGCATTGAATCCGACCAAGGTTCCCATTTTATGGGACGTGTCATGAAGAACGTCCTCACGATATTTGGCATTACCCAAAAATTCCACATCGCATACAACCCCCAGTCAAGTAGTATCGTGGAGCGAATGAATCGGACCCGAAAAGCAACACTCAGGAAAATGGTCCAACAGAACAGCACCACTTGGGATTCAGTCCTCCCTTTTGCACTAATGTTTTTGCGTAACACTGTTTCGACATCCACAGGATACACCCCACACACGCTCATGACCGGACGCCCCATGAAAGGCACAGAATTTTTATTAGGACTTGACTTGACCAGCCCCGAAGTGACGGCTCTCACACACGAGAACGCAGTGAAACAATTGGTTGAAAATGTAGAAACGGCTCAGCCAGCAGCCGCAGTAAGATTAGGCACCAGGAAGAAACAGAGCAAGGCATGTTTCGACAAGACAGTGCCTGCGACTGAGTTTGATGTAGGACAGCAGGTCATGCTCTCCATTTACAACCCAGGCACGTTCCTGTCACCTAAGTATTCGGGTCCGTACTCCATTGCGGACAAAGTGAGCCACTCTGTTTATAAGATTAAGTACCCCAACGGGAAGACCGCGTGGTTTCATATTAACCAGCTCAAGGCATATGGCTCGCAGTCTACCCACGCACACCACGTCATGCTCGACGCAGCAGACCATGCCCTGCCCACAACCAACGTATCCCTACCCTCCCCCAACATGTCCACCCCATCCACGGACTCGACCTCGACTCCACCCCCGAACTCTAGACTCCGCCCCGGAATGCCCACAGACTGCAGCAGCAGCGACAGTGACTGTGACACAGACGATAGCCACAGCACGCCTCCCTACTAACCCCACACCCAGTGAATCTGAACACGATTCGAGTGATCCCTTCCTGATCAAATTCCTGATCAAATTCCTTAACAAACCTCACCAAAGACCACCGCCCTACGAAGACGACTGTCCCCACAGAATTAGACACCACTTTTTGGCACTGTGACAATTCGTACAGGCTCGCCCGAAATGACGAGATGGACCCTAAGTCACATCGCAGCTTTAGCAACCCTCATCCATTCAGGAGTATGGCATCCGGGAGAAGATAATGACATTGAGTCTGACTCCCAAAACGAGAACCCCTTTGCGACCCTGTTCGCAACTGATAATTGAGGTGTCCAGATGATGTTTTAAAAAGGAACCGCTTGGGAGAAACGGTGTCCTTTTTAATGGAATCTGCAGCATGTTTGTTCAATGTTTGTTCGTTAATGTTATCGTTATGTGTAGTTTGTCCCAGACAATAGTTCAGAGGAACAAGTCTGTTGACAGACAATTGGTAAAGGTACAAGTGTGTCCCAGACAATAGTTCAGCGGAACTAGTCTGTCGGCAGACAACAATCATAACTACTCTCCTGATTCGAAGGTAATCACGAGAGACAGCCCCCACATTCTTACCCGTTCTTGCCGGTTGCTCAGGCAGCGGAGAAATGGCATTGGTCTCCGCCCTGCCTGAGGACCCCCCTCTGGTCAGCTACTCTCGGGTAGAGCACATACAGCATTGATCACCGTCCTACCCGGGGATTCCATCCAAATCTTACCGGCCGCGGCCCATACGCACCCCATTCTGGCTTGATTACGTTCAAAATTCTTTTGTTTGGTTTAGCAACCCTTAGGATTGCTTCCCTATGCTATTTACATCCTCAAACACTGGGGTGGTAAATCACACAGGCTGCGAGACGGCTCGCAGTACGGCAGTATTTTCTCAGATATCTCGTCCAAATATTCGGTTTAAAAAAAAAATGATGGAGTCACACATGGTGACAAATTATAAAGGGAAATTGGCACTGAAAAGACAGACATGCTAACGTACAAGATATTAAACAAGATGGTAACAGAGACTATGCTTGATCCCCAGAATTCCAGAAGCTCCAGGAAAAGAGGAGACAAAAAGAGAAGAGACAAAAAGGAAGAGAAGAAAGGAAAAGAAGAGAACAATGAAGACGGCATACGTGTTTTTCGTTATAATGTATATTCAATTACATGCGGACGCGAACCCCCTGACCCCAACCCCACCGGCCGTCAATGATTCACTTCCCCATAGCACCCAGAGCCCAGTGACAAGTAACAACACACCATCATGGTGTGATAGGTTTATAACATGGTACTCCCTTTCATACGTAATTGAATCCCTTTTAGCATTGGCGATATTCTGCAGCATCGTGCAGACTATCCGCATGAGAAAATGGCGAAGGAGAGCCTACCGCTCTCACACCCCGGTATACAGAATAAGATCCCCTATTTTCGGTTTTCACCAGGCCCCCGAACCCCTGGATCTACAATAAAGGACATTCGTTTGCGTCATTTGTGAATAAAGAAAGATTGTGCAACTCTGTGCTTGACCTCCAAGCCAGAGGAAAATGTGAATGCTGCTATTATTTTTGTATTGTTAGGAAGTTAGTATGATTGGATGTTCAAGTGAGTGTAGTTTATGAAAGATAATTAGAGGTACCGTTTTTTTTATGTTGTACTGCATGCCCTGTTGTGACATAGTGCCACTTAGAATTGTCAGTTAAAATTTTCTTACATAGTTATGGTCAGTGGAGAGTCCATGGAAGAGTGCTCGCTGGGTCAGGGAGTGAAGATGACGCAGTTATATGATCCTTCACACTTAGCATTGGGGATCACAAGGAGGGTGTGTAGCCACCTGGGTTGGCCACTTCCCGACTTTAAAATGGTGACCCGCAAAGACTACAGGGTAATTCAGTCAACACAGGCACAACAAGCAGGTGCAAAGTTTCCTGTGTATCAGAAGTTACAGAAACCCAGACAGCACTGAAACTAACAGCCATCTGCATATTAATGAGCGATCCCCAGGAACAATTGGAAACAGTTAGAATAAACAAGGTCAAGCCAGACTCCTCGGCGCCAGCAGGAGCCAAGACAAAGGAAGGCCAACGGACACCTAGGGACTGCCCAGCGATAAGGGAACTGCTCCAGTATTGGAGGAATCGATCCAAGTGATTGTTACGTAGTCCAATCACTTGGAACCAGGTACGGGGTCCGCCCAAAGGGACAGGAAGCCCCTGGGGACTATAAAATAGAGTCCCCAAGTTCAATTCGTCCTTCTAGGCAGGGTCACTCAGCAGCTCGAACCAACCCTTGACAGTGACCTGCCTAGCTGCCGCACCAACCAAGTAAGTCTCCAGTCAACACACGCTACGAGATAGGCGCTCCTAGCTACCAATCCATACCAGCTTTGAAGCCTGCAGACTCAGAATCGAACAAAAGGCCATTTGTTCCCCTGACCTGGTGGGCCAGTTCCAAAGCTAAGTATAGGCCGATAGTGTTAGAGATAGTCTAGTAAATAGAGTTTATGCATGAGTAGTGATTGACTGTGTATAATAAATGTGTTTTGATTTGAAACTTACTAACTGGTGTATTGAATTATTGATCAGTACTTGAACCTGAACCTCGTGGTGGTATCATAAAGTTACCTGGCGACTCGAGAGCAAAGGATATAAAACAGAGCAAATTAAGTAAAGACACAACGAGCAACATTTACTGCTGTGTCTGAGCCAAATTAAGAACCAACCAAAAGTTAGTAACAGTGAGAATGAGTGTGTGTGTGTCTCTGAGTGTTTGTGAGGCACTCTGTGTATTTCTGGGGGGATGTGATTGGATTGGATTTGTTTATGTCATGTGTACCGAGGTAAAGTGCAAAGTATTTTTCTGCAAGCAGCTCAACAGATCATTCAGTACATGGGAAGAAAAGGGAATAAAAGAAAATATATAATAGGGCAACACAAGGTATACAATGGAAATACATAAGCACCGGCATCAGATGAAGCGTACAGGGTGCAGTGTTAATGAGGTCAGTCCATAAGAGGGTCATTTAGGAGTCTGGTAACAGCGGGGAACGTATTGTGCACGTGTTTTTCCCTGTGGTGTGTGCTTCTGTGAGTGTGTGTGTTTTCCTGAGTATATGCGTCGCTATGTATTTCTGTGAGCGTATGTGCACGTGTTATTCTCTGTAGTGTGTGTTCCTGTGAGGGAGTGTGTGTGTGTGTTTCTGTGAGTGTGTGTGTGTGTGTGTTTGTCTGAGTGTGTGTACATGTGTTTCTATGTGTGTGTGTGTGTATGAGTGTGTGTGTGTTTGTGAATGTTTGTGTGTGTCGAATGATCACCATGAAACCATTGTTGATCATTTTGAAAATCCATCTGGTTCACTTATTCGTGAAGGAAATCTGCCACCTTTTCCCGGTCTGGCCTGCATGTGACTCCAGGCCCCACAGCAATGTGGTTGACTCTGAAACACCCTCTGAAATGGCCGAGCGAGGCACTAAGTCCCAGAGTAACTATAGACGGGGAATAAATGCTGGACCCAGCCAGTGACACCAACATCCCAGGGAAGACACCAACATCCCAGGGAAGCGGGGGCTGCTGCTGGGTGAGTATTTAAGTTTCAAGTAACTTACCTTACAGGAGCATCTCTTGGAGTTTCAGCGGGAGTGGAGTGCGGGGGCTGCTGCTGGGTGAGTATTTAAGTAAACACTTACCTGGTCCCGTTTCTGTTCCTCTTTGCTGCTGTTGTATTGTTTTTAAATTTTATATTTTTTAAGGCGGGAACAGGAAGTTCGACCCGCGGACTTCTGGGAAGTCCCTCACCAATAAATTCTGGTGGAGAGGAAATCCGAGACACTACACGTGTAGTGTCTCCTCCTCTAACCTAATAATAAAACCCACTGGTGTGAGGTAAGTACCATATTGTATGATTATTATTATTATTTTTAAAAAAAATTTAGTTGTTAGTCAGATCTTGGTTGAAAGTTAGAGGGATGGCAGGGAAGGGAGTGCAATGTTCCTCCTGCAGGATGTTTGAGGTGAGGGATGCCGTTAGTGTCCCTGCTGATTTTACCTGCAGGAAGTGCTGCCATCTCCAGCTCCTCCAAGACCGAGTTAGGGAACTGGAGCTGGAGTTGGAAGAACTTTGGATCATTCGGGAGGCAGAGGGGGTCATAGATAGCAGCTTCAGGGAATTAGTTACACCAAAGATTGGAGATAGATGGATAACTGTAAGAGGGACTGGGAAGAAGCCGTCAGTGCAGGGATCCCCTGCGGTCGTTCCCCTGAGAAAAAAGTACACAGCTTTGGATACTTGTGGGGGGGGGACTTACCAGGGGTAAGCCATGGGGTACGGGCCTCTGGCACGGAGTCTGTCCCTGTTGCTCAGAAGGGAAGGGGGGAGAGGAGCAGAGCATTAGTAATTGGGGACTCGATAGTCAGGGGCACAGATAGGAGATTTTGTGGGAGCGTGAGAGACTCACGTTTGGTATGTTGCCTCCCAGGTGCAAGGGTACGTGATGTCTCGGATCGTGTTTTCCGGGTCCTTAAGGGGGAGGGGGAGCAGCCCGAAGTCGTGGTCCACATTGGCACTAACGACATAGGTAGGAAAGGGGACAAGGATGTCAGGCAGGCTTTCAGGGAGCAAGGATGGAAGCTCAGAACGAGAACAAACAGAGTTGTTATCTCTGGGTTGTTGCCCGTGCCACGTGATAATGAGATGAGGAATAGGGAGAGAGAGCAATTAAACACGTGGCTACAGGGATGGTGCAGGCGGGAGGGATTCAGATTTCTGGATAACTGGGGCTCTTTCTGGGGAAGGTGGGACCTCTACAGACAGGATGGTCTACATCTGAACCTGAGGGGCACAAATATCCTGGGGGGGGGATTTGTTAGTGCTCTCTGGGGGGGTTTAAACTAATGCAGCAAGGGCATGGGAACCTGGATTGTAGTTTTAGGGTACGGGAGAATGAGAGTTTAGAGGTCAGGAGCACAGATTTGACGTCGCAGGAGGGGGCCAGTGTGCAGGTAGGTTGTTTGAAGTGTGTCTACTTCAATGCCAGGAGTATACGAAATAAGGTAGGGGAACTGGCAGCATGGGTTGGTACCTGGGACTTCGATGTTGTGGCCATTTCGGAGACATGGATAGAGCAGGGACAGGAATGGATGTTGCAGGTTCCGGGGTTTAGGTGTTTTAGTAAGCTCAGAGAAGGAGGCAAAAGAGGGGAGGTGTGGCGCTGCTAGTCAAGAGCAGTATTACGGTGGCGGAGAGGATGCTAGATGGGGACTCATCTTCCGAGGTAGTATGGGCTGAGGTTAGAAACAGGTAAGGAGAGGTCACCCTGTTGGGAGTTTTCTATAGGCCTCCAAATAGTTTTGGGATGTAGAGGAAAGGATGGCGAGGATGATCCTGGATAAGAGCGAAAGTAACAGGGTAGTTATTATGGGAGACTTTAACTTTCCAAATATTGACTGGAAAAGAGATAGTTCGAGTACATTAGATGGATCATTTTTTGAACAGTGTGTGCAGGAGGGTTTCCTGACACAATATGTTGACAGGCCAACAAGAGGCGAGGCCACACTGGATTTGGTTTTGGGTAATGAACCTGGCCAGGTGTTGCATTTGGAGGTAGGAGAGCACTTTGGGGACAGTGACCACAATTCGGTGACCTTTACGCTAGTGATGGAAAGGGATAAGTATACACCGCAGGGCAAGAGTTATAGCTGGGGGAAGGGCAATTATGATGCCATTAGACGTGACTTGGGGGGGATAGGTTGGAGAAGTAGACTGCAAGTGTTGGGCACACTGGATAAGTGGAGCTTGTTCAAGGATCAGCTACTGCGTGTTCTTGATAAGTACGTACCGGTCAGGCAGGGAGGAAGGCTTAGTGCGAGGGAACCGTGGTTTACCAAAGAAGCGGAATCTCTTGTTAAGAGGAAGAAGGAGGCCTATGTGAAGATGAGGTGTGAAGTTTCGGTTGGGGCGATGGATAGTTACAAGGTAGCGAGGCATGATCTAAAGAGAGAGCTAAGACGAGCAAGGAGGGGACATGAGAAGTATTTGACAGGTAGGATCAAGGAAAACCCAAAAGTTTTCTATAGGTATGTCAGGAATAGGCGAATGACTAGGGTAAGAGTAGGACCAGTCAAGGACAGGGATGGGAAGTTGTGTGTGGAGTCTGAAGAGATAGGCGAGATACCAAATGAATACTTTTCGTCAGTATTCACTCAGGAAAAAGATAATGTTGTGGAGGAGAATGCTGAGACCCAGGCTATTAGAATAGATGGCATTGAGGTATGTAGGGAAGAGGTGTTGGCAATTCTGGACAGGCTGAAAATAGATAAGTCCCCGGGGCCTGATGGGATTTATCCTAGGATTCTCTGGGAGGCCAGGGAAGAGATTGCTGGACCTTTGGCTTTGATTTTTATATCATCATTAGCTACAGGAATAGTGCCAGAGGACTGGAGGATAGCAAATATGGTCCCGTTGTTCAAAAAGGGGAGCAGAGACAACCCCGGCAACTATAGACCGGTGAGCCTCATGTCTGTAGTGGGTAAAGTCTTGGAGGGGATTATAAGAGACAAGATTTATAATCATCTAGATAGGAATGATATGATCAGGGATAGTCAGCATGGCTTTGTAAAGGGTAGGTCATGCCTCACAAACCTTATCGAGTTCTTTGTGAAGGTGACTGAACAGGTAGACGAGGGTAGAGCAGTTGATGTGGTGTATCTGGATTTCAGTAAAGCGTTTGATAAGGTTCCCCACAGTAGACTATTGCAGAAAATACGGAGGCTGGGGATTGAGGGTGATTTAGAGATGTGGATCAGAAATTGGCTAGCTGAAAGAAGACAGAGGGTGGTGGTTGATGGGAAATGTTCAGAATGGAGTTCAGTTACAAGTGGAGTACCACAAGGATCTGTTCTGGGGCCGTTGCTGTTTGTCATTTTTATCAATGACTTAGAGGAAGGCGCAGAAGGGTGGGTGAGTAAATTTGCAGACGATACTAAAGTCGGTGGTGTTGTCGATAGTGTGGAAGGATGTAGCAGGTTACAGATGGATATAGATAAGCTGCAGAGCTGGGCTGAGATGTGGCAAATGGAGTTTAATGTAGAGAAGTGTGAGGTGATTCAGTTCTTGGAAGTGTGGATGAGCAGAGGGATCCAGGTGTCCATGTGCATAGATCCCTGAAAGTTGCCACCCAGGTTGATAGGATTGTGAAGAAGGCCTATGGAGTGTTGGCCTTTATTGGCAGAGGGATTGAGTTCCGGAGTCAGGAGGTCATGTTGCAGCTGTACAAAACTCTGGTACGGCCGCATTTGGAGTATTGCGTACAGTTCTGGTCGCCGCATCATAGGAAGGTCGTAGAGTCTTTGGAGCGGGTGCAGAGGAGATTTACCAGGATGTTGCCTGGTATGGAGGGAAAATCTTATGAGGAAAGGCTGATGGACTTGAGGTTGTTTTCGTTGGAGAGAAGAAGGTTTCGAGGAGACTTAATAGAGGCATACCAAATGATCAGGGGGTTAGATAGGGTGGACGGTGAGAGCCTTCTCCCGCGGATGGATATGGCTGGCACGAGGGGACATAGCTTTAAACTGAGAGGTAATAGATATAGGACAGAGGTCAGAGGTAGGTTCTTTACGCAAAGAGTGGTGAGGCCGTGGAATGCCCTACCTGCAACAGTAGTGAACTCGCCAACATTGAGGGCATTTAAAAGTTTATTGGATAAGCATAAGGATGATAATGGCATAGTGTAGGTTAGATGGCTTTTGTTTCGGTGCAACATCATGGGCTGAAGGGCATGTACTGCGCTGTATCGTTCTATGTTCTTTGTTCCATGTTCTAAAAACATTCTATGCAGCGTTGCTGTTTTTGGTCCATTTTGAGTGAATGTTTCACCGTTTATCCAGAAAGTGACAGAAATCAGCTGCTTTTCCCAAATCCATGATATGTCTTACAGAAACATACCATTGAGATCACAGTATATGGACAGAGTACGTGGCTGGCTTGTCTAACAGAAAATAGAGAGGTTTTAGTGAGCAGAATCTAGTCACACGGGTAGAATGAAATATTGTTTGAAATCTTTTATTATCCTGAAATTAGAATTTCTTACCATGTACATGGCGTTGGAATCTCCCAGCTGACATCCCAGAATACTGCAATAAATTGGAAGCTATTGTCTAAAATATTGATATTGTCAGTTGAAGAATTCACTGGCATGACTGTTCCAGCGTCAGCTATCACCTCAGTAATTTTCACATTTTGCTTAAATCATTCTTCGAAAAATAATCAGTGTAATGATATGCATAGTATAGGGAGTGTAAAGGGTTAACAAGATGATGTTCATGTATCTCAACCCTAGGTGGCACCACAGTGTAGTCATATAAATATAATGTGGCTCCTGGGATTCTGGGAGAAGGTGTTAGTGAAAGGTTGAGATTGGGTGTTCATTGTGTGAGAGAAAAGACAATGTAGTTAGATATTCTAGATTTCTGTAGCAAATATTAAATACTGTTATTTCCTTATCTATCACTTAGAAAGGTGTGCGAATCATTTTGAAGTAGTGTAAATAAACTAGCTTTGTTTGTAATACACAGCTTGATGTTCTTTGTCAGCACTACGACTTCAAACCATTTTGAGAGACTCACAGGGAACATCACAGTCAGAGCAAATCAATCAAAGTTTATGTTAAAAAACACAAGATCAAGGACAATCCTGAACTTGATGAAACACAGTCCTGTCACTGGGAACATGTCAAAACGCAGCTGAGAAAGAAGGGTGCTCACATCTGCAGATAAAACCCAGTCAGCAGAGAGAGGGAGGAGCAGTCTGGGAGCAGATTTCACTTTCCCAGTCTGTGACCCACACCACAACAGGAAACGTCAGTCATTTCAAATGTGTCAGAACTGTGGATGTGACGGATTAGATTGGAGACCTTTGCAAACCACCTCATACAGGTGAAGAAATTCAACACATTGTGAGACATGGGGTTCGGGGCCTTTGTTTTTCATGAACCCGTTTGTCAAAACCTTCACAGGTTATGTTTCGTAAAACCAAAAAGTCTCGTTATTGTAATCTCCAAACTGAGCCAGGCGTTGCGGCAATCTGGGTGGGAGCAACATGTGGATGGAGTCCAGGTTCTATCACAGTGCTTCTCAGCAAAGTTGTGAAGACTGGTTTTATGAAGTGAAATGATTGGAAATAAACACCCACGTAGCAGCCAATTAAATGTGGAGTTAGAAACACAGGATCCTTCACATGAGAGAAAGTAACATCCTCAAAAACCAACTGAACTCAGCGAGTGAGTCCAACTTTCTCAAAATCTGCAGCCGTGTTCTGACCATCAGCTGCTCCCGGGGCTGCTGGGAAATGAATTATAAACTCGCACCAACATCAGCCACAATATTCATCACATTTATCAGCTGACAACATTTCTGTCCTCACCAATTACTTTCCTTTTATAATGGGGTGGGGGACGCACTGACACAGCGATGAGTCATTGCTGAGGCCCAGGCTCATTGGTTTCAAATTCCACCATGGCTTCCGTTGAGATTTAAATTCAAGTTTTTAATTAATACAGACTCTGGAATATAAAGCTATTCTCCTCAGTGGTGACCCTGAAACCATCTGTGACTGTTGTAAAATCCATCTGATTCTCTGATGTCCTTTAGGGAAGGAAGTCTGCCGTCCTTACCTGGTCTGGCCGACATGTGACTGCAGTGTGGTGAATGTAGGAATTTCAGACATGTTGTACTGTGGGTATTTGGTGCAATAAGGGTTAGTGTGTGTGACTGCTGCAGTCATGTTTTTATAAATCCTGGTTTTGGAGCCATGGGTGCAATTAAAGCATCATAAAAACCTTGGGCTAATGGATTTTTGTTTGGATTAAGGAGATTCCCTGTGGAGGTAATTATATTTTAGCTTGGTAAAATAATGTCATTTCTGGGAGGAGCCAAGATATCAGGCATTTTGTGGAGCAGCAGAGTTCAGTTGAGTTTCAGATGGAGATGTGAGCAGGCAGCAAGCATCTCAGTTCAGTTCAAAGATTTATGTCTGTGACTAGATGAGCACTTTCTTTCCAAGCAGTTCAGAAGAGTGTAATCAGAAGGTGAGCTAAAACAAGCTGAAGTATCTTCTGAAGAAATACAGCCAGACTTTCTGCACGGTTCTGACAGGTTTCAGATCTTGTCTTCAAATGATCGCTCTTCTTCAAAGAACATCTCTGTGAAGCAGGTATTCTTGAGGGCTAACTGTATTTAACAGTGGAATGAGAGCTGAGATGGGATTTTTAATTGTTTGAGTGAGAACAAAGATAGCAGTTAAGGGTTACTGTATTCACTGTATTGATTAGCATTGTTTACGTGGCGATTGTCAGATATTTCCTGGTGTGATGTAAAATATAATTTAATACTCTGTAAGTAATCAAGTTTGTTTCATACACCATATCCCTATTTTTCCCCAAATCACTCCTGGAGTGAGGTGTCATTTCATCACAGTTTTACCAAATTAAAATAAAATATTGGGGTTCCTGTTGCATATCTCATCCACTGTTTTCGTCTGGCCAGGATTGTAACATCAGATCCTCAGCAATGGGGTTGACTGTTAATTGCTCGCAAGGGAAATTAGGGATTGGCAATAAATGCTGCTCTTGCCAACAATGCCCACATCCCATAAACAAACAAAACAAACGATACACAATAACCGAGAGAAACGGAATTATTCTGTCAAAATTACGGGATTGTTATTTCCGAAGCAGTATGAATCCGATGAGCAAACTAAGTCCTGCAAATCCCGAAAGAGTTCCCACAATGATCCAGACAAGCTTCATCTTCTCAGCGTCAGCCGTGTCTGTGAAAGGAAATCACATGTTTACGGTTAAAGGACGGGGAATGGATTTGATTCTCGTCAGTCGGTGACATTTGAAATGGTAAAGTAGAGAAATGAAAGCAGGTGGAATTCAAACTGAGCAGATATTTCTATCTGCTGGACACCTGGAATAACAATGTCAGTTTAAACACAGATCAATTTGATTTATTGATAATGCGGCAGGCCAATCTTATATCGCACTCTGACCACTTGCTGGCCATTCTGGCTGACTTGGTAACAGTGCAGCAAAGTCCCACAGATGGAAAGAAAACCACCAACAGATCCCCAGTGGGTTCCGTTCTGTATCCTCCTCCGTCCACACCAACATTACACTGTAGGGGAGTGACTTTTGGATAGGTGGTGTGTATTGTGTGGCCGATACCACTAATGTGACCAGGCGATCCGTATAAACAAGATGAAGTTTGTTTTTAAACATGGAGGAGTTGAGTTGAGGAAAGGCAGAGCAATGGGGACTGAGATGAAGGTAAAGTTCTCTATATTGGAAGAGGAAATGTCAATGACACATCAGTTAGCAAGATGGAGTTTGTCTAAAAGATTGTGATTGCAAAATTAACAAGGAAGAATTTAGAGAGTTTTAGATTAATGGAACACCCTCCAAAGAGAATTAACCCATTCAAAAAAGTGCCTTAAATGTGTGAGTGGGATTGGGACTAAAGTTCAGAGTAATTGTGTTGATTCAGGTCATTGCCAATGTTGGCTGTGATGGGCAGCGTGCCAGGCTGAAAGGGAGCTAATGGGATGGGTTTTGTGTTTAGTTTATTCCCTCGAGTTACTGACTGGGGTGAACTCTCCTGCTCTTCTTAAGCTACTGTCATGTGGCCTCCTGCATCTCCCAGAGAGAGCGGACCAGGGCTTGGTTTAAAGTCTCGTCTGATCATCCTCTGATAGAATTGTTCCGAATTCTCAATCATTTTGCTGAAGCAAATTGAGACAAACTATTCCGACTTGTGATATTCATTCTTCAACACGACAAAGAAGAGATTATCGGGCCACTATCACATTGCTATTTAGGGAGCTTGCTGTGCACAAATTGGCCGATACATTTCCTACATTTAAATAGGGCCCAAGCTTTACAAAGGGTTTAATTGGTTGTAAAGCACTTTGGGACAACTGGTGATGTCAGTAAAGGTCATTATGGCCTGGATTTTATGGATGGTGAGAGTACCTTGCTCATCATTCGGAGAGTCGGCGGGGACGACTCGACAGCATTGCTGCCATTTCCTGCTCAAATTAACTCGGGTCCGCATTTGGAAAGAAGTCCCAGTCCCTCCATGCACAGCGCTACAGTGGCTGTAAGAGGTACTGCAGCACTGTGCCTGAGACAATGTTCCAGGAACTGCATTGATGGTAAGTGGCAGTGTTCCCAGAAAGGGACAGTCCAGTGGCGATTTTGGAGTTTTTAAATTTAAACCTCAAAGATTTATTGAGAAGAAAAGAAAATTTAACCACACACAATTACAATTACACAGTTAAAATTGATTTCACAATATGTTCCCCCAAAAGACTCCCTAATTGATCAGACTCATAAATAAAATTCTTCCAGGCAATACTCCCTAATATATGTTTAACTATCAAAATCCAGTTAATATTAACCAAGGCACAACTGCTGTAACCTGACTAAATGTATCCCACATGATCTCTCAAACCACGTTTCACTCAAATGTGAAAATTAAAGACCTTCAGAAACTGCCTGACACCAGATTGCCGAGCCTGGTGCTCTATTCGGGACACTCTCACACATCCTTCTTTATACAATAACACAATGCTCCTTAAGGAATCTCGAAAAATTAACACCTGTTCTCACACCACTTTGCGACATTGGTTTTGCATATATCCACTCCGCATCTCAGGATAATCACTCCCCCCGCATTGGGCGGTGGGGCCGGGGGGGCGGGGGGTGGGAGACGCGGGGGACGGGGACCACATTGCCACATTTTATGATCACATCACAAATGGTCAAATTTGAGTCATGGATGTAGGAAAAAGGAAATTTGGATGCTGAATCCTCAATTTAAGAAAAGGTTTCTTGGTTTCAGGATGAATCCTGACATCCTGACTGGTGGAGGTGGAGGAAAACAGGAAGGGACATTTGTTCCCAGTAACCGGAAATGTGGGACACAGTGACCTCATATATCATTGAATTATCTCATGGGGGGGTCACTCTGTGAGATGCTCCTCCCACCCCGAGCAAATTCTGGCCTATTAAGTTGATGAATCACCGTGGACACTAGGCATTGTTCACTCTAACTCACTCTGTATGGGCATTGTGGGCAATTCCCTTTGTCAGAGCAGAGCAGCAGGAGTAGGCCATTCAGCCCCTCTAGCCCTCTGCGTTATTCAACTGGGCTATGGCTGAGTGTTGACCTCAACACCATTTTCCCTCATTATCCCCATAACCCTCAATGTCATTGGCACCTAGAAATCCATCAATCAGTGTGTCCTGCACTAGATTATGTGCTCGAGTCTGTGAAGTTGGATAATGTAACTTGTCCTTACTTATTACAGTGAGCTGGGTTCCATTCCAATCGATATCTCCCCTCACTTCACAATAGTAGATGGCAGCGTCACTGGGCTGAATGTTGCTGATTGTCAGAATGAAGCTGTTACTGGACATGTTTCGAGAAGACTGGAAACGCTCGGAGAAGCCAGGACCCCATCGTGTGTTGTTCAGTATCTCATCTGTTAAAATCCACTCGATGTAAGCTGGTTGTTGTCGGTACCAATGAACATCAGCGTATCTCACAGAGGCGTTATACAGGGTGCACTGTAACCGTGCACTCTGACCCTGTCTGATAGATTCTGGAGCAGGAGACTGGATAACCACTGGGGCATCTGCACCTTTGGAGAAACAATATTCATAACTTAAAAGAGTATCTGGATTTACAAAGTAGCTCTGGTAGTTAAACATAGAATCGTTGGTGCCTCACGGCACGGAGGTCCCAGGTGCGATCCCAGCTTTGGGTCACTGTCCGTGTGGAGTTTGTACATTCTCCCCGTGTCTGCGTGGGTTTCACCCCCACAACCCAAAGATGTGCAGGGTAGGTGGATTGGCCACGCCAAATTGGCCCTTAATTGGAAAAATGAATTGGGTACTTGAAATTGTAAAAAAAAACACAGAGTCACTGAAGTGGAGAAAGAGGCCATTCAGCCCATCCAGTCTGCACCAACCCTCTGGAAGAGCACCCTTCCTCGGCCACTCCCCCACCATCCAAACAAAATCCTTAAATTGGCACCAATACCCATTTGAAGACCGCATTCCACCACCAGCATCAGGAGGGGGTCTCCCCATTTGGATAAAAACTAACCCACTTCGTGTTTCTAATGGTGACCTGGGGGAGTTCCTCATTGTCAAGTACTGGTTGCCATGACATCAGGAAGGGGGAGGGGGGCCTGTGTAGAGCTACCACCCTGTCCAGGTTGCTAACCCCTCTTCCCACAATCTCAACCTATGACCCCAAACCCTCCCACAATCACCTTTGGTCCGAATCCCTCAGCCTGACCTTGTTGTGGGCCACTGGTTTGACTGGTGTTTGCAATGTGCAGCTGCCTGTCTCAGGCACCATGGTCATGTGGAAGGCCCACTGATGTCTATGTATGTGCCTGATCCTTCACAAAGGAAGCAACATGGGCCTCTCCCTGGACCTCAGACCAGTGAGTGAGAGACCCCATCACCTGTATCAAGAAGCGGGCTTTGTGTCCAAAAAAGTGTGAACATTTGAGACTTCTGAGAACCACAAGGCAGAACATGTGGTGTGAAGATTAATGAGAATAATGGAAACTGTACTTACTGGTTACATTCAGCTGTGACCCATCCCCACTGATATGTCCCCACACGGAGCAGTAATAGACGGCAGTGTCATTGGGCTGCACGTTGCTGATTGTCAGGATGAAGCTGTTGGAGCTGATGTGTCTGGCAGGCAGGAAACGCTCAGAGAAACCCGAATCCCGGTCTACATAATTCTTTGTATCAAGTGCTAAAATCCTCTCCCTCTCTTTCCCTGGCAGCTTCCTGTACCAATAAACGTTTGTGTATCTCACTGCGGCGTTCTGCATGGAGCAGTGGAACCGTGCAGTCTGACCCTCTGGGACACGTTCCACACTCGGAGACTGGATAAGGACTGGAGGTTTTTCACCTTTAAGAGAAAAATATCAACAATTTATAAACAGGTGCTGAGGTTGCAGTCTGGGCAGATTCTCCGCTTCCCCAGCCGCGTGTTTCTCGGGGGCGCGCTGTTCCCAGGCAGCGCGATTCTGCCTTCCCGCTTGTCAATGGGATTTCCCATTGAAGCCACGCCACAGGGAAAGCCCCGGGCGAGGGGGCACTGCCGGCGGCAATCGCAACGGCCAGAGAATTGCAGCCTTTCTTTCTGCTTTTAGTAGAAGTGCCACCCTCCGATCAGAGACTCGGGGGTCCTCGATCACAGGGTCAGACCCATTATTGACCTGTCAATCCCTCCATGCTCACATAATCCAATGGAGCTTCCCAAAAAGAAATGATGTGGGGGTGTTGCTGCCTCTCCAGCCACCCGCTGAGTTCCCATCACCTCCACAAGATTCCACCCATTGTCCCGGCCGCACTGAAGCCGCCAGTTAATGTGTTCCTCACTCACATTCAAAGTCTGGGGCAACTATTTTGTGGCCCTTGTCCTATTAGCTGAAGGAGTTGCTCAATTCAAGAACAAACCTTTGTTTCTTTAGTCCACATTCCAGCAATTCTCATTGATGATTGGAAAGTGAGCATTGAGCTGCTCAATAGTTTAATAAATCATTGTCGATGCCACCAATCTGTGTGGTCAGGACTGCAGGGAACAAAGCTCAGGAAGAATTCCCACCTCCGGGAGGGGAGGGCAAAGACAGCAAGCTGGAAAATCTCACACACTTGATGGCCCACACCCTGTGATTCTAAAAGAGATCGCTGCAGATTTAGAGAATGCACTCGTTACAAATTTCCCAAATTCCTTCCTTTTAGGATCAATCCACGGGGACATCGGCCGGTATTCTGCGCTCTCGGCCGCTGAGATCGGGAAACCCGCTGGGATCGGCGCCGGGCGACAGACCCGTTCCCATTCTCTACCCGCCCCCCCCCGGTGCTCTGCTACCCCCCTAACCCCGGTGCTGTGCTCCCCCCCCCCCCCCCCCCTGCAACCTGATTCAAGTTCTGGGCGGTCAACTCAGTCTATGTGTAATAACATTATTTGGAATAAAAGTAATAAAGCATAGACATTACTCACTGGTTACATTCAGACGGGTTCCTTTCCCAAAGATTTTCCCCCAAATCCCACAGATATAGACAGCGGAGTCACCGAGCTTCACATCTCTGACTGTCAGAATGTAGCTGTTACCGGGAACATCTCTGGAAGGCTGAAACCGATCATACAGACCTGTCGCCCGGAAAACTTCGCCATTTACATCATGACTCAAAATCCATTCCTTACTTTGTGAGCGGTACCAATGTAAAGTGTATTTATCCACAGTCTGCCCTACATTCTTGCTCTGTAAGTCACACAGAAACGTCACTGTTTCACCCTCAGCCACTTTCACAACTTGAGGGGATTGGATAAGAACCGTCCCTGTCACATGACCTGTGAACAGAAAATAACTGAAGATCAGAACAAATAAGAAAATACAAAATAGAAGCTGAAACACAAGTTATTATAAAATCCCGTGTAGATCAGGAATTAATATTGTGCATTGTCATCAGTAACTTGTAGCCCAGTTGCTTTATCCACACCCTGAACTTCACTGTCTCACATCGCACTGTACTGACCAATAATGTCAGCCCAGCATTTTGTGCTCAAAGCCTCGCGTCTCAAGTGGGATTTGAACTGAGCCAAGATGGACACAGTGGGGAGGATTTGAGGGATAGAACGATGTGTTGGAGGTGGGTCAGATTGACCAAATGTGTGCTGGTGTTGTGAATGGCTGCCTGCAGGCCTTAGAGCCAGGAACAGAATGTATTCAGCCAGGAGCAGTGCAGTTTCCTCTGTTAAGCGTGGTCCAAGTTTAAATTATTGATATAAATGGTAAACAAGAGTCATCCCAGCACAGAACATTGTCGAGCTCCAATTCCCATCATGTCTCATTCATTTGTTTATTACCTTATCAAAGGAAATCTAAATATATAACATCTACAAGTTTACCTATGTCTACTCTCTTAGTTAGCTCTTCAAAGAATTCTGTTCAGTGGCATGGTAACACAGAGGTTAGCACTACTGCCTCACAGCACCAGGGACCCAGGTTCAATTTTGGCCTCGGGTGACTGTCTGTATGGAGTTTGCATCATCTCCCCGTGTCTGTGTGGGTTTCCTCCGGGTGCTCCGGTTTCCTCCCACAGTATAAAGATATACAGGTTAGATAGATTGACCATGGAAAATTGCCCCTTAGTGTTCGGTTACGGGGATAGGGTGGGGGCCTGACCCTGTGTCATGTGCTCTTTCAGAGGGTCGGTGCAGGCTGGATGGGCTGAATGGCCTCCTTCTGCACTGTGGGGATTCTCTGAGTCTATGAATTGATTTGGTCAAGAATGACACGTCCATTTCAAGTCCTTGTTGACTATTCATTCTTCTGTTTGTTTTTTAGAGTCTAGATTATTTTAGTCGGAATTCCATTATGTTTCATACAACTTATGTGAAACCAACTTGTCTATAATTCCCAGGACATGTTATATTTCCTTTCTTAAGTGCAACATTTCTCTTAATTTTATTTTAATTTAGATTTCTAATCACATTGTTGGATGTCATTTCCTGTCTGACTTCACTCTCTTTCCTGGCTTCTTGTGGTTTCACATCAAGGATCCTATCAGAAGCTGAGAAAGATAAAATCCAAAAGTCTATGAAAACTGATAAAATAATGATCTCCCATTGGGCACGATGGGTAAACTGATCTCCTGACCAAACGATCGTCCAACAATCAAACTGGATCTCGAGAATTTCTGACCCCTTTGAGTTCCCAACGCCCCCTGCAGCCTGCGGCAACGTTACTGGATTCAGGAGCCTCAACGCAAGGGGCAGGGTTCTGACCCTCTGGTTCCAGAACATTCCAAGGTGGCTTTCTGAGATTGTCAACTCTGCTGAGGCACCGAGTGGGACCTCTTCACATCCCCCTCAACATCACCACAGGATTCCCATTGGGAAGCTTGGATCACTCACACTAATTAGATCAGGAAACATGCTCACAAAATTCCTGACTGAAGCATTGACACAGAAAAATGCCTGGAGTTGTGTCAGAGTCACTTCAGCCTTCAGCATCTGTACATTAAACATCCTCCTCAGTGTGCTGACCCCCTCAGCTATCCCTACACCTCCCATTCCCATTCACACAGACAGCAGTAAATAGGGGCACACAAGTTTGGGGGAAAGGCTTCAAGGGGGTGACTGTTCCTATGAGACGGATCAGGCTCCTCACGGACATGAAAGGGGTCTGAAGGATTTTGGGATGATAATTCAGGAGCAGTTTATGAATGGTGGATTTGAGGAAGAAATCCGCTGGCAAATTAATTCCCTCCATTTAACATTCTAGGATGGAAAATAATCCAATGACAATCATCACGCAAATCAGGAGAAATGGGAATTAAAGAATTAACGAGGTTTTGTTAATTTTTAAATTAAATTTAGAGTACCCAAGGAGCAATTTGGAATGGACAATCCACCTACCCTGCACATCTTTGAGTTGTGGGGGTGAAACCCACGCAGACACGGGGAGAATGAGCAAACTCCACACAGACAGTGACCCGGGGCCAGGTTTTAACCCAGGTCCTCAGCTCCCTAGGCAGCAGTGCTAACCACTGTGCCACCGTGCCGTCCAACGATGTTTTAAACATGAAGAGTGAGACAATTGTGTCTGTGGATTGCCGGCCGCTGGAGTTTCAGAGTGGGATCACTGAGCTGGGGGCTCAGTGTTGTCTCTGACGCTGTATTTTCCCATTGAACCATGAGAACCCCAAACTATCCCAACTCTTAAACAGGAAAATCTGACTAAAAATTCACATCACCCCCAATAACCAGAAAATCAACTCAAAAACATAACGATGTGCAAGCAGCCCCAGGTTACTTACCCACCGCCATACAGAGGGTGAGAGTCAGAGCAGAGAGAGCTGGGCAAAACATTCCAAACAAAGTCCTTTTGCAAACACACAATTCTTGTTTCTTTCACACACTCTTCTATTCGATGTTGCTGTGAAAGATTGCGGGATGTCTCAATATTACTTCCTATTTTTACTTCTAGAGGTGTGACAGCACGGTAACATTGAGGTTATGACTGCTGCCTCACAGCGCCAGTCACCCGGGTTAGCAATGCTATCTCACAGTGCCAAGGACCCGGGTCAGCTGCTATCTCACAGTGCCAAGGACCCGGGTCAGGACTGCTGTCTCACAGTGCCATGGACCCGGGTCAGCACGGCTGTCTCACAGTGCCTGGGACCCGGGTCAGCACGGCTGTCTCATAGTGCCAGGGACCCGGGTCAGCACAGCTGTCTCACAGCGCCAGGGACACAAGTTCAATTCCAGTCTTGGGTGACTGTGTGGAATTTGTACATTCTCCCCGTGTCTGCGTGGGTTTCCTCCGGGTGCTCCGGTTTAATTCCACAGAGAAAAGATGCACAGGTCAGGTGGATTGGTCATGCTGAATTGTCCCTTAGTGTCCAAGGCTATGCAGTTTTGGTGGATTGGCCATGCTAAATTATCTCTCAGTGTCTAAAGATGTGCAGGTTAGGTGGATTGGCCATGCTAAATTGCCCGTACTATTCAAAAGCTTACATGGTGACATGGGGATAGATGTTGGGCGGCACGGTAGCACAGTGGTTAGCACTGTTGCTTCACAGCTCCAGGGTCCCAGGTTCGATTCCCGGCTTGGGTCACTGTCTGTGCGGAGTCTGCACGTTCTCCCCGTGTCTGCGTGGGTTTCCTCCAGGTGCTCCGGTTTCCTCCCACAAGCCGCGAAAACGTGTTGTTGGTGAATTGGACATTCTGAATTCTCCCTCTGTGTACCCGGACAGGTGCCGGAATGTGGCGACTAGTGTTAACGTAAACCTACTTGGGACAATAAAGATTATTAAAAAACAAAATTAAGTGTGGAGGAGTGGGCCTTGGTGGGGGGCTCGTTCACAGGGTCAGTATAGACTCAATGGGCCCAATGGCCTCCTCCTGCACTGTCGGGAATGTTTCTGTGATTCTCTGATTCATTCCCATGGGACAGATTGGGTCACTGAGGGACATTAAAGTGGTTTTGGGGATGATAATTCAGGAGCCCCAGCAGCAGACTTCAGCAAGGTTCACCCTGCGTCTCCACAGATACTCGGAGAGCTCGTCAGTACTGAGCAGTGGAAATGGCTCCATTTTATTCTATGGACAATGGTCTCCATCCCCTCACTCTGATGGTGTTTTTTAAAAATAAATTTCGAGAACCCAATTCATTTTTTCCAATAAAGGGGCAATTTTGTGTGGCCAATCCACCTACCCTGCACATCTTTGGGTTGTGGGGGTGAAACCCACGCAAACACAGGGAGAATGTGCAAACTCCAGAGCCAGGATCGAACCTGGGACCTCGGCAACGTGCTAACCACTGCGCCACCGTGCTGCCCTCCTGATTCCAGGGATGGCAGGACTGACGTATGAGGAGAGATTGATTAGTTTAGGATTGTTTTCGCTGGAGTTCAGACGAATGAGGGGGGATCTCATAGAGACTTATAAAATTCTATTTATCTAATTCTAGTCGCCGTAAATGCCATCTTATTGATCGAGATCGGAACTCCTCTGAACCTTGAATGAATATTTGAATGGAACCTCTGCCCCTCCCACCCTTTCCTCAGTCTCGTCTGATCCCTAATTGGCAAATATGTCTCCTGCAAGAAGACTACTTCTGCGCGGAGCGTCCGCAAATGAGTAAACACCCGAGACCTTTTAACCCGACCATTACCCCCTCACCTTCCCTTTCTGTGGTCCACCTTGAACTTGAACACAAGGAAGTGCGTGACAATGAGCTACCTGTGAACCACTGACCCGAGAATACAGGAAGAAAGAATAGAATTGTACATTTGCAAAAGGACTTTGTTTGGAATGTTTTGCCCAGCTCTCTCAGCTCTGACTCTCACCCCTCTGTATGGCGGTGGGTAAGTAACCTGGGGCTGCTTGCCCATCGTTATGTTTTTGAGTTGATTTTCTGGATATTGGGGGTGATGTGTATTTTTGGTCAGATTTTCCTGTTTAAGAGTTGGGATAGTTTGGGGTTCTCATGGTTCAATGGGAAAATACAGTGTCAGAGACAACACTGAGCCTCCAGCTCAGTGATCCCACTCTGAAACACAAGCGGGCGGCAATCCACAGATACAATTGTCTCAGTCTTCATGTTCAAAACATCACATTGTCCCGGTTCAGTGACGAGGAACAGTTGTTGAAAAGAGTTATTGGAAGACTGATGCCACCTGTGGGATCACTCCCCACAGTGAGGTCAACACCATCAGGGTGAGGGACAGCACGGTATCACAGTGGGTTAGCACTGTTGCCTGACGGCGCCAAGGACCCGGGTTCGATCCCGACTCTGGGTCACTGTCCGTGTGGAGTTTGTACATTCTCCCTGTGTTTGTGTGGGTTTTAAAAGTTTATTTGAAAAAAACTCCCTGGAATCAGTCTGGTAAACCTTTACTGCTCACCCTCGAGAGCAAGAACATCCTTCCTCAGAAAAGGAGGCCAAAACTACACAACATTGAATAAATGTTTCATTAAAGTTTTCCAATGAACGTTTTACATAACAAAAATAGGAATACAGATAGTAATAAACAATAACAAGAAACACATCCCAAAGTTCACAGTGAAACTACTCACACAACAGCATTAAAAAAAACAGAACAAGGTGGGTTTTGTCTCCAGGCCCAACTCACATTGTATCAACAGTACCCCCACCTGAACCCCCCGCCCCTCCCTCCCAGGATGCTGCTGCTGCTGACACTTACGGCTCCCCTCGAAAGTCAAGGAAAGGTTGCCACCGCCGGGAGAACCCCATCAAGGACCCTCTCGAGGTGAACTTTATTCGCTCCAGACTGAGGAACCCCGCCATATCGCTAACCCAGATCTCCACACCCGGGGGATTCGAGTCCCTCCACATTAGCAAGATCCGTCACCGGGCTACCAGGGAGGCAAAGGCCAGTACCTCGTCCTCTTTCGCTTCCTGCACTCCCGGATCCTCCGACACCCCAAATATAGCTACTGTTGGACTCGCCTTCACCCGAGTGTTCAAAATCCTGGGCATCACCCTCGCAAACCCCTGCCAGAGTTCTTTAAGTGCCGGGCATGCCCAAAACATATGTGCATGGTTCGCCGGACTCCCTGCTCATCTCGAGCAACTGTCCTCCACCCCAAAAAACTTAATCATTTTTCCCGCCGTTATATGCGCCCGATGCACCACCTTAAACTGGATTAATCCGAGCCTGGTACATGATGAGGAGGAGTTCACCATGCTCAGCGCGCCGGCCCACAGACCCTCATCCAGCTCCTCACCCAGCTCCTCCTCCCACTTGCCCTTCAAATCCTCCTCTGAGGCTTCCTCCACCTCCTGCAGCTCCTGATATATGTCCGACACCTTCCCCTCCCCTACCCAGATGCCAGACACCGCCCTGTCCTGGATCCTACGAAGGGGTAGCAGCGGAAATGTCCCCACCTGTTTTCTAAGAAAGTCTTGAACCTGTAGGTACCTGAACGCATTCCCCGGGGGCAGGCCGAACTTCTCCTCCAGCACCTGCATGCTAGGGAAAGTCCCGTCTATAAACAGGTCTCCCATCCTCCTAATACCTGCCCTATACCAGCCTTGGTATCCCCCATCCAACCCACCCAGAGCAAATCTGTGGTTATTCCATATCGGGGTCCACACCGAGGCCCCCTCCTCTCCCCTGAGTCTCCTCCACTGCTCCCAGATCCTTATTGCTGCTGTCACCGCCGGACTAGTGGTGTATCGCGCCGGCGAGAACGGCAGCGGAGCCGTAACAAGTGCCCCTAGACTGGTGCCTCTACACGACACCACCTCCAACCGCCCCCACGCCGCCCTCTCCTCCATCATCCATTTCCTGATCATGGCCACATTGGCCGCCCAGTAATAACTGCAGAGGTTCGGCAGAGCCAGTCCACCCAACCCCCGCCCCCCCCCACTCCGCCCCGGCTACGCTCCAAGAATACCCTTGTGACTCGCGGGGTTTTATTCACCCACACAAATCCCGTCACAATCCTATTTATCCGCTTAAAGAAGGACTTGGGGATGAAAATGGGGAAGCACTGAAATACGAAGAGGAACCTGGGGAGAACGGTCATCTTCACAGTCTGCACCCATCTCGCCAAGGAAAGTGGGAGCATATCCCACCTTTTAAACTCTCCCTCCATCTGCTCCACTAGCATGGTTAAGTTGAGACTGTGCAGGGCATCCCAGTTCCTGGCCACTTGTATCCCCAATGACCGAAAACTCCTCTCCACTAACCTGAGCGGGAGCTCCCTCAGTCTCTCCTCCTGGCCCCTACCATGGACCACGAACAGCTCACTCTTCACCACGTTCAACTTACACCCCGAGAACCTCCCGAAGTCCCCAGGATCCGCATGACATCCCCCATCCCCTCTAACGGGTCCGAAATATACAACAGCAGGTCATCCACGTAGAGGGAGACCCGGTGCTCCTCCCCTCCAGGCACCAGCACCCTCTAAACCCCCAAAGTCCTGAGCGCGATGGCCAATGGCTCAATTGCCGGGACAAACAGCAATGGGGACAGGAGACCCCTGTCTCGACACCCGGTGCAGACTGAAATATTCCGACCTTAGCCGGTTTGTGGACACACTCGCTGCAGGGGCCTGATACAGCAGCTTGACACACCCTATAAATCCCTCCCCAAATCCAAACCTGCCTAGCGCCTCCCACAGATACTCCCACTCCACCCTGTCAAAGGCCTTGTCCGCGTCCATCGCAGCCACCACCTCCACCCCCCCCCCCCCCTCCCCACACCCCCCACCCCCCAAGCCATCATGATAATATTCAGGAACCTCCTCACATTCGCGTTCAGCTGCCTGCCCTTAACAAACCCCGTCTGGTCCTCCCCAATCACTCCCGGGACACAATCCTCTATTCTGGTGGCCAGAATTTTTGCCAACAGCTTGGCATCCACGTTCAGGAGCGATCTCGGCCTGTAGGACCCACACTGAAGCGGATCCTTCTGCTTCTTCAGGATAAGCAAGATCAATGCCTGCGACATTGTCGGAGGGAGGATCCCTTTCTCCTTTGCCTCATTGAAGGTTCTCACCAAGAGCGGGCTCAACAGCTCCGAGAACTTCTTATAAAATTCTACGGGGAAGCTGTCCGGGCCCGGGGCCTTGCCCGTCTGCCTGCCTGCCGGCCCCCTGACTACCTCCTCCTACCCAATCTGGGCCCCCAGTCCCTGCACTCGCTCTGCTTCCACCCTTTTGAACCTCAACCGGTCCATGAACCGCCTCATCCCTTCCCCCTCCCCGGGGGGGGGGGGGGCGTTCCAACTTGTATAACCTTCCATAGAACTCCCTGAAGACTTCATTGACCCTCTCTGGGCTCAGCACCATGTTGCCTTCCCTATCCCGCACTCCTCCAATCTCTCTGGCCGCCTCCCTCCTGCGCAGCTGGTGCGCCAGCATCCTACTCGCCTTCTCCCCATACTCATAAACTGCCCCTTTCGCTTTCCTCAGCTCCGTCTCCGCCTTCCCCGTGGACAGCAAGTCAAACTCCGCCTGTAATTTCCGGCGCTCGTTCAACAGCCCCCCTCTGGGGCCTCCGCGTACCTCCTATCTACCCTGAGTATCTCTCCCACCAGTCTCTCCCTCTCCGCCCTCTCCTTCTTCTCTCTGTGGGACCTAAAGGAGATTAACTCTCCCCTACTGACCGCCTTCAGAGCCTCCCAAACCACTGCCACCGTCACCTCTCCTGTGTCATTCGTTCCCACATAATTCTCAATACTCCTCCTTATCCGCACGCACACCTCTTCGTCCGCCAGCAGCCCCACACCCAGTCGCCAGAGAAGGCGCTGACCGCGTTCCACCCCAGTCTCAGGGCCACCCAGTGCGGGGCATGGTCCGAGACCGCAATGGCCGATCTTTCTACCCCCTCCACCCTCGGGATTAACTCAACACAAAGAAGTCTATTCGTGAATAGACTTTATGGACATGGGAGAAAAAGGAAAACTGCTTCATCCTTGGCCGTGTAAACCTCCAGGGGTCCACTCCCCCCAGCTGGTCCATGAACTCCCACAAGGCCCTGGCCGCCGCCGGCCTCTTTCCAGTTCTGGATTTGGAACAATCCAAGCCCAGATCCAAGACCGTATTAAAGTCCCCTCCCATAATCAGTTGACTTATCTCCAAGTCCGGGATCCTACCCAGTACGCGTGTCATAAAGTCCGCATTGACCCAGTTCGGTGCATATATATTCACTAACACCACCCGAGCCCCCTGCAGCTTGCCACTCACCAATATATACCTGCCCCCCTTGTCCGCCACGATACTCCCCGTCTCAACCGCCACTCATTTACTGACCAAAATAGCCACTCCACTGGTCTTTGAGTCTAACCCCGAGTGAAACACCTGTCCAACCCATCCTTTCTTTAGCCTCGTCTGGTCCGCGAGCTTTAAGTGCGTCTCTTGCAACATGGCCACGTCTACCTTCAACCCCTTCAAATACGAGAACACGCGGGACCGCATGACTGGCCCATTCAGGCCCCTCACGTTCCATGTGATCAGCCTACCCTGGGGGGGTAACCATCCCCCCATCCCGCCGACTAGCCATCTCCCTTTTTCGGCCAACCGCGTGCCCCGGCCTCCCTCCTCCAGCTCTCCCCCCGGCCGACTCTCCATCCATACCCCTCACCTGGCTCCCCTTCAGTCAGCAAAGCAGCACCCCTCCCCCTTCCCCCCCCAAACCCCGCTTCCCCCCCCCCCAAACTCCCCCCCCCCCGACCAAGCATCCGCTTAGCTCTTGTTTCCCCCCCATTTTGCTTCCGTGAGTCAGTTCACCCATGCTGACCCCGGCCGCTCCCGCCTCTTTCTATCCACCCTTAACTTGTTGCCCCCTTCGGGCCACCCTATCCCCCCCCTCCCCCACAGGGTAGAGGGGCAAGCGCCATCTGGGACCTCCCCGTGCCCCGGACAGCCCGTCCCGGGCGATTCCCACCCCCTAGCACCGAACACCTGTAAAACAAAACACCTGGAAAACAAGCAAAACAAACAACAAACCCCAACCAAACTAGGGCAGACGTGCCCATAAACTTATGCTTTACCCGCAGTCCTCCCCTCGGTCCCACCCCACCCGCACATTTCACCCCCATACAACAGTCCCTTAGTTCAGGTCCGGCTTCTCCTGCCTGATGAACGACCACGTCTCGTCTGGGGTATCAAAATAGTGTTGCCTGTCCTGGTATGTTACCCACAGTCTCGCCGGGTGCAGGAGCCCAAACCTCACCCCTTTAGCGTGAAGGACCGCCTTTGCCCGGTTAAACCCTGCACGCCTCCTCGCCAGCTCATCTCCCAGGTCCTGGGAAATTCGGATCTCGCCACTCTCCCACTTCCTGCTCCGCTCTTTCTTCGCCCACCGCAGGACTCGCTCCCGGTCTGCCAAGCGCTGAAACCGTATAAACATCGCCCTCGGTGGCTCGTTTACCCTCGGCTTTCCAGCGAGAACCCTGTGCGCCCCATCCAGCTCCAAGGGCCGTGGGAAGGCCCCCGCGCCCATCAGCGTCCCCAATATTGTGGCCACGTACGTGCTCGCGTCCTCCCCCTCCGCTCCTTCAGGAAGGCCCAGGATCCGCAGATTTTGGCACCGAGATCTGCACTCAAGGCCATCCAGCCTCTCCTGCCATCTCTTATGGAGCGCCTCGTGCGCCTCCACTTTCACCGCCAGGCCCAGGATCTCGTCCTCGTTCTCCGCCACCTTCCTCCTCACCTCCTTGATCTCCTTTTCCTGCGCCTTCTGGGTCACCACAATTCTCTCCATGGAGGCCAGCATTTCCCTTTTCAGCTCCATGAAGCAGTTTTTCAGGAGCTCCTGCTGTTGTCTGGCCCACTGGGCCCACACCTCCCGATATTCTCCGGCCACTATTTTGTCCTCCCGGACATTCTCGACCTTCTTCCCCGGGTTCGCGCATCTGCCGGCTCCGCTCCTGGTCCTCTCCATGCACCAGCGGGGGGGGGGCTCTCCCACATCTGTTCCCATGCCGGTCCCTCCTGTTAATTGCCGCCGCCGCTCCTTTTAGTGGCCCAAAACACCGATCCCGGCGGGAGCTGCCGTTCGCGTGACCTAGCAGGTCATGGCCGCTACTGGAAGTCTACACACAATATTTAGGTGTGGCCGCACCAAGGCCCTGTATAATTGCAAAAACCCATTCCTGCTCCTGTACTCGAAACCTCTCGCAATGAAGGTCAACATGCCATTCGCCTCCTTTACCACCTGCTGTACCTGCATGCTTACCTTCAGCGAATGGAGCACAAGGACACCCAGGTCCCGCTGCACACTCCCCTCTCCCAATTTACAACCATTCAGGTAGTAATCTGCCTTCCTGTTTTTGCTTCCTCACACTTATCCAAATTCTACTGCATCTGCCATTGATTTGCCCACTCGCCCAACCTGTCCGGATCATGCTGTAGGATCGCTGCATCCTCATCACAGTTCACCCTCCCACCCAACTTGGTGTCACCTACAAACATTGAGATGTTACATTTTGTTCCCTCATCCAAATCATCAATATCTCTTGTGAATAGCTGGGGTCGCAGTATCGATCCGTGTGGTACCCCACTAGTTACTGCCTGCCAATTTGAAAAGGACCCAATAATCCGTGCTCTTTGTTTCTGCTCTCCCAACCAGTTTTCTATCCACCTCAATACACTTCCCCCAATTCCATGCACTTTAATATTGCACGATAATTTCTGATGCGGGACTTTGTCAAATGTCTTCTGAAAGTCCAAATATATCACATCGACAGGCCCCTTGTCAACTCTACTACATACATTTTCAAAGAATTCCATTTGATTTGTCAAGCATGATTTCCCCTTCATAAATCCATGCTGACTCTGACTGATCCTGCCACAGCTTTCTAAATGTCCCGCTACAAAGTCCTTGATAATGGATTTGAGAATTTTCCCCACTGCCAATGTTAGGCTTACTGGTCTATAATTCCCTGCTTTCTCTCTGTCTCCCTTTTTGAATATTGGAGTGACATTAGCCACCCTCCAATCAGCAGGGACTGCTCCAGCGTCTATAGAATCCTGGAAGGTGACCACCAATGCATCCACTATTTCCAGAGCCACTTCCTTCAGTATTCTGGGATGTAGATTATCAGACCCTGGGAATTTATCCGCCTTCAGTTCCATCAATTTCCCCAACACCATTTCTCTCCTAATATTGATCTCCCTCAGTTCTTCCCTCTCACTCAGCCTTTCAATCTCCAACATTTCTGGTATCTAATTTGTCCTCTTTTGTGAAGACAGAACCAAAGTATGTATTCCATTGCTCAGCCATTTCTTTGTCACCAATTTTACATTCCCCCATTTCTGTCTGTAGGGGGCCGACATTTGTCTTTACCAATCTCTTTCTCTTCATGTATTATAGAAACTGTTATAGTCTGTCTTTATGTTCCCTGCAAGCTTACTTTCGGACTGTATTTTCCCCTTGTTAATCAATCACTTGATCCTTTTTTGTTGAATTCTTTACTGCTCCCAATCCTCAGACTTATTATTTTTCTTGGCCAATCTGTGTGCTTCTTCCTTGGATCGGATACTATCCCTAATTTCCTTTGTAAGACAGAGATTGGTCCTCTTACCCAAGCGAGACAAGCGAGGCCAGCAGCGCGGGTTCAATTCCTGTACCAGTGACAAATCCCAAATTTCTTTACCCGTCAGTCTGGCCTCAATAAAAGTCGAGATGGATTTGCAGGTACAGCATTAGTTATTTTATTTAGCTTGCAAGCATGTTTCATTTCACAGAAGCATAGGACACATCTAGTCTCCTACATCCCGGAAAGCGAATGAACAAAGAGACAAAGGGATCTCTGGAAATCAATTCAAATGGTATCAAGTTTCACATACACGATTCCCATAGGTCAGCCTATACCCCTCCTGGCCTAGTCAGACATTCTGATTGGCTCACTTCCAATCCCTTCCTCTGGCCCCTATTACCCAGCATCCTTTTCTCCTCCTATGGTGGACACACCTCTTCTTGCTTTGCCATGCGGTCTGAAATCCTTTGTCTGTTAACTCACCAGAATGAGACTGGCCTATCTCTACATTACAGTAACTAATATCTCTAAAGTAACTATTTTATATCACATTCGAACTATCCAATCCATAGCTACGGTCCCTCATCTAAAAAGATCTGTCACTGCATTTCCAATTCCTGGCGTGGCCCCCCTTCATCTGCTGCACCCTCATAGATTTTGACAGCTAAGATTTCAGGGGCGTTGATCTGTTCCAGTGTACCCCGCATTCTACCCATCACACATTTAAGGATGGCTGGGCCCACAAAGATGCAGCCGATAGCCACCACTAAATACATGACCATATTTATCAACCAGCCCTTTCAACCTCCAAATCCCCAGTTACCCCAAGTGCCAGGATCCTGCATTCCGTCCAGGTGATCCCGTATGTGATCCATTAATTTAGTGATGTTAGCGGTCAAGTCCTGAACTCCCATGATACACTTGCCCTGCACTATGGCGCATACCCCACCCTCACGGGCCAGAAGATAGTCAAGAGCATACCGGTTCTGCATTGCAAACAACCGTAGCTGAGACAATTCCTTGGTTATTGCCCGAGGGCTCCCAAGGTTTCATTTCCCAAGATGGTAAGGCCACAAATAAAATAATTCCTATTGCTGACAGCCAAGGAACCCCCCACACCTCCCAGTGTCAAGACGCTCAGAATCCCCCACCCAGCTGAGTGGCCCCGGTTGGGTGCGAGAACCTGAGGTTTTTTCCAGTTCTCGCAAAATTCAGCCGAGACTGCCCGGCGTGCTAACTGATTATGCAGCTTCCACGCCGCAGGGCAGGGGACTGTGGTAGGGACTAGAGTCCCTATAGCAATTTGGCGGGGAAATGGGGGTGACAAAACATTGGTCGCTGTGCCATTAAATAAAAAGTAGTATCCTTGTTCCGTGTGCAGGCTAGCATCACAATCAGTATATCGGTTGTGTAAGGATCCCCCAGTAGCCCAGTTTATCCAGCTTCGAAACGCCCATTTGGGCCGCCTAGCAATGCGGAAAGCCCTAGTCCCAACAGTGATATGAGAGACATTCGCCCAGCCACAAAGGAGCTGGAGGCCGGCGTTCAATGGAACGCAAGTGGTGTTGTAACAAACGCATTGGCCAGACGCCTGGGTGATATGGCACCTCCTGTCCGTACAGGTGGGGAACAGACATGTTATATTCGTTTCCACCTCTTCCAGCAAACAGCCGTATCCTTCACTGCTGAAACAATTCTCGTACGACCGGGAATCCCTATTGGGAGTGAAGTGGCTAGGTATATACGCCCTCCACCGTTGCAACCTATCATACTGTGAATGGGAATTATCCCGAGGAAGGGGAAGGCAAATAGCCGGTGGTGCTGAACCCGGATCGTAAGGAAGAGTGACTTGCTCGGGCAGTGGCTCGGAATGCTGACAATGAACCACTGTTTGGGGAGTGCCCCAAAGCGGTGAAACAGAAAATAACCTAGACACTGCTGCGGGGTTCGGATAGCAGACAACCCGTCCGTGGCCATACAAGCGATGGTAAATCTGGTAGAAGAGATTCATACTACCCAGGTTTTCCTCAGTTTGGCCTTTAACTAACTTAAGTGTATCTCCCGGTAACCTACGTTCTAGCTGTACTTCCCTTCTCACACGCCCCGTCCTCTCTCTAGTCCCTCTCTCTTTCTCATAGCCTCTTCCTACGCTCGCCTGACGGCCTGATGTTACCTTTATTGCACCAATCTTAACACATCCAAAATCAAATGTACATGTTTTCCAAAAACAAGGCAATGTTTCTATAAAATATTCCCTTCCCATCGCCGGGACCGGTGCAATTGCTTCATGAGTCCTGCATTCTCCTTAGCTTTGACGACCTTCCATGAGTCGATACCATGTCCTCGTATATGGGGGCAGCGAAGAACGTCACCTTTGCATAGGTGATGTATCCTTGTAGGTTGGTTGGGGTTACAAATATAGATAATATTCCCCTTTTCCATGTCCGTCGCCAATAACACTCCAAGCGAAGTGAGGCCAAATGTCACACAGACGGTGCGTAGCCACCCCATCATGCTCCACACCTGGAAAATAGCACGGGGAATGATTTTCCGCATCAAGACTTTAACCACAGTAGCAGCTTTATTATCGATAGTCGGATACGTCTTGACCTATCTGCTGAACACATCCACAATGACCAAAACATATTTATAACATTGACACCTTTCCAACTCAATGTAATCCATTTGGAGCGTCTCAAAGGGACCACTGGGCAACGGGGTTTGCCCCATCCCACAAGGGATACCTTTTCCGGTGTTATATTGCTGACAAATCAAACACCGATTACTGATACTCTGGGCCAACCCCTGCATTTTAGCACATTCAATGACCCATTAAGCCAGTACATCAGACATACAAGTCTGATGTGCTGGCGTGGTCCATAAAGAGGAAACAGAATCATATGTACAACCTAACCGTTTCCACATTTGTTTATCACTCTCAGGAGCGTCCTCCTGTAACCTTATGACGTCTTGGATGGTTGGCATTGACTTGTCAGAAGCAGACATATTTATAGTAGATCATTTAGTCTGACTTAACATTTTAGGCACCATCACTTGCTGAATTTGCACGGCTGTCCGCGCTGCACAATCTGCTTGTTCATTACCAACGTCAACTGGGGTCTTACAATTTGTGTGGGCAGCGCATTTAATAACGGAAATCTGTGCGGGCATAAGAAGGGCCTGCAGTAAGTCATTAACTAAACCCCGGTGGGATATTTGACCACACATAATCATGTCAGGTTGTTCTGACGAAATGTCACTCAAATCGCCCCTTATTGTGGTAGTTTCCTGAATCAAGGCTAAACAGTCGTGGCCAGGTGTGTCTTCATGGACAGGGGGACCACTAAGAAAACAGGCTGGATTGATAGTGGTACAGCGGTTAAATGTCGGACGTGGATTGTTCAAAAGGTATACCTCATACCTATTCTGACGAGCTGCGGTAAGATGCTGAGTCTGCAGTTGCCTCAGGAGTGTGATGACCGAGTGGGAGCTATACACCGTAATATCCTGTTGGAGGGTGAGAGCATGTAACGGCTATGCGGTGGCATTGATTGAACGTAAATCCTGTACTAATCGGTACTGGTCTGGTTTGGCTGGTTTAGGCACAGCAAGTATGAGGGTGTTACATTCTGATTGGCAAGGGACCAAAATACCCTGTTGCAACAGCTCTTGAATTAATTTGTCTATAGACGGAGCAGCTTGGGATTTCAGGGGGTATTGCCGAATGGAAGGTAGCTTTACATGATCCTTAATCGTTACCTTTATAGGTGTAACATTTGTCTTTCCCACTTGTGATGGGTATTTCGCCCAGACCTGTGGATTGACATATTCCAAAACATCATGTCCCCAGTGATGCTGCAGTCGAGTGTTAATTGTTTCAGGGACCTCAAAATATGTTATGGCAGTGCCGTCTGGCATGACTTCAAGTGCGTACTCTGTTGGATCTGAATGATCCACTGCCCTCCTTACCATTTGCCCCAGATCCCTGGCATGGTACTGGTCGTGGACCTGACGTGTAATATGAGGGCTTACCGAAGCTGACTGTGGCCATAAATGTGGTGGTATTGTAACAAAATTGGCTGTACCTTCTTTTCCCGTGACTGTGGCTGTAACCTTGACTGGCCATTCGGTCCCAATTAATGGCCGGTATTTGTCCTCCAACTCCCTGTTTTGTCCAGTTCTGTCATAGGCCAGGGTAACGTGATGCAGTGAATGTTCAATGTCTAACGTCCACCACTGGGTGGTGATAGAAATATAGCACTGTTGTCGCATCCTCCATGATTTAACCGTTACCCCCTGGTCTCCGCACTCTAGCTGTAGCTGGAAGATACACAGTAAATCTCGGGCCAACAAGTTACAGTCCAATCCAGTAGTCACTACAAACTGATGATCTGCAGACTTATTCTCGTAAGTGACTGTCACAGGTTCAGAAATAGGATACTCACACACCTGTCCTTGGAACCCCGACAATTGCTGCGTGTGGTCGGATAGTGGTAGTCGAAGTTCTGATTGCACAGAAGACATGGCTGCTCCAGTGTCGATTACAAATGCGTGATGTTGATCTCCTATCTGCAGAGAGATAATAGGTTCCCTGTCCGATTGGAGAGTCCTTATGACTAAATTAGCTAGTCAATCCTATGTTGGGAAAGGGTTTGCCTGGGAGAAGTCAGTGTATCTCGTCTGTCTTCCCCTTGGTGGGTACCCCCTCCTTTGGGTCGGATAATCTCTTTCTACTGCCTGTCTTTTAAAGGGGCATTCCTGTTGCCAGTGATCTGCACGGCCGCAATTAAAACATGCATTGCTCCCTCTATATCTGCCCCGTCCTCTTCTCCCAGTAGACCAATGGCCCCTCAGAGGGTCGGCGGTTGTAAAGCTGTTGCTGCATGCGGTGGGCCATAAAAAGGAGCTGAGGGTCCCTTTGGGTGGGTTTGGTTTCCTCCCTAATCGGCAACTGTCTCCAAATCTCACCAGGGGGCACTCTAGCTATTTCCTCTGGTTCTTCCAAGACTTCGACGTCCCTCCCTGTCACTAGAGGGAGTTCTTTCTCTTCAAAATCATCTGTTGCAGCTCCCTTTGTTCTCGAACCTTGCAGTTTCCCGTTGGTTTGGAGGGATTTAGGTGGTATGCTTAATTGTTTTTGGTTTGGATCAAGCCCTTCTCTCGCTGTCCAAGATCTGGTCCTAGAGCTAACTGGGCTTGCGGAACAGAGCTCCTCTTTCTCTACTGATCGTGAAGATGGTAAATCAGGACCCACACTATCACCCAAAAGGGCTTGAGTTACTAGCATAATTGGAATCTGGGGAGCAGTGACTGGATATCAATTATTATACTCTGGTGGTTCTGGAATTAGTGCAGACAATGCTACAGGTGCAGTCGGAACTTTTAGTGACTTTTCTAAATTATTGAATTTATCATTTTCTGTCAATTCAAGGCCAGCCATTGAACTACGTAGCTCATCTTTTGTTTGACCCTCGCCTTTCCTGTCTCTACTTGCGTGTTTTTGGTTTTTTTTCTTGGCAAAACGATTGAAAAGGTTCGAACAGTGTTTTTTTTTTTTAAACATAAAAATGTTTGAAAATTCAAATTGAATTACTGCAACTTGCAAGCTTAGCTCTGATCTCAACTCAGAACTAAATCTACGATTTGCTTAACACAAACTTGTATAACATTTACAACTTAATTAATTCTTTATCTTAACAATTTTTCTTTTAACAAGTTTTTCTTACATTCACAAAAATGTTGGCAAAGTCAACTATCATCTCCAGATTTACACTTTTTAAAATGGTGTCAGTGATCTTCTTTAAGTTTCTATTAATTCACAAATAAAATGAGATAAACATTATTTCAAGTAAGTAAAACTTAAGATTCTGGCAATTTCAATCAATTGCTTTCGAAAATAATAACTTTTATCAAAGAGGTGGAGAAACCCACTGGTTTCCTTTAATTAATTCAAAACGTAACTTTGCTGGAGTTCACTGACTCAAAGGAAAGGTATCCGATTACACGACAGGCTGCTGCTGTTATCTCAAGGCCTGAGTGAGAAGCACAGTCTGTCGTCTTTAACTTTGGCTGCTGCTGTTAACCCTTTGAGAGACTTCTGCTTCAACCAATATGCAGCATTCCCCACAATCTCAACTAGTCCTCAGAACTGCGCCCTTCGCCACCACAGTCCAAGGGTACAATTTTAGCTTAATCAACTATATATTTAAAACACTCACACATGGAATTGAATCATCTTCAGATTTAAAAACAGTTATACTGGACTGAACCTTCACTACTGAAGTCCCATCAACCCTTAAACACATATACTCGACCGAACCTCCACTACTGAAGTCTCATCAGCCCTTAAACACATATACTGGACTGAACCTCCACTACTGAAGTCCCATCAGCCATAAAAACACTTATACTTGGAATTGAATCATCATTTTAGATGTCCCATCAACCCAAAAACATAACCCAAGCCGAATCAACAATATGAAATCCCATCAATTAAATTTCTAATCCCCAGACTGACCTTTGATTTCGTCGAGACGATCTTTCCGTACCAACCGCGAGTGACCAGACTAATCAGACGATAAGAAGAGGGGAAAAAGCAATGCGCGGTGATTTTCCAGCTATACATTGTGGGCCCCTTCTTCCCACTCTCCCTGTTCATAATCAGTCTAATTCTGATTTCGCAGTTGGTCAGAACCGTCTTGAGAAATCCCGGGTTTTCGGCACCAATTGATGAATCCTAAATTTCTTTACCCGTCAGTCTGGCCTCAATAAAAGTCGAGATGGATTTGCAGGTACAGCATTAGTTATTTTATTTAGCTTGCAAGATTGTTCCATTTCACAGAAGCATAGGACACATCTAGTCTCCTACATCCCGGAAAGCGAATGAACAAAGAGACAAAGGGATCTCTGCAAATCAATTCAAATGGTATCAAGTTTCACATACACGATTCCCATAGGTCAGCCTATACCCCTCCTGGCCTAGTCAGACATTCTGATTGGCTCACTTCCAATCCCTTCCTCTGGCCCCTATTACCCAGCATCCTTTTCTCCTCCTATGGTGGACACACCTCTTCCTGCTTTGCCATGCGGTCTGAAATCCTTTGTCTGTGAACTCACCAGAATGAGACTGGCCTATCTCTACATTACAGTAACTAATATCTCTAAAGTAACTATTTTATATCACATTCGTCACCAGCTGAGGTTATACATTCAGGCCTCGCCTTCTCAACCTTGCCCCTCGCCTGAGGTGTGGTGATCCTCAGGTTAAATGGGCTGACAATTGGCAAATAACATTTGCGCTACACAAGTGCCAGGCAATGACCGTCTCCTACAAGAGAGGATCTAACCATCGGTCCTGGACATTCAATGGCATTACTATCGCTGAATCCCCCACAGTCAACATCCTGGGGGTTACCATTCATCAGAATCTGAACTGGACTAGCCATATTGATATTGTGGTTACCAGGACAGGTCAATGGCTAGGAATCCTATGGTGAGTAACTCACCTCCTGACCCCCAAAGCCTGTCCACAACCTACAAGGCATAAGTTAGGAGTGTAATGGAATACTCTCCACTTGCCTGGATGAGTGCAGCTCCAACAGCACTCAGGACAAAGCAGCCCGCTTGATTGCTCCTCCTTCCACAGATATTCAAACCCTCCACCACTGACAAACAGTGGCAGCCGTGTGTACCATCAACAAAATGCACTGCAGTAACTCACCAAGGTTCCTTAGACAACACCTTCCAAACCCACAAGCACTACCATCTAGAAGGACAAGTGCTGAAGTACCTGGGAACACCACCAGCTGGAGGTTCCCCTCCAAGTCACTCACCACCCCGACTGGGAAATATATCGCCGTTCCTTCACTGGCACTGGGGCAACATCCTGGAATTCCCTCCCTAGCAGCACAGTGGGTGCACCTACACGCCAGGGACTGCAGCGATTCAAGATGGCAACTCACCCCCACCTTCTGAAGGGTAACTAGGGATGGGCAATAAATGCCGGCCTAACCAGCGATGCCCCGTAAATGAATATAAAAACATTTAAATCCCCAACCCCAAAGTTGTGAGTGAAGTGCAGCTCGCCAGGTGAGGCCCTCCCTCTGGTGTCCAGTGTTGAATGGGACCGGTTGAATTATCTGTCGGTGGAGCACCGTGAACATGATTTCAGAGAGCTGGGTGTTTGATCAGCATATCTGAGACGCAAAGGGGTAAACGTGGTGCCAAACATCCACCCGGCATCGACCCCGGCACCCGGCACCGACCCCGGCACCCGGCATCGACCCCGGCACCCGGCATCGACCCCGGCACCCGGCATCGACCCCGGCACCCGGCACCGACCCCGGCACCCGGCATCGACCCCGGCACCCGGCATCGACCCCGGCACCCGGCATTGACCCCGGCACCCGGCATCGACCCCGGCACCCGGCATCGACCCCGGCACCCGGCATCGACCCCGGCACCCGGCATCGACCCCGGCACCCGGCATCGACCCCGGCACCACAAAATCCCCTTCCTAACATTCAGGAGCCAAAATTGGGAGAGGGAATTGACAGACTAGTCAAACAGCAGCCTGACACGGTGATACTGACAGACCCCAGACACTGTCACCATCCTTCAATATGACCTGTCTCACCGACAGGTCACACCCAGCAGAGGTGGTGGTGCCGTGGTATACAGTCGGGATTTAGGTGTCCGGGAATCCTCAGTGTTTGTCCCAGAGGAACTGTATGAACGTTCTCTGGATTTCTGTGACAGAGTCAGTGGGAGGGCCCAATGTGACCAGCCGGTACCACAACATGGAGGCAATCAGCTGGTTTATGACCAGAACTCGGCCCCTGTAAGACAGCACTCGGAGCAGTCCTGTCCACTCTCTCAGGTGAGCGGTGGCCTTGGCCTCCAGCTCCTGCCAGTTAGCCGGCCAGGATTCCTCAGCCGGACAAAGATGGACGCCCAAGTAGAGGAGGCTGGTCCTGCTCCAGGTGAAAGGCCTGATCTCCTCTGGGAGGGATGTCCATCCGCCACGGACTGACCCGGAGTCGCGAGCACTCGGCCCAGTGGATCCAGGGAGGAGACGCAGCTTCCGCTGCAGGTCAGCAGGGTTCATGAACATGAGGACATGTCATCAGCGGAGGCCAGAAGGACCACTCCAATGCCCAGCTGGCACAGAACCAATCCCGACCACCTCCTCCGCAGGAGGCGCTGAACATGGGTTCAACAACAGGAAGACTCCTTCAATCACCACCAGAGACAATGATTGGGTTCAACAATCATTGACAAATTACTTGCTGCTTATTTTCTCCTGACTCCGAGTTTCCGGAAGTGCTGTGTGCTTTGAGACAAAGTCTCGTAGCAGGTAGCCTTATCCATGCTGGTTGTTCAGGGAGCATTTTCCATATCTCCTGTGGTATCCAGAGTTATGCGTGTGCTGTCTGTGGTTCCTGGAGGAGGCCCTCACAGAGATGTACTCCTCTGGAATCAGATCCACATTCCAGTTCTGTAAAAAGGTCATTTAGATCCAAAACGTGTTTCCCTCTCCAAATACACTGCCAGACTTGCTGAAGTTATCCAGCATCCTTCACATCCTTTCTAAAGTGTGGTGCCCAGAGCTAGACGCAAACCTCCATTGAGACTGGACCCGTCATTTATAAAGGTTCACTAGACCATCCTTGCTTTTAGTCGACATCACAATATACATGAACGATCTGGAAGAAGGAACTGAAGGCACTGTTGCCAAGTCTGCAGATGATACAAAGATATGTCGAGGGACAGGTCGTATTGAGGAAGCAGGGGGGCTGCTGGTGGACTTGGACAGGCTGGGAGAGTGGGCAAAGAAGTGGCAGCTGGAAAACAATCTGGAAAAGAGGTTATGCATTTTGGTAGGAAGAATGGAGGCATAGACTATTTCGAAATAGGGAAATGCTTCGGAAATCAGAGGCACAAAGGGACTTGGGAGTCCTTGTTCACGATTCTCTTAAGGTCAATGTGCATCTTCAGTTGGCAGTTAAGAAGGCAAATGAAATGTTAGCATTCATGTCAAGAGGCCTAGAATACAAGCCCAGGGGTGTTCTTCTGAGGCTATCTCAGGCTCTGGTCAGACCCCATTTGGAGTATTGTGAGCAGTTTTGGGCCCCGTATCTAAGGAAGGATGTGCTGGCCTTGGAAAGGGACCAGCTGAGGTTCACAAGAATGTTCCCTGGAATGAAGAGCTTGTCATATGAAGAATGGTTGAGGACTCTCGGACTACACTCAGAGTTTAGAAGGATGAGGGAGGATCTCATTGAAACGTCAAAGATACTGCGGGGCCTGGATAGAGTGGACTTGGAGAGGATGGTTCCACTCGAGGAGTTTCCACGTGGAGTGGAGTTCAAAAATAGCGACAGCGATTGCTTATTCAGTCAAAGAGAGATAATGGCTTCCCAGCCAGGGATTTTCCTGCCCGGCTTGGGCATGCTCCAAAGCATACTTCCCCATCTCATTTCATTTTCGTTTCATTTCATTTTCATTTCATTTCAAGCATACTTCCCCATGGTGAGAAGTAGAATATCGGGACTGAGTTTCGGGTGAGTTCAGGTTGATGAAGGGTGGAAGATGTGAGGCTGGCTTGGAGAGCATTAGGGGCGTTCTATTTGAAAGTGAGCAATGCCGAGGGTTTCAGATGGATGGGGGTTGTTGGGGGATTCGGGGGAGGCAGACAAAGTATGTCCTCAGTTTACAACATCACATTTTCCTTTGCACCACAATTGGGACAATCTGTAAATAAAAAGAGGATCTCTGTCAAGCCTATTTGTCCTTGTATTTCTTTTCAGGAGGCAGTGGTGTCGTGGTATTGTCACTGGACTAGTAAACCAGACACCCAGAGTAATACTGTGGAGACACAGGTTCAAATCCCACCAGATGGAGAAATTTGAATTGAAGGAAATAAATCTGGAATTAAAAATCGAAAGATGTCTATGAAACCATTGTCGATTATCATAAAAACCCATTGGGTTCACTAATGTCCTCGAGGGAAGGAAATCTGCCGTCCTTACCTGGTCTGGCCTACATGTGACTCCAGACCCACAGTACTGTGGTTGATTCTTTACTGCCCCCTCAAGGGCAATTAATCAATAAATGCTGGCCCGGCCTGCCCCGCCCACATCCTGTGGAATAAAAAACCTGTTGCCAGACAGACTGCAATGATTGTATATTTTTTAAATGACTTCCTTAAATGTTTCAACGCAGACTTCAGTGGAGAAGTGACAAGGCCAGCAGCATTGTGCACCCTGCTATTGGACAGTCAAATGTGCAGAGACCACAACTCCACAAACAAAAGCGCGCATTGAGACATGTTCAATCCGAGGAGGTCACAAGGATGATTGATGCAGGTAGGGCAGTGGATGTTGTCTATATGGACTTCAGTAAGGCCTTTGACAAGGTCCCTCATGGCTGACTAGTACAAAAGGTGAAGTCACACGGGTCAGAGGTGAGCTGGTAAGATGGGTACAGAACTGGTTGGGTCATAGAAGGCAGAGAGTAGCAATGGAAGGGTGCTTTTCTGATTGGAGGGCTGTGACGAGTGGTGTTTCGCAGGGATCAGTGCTGGGAACTTTGCTGTTCGTAGCATATATAAATGATTTAGAGGAAAATGTAACTGGTCTGATTAGTAAGTTTGCAGACGACACAAAGTTTGGTGGAATTGCGGATAGCGATGAGGACTTTCAGAGGATACAGCAGGATTTAAATCGTTTGGAGACTTGGGCGGAGAGATGACAGGTGGAGTTTAATCAGGGCAAATGTGAGGCCTGTTCCTGTGCTGTACTTTTCTTTGTTCTTTGTTCTTTATTCAAAAATAAACTCCTGTGGTATTGTTTAAAGTTCAACTTCTCCTTTTACAGCTTCCTCAGTGACATTTCCATCAAGAAGGGGTTTGTGTCCTTTCCATATACGGCCAGCACTGAAAACTGAGTCAGCAACAAACTCGGATGTATTTCTTATCAAAGTTGCTATTCCGGAAGGAAGGTACCTGACTAAAGAGCCAAGAAAAGAACAGTTACATTTCTGTAGCACCTTTCACATCAGCTGGACTTGTCCCAGTACATCACAGCCGCTGTCTGCCGAGTAAAGTAGTAAATTCAGCCGCTCATTTTCACCCAACGGTATCACAATGACAGGTTTTAAATTGTCATAGAATTGCTACAGTGTACAAGGAGACCATTCGGCCCATCGAGTCTGTACCTAGCCTCTGACTGATCACTCTACCTAGGCCCACTCCCCGCCCTATCCCGTTTTGGGTGAATTGGTTCCACAGCCTGAAGTTTACACAGTGCCTGTGGACCTGGACTTGAGTGGGAGTCACTGGATTCAATAAAAGAGACATTGAAGGGTGATTGGTGCCAATCTGTTTGCCCTCTTGTTCCTGATTTGTGAATTGTATATCAGAGCGCAGTCCCTCTTTCTCTTGTTATTCCTTCCTCTTTCTGTGACTGGTATTCGAGTTACGTGAACCGTAGTGAGAGTCAGTTACATCTGAAACTTCAGCAGTATCAGATTATACTCGGTGTGAAAGGTCAGGGGCGAAATTCTCCCGAAACGGGACGATGTCCGCCAACTGGCGCACAAAACGGCGCCAATCAGACGGGCATCGCGCCGCCCCAAAGGTGCGGAATGCTCCGCATCTTTGGGGGCCGAGCCCCAACATTGAGGGGCTAGGCCGACGCCGGAGGAATTTCCAACCCGCCAGCTGGCGGAAACGGCCTTTGTTGCCCCGCCAGCTGGCGCTGAAATGACATCCACGGGCAGCGCATTCGCGTGAGCGTCAGCGGCCGCTGACAGTTTCCCACGCATGCGCAGTGTAGGGAGTCTCTTCCGCCTCCGCCATGGTGGAGACCGTGGCGGAGGCGGAAGGGAAAGAGTGCCCCCACGGCACAGGCCCGCCCGCGGATCGGTGGGCCCCGATCGCGGGCCAGGCCACCGTGGGGGCACCCCCAGGGGTCAGAATGCCCCGTGCCCCCCCCCCCCCCCCCCAGGACCCCGGAGCCCTCCCACGCCGCCTTGTCCCGCCGTTCAAAAGGTGGTTTAATCCACGCCGGCGGGACAGGCAATTTATTGCCGGGACTTCAGCCCATCCGGTGCCGGAGACTTCGGCAACCGGCGGGGGCGGGATTCACTGCGGCCCCCGGCGATTCTCCAACCCGGCGGGTGTCAGAGACTGACGCCCCAGGAATTTCACCTTTGAAAAATCAGCTTGTTTGAAATGTTTGACTGGATTCTCTCAGCGCTGACTCTGGCCCTCGGTCTCACAATCAGTAAGTAAACACCCAGGGTTGACTTAGTTTGGTGTGGTTATGTTTTGGAATTCGATTTGCTGGTTATTGCTGGGCGACGTGTATTTTGGGTCAGATATTTCTGTTTTGGAAGGTAATAGTTTGGGATTCCTCGCGGTTCGATGGGAATGTCGGAGATAAGACTGAGTCCCCAGCCCAGTTATCGGCGTGTGTCAGACTGCTGGACTTTGTCACGATATGCAGACATGCACATAATGAGATACAGACAGGCAGCTAATGAACACAGAGAACAGGACATAACCAATCAGCAGGCAGAACACTTGGGGGTGGTTTCCCACTATAAAAGGCACGAGGCACTCACACTCCACCTCTTTCAACTGGGGACATCTATAGAGTGAGTCAGGTGTATATATCACATAACACCTACAGCACATGGCTAAGAGCCAGTCTGGTTCAGTCAGACAGAGTAATCACATTTAGGTTAGCAGAGAGTTGAACTCACAGAGAACTGAGCTAACTGTGTGACAGGTTCAATAAATCAAATTGAACTAACTTCAAGGTCTGGAGTATATTTCAGTTATAGCTGCACCAGTTGCAGCCCGTGTTACCTCAGTGTGCTTAACACAACATGGTACCAGAAGACTGCTATCCCTAGGTTGTTTACCTCAATCTGTTCCGTGACGACCAGCAAATGTATCCCGGCACCATGGAGAAGATCCAGGCTCCTCAACAGCTGCGGACCTCCAGCAATCTCAGTGCCAATTGACGGACTTTCAAGCAAAGGTTTCTGCTGTACATCGAAGCCTCAGACCTCAAGGGTGCGCCTGATACAAGAAAGATCGCGCTTCTCCTCTCAACTGCGGGGGATCAGCCATCCAACTCTTTAACTTGTTTAACTTCACCGAAGGCCAGTACAAGACAAAGTTTCAGACCATCCTGGACAAGTTTGATAGTCATTGTGAAGTGGACTCCAATGAAATCTTCGAGCGCTAGAGATTCAAACAACGCCTACAAGGTAAAGATGAATCTTTCATCTCCTTCTTAACTAATCTCCGTCGACTAGCGCTGTCCTGCAACTTTGGTGATATTGCTGACTCCATGATCAGAGACCAAATCGTGTTTGGAGTTCACTCTGATCCTCTGAGAGAGCAGCTCTTGAAAATCAAGCATTTGACCCTGTCGGTCGCGATTGAGACATATACAGTGCATGAGCATGCCAAAAATCGGTATTCCCAATACAAATCGGCTGAAAATGAGAAACTTGCCTCCCACGAGGCAGAGAGTGTACAGGTCATCGCCCGGATGCAGCACCTCAGCATTGAAGACAGCGGCCATCTCGCGCACTTTCCCTGGAGCCCCACGCATGCGTGATGCGAACGGGTTAACGAAGCGGCCGACACCCACACTGCGCAGGTGCTGATGTCTGCCGACCGCACTGCGCATGTGCGACGACGCACGGAGCGTAACAACGTCATGACGTGCCCGAACTGCAGCACCGCCCACTTAAAGAAACACTGCCCTGCAAGAGGCAGGTGCTGTTTAAATTGCGGAGAGCCTGGACACTATGCAGCCTTGTGCAGGTCTGCACCACCAGTCAAGGGCCAGCACTCCCAATTCCAACGCAGGCGCGTTCGGAGTGTCCAACAAGGTTTACAGGATTCTGATCCTGGCAGTCCAACGGATCCAGAGGACGATTGCCTGGAGTTCCCCTGCCATGTGGGCATCATTACCACACGTGAACATGCCTGACTGACATCATCACGGTGCCTGCCCATCCTCACTGCGGATTCTGCGGACCAATGGCGAGCGGTGATGCAAGTAAATCAATGCTCTATCCAGTTACAGCTGGACACAGGTGCTTCTGCCAATCTCCTTTCACAGGCAGATTTCAACCGCATCAAGAAGCCACCCAAGCTCCTTCCAGCAGTCTGCCAGCTCCTGGACTATAACGGCAATGCCATCACAGCACTGGGATCCTGCCATCTGCTCGTCTCCAACAGGAGCATTCGCGCAAGGCTAAGGTTTGAAATCATCAAGCCAGACATGGCCTCCCTGCCCGACGCTTGTGCATGCAAGCAGCTAAACCTTGGCAGCGGGTCTACACAATGCCCTCCCCCAACGTGGATCTTCAAGCCGTCATTGACGACATCCTCGCTCAGTATCCGGATGTGTTTGACGGGATGGGCATTCTGCCATATCGGTACAAGATCCTGCTACGGCCTGATGCCACGCCTGTGGCCCACGCACCACGCCGGGTCCCGGCTCCACTGAAGGAGCGTCTGAAGGCTCAGCTAAAGGATCTTCAGGACCAGGGCGGCATCTCCAAAGTTACAGAACCGACTGACTGAGTCAGCTCGATGGTATGTATATAAAAGCCTTCGGGGGAGCTGCGCATCTGCATTGATCCCAAGGACCTCAATCAGAATATAATGCGGGAACAGTACCCCATCCCGGAGCGGGAGGACACTGACAAGTGAGATGCACACGCCCAGATTTTCACAAAGTTAGATGCGTCACATGGATTCTGGCAAATCCAGCTGGCTGAGTCCAGCAGAAGGTGTCATAATATACACCAGTATATCATGGTGCAGACACACACTGATGGACACACAGTGGGACCAATCAACACACACAACACCGCAGCCAATCACCAGTGAGAGTACACGCACTGTAAAGACAGGGGGCATCAGAGTTCCCGCTCATTCGCGTTGCAGCTAGCTAGGAGGGCAGAGCTCACAGCCTGCAACACAGACATTCACCATGTGCTGAGTGCATTGACTGGTTAGAACAAGGCAAAGGTTTTTTGTTAAAGCTAGTATCTTATTAACCCACAGTCTAAGTATGTTTAAACAGTTCATGATTCAATAAAATAGTGTTGCACTATTTCAAGTGTTGGTGATCTGTATGTGATCCAGAACACCCAACACATCATGATACCAGGGGTGGTGGGATACTAGCACTTCTTAGACCAACCTGCAAGTGATCTGCATTCCGCCAGCATTCCATCATCCTGCAACATGGACAACATCAGCCCGCCGCCGCTCCGCATCGCCGGCAACCTTGGGGCCAACTGGAAGATTTTCAAACAGCGCTTCCAGCTCTTCCTCGAAGCCACGGGCAGGGAGGGCGCCTCGGACACCAGAAAGACTGCTCTTCTCCTCTCCACGGCCGGGGACTATGCCACCCACATTTTCAACTCTTTCACCTTTGCAGATGATGAAGATAAGATGAAGTTCAAGACGGTCCTCCTCAAGTTTGACACTCACTGCAGCGTAGAGGTGAATGAAAGTTTTGAATGCTACGTGTTCCAGGAGCGTTTGTAGGATAAGGATGAACCTTTCCAATCTTTTCTCACGCACCTCCGCATCCTTGCGCAATCTTGCAGCTACGACTGGGAGGGCATTGTGTAGACCCGCTGCACAAGGTTTAGCTGCTTGCATGCACATGCGTCGGGCAGGGAGGCCATGTCTGGCTTGATGATTTCAAACCTTAGGGCCCACGTCCGACTCCATGATACGCGACCTGATCGTTTTCGGTGTTCAGTCGGACCCCCTATGTCAGCAGCTCCTCAAAGTAAAGCAAATCACCCTAGCGACCGCCCTCGAGACCTGTGTCTTACATGAAAACGCCACAAGTCGGTATTCCCAGAAACTAGCGACTGAAACGGCGCGGCAAGGTCCCCGCGAGGTGGAATGGGTCCAAGTGATTGAGCACCTCCAAGGCCTCAGCCTGGATGAGGGCGGTCATTTCCGGAGTCAGGAGGTCATGTTGCAGCTGTACAAAACTCTGGTACGGCTGCATTTGGAGTATTGCGTACAGTTCCGGTCACCGCATTATAGGAAGGACGTGGAGGCTTTGGAGCGGGTGCAGAGGAGATTTACCAGGATGTTGCCTGGTATGGAGGGAAAATCTTATGAGGAAAGGCTGATGGACTTGAGGTTGTTTTCGTTGGAGAGAAGAAGGTTAAGAGGAGACTTAATAGAGGCATACAAAATGATCAGGGGGTTAGATAGGGTGGACAGTGAGAGCCTTCTCCCACGGATGGAAATGGCTGGCACGAGGGGACATAGCTTTAAACTGAGGGGTAATAGATATAGGACAGAGGTCAGAGGTAAGTTCTTTACGCAAAGAGTGGTGAGGCCGTGGAATGCCCTACCTGCAACAGTAGTGAACTTGCCAACATTGAGGCCATTTAAAAGTTTATTGGATAAGCATATGGATGATAATGGCATAGTGTAGGTTAGATGGCTTTTGTTTCGGTGCAACATCGTGGGCCGAAGGGCCTGTACTGTGCTGTATCGTTCTATGTTCTATTTTGCGCGCTTTTCACGGCCTCCCGCGCTTGTATGCACCAAACGAGGTGACGGCGACATTGAGGGACGTAATGCGCAGGCGCGCACCACGCACGACCGCACCATGCATGCGCGGTGGTGCAGCGAACGTGCTGACGTCACAACGTGCGGCAACCTTGGCTCTGCCCATTTAAAGCGGCAATGCCCCGCAAAATCTCGTCCATGTCTACGATGTGGAAGACTTGGCCACTATGCTGCCTTCTGTCGAGCAGCTCAGCCTGCCAACTCATATCACTTCAGCCAGCCTCGCAGGAATGTTTTTTTTATCATAGATTATCATAGAATTTACAGTGCAGAAGGAGACCATTCAGCCCATCGAGTCTGCACCGGCTCTTGGAAAGAGCACCCTACCCAAGGTCAACACCGCCACCCTATCCCCATAACCCAGTAACCCCACCCAACACTAAGGGCAATTTTGGACACTAAGGGCAATTTATCATGGCCAATCCACCTAACCCGCACATCTTTGGACTGTGGGAGGAAACCGGAGCACCCGGAGGAAACCCACGCACACGCGGGGAGAATGTGCAGACTCCACACAAACAGTGACCCAAGCCAGAATCGAACCTGGGACCCTTGAGCTGTGAAGCAATTGTGCTATCCACAAGGCTACCGTGCTGTTCGGGCAATTCAACCCGCGGTCACCGAGTCCGATGCGGACCTCCCACACAGCAGTGACACCGAGGACCAGAAGGCGCCTTTTGAGTCGGTGTCGTAACGAAAAACAGGCTGTCCCCGAAGCAAAGACACCAGCCGCTGTCGGTATACAGCATCGACCCAGACGATGAGTGGTGTGCCACCCTGACAGTCAACCAGAATTCGTCGCCCACCTCAGAGACTTAATTTGTGAACTTTGTGGATTTATGGACTTTCTGATTCGTTCTGTTCTTCCGTTTAATCGTTCATTGGTTTGTATATAGTGTTCATCTCGTTATTCTTGTGACACACTGTTTTTTTCTGCACCAGGCACCTTCCCATGTAAATAGCTTCGTTTTTACGAACATAGTCCGGTAAATATTTCGCACACACGTAGTCACGAACATTCACCATACACTATTTATTGCCACGCAGGTACATTTTTATAAAAGGGGGGATGTCATAATATACACCAGTATATCATGGTGCAGACACACTGATGGACACACAGTGGGACCAATCAACACACACAACACAGCAGCCAATCACCAGTGAGAGCACACGCACTGTAAAGACAGGGACCATCAGAGTTTCCGCTCATTCGAGTTGCCGCTAGCTAGGAGGACAGAGCTCACAGCCTGCAACACAGACATTCACCATGTGCTGAGTGCATCGACTGGTTGGGACAAGGCAAAGGTCTTTAGTTAAAGCTAGTATCGTATTAACCCACAGTCAAAGTATGTTTGAACAGTTAATGATTCAATAAAATAGTGTTGCACTATTTCAAGTGTTGGTGACCTGTATGTGATCCAGAACACCCAACACATCAGAAGGCTCTGCACCTTCAACACACCCTTTGGCAGGTACTGCTATAACCGTATGCTGTTCAGCATTGTCTCGGCCTCGGAGATCTTCCATAGAATCATGGAGCAGATGATGCAGGGCATTGGAGGGGTTCGTGTGTATGTGGACGCCGTTATCATCTGGTCCACAACCCCCGAAGAGCACATCTCTCGTCTCCAGCAGGTATTCCGCCGTGTCCATGCCAATGGCCTCAAGCTGAACAGGGCCAAGTGTTGCTTTGGCATGTCGACACTTAAGTTCTTAAGTGACCAGATATCTCAGCAGGGTGAGCGCCCGGACACAGATAAGGTCTAGGCCATCGAAGCCATGAAGACCCCTGAAGACAAGAAGGATGTGCTGCGCTTCCTAGGCATGGTAAACTTTTTGGGCAAGTTCATCCCTAACCTGGCCTCACACACCACGGCCCTCAGACACCTGGTGAAAAAGTCTCCTGCCTTTGAGTGGCAGGCAGCTCATCAAGCAGAGTGGTTGGAGCTGAAAGCCAAGCTCACCACTGCACCTGGATTGGCATTTTTTGACCTTGACAGGGAAACAAAAATCTCAACAGATGCGAGCCAGGACGGCATCGGTGTGGTGTTGCTCCAGCGCGATGACACCTCATCCTGGGCACCGGTTGCCTACGCATCACGGGCGATGACACTCACTGAGCAGCGGTACGCCCAAATTGAAAAGGAATGCCTGGGCCTGCTAACTGGAATTCTCAAGTTCCACGATTATGTCCACGGCTGACCGACGTTCACCGTCGAGACGGACCACAGGCCTCTGCTCCACATTATCCACAAGGACCTGAACGACATGACACCCCGGCTGCAGCACATCCTCCTCAGACTCAGAAGGTACGACTTGGAACTCGTGTACACGCCTGGCAAGGTGCTCATTATTGCGGATGCCTTGTCCCGCTCCATAACCTTGCCTGTGACCCGCCGGCATTCATCCAACAGATCGAATCACAAGTGCAGCTGTGGGCCAGCAACCTCCTGGCGTCGGATGAAAAGGTGATCCGCATTCGCGAGGAGACAGCCAAAGACCCTCTTCTGCAGCGTGTCATGCACCACCTCGCAATGGCTGGGAAAAGCGCACTGCCCTAAATTCTTCAATGTGAAGGACGACCTGACGGTGGTTGATGGTATCCTCCTCAAGCTGGACCGCATTGTCATTCCATTCAGTCTCCAGAGCTTGGTGATCCGGCAAATCCACGAGGGACATCTGGGTGTCGAGGAGTGCAGGCGCAGAGCCAGGCAAGCTGCTACTGGCCTGGGATTAGTCAGGACATCTCAATATGGTCCTCAACTGACCGACCTGTCAATGCTTCCAGACAGCACAGAGCAAGGAGACGCTTCAGCAGCACGGAATCGTGACCTCCCCGTGGTCCAAGGGGGGGGCATCGACCTCTTTCACGCCAATGGTCGTGATTATGTATTAATCAGTGATTATTTTTCCAACTACCCAGAAGCTCTCGGACCTCACATCCAAGACCGTCATCAAGGCCTGTAAGGAGACGTTCTCCAGGTATGGTATTCCACTCACTGTCATGAGTGACAACGGTTCTTACTTCAGCAGCCAAGAGTGGTCAAGATTTGCCCAGTTATATCAGTTTCATCACGTCACTTCCAGCCCATATTACCCGCAGTCCAACGGGAAGGTTGAGAAAGGGGTGCACATAGTGAAGCAGCTCACCTGCAAGGCCGCGGATTCTGCTTCTGACATCAACCTTGCGCTGCTTGCGTACAGGGCAACCCCTCTGTCTACCAGCATGTCACCGGCTCAACTCCTGATGAACAGGGACCTGCGGACGACTCTTCCAGCCATCCACTTGCCTGACCTGGATCCCGGTGCTGCAGAAGGTGCAGAAACTCAGGGACCGGCAAAAGCAGGGCTCTGATGCTCATGCCACCGATTTGCCTGTGCTATCCCCGGCGGATGCTGTTCGGATCAAGCTACCTGATGGAGGCTGGTGAGTTCCAGCTGTTGTTGTTCGACAGGCGTATGTTGTGCATGTGGCTGATGGCTTTGTTGTGCGGTGAAACAGACGGGCACTGCGCACAGCTGCCCGCCCGCAACCACATTCTTCGTTGTTTCCATCTGTTACTGTGCCACCTCCTGATACCTCGAACCACGAGGCCACCAGTCAGGCTTCAATCCCGCCTATCAAGGTGCCGTAGTCCCCACCACCACCTCTCCAGCGGTCGACGAGGATCAGACGCAAGTCCCAGAGACTGGACTGATGAACATTTGTTTTGTTTGCTATGTTCTGTTTTCGCACATTAGACACCTGTTTTCACATTTACATATGATCCCACCTGCCATTGTATGTAAATAAGTTAGTTTTTCGGCCAACACATGTAAATACTTTCATGTATGCTACAGAAAAACATTTCAACAGGGGAGATGTCATGATATGCAGACATGCACAGAATGAGAGACAGACAGGCAGCTAATGAACACAGAGAACAGGACATAACCAATCAGCAGGCAGAATTCTTGGGGATGGTTTCCCACTATAAAAGGCACGGGGCACTCACACTCCGCCTCTTTCCACTGGGGACACCTACAGAGTGAGTCAGGTGTATATATCCCATAACACCTGCAGCATGTGGCTAAGAGCTAGTCTGGTTCAGTCAGACAGGGTAATCACACATAGGTTAGCAGAGAGTCGAACTCACAGAGAACTGAACTAACTGTTAGTCAGACGCAATAAAGCAAATTGAACTAACTTCAAGGTCTGGAGTATATTTCAGTTATAGCTGCATCCAGTTGCAGCCCGTGTTATCTCAGTGTGCTTCACACGACAGACTTGGAGGCCAATCAGCTGCTCTTCGAGCTCGAGAAGCCACCTGCAGCCTCCCAGAGAACAATCATTTCCACACCAGGGCTGACATCACCTGTCAGCTCAAGCTGATATTAAACTAAAAGGCAGAGACAATAAAAAATGTGAAAAGGAAAGAGATACAGAGAGAGTGAGAGAGAATAGTGAGGAAAGGAATGCAGGAAAAGACTGTGAAGAATGATCGATGAGAAGGAAATGGCAGGTTTGTTCACTGAGAATGTTGCAGTCCTTCAGGAAAACAAATTGGATTTGATACGGGTAAAGGCAGTGACAGTGGAGTAAGTGTTGGGATTTAAGATCGATAAATCTCAAGGACCTGATGGTTTCCATGTCAAGTTATCAAAAGAACAGGTGAGAAAATTGTAAACGTGTTCCTCAGAAGTTTCCAAAGCTCGGGAGACCCAGGGGTAGTATTTGCACTGGAGAGTAACAAATGTCACTCTGGGTGGCACGGTGGCACAGTGGTTAGCACTGCTGCCTCACAGTGCCAGGAACACGGATTCGATTCCGACCTCGGTGACTGTGTGGAGTTTGCACGTTCTCCCCGTGTCTGCGTGGGTTTCCTCCGGGTGCTCCGGTTTCCTCCCATATCCAAAGATGTGGAGGTTAGGTGGATTGGCCATGATCACTGCACGGGCTTGCGGGGGAGTGGGCCAAAGGAAACTATTGGAAGTTGTTCAAACTCTCCTCATTTCCTCTGTTCAGGAGGTTCTTCTTTCATAATCCGTATTCCCCGGATCTGCTCCAAAGCTCAGCTTCTCAGCGATTGCCGGGAAATGTAACTGTGAAGCAATTCTTTAGCAAGAGGAAGTTGTGAAACTGAAGCAAGGAGGACATTGTGAATTCCGGCATAACCACAATATACAACCTGGCCAGCACTCAATTTCCTCTCCCGAGCTCAGATCGCAGTTGGTCGGGTCGATATCAGAGGGTGTTGGGTGTGGGGCTGGGGGTGCTGGAGAGCAGAGTTGACCATTTCACACTCCGATATGTGTTAGTTACTAACCCTGCCCTCCCCACCTCTCCCAGGGGTTAAATACATTTTACATTGGTACCGCTCACAAAGTAAGGAATTGACATTGAGTCATGATGTAAATGGCCAAGTTTCCCGGGCGACAGGTCTGTCTGATCGGTTTGAGCCTTCCAGAGATGTTCCCGGTAACAGCTACATTCTGACAGTCCGAGATGTGAAGCTCGGTGACTCCACTCTCTATATCTGTGGGATTTGGGGAACAATCTTTGGGAAAGGAACCCGGCTGAATGTAACCAGTGAGTAATGTCTATCTTATATTGCTTTTATTCCATATTTGACCTTATATTAGAGGAATATGATGGAACATTGCCAGCCTCGGAGGCTGTGACCCAGAGGGAGGAACGATCTGGGAAGAAGCCTGAAGTCTGTGAAGTAAAAATGTACAATTTAAACACACACACAGACGTAAAGCGACAGCGTGAGTGTAAAGGTGCGACATCAAAGTTTCACCCCTGAAATCTCTCAGAGCTCCAGGGGGTGTTGTCCGGGAATTTCCGTTCAGATTCCCGGTGGGGATTCGGGATGGATTTTGACAGAACTGAAAGTGTGAATTTCTGTCCTCTCTCTCTCTCTGCCTTTCCCCAGCTGATTGGAATTAAACTTTACAGTGCGGGCAGTGTGGGCACTCTGCTGGGCTATGGGCACGGAAACTGCTGATGTGGCACCGATAGGTGGGCTACAGAACCTCTGGTCAAACAGGGAAGCTCTTCCACAATGTCCTCCCTGGATGGTTACATCCTGGCCAGCCTCTCTGCCGCTGCCATTGCAAACCCTCTTGTTGACCAGCGTCACACCCCCGCCTCCTGCTCCTGAGGTTACGGGAATATTGGGTGTCTGAGATCCAGAGGTGTTCCAGTGGCCAAACTGTGTCTAGAGGGAAGGCCGTGATTGTCACTGTCTACAGAGGCTGCTGCGTCTCCTGAGCATTCATTCCCAGCATTTTCTGAAATCCTCATTGTCAAAATCTGCAGCACTTTGCTTGCGGTTTATTGTAACAAGTTAGTGCGGATAATACACAATATCCAGGCATCAATACACAGGAACTGGACACAATATTCCAAGTGTGGTCTAACCAAGGTTTTATAAAGTTGCAGCAAAACCTCGCGGCTCTTAAACTCAATCCCCCTGTTGTAGAGGGTGCCATCTCTGCTACTCCACTACTGGGCCGATATCTGGGGTTTGAGTATCTGTGTGTGTCTCTCTCCAGCTGGCACTGAAACTTCAGAGGCCAGGGGATGCCGCACTGGGACACCTCCACGGAAGAGAGCACTGAATCAAGCCTGCCGTTTATCCCTAACCGGAAGCCTGAGGCTTATATCACACAGATATCCAGACCCCCACCAATGCCCAGGTGATTCTCTCTCTTGCCGGTGGTGCAACACCCACCCGGTTCCTACTTCGCTGAAGTAGCTTTCCCAAGAGAGAGAATAGGACACTGCTGTTTATTACCTAACCAGCAGCCTGTCCTGAGTGAATCGTTCAAGATGACCCTAGATTCTCGAACCCGGAATTCAGGTGAGGAATATCTTAACAATGACTTGGTCAGAGATCGCTGGTGAGAGATTGAAGAATTTAAACGACTCCAATTATCAGCAAATCAAGGTTTATTGCAAAACCCAGGTCAAAATCATCAAACAGAAGAAATTATAATAAAATCTTAAACTCTAACACAAACTAAGTCTATTCGGAAAGTACTATAACGGACACAACGTAAAATCTTATTGTTACACAGTTTTAGCAATGACACAGAACACAAATCAAGTCCCCTTCCCCAAAGCCTCAACCACTATCAAGGTCAAGGGAGTTTCGCAAGCTGCTGCAGGGTACTTACAGTCACAGGCTGCAGGAGGTCAAGTCAAAGGTGGAGAGGTCAAGCCAAGAGACCCTCAATCGAAACACAGCCCCTTTTATATTGTTTTACCTGGCTTTTTCCTGTGTTCGGCCAGCCCCTTTTGCATTGAATCCATAAGGTTTAAAGTTCCCGCTGGTCCTGCCCCCTTTGAGCCGGTCAGACCTGTCAAGATGGGAGTACCTCCCCTAGGTCCGCCTCCAGTCTGCTTTTCGAGATAACGAGGTTGAGCTCCCTTGTGAAGATTTTCAAAGTCTTCCATCTGCTCCGGAGATAGCTGCTATGTTGATGGGGTGTAGATTGGATTCTGCTCTGGTGGAGGCAAAGTCATTTACATCTGTATGGGGCTACGACCATCCCATTGTCCTGCTTGCAGGCAGGCCCCCTGTGTATTCCCGTGCCCCTCTGTCTGTGTTTTAATCTTATCTAGTTGTCTGGCTCCTTCTTCCTTGTAGCTCCTAGGGGGGGGGGGGGTTTGTAAATACCTATGCCCCTACTCAGCTCAGCGGACCAAGCCTGCTGGGAAATCTGGTTACGTTCTTTTGGCTGACAAGTGTCCAGTTTACAGTCTCTGGGTTTTATTCCTGGGCAGTCCAAAAAAGGCCGGATTGCCCGAAAACCTTACACTGTTAATGAAAGCCAACACACCAGACGCCTTCTTCACAACCCTATTAACCTGGGTGGCAACTTTGAGGGAGCTCTGTACGTGGAACCTTTGAGTATAAGAATTGGCAAGTCATGTTGCAGCTGTATAGAACCTTAGTTAGGCCACACTTGGAGTATAGTGTTCAATTCTGGTCGCCACACTACCAGAAGGATGTGGAGGCTTTAGAGAGGGTGCAGAAGAGATTTACCAGAATGTTGCCTGGTATGGAGGGCATAAGCTATGAGGAGCGATTGAATAAACTCGGTTTGTTCTCACTGGAACGAAGGAGGTTGAGGGGCGACCTGATAGAGGTATACAAAATTATGAGGGGCATAGACAGAGTGGATAGTCAGAGGCTTTTCCCCAGGGTAGAGGGGTCAATTACTAGGGGGCATAGGTTTAAGGTGAGAGGGGCAAGGTTTAGAGTAGATGTACGAGGCAAGTTTTTTACGCAGAGGGTAGTGGGTGCCTGGAACTCACTACCGGAGGAGGTAGTGGAAGCAGGGACGATAGGGACATTTAAGGGGCATCTTGACAAATATATGAATAGGATGGGAATAGAAGGATACGGACCCAGGAAGTGTAGAAGATTGTAGTTTAGTCGGGCAGTATGGTCGGCACGGGCTTGGAGGGCCGAAGGGCCTGTTCCTGTGCTGTACATTTCTTTGTTCTTTGTTCTATCCCCCTCTTCCTCCACACTTCCAAGAATCCTGCCTTTAACCCTGTATTCAGCATTCAAATTTGACCTTCCAAAATGAATCACTCCACATTTATCTAGGTTGAACTCCATCTCAGCCCAGCTCTGCATCCTGTCAATGTCCTGTTGTAACCTGCAACCACCCTCAACACTATCTACAACTCCCCCAACCTTCGTCTCGTCGGCAAACTTACTAACCCACCCTTCCATGTCCTCATCCAAGTCATTTATAGAAACCACAAAGAGCTGAGGTCCCAGTACATATCCCAACACTTAGCCTCAGGATCAGAGAATCCCGCACCCTATCTCTCAGAATCCTGAAGCAAAAATACTGAAGCAAAATATTTATTCAGGGCCTCCGCTATTTCCTCTGACTCTAGGCACAAGTAATAATAATAATAATCGCTTATTGACACAAGTAGGCTTCAGTGAAGTTACTGTGAAAAGCCCTTAGTCGCCATATTCCGGTGCCTGTTCGGGGAGGCCGGTATAGAAATTGAACCCGCGTTGCTGGCATTGTTCTGCATTACAAGCCTGCAGTTTAGCCCACGCTGCTAAACAGACTCTGTTTCCTCCACTATCCCTGTTCGGCCCTAATCTCACTTTGATCATCCTCTTATTTCTCACATAAGTGTAGAACGCCTTGGGTTTTTCCCTAATCCTTCCCGCCAGGGCTTATTCATGCCCCCTTCGAGATCTTCTCAGTCCATTTTTGAGTTCCTTCCTGGTACCTTATAACACTCTAGAGCCGAGTCAGATCCTTGCTTCCTCAACCTCACGTAAATTTCCTTCTTCCTCTTGACTAGAAGCTCCACTTCTCTTGTTATCCAAGGCTCCTTCACCTTTCCATTCCTTCCTCGTCTCAGTGGGACAAAACTATTCAGCACTCGCAGCAAGTGCTCCTTAAACAACCCCCACATTACTGTTGTGCATTTCCCAAGAACAACTGTTCCCACTTTATGCTCCTCAGTTCCTGCCTAATAGCAGTATAATTTCCCCTCCCCCAATTAAATACTTTCCCATACTGTCTGTCCCTATCCCTCTCCATGTCTGGGGTAAAGGTCAAGGAGTTGTGGTCACTGTCACAGAAATGCTCTCCCACCGAGACATCTGACATCTGTCCTGGTTGTCAAATGTTGGGGTTTGCTCCGGCATCCTAACAAATGTTGGGGTTGGGTCCGGATCCTAACAAATGTTGGGGTCTGCTCCGGGATCCTAACAAATTTTGGGGTCTGCTCCGGGATCCTAACAAATGTTGGGGTCTGGTCCGGGATCCTAACAAATGTTGGGGTCTGCTCCGGGATCCTAACAAATGTTGGGGTTTGCTCCGGGATCCTGACGCTGGATGGATTTAACCAGGTGGATTTCAGATGGCTTATGGATTGAGATTAGATGAAGAGTCAGCAGTCGGGGGGCAGATATGTCTGGATGGTTTCTATGAAGAGAGGATTGATGACAATGGTTTTGAATATTTGAGGAAAGCCCCCAGTGTGTGACCCGAGAGTAAACAATGACAAAGTGTCAGGGGAGGTAAGAAATAGAAATTAACGGGGGAGGGGGGCATTTAGGAAATATGGAGAGAGGGATTGGGAGGGAGAATGGGAAGATTCTGCAGTGATAGGGATCAGGGAGGAGGAATAGGGAAGTTGGGAATGGTGGGGGGAGTGGCAGAGACAGCTGAACATGTGACCTTAAACAAATAAATCTTTCGCTTTTTCAGATCAGAGCGTTTGATAATTTCTTCTCTTTGTCCCCAAGGTAACATCAGGGGATACATTTCTCATTGAAACATTTGCAGATATTTGCAACCTTCAGACTGGTTATAACTTGTTGATATTTTTGTCTTAAAGAGGTGAATGCTCCATTCCTTATCCAGTCTCCGAGTCTGGAACGTGTCACAGAGGGTCAGACTGCACGGTTACACTGCACCATGCGGAACGCCGCAGTGACACACACCGATGTTCACTGGAACCGGGAGCTGCCAGGGAAAGATATGGAGAGGGTTTTAACACATGATATAAAGAACAACACACGACGGAGTCCAGGTTTCACTGAGCGTTTCCATCCTTCCCGAGACACGTCCAATAAAACCTTCACCCTGACAATCAGCAACGTGCAGCCCAGTGACACTGCCGTCTATTACTGCTCCGTGTGGGGAGATATCAGTGGGAATGGATCACAGCTGAATGTAACCAGTAAGTGCATTCACAATGACATCACTCCATAGAGGGGAATCCTGTAACCAAACATTCCCAGTGAAGAGGAGAATGGGCTGGGGAATTGCCATTGTGATGTTATAACCCAATATTCCATGGGACTGTGACTCCTCCCTGGGAGCACGGCATTGTCAAATCTTTCTCCTGTCGCCATATCAGCTCTGAATAGAGGTGGTAACCCCAAACCGTTATTTCTGTTATTCAGGTCGGCTTTGAGAATTCCAAAAAAGTTACAAATTGGACATTGCAAAACATTAATACATGAGTGACCATCGCTGATGCAGGTACTATAACCTCCCCGAATACATCACCAGTTCACCCCCAACAACATCAGGTCTGTGTACGTTATTAAACAGCCTTCTTAACTTGTCCTACAGGTTTGAAGGAATGTGCCCGTACCGACCGAGCTCTCTCAGCCCCTGCACCCTGTTTAAAATTGTACCAACTCCTTCACATTGCCACTCCTCATCTTTACCAAACTGAGTCACTGTCCACTTCTTTGTGATAAATTTCATCTGTCCCGACTCTACCTATTTCACCGTTCTGTCAATATTCCCCGGAACCTGACACTGTTCATCTCACTCTTCCCGACATTCCTGAACTTGGAGGGAGCTGTTCACTGGGAAATTCTGCCTCCTCTACTCGAGCCCATTTTAAATATTTAAAAATCTTGCTCATGTCACCTCTTGCTTAAAATTAACCAGTGCGACAAAATCTGATTGTGTCATCACACCGAGCCTCCCCCATTGTCTGCCTGTCTCTCTGAGGACATGGTGCTGGGCACAGCCCTCTGCACACACTGCTGCCATCACTTTAGTCAGGGTGCATGCGGGAGCTGGACATTACTCTCAGATTCGGGTTGCCTTGTCCCAGCCTTGCCTTGTTATTTTAGGACAATTACATTGAGCAGAAAAGGAATGAAACAATTGTTTATAAATCACCTATCACAACTTCAGGGTGTCCAAACACGATTCGCAGACAATTAAATAGATTTACACAGGAAAATCGGAATGTAGTATTACCACCCCCTGAGCTAGTGTGCGGTCAATTCCAGCCCCACTGGAGCCGGAGTCACAACACAATTGAAATTAACCAATAATTCTTCGAAAAACTCCCAAATTTTTGACTGTCCCGTAATTACAGTCACCAGGTTTGTAAATCCCAAAACATTAATTTTTATCAATGGCAATAATGATAATTAAATATTCAGCAAGTACAACAGGCTAACAAATATATAATTCCTCATCCCCCCACTTTAATTCACCCCACCCTCTACACACACATACACAAGACAAACAAACACAGGGAAAAGAGGGGTGTATAAATAATGGTGACAGTTATAGGATAAGAGTCCTTGTTGCAGATGGTTGTCTTCTCGCCCACCTTCCTTCAGTCCAGGCTTTCAGTTCGAGGTTTCTGCTTTCAGTCTCTAAGGGTTTGCACTGCAGATTCATCCAGGTTCTCTGTAGATTCAGAAAAACAGCAGCTGTGCAGCATTTCTGGGGAAAGAGAGAGAGAGAGAGAGACTGATACAGTTTCTTCTCTGAGTGTTCACAGCCTGACTGTCCTTTCCTTGGTTCTCTGGGAACCATCCCTCTCGGATAGGATCCAATCACCACCTGTCGCCGGGCAGAATACAGCCTTTTGCCAATTCATTGGCCACCAAGCAACCAATCGAGCAGAATCCCTCCGATATCCCTTGGGTGCCAAAATGCCTGCTGTTCAAAGGTTAACACAACGCACTAGATTGCAAGCACTTCATCTGCGCGGCTTAAAGGTACATGTCCATTAAACATCCATGGATCGAAAATGATTGTAGCAAAATAAAAGAAATGGAAAATAAGGGAATCAACAGGAGTGGCCCTTACAATATGAACAGAAGTAGGCCATTCAGCCCCTCGAGCCTATCCCGCCATTCAATGAGATCATGGCTGATCCGTGCTAACTCCATATACCTACCTTTGGCCCATATCCCTTAATAACTTTGCTGAACAGAAATCTATCCCGGATTTAAATTTCACAACTGAGCTAGCTTCAGCTGCTGTGTGTGGGAGAGAGTTCCAAATCTCGACCACACTTTGAGTGAAGAAATGCTTCCTGACATCTCTCCTGAACGGTCTGGCCCGAATGTCTAGACCATGCTCCCTAATTTTAGAGTCTCTAAACGGTGGGAATAGTTTATCTGTCTTTCCCTGCTTTCTCCTGCTATCGGAATCACTGCTGTAGGGAACACACAAATCCCACACAAACGGCAATAATAGAAATGGGCATATCATCTGGTTTAGGGATCTTTAAATAATGGTGTGGGGTATTTCATCTCGAGCTGCAAGGATGGACTTGGCTGAACCCCTCAGTTCAGTGATGGCTCCTCCTAAAGAGCAGTTTCAATACTGTACAGATTGTCTCGATATCTGTGGAACTCTCTGCACTGGAACCAAATCCATGACCTCCTAACTCGGAGGTGTGATCACTTCCACTAAGTCACACATGACACTCTTCATCATGTCCATTGCAATCTGTTTGGAAACTCATATATTAAACAACAAGTCATCATATAACTTTATTTAATGAATCGTTAAACTTTAAATGATGGAAAATCGATTTCTTTGCATTGAACTCCATCTGTTTGCTATGCACAGGTCGATTGGCTGACCCAGTCCTTATTCAGTATCCAAACATCAGCAAGGTGCCAGAGGGTGAGACTGTAAGTTACAATGTGCCATGTACAATGCCAGTGTGAATGACACTGATGTCCACTGGTATCACCAGAGACCCGGGTACGACAGGCAGTGGACGATGAGCTGGTTTGTAAATGGCACCATCAGCAAGTCCCGGGATTTCCAGGACCGTTTTCAGCATTCCCAGGATTTCAGCAGTAACAGCTGCATTCTGACCATTGTGAATGTGACCCTCAATGATACAGCTGTCTACAGCTGCAGTGTGTGGAGCTACATCCATGGAGCAGGGAGCCAGCTCAATGTCACAGGTAAGTCAATACTGACTCACACTGACAGAGTGACAGTAACAATAAGCGGATTGGGAACCTGTTTTACCTCCCACAGCAGAGTAGACACGTGCAAACATACACAGCCACACACAATACTGTAGTGGGCACAGAATGCAGAGTGGCAATGTGATTTGGAGAGTGAAAGATGCAAGAATTGAAGAGTGGAGATATGAGAATGGATCAATAACTTTTCAATGATCCATGGGAGTGTCTGTCACTGACTAGGTCAGCGTTTATTGCCCATCCCTAAATGCCCTTGAGAAGATGGTGGTGAACTGCTTTGTTGAACTTCTGCAATCAGAGACGTTTGATACATCTGAGTGTCTTGTTGGGCTATTTCAGAGAGCAGTTACTATCAACAACATTGCTGTGGGTCTGGAGTCGCCTACAGGCCAGACAGGGTAAGGATGGCAGATTTACTTCACTGCAGGATATCAGCAAACCAGATGGGTCTTTATAACAATCTGGCAATTTTATTATCACCATTACTGGGAATAACATTTTTATTGTAAATGTATTTAATTAACTGTATTGAAAATCCTCGGGTGCCGTGGTGGGATTTGACCAATGGAAGAAACAAGGACGGGTGTTGGACATACGATGTTCGAAGCTGCTCCAGTATTTAATCTGCTCTTGTCAATCCACTCCATTCCCCCATCCTCTCCCCAACTCCTTTGATTCACTCAGTGAACACAAATTGATCAAATTCAGTCCTGAAAACACCCAACAACAGGACAGAGCTTCCTGTGATCGAGAATTCCAAAGGTGCACAACTATTTTCCTCCTTATCTCATGGCCAAGCCCTTATTCTGAGATGGTGATTCTCCCATTCGAAACTCCCCAGCCAGGGGAAGCAGCTTCCCAGTTCTCCCCTGCCAAATCCCTCAAGGATTTTCAATGTTTCAATGAGTTTATCTTTAATTTTTCTCAACTCCAGAGATGATACGCCCTGTCTACTCAATGATAGGCCCTGTCGACTCAATGATAGGCCCTGTCTACACAATAATAGGCCCTGTCTACTCAATGATAGGCCCTGTCGACTCAATGATAGGCCCTGTCTACACAATGATAGGCCCTGACTACTCAATGATAGGCCCTGTCTACTTAATGTTAGGCCCTGTATACACAATGATTGGCCCTGACTACTCAATGATAGGCCCTGTCTACTCAATGATGGGCTCTGTCTACACAATGATAGGCCCTGTCTACACAATGATAGGCCTTGTCTACTCAATGATAGACTCTGTCTACTCAATGATAGGCCCTGTCTACACAATGATAGGCCCTGTCTATACAACGATAGGCCTTGTCTACTCAATGATAGACACTGTCTACACAATGATAGGCCCTGTCTACACAATGATAGGCCCTGTCTACACAATGATAGGCCCTGTCTACTCAATGATAGGCCCTGTCTACACAATGATAGGCTCTGTCTACACAATGATTGGCCCTGTCTACTCAATGATAGACCCTGTCTACTCAATGATAAGCTCTGTCTACACATTGATAGGCTCTGTCTACACAATGATAGGCCTTGTCTACACAATGATAGGCCCTGTCTACACAATGATAGGCCCTGTGTACACAATGATAGGCCCTGTCTACACAATGATAGGCCCTGTCTACACAATAATAGGCCCTGTCTACTCAATGATAGGCCCTGTCTACACAATGATAGGCCCTGACTACTCAATGATAGGCCCTGTCTACTTAATGATAGGCCCTGTATACACAATGATTGGCCCTGACTACTCAATGATAGGCCCTGTTTACACAATGATAGGCTCTGTCTACACAATGATTGGCCCTGTCTACTCAATGATAGACCCTGCCTACTCAATGATAAGCTCTGTCTACACAACGATAGGCTCTGTCTACACAATGATAGGCCTTGTCTACTCAATGATAGGCCCTGTCTACACAATGATAGTGCCTGTCTACTCAATGATAGGCCCTGTCTACTCAATGGTAGGCTCTGTATACTCAATGATCAGCCCTGTCTACTCAATGATCAGCCCTGTCTACTCAATGATAGGCTCTGTCTCCACAATGATAGGCTCTGTCTACACAATGATCGGCCCTGTCTACTCAATGATAGGCTCTGTCTACACAATGAACAAGAACTTACGATGATTGTTTACTTTCCGCTGTGAGGACCTTTTCCAGGATCTGATCCATGCGGAGCTGTATTTCACACTCCAGCAACATCTTTTGGGCAGCGTTACTGATGTAGTTTACATTGATTTTAGTAAGACACATGACAGATCGATCAGTAAATTAGAAAGACCCAAGATAACGTATCATAGAATCGTCGAATCCCTCCAGCGCAGAAGGAGGCCATTTCGCCCATCGAGTCTGCACTGACCCTTCAAATGGGCACTCTATCCCTGTCCAATCCTATCCCCATAAACTAATTGTCCTATCATAATTGTCCTTGTGGAGGTGGTGGTGAGCTGCCTTCTTGAACCGCTGCTGTCCCTGTAATGTAGGTACATCCACAGAGCAGTTAGAGAGGAAGCTCCGGGATTTTGACCCAGCGACAGTGAAGGAACGGATATATTTCCAATCAGGATGGTGAGTGACTTGGAGGGGGGCTTGCAGATGGTGGTGTTCCCAAATGCCTGCTGCCTTTGTCCTTCTGGATGGTAGAGTTTTGAAATTACTGCCAAAGGAGGCTTGATGAGTTTCTGCAGTGTATCTTCTATTGCGATCCTGGACCAGACTGTAACAGTGGCTGGGATATGGGACAGAACCCCCAATATTTTATTTTAATTGTGTAAGAGTTTGAGGAAAGGAGACCTCACTCCAGGAAGGATTTCATGAAGAAATAGGGACATAGTAAACAAACCTCAGAACTAACACAGTATTAAAGTATCTTTCACATCAGACCTGAAAATAGTTTACAATTACGCCTTCAACAATACTACTCAATACAGTGAATACAGTAACCCTTAACTGCTATCTTTGTTCCCACTCAAACTACAAGAAAATACATCTCAGCTCTCAGTCTACCTTCAGTACCTTTAGCTCTCAGGAATACCTGCTCGACAGAGATGCCTGGCTAATCTACTTTGATAAAGAAAGGTGGCTTGACACTGCTTTCAAGGTAAGATCTGACTCCTGTCAGACCCATGCAGAAACTCTGGCTGTATCGCCTTAGAAGCTGTTTCAGCTGGTTTGTTCACCCTTCCAGCCACACAGCTCTCTGTCTGCAGACAGAGCTTTTAACTGAACTGCAGAGAACAAACTGCTTAACTTCTGGTCACAACTTCAGTTAGAACTCCACTGACCTGCATTCCCTGCAAAATGTCAGATACCCTAGGTCCACCCAGTAATGACATCATCTTACCAAGCTGAAATCTAATTAACTCCACAAGGAATCGCCTTAGTCCAAACAAAACTACATTAGCCCAAGCTTTTTACAATAATTTCATCATTGGGAGCGCTGGCTCCCAAACCTGTGTTGCCTTTCAAACTAGGATTTATTTTGAAACATGCTTACAGCAGTCACACATTCTATCCCAGGCTTATAACCCTTACCCCACCAAGTACATATAATACAATATATCAGAAATTCCTACATTCATCACACTTGTAGAGGGTACACACAGCTGTTACTTGCTTTGATGGTGGGGGGACTGAATGTTTAAGGAGGTGGATGGGGTGCCGATCAACTGGGCTGTTTTCTCCTGGATGGTGTTGAGCTTCTTTTGTGTTGTTGGAGCTGCGGTCATTCAGGCAAGTGGAGAGCATTTCTCACCTGACTGAATGGTGGACGGGCTTTGGAGAGTCAGGAGGTGAGTTACTTACCGCAGGTTTCCTCACCTCTGACCTGCTCTTGTAGCCACACTGTTTATATATTTAATGCAGTTCAGTTTCTGGTTAAGGGTAACCCCCAGGATGGTGATACTGAAGGATTCAGCGATGGTAATGTCCTTGACTGTCAAGGGATGATGGTTAGATTCTCTTTGGTTGGAGATGACCATTGCCTGGCACTTGAGTATCATGAATGTTGCTTTCCACTTGTAAAGCGAGCCTGAATGTTGTGCAGGTCTTGATGCACAGGGACTCAAACTGCTTCAGTATCTGAGGAGTTGTGAATGGTGTTGAACATTGTGCATTCATTGGTGAACATCCGCACTTCTGACCTCACGATGGAAGGAAGGTCATTGATGAAGTAGCTGGAGATGGTTGGGCCGAGGACACTGCCCTGAGGAATTCCTACAGTGATGTCCTGGCACTGAGATGATTGACCTCCAACAACCACAACCATCTTCCTTTGTGCCGGGTTTGAGCCCAACCAATGGAGATGGAGAGTAACAGTTTTTACACCAAGAGAACATTTGACTGAGTTTGGCCTCAATGAACCCTAGCAAAACTGGAATCAATCAGAATCAGGAAGAAACGGGTGAGGTGAAAAGTCTGTGATAGATTCATTATGCACGGGCTGTGGAAAGTGATTAACTGAAATGAAAATTGCTTATTGTCACAAGTAGGCTTCAAATGAAGTTACTGTGAAAAGCCCCTAGTCGCCACATTCGGGGAGGCTGGTACAGGAATTGAACCGTGCTGCTGGCCTGCCTTGGTCTGCTTTAAAAGCCAGTGATTTAGCCCAGTCTGCTAAACCAGCCCCTGGCTAGGTGGAGTCAGATTTGGAGGAGAGTGTACATAGGCTGTGGAAGGATGGGTGTGGTAGTATGCATTAGGGGTCATGTGGGACTGTGAAGCCATGATGCCATTGGCTGACAGATCCCGGGTCCTGGTTGGCTGTTGATCTCTAGCTCCGCCCTGAAGGCGGAGTATAAGAACCAGGAGTTCTCCCCGCAGCTCCAGTCTGTTGCTGAACTGCGGGGAACAAGTCACGCTTAATAAAGCCGCATCGACTTCATCTCTATTCGTCTCTCGTAAGTCATTGTGCGCTACAATTTATTAAGCATGCTTAAAGGACTATGGAGCTCAGGGTCGTCCCGGAATGCCTGAGGATCAGCCCCCACGCAGTGAACTCAGCAGTAATTTTTAAACACTGGCAGACTTGTTTCGAAGGCTACCTCCGAACGGCCCCCGGCCGGATCACAGAAGACCAGAAACTGCAGGTCCTGCATTCGAGGGTAAGCCCGGAAATTTTCCCTCTCATAGAAGACGCAGAGGATTTCCAGACGGCGTTCGCAGCACTAAAGAGCATCTACATTCGCCCAGTGAACCAGGTCTACGCACGCTACCAACTCGCAACGACACGGCAAAGTCCCGGAGAATCGCTAGACGAATTCTACGCCGCGCTGCTAATTTTGGGACGGGCCTGCAGCTGCCCGCCGGTAAACACGGCTGAACACACGGACATGTTAATTCGCGATGTGTTTGTGGCAGGTAGGAACTTTCCCCAAATCCGCCAAAGACGGTTAGAAAAAGAGTCGCTAGGACTCTCAGAGGCACGGGCCCTTGCAGCTTCCCTAGATGTGGCCGCGCAAAACGCCCGCGCGTAGGGCCCCGACCGCGCGGCAGCCCCTTCGGCTCCGTGGACCCCCATCGCGACAAACACCCCCCTCACAGGCTTGCGTGGTGCAGACGCCAGGTCATTCCGGGGGGGCCCGCTGCTATTTCTGCTGCCAGGCGAAACACCCCCGGCAGCGCTGCCCGGCCCGCGCAGCGATTTGCAAGAGCTGCGGCAAAAAGGGCCATTTCGCGGCTGTGTGCCGGTCCCGGGGGGTCGCCGCTGTCCCCGGAGAAGAAAGAGTCCAGCGCATCCCAAACGCTCCCCAACCCCCCCCAGCGCCCCATGTGCGACCCGCAGGCGCCGCCATTTTGGGTCCCGGCCACCACGAGGGGAGGATAGGCGCCGCCATCTTGTGACCCCCCAGCCATGTGCGATGCATGGGGGCAGCCATTTTCTCCACCCCCGCCGCCATCTTGGGACCCCCCAGCCATGTGCGATGCATGGGGACGGCCATTTTGTTCACCCCCGCCGCCATCTCGATCGACAACAATGGGCCCCAGCATCGACGGCTCCACGGGGTTCGAAGAAGACGCTGAGACACTGTGACCACGTCTGGCCTCGGTGACGCTGGACCAAGCACGGCCCCGGACGCTCCAGACGACGACAACAACGGTGCTGATCAACGGACACGAGACACCATGCCTGATCGCCTCCGGGAGCACAGAAAGCTTCATCCACCCCGACACGGTAAGACGCTGTTTTTTGACCATCCGTCCCAGTACGCAGAAGATTTCCCTAGCTGCAGGATCCCACTCCGTACAGATCAAAGGGTTCTGCATAGTGACCCTAACGGTGCAAGGGAGGGAGTTAAAAACTACAGGCTCTACGTCCTTCCCAACTCTGCGCGCCCACATTACTGGGATTAGACTTCCAGTGCAACCTGCAGAGTCTAACATTCCAATTCGGCGGCCCAATACATCCACTCACTAGCTGCGGCCTCGCAACCCTCAAAGTTGAACCCCCATCCTTGTTTGCAAACCTCACCCTGGATTGCAAACCCGTCACCACTAGGAGCAGACGGTACAGCGCCCAGGACCGAACATTTATTCGGTCCGAAGTCCAGCGGTTGCTGAAGGAAGGCATAATCCAGGCCAGCAATAGTCCCTGGAGAGCACAGGTGGTAGTAGTAAAGACCGGGGAAAAGCAGAGGATGGTCATAGACTATAGCCAGACCATCAACAGGTACGCACAACTAGATGCGTACCCTCTCCCCCGCATATCCGACAAGGTCAATCGGATTGCCCAATATAAGGTCTTCTCCACCGTGGACCTCAAGTCCGCCTACCACCAGCTTCCCATCCGCCCAAGTGACCGCAAGTACACAGCCTTCGAGGCAGACGGGCGACTATACCACTTCCTAAGGGTCCCATTTGGCATCACAAACGGGGTCTCGGTCTTCCAACGGGAGATGGACCAAATGGTTGATCAACACGGGTTGCAGGCCATGTTCCCGTATCTCGACAGCGTAACCATCTGCGGCCACGATCAGCAGGACCACGACGCCAACCTCCAAAAATTCCTCCAGACCGCTAAAGCCTTGAACCTCACATACAACGAGGACAAGTGCGTGTTTAGCACAAACCGGCTAGCCATCTTGGGATATGTAGTGCGCAATGGGATAATAGGCCCCGACCCCGAACGCATGCGCCCCCTCATGGAATTTCCCCTCCCCCACTGCTCCAAAGCCCTGAAACGCTGCCTGGGGTTCTTTTCATATTACGCCCAGTGGGTCCCCCAGTACGCAGACAAGGCCCGCCCCCTAATACAGACCACTCCCTTCCCTCTGACGACAGAGGCTCGCCAGGCCTTCAGCCGCATCAAAGCGGATATCGCAAAGGCCACGATGCGCGCCATCGACGAGTCCCTCCCCTTCCAGGTCGAGAGCGACGCCTCCGACGTAGCTCTGGCGGCCACCCTTAGCCAAGCGGGCAGACCCGTGGCTTTTTTCTCCCGAACCCTCCACGCCTCAGAAATCCGCCACTCCTCAGTGGAAATGGAAGCCCAAGCCATAGTGGAAGCTGTGCGACATTGGAGGCATTACCTAGCCGGCAGGAGATTCACTCTCCTCACTGACCAACGGTCGGTCGCTTTCATGTTCGATAATGCACAGCAGGGCAAAATTAAAAATGACAAGATCTTAAGGTGGAGGATCGAGCTCTCCACCTTCAACTACGAGATCTTGTACCGTCCCGGAAAGCTGAACGAGCCGTCCGATGCCCTATCCCGCGGCACATGTGCCAACGCACAAATAAACCATCTCCAAACCCTCCACGAGGACCTCTGCCACCCGGGGGTCACTCGGTTCTACCATTTTATAAAGTCCCGCAACCTCCCCTACTCCGTGGAGGAGGTCCGTACAGTCACCAGGAACTGCCACATCTGCGCAGAGTGCAAACCGCACTTTTTCAGGCCAGATAGAGCGCACCTGATCAAGGCTTCCCGTCCCTTTGAACGCCTCAGTCTGGATTTCAAAGGGCCCCTCCCCTCCACCGACCGCAACACATACTTCCTGAACGTGGTGGACGAGTACTCTCGATTCCCTTTCGCCATCCCCTGCCCCGACATGACAGCGGCCACAGTTATTAAAGCCCTTAACACCATATTCACACTGTTTGGTTGCCCCGCATATATCCATAGCGACAGGGGGTCCTCCTTCATGAGTGACGAGCTGCGCCAGTTCCTGCTCAGCAAAGGTATAGCCTCGAGCAGGACGACCAGCTACAACCCCCGGGGGAACGGGCAAGTGGAGAGGGAGAACGGCACGGTCTGGAAGACCGTCCTACTGGCCCTACGGTCCAGGGATCTCCCAGTTTCACGGTGGCAGGAGGTCCTCCCGGACGCTCTCCACTCCATCCGGTCACTGCTGTGTACTAGCACTAATCAAACGCCTCATGAGCCCCTCCTTGTCTTCCCCAGGAAGTCCTCCTCTGGAACGTCGCTGCCGACCTGGCTGGCGGCCCCAGGACCCATCTTGCTCCGGAAACATGTGCGGGCGCACAAGTCGGACCTGTTGGTCGAGAGGGTTCACCTCCTCCACGCGAACCCGCAGTACGCCTACGTGGCGTACCCCGACGGCCGACAGGACACGGTCTCCCTGCGAGACCTGGCACCCGCCAGCAACACGCACACCCCCCCCGACACCGGTCACCCCCTCCCTGCCACCGGCGCACCCCGCGACCGCCCCCTTCCCGGGAGGATCGGTCCTCCTCCCATGTCCGACCAGGAGTGAAGCAGAGGCAGAAACCGTAAAGCTCCCGGAGACGACAACGCCGGAACAAGCACCGGCACCACCACCGGGGCTGAGGCGATCGACAAGGAAGACCAGACCGCCCGCTCGACTCGTGGCATCGGTGTAACACAAGAATGTTGTGGACTTTAACGAGAATGTTCTTTTTTTCTTCTTACGAATATTGTAAATAGTTCACAAACCCTGTACATAGCCCAGTGTAGGGCAAAGTGTAGGGCACTGTAATGACATGCAAAAGTTTTCCTCCCAGGACCAGCCTTGTAAACCCCTACCACCATGCGAAGCACCACCCCGCCGGGTTCATTTTTAACAAGGGGTGAATGTGGTAGTATGCATTAGGGGTCATGTGGGACTGTGAAGCCGTGATGCCATTGGCTGACAGATCCCGGGTCCTGATTGGCTATTGATCTCTAGCTCCGCCCTGAAGGCGGAGTAGAAGAACCAGGAGTTCTCCTCGCAGCTCCAGACTGTTGCTGAACTGCGGGGAACAAGTCACGCTTAATAAAGCCTCATCGACTTCATCTCAATTCGTCTCTCGTAAGTCATTGTGCGCTACAATGGGTAAATTCCATGATAGATTCTAACCATTGTCGACAGCCCCAGCAGCCCCGGACACACCCATACCCACCGTCACAGCTTCCGAAGTCAGATGGGCTTTGTGAAAGTGAACCCTCGGAAAGCGACGGTTTGGGTCGGGGTCCCTGGTCATGCAGTCACATGCTGCGCAGACTAATGTATTCACAAACATCTTCAACCTCTCCCTACTCCGTTCCAAGGTTCCCACCTGCTTCAAGAAGACCATCATCATACTGGTGTCAAAGAAGAACCAGGCAACGTGCCTCAACAACACGCGAACCCGCCTCTCATCCATTGACCCCCGCTGCCTTGGGAAAGCGGGGAGCATAATCAAAGACCCCTCCCATCCCGCTTATTCACTCTTCCAACTTCTTCCATCGGGCAGGAGATGCAAAGTCTGAGAACACTCACTAACAGATTCAAAGACAGCTTCTTCCCCACTCATACCAGACTCCTAAACGACTCTCTTATGGACTGATCTGACCGCTTCACACATCTTCACTACTGAGTAGTACTGCACTCCTGTATGCTTCACCCGATGCCTGAGTCTATGTATTTACATTGCGTATTTATACAAAGAACAAGAAAATTACAGTAGAGGAGCAGGCCCTTCAGCCCTCCAAGCCTGCACCGACCATGCTGCCCATCTGAACTAAATCCCCCCACTGCTCCGGGGACCAAATCCCTCTCTTCCAATCCAATTCATGTATTTGTCAAGACGCCTCTTAAAAGTCGCTATCGTATCTGCTTCCACTACCTCCCCCAACAGCGAGTTCCAGGCTCCCACCACCCTCTGTGTAAAAAAACCTGCCTCATACATCTCCTTCAAACCTTGCCCCTCGCACCTTAAACCTATGCCCCCTAGTAATTGACTCTTCCACCCTGGGAAAAACTTCTGACTATCCACTCTGTCCATGCCCCTCATAATCTTGTAGTCTTCTATCAGGTCACCCCTCAATCTCCGTCGTTCCAATGAGATAAAACAAAGTTTCTCCAACCTCTCCTCATAACTAATGCCCTCCATACCAGGCATCATCCTGGTAAACCACTTCTGTACCACCTCCAAACCTCCACATCCTTATGGTAGTGTGGCGACCAGAATTGAACACCAGATTCTCAGTTCAGCCTACCTAAGGTTCTGTAAAGCTGCAACATGGCTTGCCAATTTTTAAACTCAATTCCACGGCCAATGAAGGCAAGCATGCCGTATGCCTTCTTGATTACCTTCTGCACCTGCGTTGCCCCTTTCAGTGACCTATCTACCTGAACAACCAGATCTCTCAGCCTGTCAACACTCTTAAGGATTCTGCCATTTACTGTATATTTCCCATCTGTATTCGTTCTTCCAAACTGCATTACCTCACATTTGTCTGGATTAAACACCATCTGCCATCTCTCCGCCCAAGTCTCCAACCAATCTATATCCTGCTGTATCCTCTGACGGTCCGGTCCTCATCGCTGTCCGCAATTCCACCAACATTGTGTCATCTGTAAACTTACTAATCAGACCAGTTACATTTTCCTCCAAATCATTTATATACATTCCAAATACATGTATAGCCTTTGTATTTTTCATGTACGGAATGATATGTCTGGACTGTAAGCAGAACAATACGTTTCACTGTACCTCGGCACACGTGACAATAAACAAATCCAATCCAATCCAGTCCAAGATTGGGTCCAGTTTTGCAAAGGAATATAATAGTGGGGTGATCCATAATGGAGTCAACAGGAAATGAATGGCCTCATGTTGTTCAGTGTTTTTATTTCTCTGCTTATCAATGGTCATTTTTTTCAAAATCACCATTGCACGGTTACACTGCACCATGCGGAACGCCGCAGTGACACACACTGATGTTCACTGGAACCGGGAGCTGCCAGGGAAAGATATGGAGAGGGTTTTAACACATGATATAAAGAACAACACACAACGGAGTCCAGGTTTCACTGAGCGTTTCCATCCTTCCCGAGACACGTCCAATAAAACCTTCATCCTGACAATCAGCAACGTGCAGCCCAGTGACACTGCCGTCTATTACTGCTCCGTGTGGGGAGATATCAGTGGGAATGGATCACAGCTGAATGTAACCAGTAAGTGCAGTTTTCATGATTCTAATTGATCCCCATCGGTGTGAGTGGTGGACAGGCTGGGATTCGGGAAACAGGTTTGTGTGTTTATATTTTGTATTGATGACTTAATCAACAGGCCCCTGACTCTGAACACCAGCCCCCCACCCCCACTGGCCCTGGCAGAGGTTAATAAACCCTCGACTCTGTCAGCCCTGCTACCCACACAGTCAACCCCTCACCGTTCGTAAACCACCTTTCTTAACGTGCACTTGATTTACCTTTATTCTGTGAAAGACAGGTTCTGCAAAATGAAGCTCATTAATCTCTAAATATATTACAGCAGTACCATACAATATTCCCCTACCAGCCTCCCCGAACAGGCGCCGGAATGTGGTGACTAGGAGCTTTTCACAGTAACGTCATTTGAACCCTACTTGTGACAATAAGCGATTTTCATTTCATTTTCATTTTCATATCCGTGTGGATTTGTTTTTTTGTGTGTGTTCAAACCTCGGCCAATTTCTGTTTCCTGGTATCACGTTAATGATTGTGGTTCAATCAGATCATCAGACTTTTCAGGAACAGCTGTTGTGGTCAACAAGCTTCCCATTGGGAGAGAGTCACTCAGACTGGAAACGTTCGCTCCCTTCTCTCTCCACAGATGCTGTCAGACCTGCTGAGATTGTCCAGTATTTCCTGTTTTTGTCTCAGATTCCAGCATCCACAGTAATTTGCTTTCATTTTCACTTTCCCATTGGATCCATTCACTTCCCGAGTAACCACTTGTCTCTGCTGAAATACATCTCCTGTTCCATAGAATCTATTCCATGGGCGGAATTTTCCGGAATTTCCCGACGCTGAAATCGAGAATGGCGATTGGGCGGAGAATGACTCCCGTCGGCAGAATCGGGGCAGGCGCCGGTTTGACTCCGGCTCGCTATGCTCCTCCCCCTCCGAATCGGCTTCATCGGGACGCATGCCGCGCGCAGTCAGAACGCCGTTGCCATGTCATCAGCCGGCCCACCCGCGATGCTCCGCCTCCGATGGGCCGAGTTCCTGACGGAGCGGGCCGCGTGTGGTCCCAGCGATCAGGAAGCTGGCGTGCTGGCTGCGGACAGCCTCTCACCATTGTCCTTGTCAAGCCCATTCAGAATAAGATTCACTGAGATCACCTTTCATTCTTCCAACTTCCAACAAGTAGCGTCCCAACAACCAGATTAACCTTTGCTGCAAAGACAATCCCTCCAACCCGTGTCAACCTTCCCTGAACCGCCTCCAATGGAATAATATCTTATCTTAAATAACGGAGCAAAACTGTTCACAGCTCTCCAGATGTGGTCTCACCAGCACCTTTGGAATGACCTCCAATTGGCAAAAACGAGGTAAACAAAGAACCTTGCGGAGACCAGCTGCCGCACTCGGAGGGTAAGCCTTGCTCTTTCAAAAAAGCCTCTTTTTGGGAAGTTGGATGCATTTGACCCGACTATTGAGGACTGGTCCCAGGATGTGGAGAGAATGTGTTACTTTTTCCAGGCCAATGAGATAACGGAGGATGGAAGGAAACAGGTTCTACTGCTGTCGGCGTGCGGACCCTCAGCCTTCGCCATTATACGTAGTCTAACTTATCCCGATACACCGGACACGATACCTTTCCAAGAATTAACAAAATTGGTGGAAGAGCACTATGACCCAAAACCACCCCTCATTTTGGGTAGGTACAGATTCTACACAACGAAGCGGGAAGACAGAGAGTCAGTCACAAATTTCTTGACCCGCCTGAGAAGGCTGGCGGAAAAATGTGAGTTCGGCTCGACGCTAAATGAAATGCTTCGGGACCGGTTAGTGTGTGGCATAAATGACCTCCAAATACAGAATCGCCTGTTGGCAGAAACGCAACTAGACTGCAGGCGGGCGTTACAGCTCGCACTGTCCCTAGAAAAGGCAGCAAGTGGGGCACAGGAACTACAGGGCATGCCAATGGAGGTAGATACCTGGGAGAGGGACTACCACAATGGGTCCAGCTACCAGATAGCCGCCCTCAGGGAAAGCCTGAGGAACAGAGGGCCAAAGGAAAACACCAGAACTGCCCCCAAGTCTGCTAGGACTAACTGGAGACAGAGGGAACAACCGGCTGAGGCTCCCCCAACAGAGAAGGACCGTTTCAGACAGAGTGGGGTAACAGTGACAGAAACCCTAGAAGGAGGTGGTAAAAGAGGAATAGCAGGTAGGGACGCAGGGAAGTACACAACCTAGATGCCCCATCCTCCTCCGAAGGGGAACAGTTCTATAATATTGTGACAAAGAAAGCAGAACCTATTAAGATTACCCCCCGGGTGAACGGTCGGACGACAATAATGGAAATAGACACGGGTGCGGCCGTATCAGTAATGGGAGTGGCAGCATTTTAAAAAATCAAAGATGGACTCCAGCCACTAACCCGAACAAAAACATCGACAAAACTTAAAACCTACATGGGGGAACCCCTGGAAGTTCTAGTCACGACTCATGGACCCGTGGAATATGACAAACAATTGCTCAGATTACCATTGACGATAGTATAGGGCTCCGGACTGAACTTAGTAGGACAGAACTGGCTGAAAGACCTAAACTTAGATTGGATGAAAATTTTCCAGTGTGGAAGCGGGCAGTTGAGTGGAGTACTCCAAAAATACCCAGAGGTCTTCCAAGAAGGTTTGGGGGAAATTATAGGCGCCAAAGCAACTTCGCACGTAGACCCAGAAGCCCTTCCGAAATTTTGTGAGGCCAGGCCGGTACCTTTTGCATTAAGGAAGAAAGTAGATGTCGAAATAGAGAGGTTACGGCGCGACGGCATTATCAGACCAGTACAGTTCTCGGAATGGGCAGCGCCGGTGGTACCAATTTTGAAGCCAGACGGCTCGATACGTCTCTGTGGAGATTTCAAACAGACAGTAAACAAATACGCACTGCTGGACAAATACCCGATCCCGAAAATAGACGACCTATATGCCAAATTGGCAGGTGGGCTTTTGTTCACGAAACTGGACATGAGCCACGCCTCCCTGTAGTTAAAACTGGACAAGGACTCCCAGGAGTACGCTACGATCAACACCCTGAAGGGACTTTTTCGTTATACTAGGCTACCCTTCGGAGTGTCATCAGCCTGCGCTATATTCCAGCATACGATGGAAAATATTCTGCAGGGACTACCGCAGGTGGCGATTTATTTGGACGATGTCTTAATCACGGGTAGGACAAACAGGGAACACTTAAGGAACCTGGAGGAAGTGCTCAGGCGTTTCGCAAAGGCAGGCGTACGGCTGAAAAGAGAAACATGTGTTTTTCTGTCCCAAAAGTGACGTACCTGGGATATAAAGTAGACGAGTCGGGCCTACACCCATTGGCAATAAAAGAAGCCCCAGCTGCCACCACAGTCCAGGAGCTACGATCATTTCTAGGATTGGTAACATATTATGGCAAATTTATTGAAAATAGGGCGTACATCCTAGAACGCCTCCACCAGCTACTAAAAAAGGGACAAGAATGGAAATGGTCCGCCTGCCAAAACCGAGCATTTAGGGACATTAAGGAACAGCTGCCATCCGAAAATGTCCTCGAGCATTATGACCCAAGGAAGGAGTTGGTGGTCACGTGTGACGCATCACCTTACGGGGTAGGAGCCGTCTTAGCCCATCAAGGAAGGAATGGGGAAAAACGGCCAATAGCCTATGCTTCGAGGACCTTGGCGATGGCTGAGAGAAAGTACGCCCAAATCGAGAAGGAAGGACTGGCGGTGATATTTGCAGTAAAAAAATGTCACCAGTATCTGTACGGGCGGAAATTCACCATAGTGACGGACCATAAGCCGTTATTAGGGTTATTAAAAGAAGACAAGTCAATACCCCCGATTGCACCAGCTAGAATCCAATATACTGGCACCGTATAGATACGTTCTGGAGCACAGACCGGGAACGCGAGGAGCAAATGCAGATGCTTTGAGCAGACTTCCCCTCCCCGACACCCCGCCGCTAATACCGAAAGTAGAGGAGACAGTCATTACTCTAAATTTTTTGGACACCCTACCAGTGGACGCACAACACATTCGGTTGTGGACACAAAAAGACCCAGTTTTAGCCAAGATGAAGCATTTACTGCTAACAGGGGAACTGGAGAGACCAGTGGAGCCCCAGATGCACCCATACTGGAGCAGAAGGGACCAAATAACCGTAGAAGACGGTATCCTATTATGGGGAGCCCGGGTAATAGTCCCAGCTCAGGGCCGTCGGGCAATCTTAACCGAGTTACATCACGGACACCCAGGGGTGTCTAAAATGAAGATGCTCGCTCAAAGCTACGTTTGGTGGCCAGGATTGGACACAGACATAGCAGCCTTGGTACGTCGGTGCCAGGAGTGCCAACAGGGGCAAAGAGTGCCACCAGCTGCGCCATTGCACCCGTGGAAATGGCCAGGCAGACCGTGGACCCGCCTGCATATTGACTACACAGGCCCATTAATGGGCTCAATGTTTTGGGTGATAGTGGACGCCCACTCCAAATGGTTGGACGTCCACCGGGTAACGCGGCAAGCACAGCATCGACAATTGAAAAACTCAGGGCCTCGTTTGCAACACATGGACTTCCGGAGGTAGTGGTGTCGGACAACGGAACGGCATTCACAAGTGGGGAATTTGGAAAATTTCTAAAGGGAAACGGAGTCCGCCACATCAAAACGGCCCCTTACCATCCAGCGTCCAACGGCATGGCAGAGAGAGCGGTCCAGACACTAAAAGCGGGACTCAAGAAGCAGCCAGCAGCGTCAATGGACACAAAGCTCTCCCGCTGGCTGTTTGATTACAGGACAACACCGCATTCCACAACGGGCATACCGCCAGCTGAACTCTTAATGGGGAGGTGGCTGCGAACGAGGCTGAGTCTCCTTTTCCCAAATTCAACGGGGAAAGTGGAGAAACAACAGGAGGTCCAACGCAGGGGGCATGATAATAGTCGGCAGCAGAGACATTTCCAGGTGGGGGCACCGGTTTGGGTCAAGAATTATGGGAATGGACCAACGTGGGTCAAAGGCACGGTAGAGTCCCAAACAGTGCCCATGTCATATGAAGTTTCAATAGGAGGTAAGGTGCTGAAGAAACACCGAGACCAAATAAGGGCAGCGGAACCACACCTGGAGGCAGTCGAAGCAGGACCGCCTCAAGCTGGGATAGCTCAGACGGGAAAGATACCCACACCCCAGCCCCGAGCAATTTCTCCAGACCCCGTCATCCAGGCGTCAGAGTCGGAGATGGACACGTTCGACGAGGCCGCCGCGACACCTCTCCCCGAGGAGGAGGAAGTACAACTTCCAAGGAGGTCGTCAAGGAAAAGACGGGCATCTATAAGGTACACTCCACCCACGTTGGAGAACGCCCCGGCGGACGACACAGAGGTGACAGACCCGGACAGGAGGAGCAGGAAGAAGCTCAGAGGAATGCCAGCTGGCAGGAATTCCTCGGAACTTGGGGGGAGGGGTGTAATGACCTCCAATTGGCGTTATTGGTTGGCCAATTGGAGTCTGAGCTCCCTCAATGATAGCTCATTGAGGCGGCCCATATAAGCACCTGTGTCGGCTTTGGGAGGCAGTCTTAGGTTGACTGGAATGCTAGTAGCCCTGTTTGGAGCTGCTCTTGTATATAAGTTATTGCAAATAAATACTGGTGTAGTGACGGAACCCCTGCCTCCTGTGGATTATTACAACATCGTACAGTTGCAGCAAGACTTCCCGACACTTATACTCCAACCCCAGTGAAATCAGGGCCAACATTCCATTACCCTTCCTGATTACCTGCTGCCCCTGTGTGCTAGCTTTTTGTGTTTCATGCACAAGTCCCCCAATGTCCCTTCATGTTGCAGCTTTGTGCAGTATTTTACATTTAAATAATACTCTTTATCCCTTCCAAAATGAGCACATTGTCCCACTTTATACTCCTGTGGTATTATAGGTATTACGGTACCTGATAGGCTAAAGCACCATTGGTGGAAATTGTCTGCTTTCTATTGGTTAGAATGTAAGATAGCTCCACCCTACTAGGCGGGGTATAAGAACCAGTGCCGCCCCAGCAGCCTTCAAACTGTACCTGAGCTGCTGGGGGAAACATCTAGCTTATTAAAGCCTTCAGTTGGACTACAACCTCGCTTTAGTGGTCATTGATCGTGCATCAATTTAATAAGCTAATTTTTTTAAGAAGAAAGGATGAAAGGTGTGTATGTTTTTGTGAGTGTGTTTGTATGTCATTTGTGTGTGTATGTGTTTCTCTGAATGTGTGTTTGTTTTTATAAGTGAGTGTGCGTGTATCTATTTCTGAGTGTCAATTTATGTGTTTCTGCGAGAGTGTGTTTGTCTGTATATGTGTGTTTCCGTGAGTGAGTGTGTTTCTGAGTGTGTGAGGATTTCTGAGTGTGTGTCTGTTTCTGTGAATGAGTGTGTGTGTGTTTCTGAGTGTGTGTGGGTTTCTGTGAGTGAGTGTGTGTTTCTGAGTGTTTATGGGTGTTTCTGTGAGTGAGTGTGTTTGTCTGTGTTTGTCTGAGTGTGTGTACATGTGCTTATGTGTGTGTGTGTGTATGAGTGTGTGTGTGTTTCTGAGTGTGTGTGGGTTTCTGTGAGTGAGTGTGTGTTTCTGAGTGTTTATGGGTGTTTCTGTGAGTGAGTGTGTTTGTCTGTGTTTGTCTGAGTGTGTGTACATGTGCTTATGTGTGTGTGTGTGTGTGTATGAGTGTGTGTGTGTTTCTGAGTGTGTGTGTTTGTGAATGTTTGTGTGTGTCGAATGATCACCATGAAACCATTGTTGATCATTTTGAAAATCCATCTGGTTCACTTATTCGTGAAGGAAATCTGCCACCTTTTCCCGGTCTGGCCTGCATGTGACTCCAGGCCCACAGCAATGTGGTTGACTCTGAAACACCCTCTGAAATGGCCGAGCGAGGCACTAAGTCCCAGGGTAACTATAGACGGGGAATAAATGCTGGACCCAGCCAGTGACACCAACATCCCAGGGAAGAATATGTTTAAAAACATTCTATGCAGCGTTGCTGTTTTGGGTCCATTTTGAGTGAATGTTTCACCGTTTTATACAGAAAGTGACAGAAACCAGCTGCTTTTCCCGAATCCATGATATGTGGCAGTGAGTTCTCCCAGTGAGACAGAGAAGACAGCCAGAGTGAGACAGCAAAGAGTGAGTTTGGGAATTTGAATCGAGGTGGGAATTGAATTGAATTAAATTGAATCAGTAAGGCAGCTCCTTTTAAATTTCAGGAGTTTAAATTAATTTAAATTAAGCGAGTATTGTGCAGTGTAGGTTAACAAGGGCTGCCCCACCCACTCACATAACTGGTTGGCAGTTAAGTGTCAGTCACTTTAATCTACTTTGATCTAAAAGCAGGTGGGGGAGGGGAGTCAATTCAGGACAGTTTAAAAAGAGCCACTTGTAAACTCACTCCCAGTGAGTTCTCCCAGTGAGACAGAGAAGACAGCCAGGAGTGAGACAGCAAAGAGTGAGTTTGGGAATTTGAATCGAGGTGGGAATTCAAAGCTGGGTGGGGAGGAAGTGCTTTTTGTGACTGGTAAGTAGTGTTTCTGTTTTTCTGTTTCTTTCATTGGTAGATTTATTTATTTTTTTCTTCATTGTTTATTTATTTAATAAAATTTTTTGGGGGGGAAATTGAAATTGTTGAAGTCAACCGAAGGTTTAAGACATGGCAGGAGATCTCCGACCCGTGTCATGCTCTTCGTGTGCGATGTGGGAGCTCAGGGACACGTCCACTGTCCCTGGCTCCTTCACATGCATGAAGTGTGTCCAGTTGCAGCTCCTGTTAGACCGCTTGACGGCTCTGGAGCTGCGGATGGACTCACTTTGGAGCATCCGCGATGCTGAGGACGTCGTGGATAGCACGTTTAGCGAGTTGGTCACACCGCAGGTGAAAGGTACTGAGGGAGATAGTAAATGGGTGACCAAAAGACAGAGCAAGAGTAGGAAGGCAGTGCAGGTGTCCTCTGCGGTCATCTCCCTTCAAAACAGATATACCGCTTTGGATACTGTTGAGGGAGATGGCTCACCAGGGGAAGGCAGCAGCAGCCAGGTTCATGGCACCGTGGCTGGCTCTGCTGCGCAGCTGGGCAGGAAGAAGAATGGCAGGGCTATAGCGATAGGGGACTCAATTGTAAGGGGAATAGACAGGCGGTTCTGCGGACGCAATCGAGACTCCAGGATGGTATGTTGCCTCCCTGGTGCAAGGGTCAAGGATGTCTCGGAGCGGCTGCAGGACATTCTGGGGGGGGGTGGGGGGGTGAACAGCCAGCTGTCGTGGTGCACATAGGCACCAACGATATAGGTAAAAAACGGGACGAGGTCCTACAAGCTGAATTTAGGGAGCTAGGAGTTAAACTAAAAAGTAGGACCTCAAAGGTAGTAATCTCAGGATTGCTACCAGTGCCACGAGCTAGTCAGAGTAGGAATGTCAGGATAGAGAGGATGAATACGTGGCTCGAGAGATGGTGCAAGAGGGAGGGATTCAAATTCCTGGGACGTTGGAACCGATTCTGGGGGAGGTGGGACCAGTACAAACCGGACGGTCTGCACCTGGGCAGGACTGGAACCGATGTCCTAGGGGGGTGTTTGCTAGAGCTGTTGGGGAGAGTTTAAACTAATGTGGCAGGGGGATGGGAACCAATGCAGGAAGTTGGAAGGTAGTAAAACAGGGACAGAAATAAAAGGCAATAAGGGGGAAAGTGTAAGGTAGAGGAGCCATAGTCAAAAATCAAAAAGGGCGACAGTACAAGGTACAGTGACTGAGGGGAGCTCAGTGAATAGGACCAGGAATACTAAAAGGAATAAAACGGGAAGTGAAAACATTAATGGTAAGCGGCGCAGCAGGTTGTTACAGGAAGATATGGGTTCGATGACCAGGAAAATTAGGAGAAAGGTTAAGAGGAAATAAACTGAGGAGCGGTTACTGATCGAGGTGTTAAGATTAAGAACAGAGGTAAAAAAAGCCAACATAAGTGTACTTTACCTGAATGCTCGTAGTATTCGGAATAAGGTAAATGAGTTGATGGCGCAAATCATCGTGAATGACTATGATTTAATGGTCATTACTGAAACATGGTTAAAGGATGGTCACGACTGGGAGTTAAATATCCGAGGGTATCAAACTTTTTGGAAGGACAGAGTGGATGGTAAGGGAGGTGGTGTAGCTCTGTTATTTAAGGATGACATCCGGGCAACAGTAAGGGATGACATCGGTGCTATGGAGGATAAGGTTGAATCCATTTGGGTGGAAATCAGGAATAGTAAGACGAAAAAGTCACTGATGGGAGTAATCTATAGGCCACCAAATAGTAACATTATGGTGGGGCAGGCAATAAACAAAGAAATAACAGATGCATGTAGAAATGGTACAGCAGTTATCATGGGGGATTTTAATCTACATGTTGATTGGTTTAACCAGGTCGGTCAAGGCAGCCTTGAGGAGGAGTTTATAGAATGTATCCGCGATAGTTTCCTCGAACAGTATGCAATGGAACCTACGAGGGAACAAGCGGTCCTAAATCTGGTCCTGTGTAATGAGACAGGATTGATTCAGGATCTCATCGTCAGGGAGCCTCTCGGTAGGAGCGATCACAATATGGTGGAATTTAACATACAGATGGACGGTGAGAAGGTAAAATCAAGCACTAGTGTTTTGTGCTTAAACAAAGGAGATTACAATGGGATGAGAGAAGAACTAGCTAAGGTAGACTGGGAGCAAAGACTTTATGGTGAAACAGTTGAGGAACAGTGGAGAACCTTCCAAGTGATTTTTCACAGTGCCCAGCAAAGGTTTATACCAACAAAATGGAAGGACGGTAAAAAGAGGGAAAATCGACCATGGATATCTAAGGTAATGAGGGAGAGTATCAAATTGAAGGAAAAAACATACAAAGTAGCAAAGATCAGTGGGAGACTAGAGGACTGGGAAATCTTTAGGGGGCAACAGAAAGCTACTAAAAAAGCTATAAAGAAGAGTAAGATAGATTATGAGAGTAAACTTGCTCAGAATATAAAAACAGATAGTAAAAGTTTCTACAAATACATAAAACAAAAAAGAGTGGCTAAGGTAAATATTGGTCCTTTAGAGGATGAGAAGGGAGATGTAATAATGGGAGATGAGGAAATGGCTGAGGAACTGAACAGGTTTTTTGGGTCGGTCTTCACAGTGGAAGACACAAATAACATGCCAGTGACTGATGGAAATGAGGCTATGACAGGTGAGGACCTTGAGAGGATTGATATCACCAAGGAGGTAGTGATGGGCAAGCTAATGGGGCTAAAGGTAGACCAGTCTCCTGGCCCTGATGCAATGCATCCCAGAGTGCTACAAGAGATGGCTAGGGAAATTGCAAATGCACTAGTAATAATTTACCAAAATTCACTAGACTCTGGGGTGGTCCCGGCGGATTGGAAATTAGCAAACGTGACACCACTGTTTAAAAAAGGAGGTAGGCAGAAATTGTGTAATTATAGGCCAGTGAGCTTAACTTAGGTAGTCGGGAAGATGCTGGAATCTATCATCAACGAAGAAATAGCGAGGCATCTGGATGGAAATTGTCTCATTGGACAGACGCAGCATGGGTTCATAAAGGGGCAGGTCGTGCCTAACTAATTTAGTGGAATTTTTTGAGGACATTAACAGTGCGGTAGATAACGGGGAGCCAATGGATGTGGTATATCTGGATTTCCAGAAAGCCTTTGACAAGGTGCCACACAAAAGTTTGTTGCATAAGTTAAAGATGCATGGCATTAAGGGGAAAGTAGTAGCATGGATAGAGGATTGGTTAATTAATAGAAAGCAAAGAGTGGGGATTAATGGGTGTTTCTCTGGTTGGCAATCAGTAGCTAGTGGTGTCCCTCAGGGATCAGTGTTGGGCCCACAACTGTTCACAATTTACATCGATGATTTGGAGTTGGGGACCAAGGGCAATGTGTCCAAGTTTGCAGACGACACGAAGATAAGTGGTAAAGCAAAAAGTGCAGAGGATACTGGAAGTCTGCAGAGGGATTTGGATAGGCTAAGTGAATGGGCTAGGGTCTGGCAGATGGAATACAATGTTGACAAATGTGAGGTTATCCATTTTGGTAGGAATAACAGCAAAAGGGATTATTATTTATATGATAAAATATTAAAACATGCTGCTGTGCAGAGAGACCTGGGTGTGCTAGTGCATGCGTCGCAGAAAGTTGGTTTTCAGGTGCAACAGGTGATTAAGGAGGCAAATGGAATTTTGTCCTCCATTGCTAGAGGGATGGGGTTTAAGACTAGGGAGGTTATGCTGCAATTGTATCAGGTGTTAGTGAGGTCACACCTGGAGTATTGTGTTCAGTTTTGGTCTCCTTACTTGAGAAAGGACATACTGGCAATGGAGGATGTGCAGAGGACATTCACGAGGTAAATCCCAGAGCTGAAGGGGTTGGATTACGAGGAGAGGTTGAGTAGACTGGGACTGTACTCGTTGGAATTTAGAAGGATGAGGGGGGATCTTATAGAAACAGATAAGATTATGAAGGGAATAGATAGAATAGATGCGGGCAGGTTGTTTCCACTGGCGGGTGGAAGCAGAACTAGGGGGCATAGCCTCAAAATAAGGGGAAGTAGATTCAGGACTGAGTTTAGGAGGAACTTCTTCACCCAAAGTGTTGTGAATCTATGGAATTCCTTGCCCAGTGAAGCAGTAGAGGCTCCTTCATTAAATGTTTTTAAGATAAAGATAGATAGTTTTTTGAAGAATAAAGGGATTAAGGGTTATGGTGTTCGGGCCGGAAAGTGGAGCTGAGTCCACAAAAGATCAGCCATGATCTCATTGAATGGTGGAGCAGGCTCGAGGGGCCAGATGGCCTACTCCTGCTCCTAGTTCTTATGTTCTTATGAGAGTTGAGATGGGATTTTTAATTGTTTGAGTGGGAACAAAGATAGCAGTTTAGGTTTACTGTATTCACTGTATTGATTTGCATTGTTTACGTGGCAATTGTCAGCTATTTCCTGGTGTGATGTAAAATATAATTTAATACTCTAAGTAGTCAAGTTTGTTTAATACACCATATCCCTATTTTTCCCCAAATCACTCCTGGTGTGAGGTGTCATTTCATCACAGTTTTACCAAATTAAGATCAAATATTGGGGTTCCTGTCCCGTATCTCATCCACTGTTTTCGTCTGGTCTGGGATTGTAACATCAGATCCTCAGCAATGGGGTTGACTGTTAATTGCTCGCAAGGGAAATTAGAGATTGGCAATAAATGCTGATCTTGCCAACAACGGCCACATCCCATAAACAAACAAAACAAACTATACACAATAACCGAGAGAAACTGAATTATTCTGTCAAAATTACAGGATTGTTATTTCCGAAGCAGTATGAATCCGACGAGCAAACTAAGTCCTGCAAATCCCGTAAGAGTTCCCACAATGATCCAGACAAGCTTCATCTTCTCAGCGTCAGCCGGGTCTGTGAAAGGAAATCACATGTTTACGGTTAAAGGACGGGAATGGATTTGATTCTTGTCAGTCGGTGACATTTGAAATGGTAAAGTAGAGAAATGAAAGCAGGTGGAATTCAGACTGAGCAGATATTTCTATCTGCTGGACACCTGGAATAACAATGTCAGTTTAAACTCAGATCAATTTGATTTATTGATAATGCGGCAGGCCAATCTTATATCACACACTGACCACTTGCTGGCCATTCTGGCTGACTTGGTAACAGTGCAGCAAAGTTCCACAGATGGAAAGAAAACCACCAACAGATCCCCAGTGGGTTCCGTTCTGTATCCTCCTCCGTCCACACCAACATTACACTGTAGGGGAGTGACTTTTGGATAGGTGGTGTGTATTGTGTGACCGACACCACTAATGTGACCAGGCGATCCGTACAAACAAGATGAAGGTTGTTTTTAAACATGGAGGAGTTGAGTTGAGGAAAGGCAGAGCAATGGGGACTGAGATGAAGGTAAAGTTCTCTATATTGGAAGAGGAAATGTCAATGACACATCAGTTAGCAAGATGGAGTTTGTCTAAAAGATTGTGATTGCAAAATTAACAAGGAAGAATGTAGAGAGTTTTAGATTAATGGAACACCCTCCAAAGAGAATTAACCCATTCAAAAAAATTACTTAAATGTGTGAGTGGGATTGGGACTAAAGTTCAGAGTAATTGTGTTGATTCAGGTCATTGCCAATGTTGGCTGTGATGGGCAGCGTGCCAGGCTGAAAGGGAGCTAATGGGATGGGTTTTGTTTAGATTATTCCCTCGAGTTACTGACTGGGGTGAACTCTCCTGCTCTTCTTAAGCTACTGTCATGTGGCCTCCTGCATCTCCCAGAGAGAGCGGACCAGGGCTTGGTTTAAAGTCTCGTCTGATCATCCTCTGATAGAATTGTTCCGAATTCTCAATCATTTTGCTGAAGCAAATTGAGACAAACTATTCCGACTTGTGGTATTCATTCTTCAGCACGACAAAGAAGATATTATCAGGCCAATATCACATTGTTATTTAGGGAACTTGCTGTGCACAAATTGGCCGATACATTTCCTACATTTAAATAGGGCCCAAGCTTTACAAAGGGTTTAATTGGTTGTAAAGCACTTTGGGACAACTGGAGATGTCAGTAAAGGTCCGTATGGCCTGGATTTTATGGATGGTGAGAGTTCCTTGCTCATCATTCGGAGAGTCGGCGGGGACGACTCGACAGCATCGCTGCCATTTCCTGCTCAAATTAACTCGGGTCCGCATTTGGAAAGAAGTCCCAGTACCTCCATGCACAGCGCTACAGTGGCTGTAAGAGGTACTGCAGCACTGTGCCTGAGACAATGTTCCAGGAACTGCATTGAGGGTAAGTAGCAGTGTTCCCAGAAAGGGGCAGTCCAGTGGCGATTTTGGAGTTTTTAAATTTAAACCTCAAAGATTTATTGAGAAGAAAAGAAAATTTAACCACACACAATTACAATTACATAGTTAAAATTGATTTCACAATATTTTCCCCCAAAAGACTCCCTAATTGATCAGACTCATAAATAAAATTCTTCCAGGCAATACTCCCTAATATATGTTTAAATATCAAAATCCAGTTAATATTAACCGAGGCACAACTGCTGTAACTTGACTAAAAGTATCCCACATGATCTCTCAAACCACGTTTCACTCAAATGTGAAAATCAAAGACCTTCAGAAACTGCTTTTCACAGTCCAATACATTTCCAGACTGCCTGGATGGTTGATTCAAACATCACCTACTCCCAGCCCAGAGCTGTTTCCTAGGAATCTTTCCCCAACAGCCAATCGCCAACCAGTTCAACAGCTCTCCTCACATATCCTTTTCCCTTTCATCTTCAATTAAAGTGTGTTCACTCTGTATGGATATTGTGGGTAATTCCCTTTGTCAGAGCAGAGCAGCAGGAGTAGGCCATTCAGCCCCTCGAGCCCTCTGTGTTATTCAACTGGGCTATGGCTGAGTGTTGACCTCAGCACCATTTTCCCTCACTATCCCCATAACCCTCAATATCATTGGCACCTAGAAATCCATCAACCAGTATGTCCAGCACTAGATTATGTGCTCAAGTCTGTGAAGTTGGATAATGTAACTTGTTCTTACTTATTACAGTGAGCTGGGTTCCATTCCAATCGATATCTCCCCTCACTTCACAATAGTAGATGGCAGCGTCACTGGGCTGAATGTTGCTGATTGTCAGAATGAAGCTGTTACTGGACATGTTTCGAGAAGACTGGAAACGCTCGGAGAAGCCAGGACCCCATCGTGTGTTGTTCAGTATCTCATCTGTTAAAATCCACTCGAAGTAAGCTGGTTGTTGTCGGTACCAATGAACATCAGCGTATGTCACAGCGGCGTTATACAGGATGCACTGTAACCGTGCACTCTGACCCTGTCTGATAGGTTCTGGGGCAGGAGACTGGATAACCACTGGGGCATCTGCACCTTTGGAGAAACAATATTCATAACTTAAAAGAGTATCTGGATTTACAAAGTAGCTCTGGTAGTTAACCATAGAATCGTTGGTGCCTCACGGCGCCAAGGTCCCAGGTGCGATCCCAGCTTTGGGTCACTGTCCGTGTGGAGTTTGTACATTCTCCCCGTGTCTGCGTGGGTTTCACCCCCACAACCAAAGGATGTGCAGGGTAGGTGGATTGGCCACGCCAAATTGGCCCTTAATTGGAAAAAATGAATTGGGTACTTGAAATTGTAAAAAAAAACACAGAATCACTGCAGTGGAGAAAGAGGCCATTCAGCCCATCCAGTCTGCACAAACCCTCTGGAAGAGCACCCTTCCTCGGACACTCCCCCACCATCCAAACAAAATCCTTAAATTGGCACCAATACCCATTTGAAGACCGCATTCCACCACCAGCATCAGGAGGGGGACTCCCCATTTGGATAAAAACTAACCCACTTCGTGTTTCTAATGGTGACCTGGGGGAGTTCCTCATTGTCAAGTACTGGTTGCCATGACATGGGGGAGGGGGGCCTGTGAAGAGCTACCACCCTGTCCAGGTTGCTAACCCCTCTTCCCACAATCTCAACCTATGACCCCAAACCCTCCCACAATCACCTTTGGTCCGAGTCCCTCAGCCTGAGCTTGTTGTGGGCCACTGGTTTGACTGGTGTTTGCAATGTGCAGCTCCCTGTCTCAGGCACCATGGCCATGTGGAAGGCCCACCGCTGTCTATGTATGTGCCTGATCCTTCACAAAGGAAGCAACATGGGCCTCTCCCTGGATCTCAGGCCACTGAGTGAGAGACCCCATCACCTGTATCAAGAAGCGGGCTTTGTGTCCAAAAAAGTGTGAACATTTGAGACTTCTGAGAACCACAAGACAGAACATGTGGTGAAGATTAATGAGAATCATGGAAACTGTACTTACTGGTTACATTCAGCTGTGTTCCATTCCCACTGATATCTCCCCACACTGAGCAGTAATAGACGGCAGTGTCACTGGGCTGCACGTTGCTGATTGTCAGGATGAAGCTGTTGGAGTCGATGTGTCTGGAAGGCAGGAAACGCTCAGAGAAACCTGAATCTCGGTCTACATAATTCTTTGCATCAAGTGCTAAAATCCTCTCCCTCTCTTTCCCTGGCAGCTCCCGGTACCAAGAAACTTTTGTGTATCTCACTGCGGCGTTCTGCATGGAGCAGTGGAACCGTGCAGTCTGACCCTCTGGGACACGTTCCACACTCAGAGGCTGGATAAGGACTGGAGGTTTCTTACCTTTAAGAGAAAAATATCAACAATTTATAAACAGGTGCTGAGGTTGCAGTCTGGGCTGATTCTCCGCTTCCCCAGCCGCGTGTTTCTCGGTGGCGCGCTGTTCCCAGGCAGCGCGATTCTGCCTTCCCGCTTGTCAATGGGATTTCCCATTGAAGCCACACCACAGGGAAAGCCCCGGGCGAGGGGGCGCTGCCGGCGGCAATCGCAACGGCCAGAGAATTGCAGCCTTTCTTTCTGCTTTTCGTAGAAGTGCCACCCTCCGATCAGAGACTCGGGGGTCCTCGATCACAGGGTCAGACCCATTATTGACCTGTCAATCCCTCCATGCTCACATAATCCAATGGAGCTTCCCAAAAAGAAATGATGTGGGGGTGTGGCTGCCTCTACAGCCACCCGCTGAGTTCCCATCACCTCCACAAGATTCCACCCATTGTCCCGGCCGCACTGAAGCCGCCAGTTAATGTGTTCCTCACTCACATTCAAAGTGTGGGGCAACTATTTTGTGGCCCTTGTCCTATTAGCTGAAGGAGTTGCTCAATTCAAGAACAAACCTTTGTTTCTTTAGTCCACATTCCAGCAATTCTCATTGATGATTGGAAAGTGAGCATTGAGCTGCTCAATAGTTCAATAAATCATTGTCGATGCCACCAATCTGTGTGGCCAGGACTGCAGGGAACAAAGCTCAGGAAGAGTTCCCACCTCCGGGAGGGGAGGGCAAAGACAGCAAGCTGGAAAATCTCACACACTTGATGGCCCACACCCTGTGATTCTAAAAGAGATCGCTGCAGATTTAGAGAATGCACTCGTTACAAATTTCCCAAATTCCTTCATTTTAGGAACAATCCACGGGGACATCGGCCGGTATTCTGCGCTCGAGGCCGCTGAGATCGGGAAACCCGCTGGGATCGGCGCCGGGCGACAGACCCGTTCCCATTCTACCAGCCCCCCGCCCCCTGCAACCTGAAACCTTCTTCCTCACTATTAACCACCAGCTCAATCTTTGTGTCTTTCACAAACTTACTGATCCTCCCTCCACATTCTCATCTGTATCAAACTTCAGCAACATCTCTCTCTTTTCATCAAGATTCAAGTTCTGGGCGGTCAAGTCACTGTTTTTAAACACAGTCTTTGTGCAATAACATTATTTGGAACAAAAGTAATAAAGCATCGACATTACTCACTGGTTACATTCAGCCGGGTTCCATTCCCAAAGATTTTCCCCCAAATCCCACAGATATAGAGAGTGGAGTCACCGAGCTTCACATCTCTGACTGTCAGAATGTAGCTGTTACCGGGAACATCTCTGGAAGGCTGAAACCGATCAGACAGACCTGTCGCCCGGGAAACCTCGCCATTTGCATCATGACTCAATATCCATTCATGACTTTGTGAGCGGTACCAATGTACATTGTATAAATCCACAGTCTGCCCTACATTCTTGCTCTGTAAGTCACACAGAAACGTCACTGTTTCACCCTCAGGCACTTTCACAATTTGAGGAGATTGAATAAGAACCGCCCCTGTCACATGACCTGTGAACAGAAAATAACTGAAGATCAGAACAGATACGAAAATACAAAATAGAAGCTGAAACACAAGTTATTATAAAATCCCGTGTCGATCAGGAATTAATATTGTGCATTGTCATCAGTAACTTGTAGCCCAGTTGCTTTATCCACACCCTGAACTTCACTGTCTCACATCGCACTGTACTGACCAATAATGTCAGCCCAGCATTTTGTGCTCAAAGCCTCGCGTCTCAAGTGGGATTTGAACTGAGCCAAGATGGACACAGTGGGGAGGATTTGAGGGATAGAACGATGTCCTGGAGGTGGGTCAGATTGACCAAATGTGTGCTGGAGTTATGAATGGCTGCTTGCAGGCCTTAGAGCCAGGAACAGAATGTATTCAGCCAGGAGCAGTGCAGTTTCCTCTGTTAAGCGTGGTCCAAGTTTAAATTATTGATATAAATGGTAAACAAGAGTCATCCCAGCACAGAACATTGTAGAGCTCCAATTCCCGTCTTCTCTCATTTATTTGTTTATTACCTTATCAAAGGAAATCTAAATATATAACATCTACAAGTTTACCTATGTCTACTCTCTTAGTTAGCTCTTCAAAGAATTCTGTTCAGTGGCATGGTAACACAGAGGTTAGCACTACTACCTCACAGCACCAGGGACCCAGGTTCAATTTTGGCCTCGGGTGACTGTCTGTATGGAGTTTGCATCATCTCCCCGTGTCTGTTTGGTTTCCTCCGGGTGCTCTGGTTTCCTCCCACAGTATAAAGATATACAGGTTAAATAGATTGGCCATGGAAAATTGCCCCTTAGTGTTCGGTTACGGGGATAGGGTGGGGGCCTGACCCTGTGTCATGTGCTCTTTCAGAGGGTCGGTGCAGGCTGGATGGGCTGAATGGCCTCCTTCTGCACTGTGGGGATTCTCTGAGTCTATGAATTGATTTGGTCAAGAATGACACGTCCATTTCAAGTCCATTTTGACTATTCATTCTTCTCTTTGTTTTTAAGAGTCTAAATTTTTTTAGTGGTAATTTCATTATGTTTCATACAACTTATGTGATACCAAATTGTCTATAATTCCCAGGACATGTTATATTTCCTTTCTTAAGTGCAACATTTCTCTTAATTTTATTTTAATTGAGATTTCTAATCACATTGTTGGATGTCATTTCCTGTCTGACTTCACTCTCTTTCCTGGCTTCTTGTGGTTTCACATCAAGGATCCTATCAGAAGCTGAGAAAGATAAAATCCAAAAGTCTATGAAAATTGATAAAATAATCATCTCCCATTGGGCACGCTGGGTAAACTGATCTCCTGACCCAACGATCGTCCAACAATCAAACTGGATCTCGAGAATTTCTGACCCCTTTGAGTTCCCAATGCCCCCTGCAGCCTACGGCAACGTTACTGGATTCAGGAGCCTCAACGCAAGGGACTGGATTCAGGAGCCTCAACGCAAGGGGCAGGGTTCTGACCCTCTGGTGGGCAGAACATTCCAAGGTGGCTTTCTGAGATTCTCAACTCTGCTGAGGCACCGAGTGGGACCTCTTCACATCCCCCTCAACATCACCACAGGATTCCCATTGGGAAGCTCTGATCACTCACACGAATTTGATCAGGAAACATGCTCACAAAATTCCTGACTGAAGCATTGAGGCAGAAAAATGCCTGGAGTTGTGTCAGAGTCACTTCAGCCTTCAGCATCTGTACATTAAACATCCTCCTCAGTGTGCTGACCCCCTCAGCTATCCCTACACCTCCCATTCCCATTCACACAGACAGCAGTAAATAGGGGCACACGTTTGGGGGAAAGGCTTCAATAGGGTGACTGTTCCTATGAGACGGATCAGGCTCCTCACGGACATGAAAGGGGTCTGAAGGATTTTGGGATGATAATTCAGGAGCAGTTTATGAATGGTGGATTTGAGGAAGAAATCCGCTGGCAAATTAATTCCCTCCATTTAACATTACTGGACGGAAAATAATCCAATGAAAATCATCACGCAAATCAGGAGAAATGGGAATAAAAGAATTAACGAGGTTTTGTTAATTTTTAAATTAAATTTAGAGTACCCAAGGAGCAATTTGGAATGGACAATCCACCTACCCTGCACATCTTTGAGTTGTGGGGGTGAAACCCACGCAGACACAGGGAGAATGAGCAAACTCCACACAGACAGTGACCCGGGGCCGGGTTTTAACCCAGGTCCTCAGCTCCCTAGGCAGCAGTGCTAACCACTGTGCCACCGTGCCGCCCAACGATGTTTTGAACATGAAGAGTGAGACAATTGTGTCTGTGGATTGCCGGCCGCTGGAGTTTCAGAGTGGGATCACTGAGCTGGGGGCTCAGTGTTGTCTCTGATGCTGTATTTTCCCATTGAACCATGAGAACCCCAAACTATCCCAACTCTTAAACAGGAAAATCTGACTAAAAACACACATCACCCCCAATAACCAGAAAATCAACTCAAAAACATAACGATGTGCAAGCAGCCCCAGGTTACTTACCCACCACCATACAGAGGGTGAGAGTCAGAGCAGAGAGAGCTGGGCAAAACATTCCAAACAAAGTCCTTTTGCAAACACACAATTCTTGTTTCTTTCACACACTCTTCTATTCGATGTTGCTGTGAATGATTGCGGGATGTCTCAATATTACTTCCTATTTTTACTTCTAGAGGTGTGACAGCACGGTGACATTGAGGTTATGACTGCTGCCACACAGCGCCAGTCACCCGGGTTAGCAATGCTGCCTCACAGTGCCAGGGACCCGGGTCAGCTGCTATCTCACAGTGCCATGGACCCGGGTCAGCACGGCTGTCTCACAGTGCCTGGGACCTGGGTCAGCACGGCTGTCTCATAGTGCCAGGGACCCGGGTCAGCACAGCTGTCTCACAGCGCCAGGGACACAAGTTCAATTCCAGTCTTGGGTGACTGTGTGGAATTTGTACATTCTCCCCGTGTCTGCGTGGGTTTCCTCCGGGTGCTCCGGTTTCATTCCACAGAGAAAAGATGCACAGGTTAGGTGGATTGGTCATGCTGAATTGCCCCTTAGTGTCCAAGGCTATGCAGGTTAGGTGGACTGGCCATGCTAAATTGTCCCTCAGTGTCTAAAGATGTGCAGGGTAGGTGGATTGGTCATGCTAAATTGCCCGTACTATTCAAAAGCTTACATGGTGACATGGGGATAGATGTTGGGCGGCACGGCAGCACAGTGGTTAGCACTGTTGCTTCACAGCTCCAGGGTCCCACGTTCGATTCCCGGCTTGGGTCACTGTCTGTGCGGAGTCTGCACGTTTTCCCCCGTGTCTGCGTGGGTTTCCTCCGGGTGCTCCGGTTTCCTCCCACAAGCCGCAAAAGACGTGTTGTTAGTGAATTGGACATTCTGAATTCTCCCTCTGTGTACCCGGACAGGCTCCGGAATGTGGCGACTAGTGTTAACGTAAGCCCTCTTGGGACAATAAAGATTATTAAAAAACAAAATTAAGTGTGGAGGAGTGGGCCTTGGCGGGGGGCTCGTTCACAGGGTCAGTATAGACTCAATGGGCCCAATGGCCTCCTCCTGCACTGTCGGGAATGTTTCTGTGATTCTCTGATTCATTCCCATGGAACAGATTGGGTTACTGAGGGACATTAAAGTGGTTTTGGGGATGATAATTCAGGAGCCCCAGCAGCAGACTTCAGCAAGGTTCACCCTGCGTCTCCACAGATACTCGGAGAGCTCGTCAGTACTGAGCAGTGGAAATGGCTCCATTTTATTCTATAGACAATGGTCTCCATCCCCTCACTCTGATGGTGTTTTTTAAAAATAAATTTCGAGAACCCAATTCATTTTTTCCAATAAAGGGGCAATTTTGTGTATCCAATCCACCTACCCTGCACATCTTTGGGTTGTGGGGGTGAAACCCACGCAAACACCGGGAGAATGTGCAAACTCCAGAGCCGGGATCGAACCTGGGACCTCGGCAACGTGCTAACCACTGCGCCACCGTGCTGCCCTCCTGATTCCAGGGATGGCAGGGCTGACGTATGAGGAGAGATTGATTAGGTTAGGATTGTTTTCGCTGGAGTTCAGACGAGTGAGGGGGGATCTCATAGAGACTTATAAAATTCTATTTATCTAATTCTAGTCGCCGTAAATGCTTTCTTATTGATCGAGATCGTAACTACTCTGAACCGTGAATGAATATTTGAATGGAACCTCTGCCCCTCCCACCCTTTCCTCAGTCTCGTCTGATCCCTAATTGGCAAATATGTCTCCTGCAAGAAGACTACTTCTGCGCGGAGAGTCCGCAAATGAGTAAACACCCGAGACCTTTTAACCCGACCATTACCCCCTCACCTTCCCTTTCTGTGGTCCACCTTGAACTTGAACACAGGGAAGTGCATGACAATGAGCTACCTGTGAACCACTGACCTGAGAATACAGGAAGAAAGAATAGAATTGTACATTTGCAAAAGGACTTTGTTTGGAATGTTTTGCTCAGCTCTCTCAGCTCTGACTCTCACCCTCTGTATGGCGGTGGGTAAGTAACCTGGGGCTGCTTGCACATCACTATGTTTTTTAGTTGATTTCTGGATATTGGGGGTGATGTGTATTTTTAGTCAGATTTTCCTGTTTAAGAGTTGGGATAGTTTGGGGTTCTCATGGTTCAATGGGAAAATACAGTGTCAGAGACAACACTGAGCCCCCAGTCCAGTGATCCCGCTCTGAAACTCGAGCGGCCGGCAATCCACAGCCACAGTTGTCTCAGTCTTCATGTTCAAAACATCACATTGTCCCGGTTCAATGACGAGGAACAGTTATTGAAAAGAGTTATTGGAAGACTGATGCCACCTGTGGGATCACTCCCCACAGTGAGGTCAACACCATCAGGGTGAGGGACAGCACGGTATCACAGTGGGTTAGCACTGTTGCCTGACGGCGCCAAGGACCCGGGTTCGATCCCGACTCTGGGTCACTGTCCGTGTGGAGTTTGTACATTCTCCCTGTGTTTGTGTGGGTTTTAAAAGTTTATTTGAAAAAAACTCCCTGGAATCAGTCTGGTAAACCTTTACTGCTCACCCTCGAGAGCAAGAACATCCTTCCTCAGAAAAGGAGGCCAAAACTACACACATTTAATAAATGTTTCATTAAAGTTTTCCAATGAACGTTTTACATAACAAAAATAGGAATACAGATAGTAATAAACAATAACAAGAAACATATCCCAAAGTTTACAGTGAAACTACTGACACAACAGAATTTTTTTTAAAAAACAGAACAAGGTGGGTTTTGTCTCCATGCCCAACTCACATTGTATCAACAGTACCCCCACCTGAACCCCCCGCCCCTCCCTCCCAGGATGCTGCTGCTGCTGACACTTACTGCTCCCCTCGAAAGTCAAGGAAAGGTTGCCACCGCCGGGAGAACCCCATCAAGGACCCTCTCAAGGTGAACTTTATTCGCTCCACGCTGAGGAACCCCGCCATATCGCTAACCCAGGTCTCCACACCCGGGGGATTCGAGTCCCTCCACATTAGCAAGATCTGTCACCGGGCTACCAGGGAGGCAAAGGCCAGTACCTCGGCCTCTTTCGCTTCCTGCACTCCCGGATCCTCCGGCACCCCAAATATCGCTACTGTTGGACTCGCCTTCACCCGAGTGTTCAAAATCCTGGACATCACCCTCTCAAACCCCTGCCAGAGTTCTTTAAGTGCCGGGCATGCCCAAAACATATGGGCATGGTTCGCCGGACTCCCTGCACATCTCGAGCAACTGTCCTCCACCCCAAAAGACTTACTCATTCTTGCCGCCGTTATATGCGCCCGATGCACCACCTTAAACTGGATTAATCCGAGCCTGGTACATGATGAGGAGGAGTTCACCCTGCTCAGCGCGCCGGCCCACAGACCCTCATCCAGCTCCTCACACAGCTCCTCCTCCCACTTGCTCTTCAAATCCTCCTCTGAGGCTTCCTCCACCTCCTGCAGCTCCTGATATATGTCCGACACCTTGCCCTCCCCTACCCAGATGCCAGACACCACCCTGTCCTGGATCCTACGAGGGGGTAGCAGCGGAAATGTCCCCACCTGTTTTCTAAGAACGTCTTGAACCTGGAGGTACCTGAACGCATTCCCCGGGGGCAGGCCGAACTTCGCCTCCAGCACCTGCATGCTGGGGAAAGTCCCGTCTATAAACAGGTCCCCCATCCTCCTAATACCTGCCCTATACCAGCCTTGGTATCCCCCACCCAACCTACCCAGAGCAAATCTGTGGTTATTCCATATCGGGGTCCACACCGAGGCCCCCTCCTCTCCCCTGTGTCTCCTCCACTGCTCCCAGATCCTCAGTGCCGCCGTCACCACCGGACTAGTGGTGTATCGCGCCGGCGAGAACGGCAGCGGAGCCATAACAAGTGCCCCTCGACTGGTGCCTCTACACGACACCACCTCCAACTCCCCCACGCCGCCCCCTCCTCCATCATCCATTTCCTGATCATGGCCACATTGGCCGCCCAGTAATAACTGCAGAAGTTCAGCAGAGCCAGTCCACCCACCCCCCGCCCCGGCTACGCTCCAAGAATACCCTTGTGACCCACACAAATCCCGTCACAATCCTATTCATCCGCTTAAAGAAGGACTTGGGGATGAAACTGGGGAGGCACTGAAATACGAAGAGGAACCTGGGGAGAACCGTCATCTTCACAGTCTGCACCCATCTCGCCAAGGAAAGTGGGAGCATATCCCACCTTTTAAACTCTCCCTCCATCTGCTCAACTAGCCGGGTTAAGTTGAGACTGTGCAGGGCATCCCAGTTCCTGGCCACTTGTATCCCCAAGGACCGAAAGCTCCTCTCCACTAACCTGAGCGGGAGCTCCCTCAGTCTCTCCTCCTGGCCCCTACCATGGACCACGAACAGCTCACTCTTCCCCACGTTCAACTTACACCCCGAGAACCTTCCGAAGTCCCCCAGGATCCGCATGACATGCCCCATCCCCTCTAACGGGTCCGAAATATACAACAGCAGGTCATCCACGTAGAGGGAGACCCGGTGCTCCTCCCCTCCAGGCACCAGCACCCTCCAAACCTCCGAAGTCCTGAGCGCGATGGCCAATGGCTCAATTGCCGGGGCAAACAGCAACGGGGACAGGGTACACACCTGTCTCGTCCCCCGGTGCAGGGGCCTGATACAGCAGCTTGACCCACCCTCTAAATCCCTCCCCAAATCCAAGCCTGCCTAGCGCCTCCCACAGATACTCCCACTCCACCCTGTCAAAGTCCTTGTCCGCGTCCATCGCAGCTACCACCTCCACCTTCCCCCCCCACTCCGAGGGCATCATGATAATATTCAGGAACCTCCTCACATTCACGTTCAGCTGCCTGCCCTTAACAAACCCCGTCTGGTCCTCCCCAATCACTCCCGGGACACATCCTCTATTCTGGTGGCCAGAATTTTTGCCAACAGATTGGCATCCACGTTCAGGAGCAATCCCGCCTGTAGGACCCACATTGAAGCGGATCCTTCTGCTTCTTCAGGATAAGCGAGATCAATGCCTGCGACATTGTCGGAGGGAGGATCCCTTTCTCCTTTGCCTCATTGAAGGTTCTCATCAGGAGCGGGCTCAACAGCTCCGAGAACTTCTTATAAACTTCGACGGGGAAGCCGCCCGGTCCCAGGGCCTTGCCCGTCTGCATGCCTGCCAGCCCCCTGACTACCTCCTCCAACCCAATCGGGGCCCCCAGTCCCTGCACCCGCTCTGCTTCCACCCTTGGGAACCTTAACCGGTCCATGAACCGCCTCATCCCTTCCCCCACCCCGGGGGATTCCGTCTCGTATAACCTTCCGTAGAACTCCCTGAAGACTTCATTGACTCTCTCTGGGCTCAGTACTATGTTGCCTTCCCTATCCCGCACTCCCCCAATCTCTCTGGCCGCCTCCCTCCTGCGCAGCTGGTGCGCCAGCATCCTACTCGCCTTCTCCCCATACTCATAAACTGCCCCCTTCGCTTTCCTCAGCTGCACCTCCGCCTTCCCCGTGGACAGCAAGTCAAACTCCGCCTGTAATTTCAGACGCTCGTTCAACAGCCCCCCCTCTGGGGCCTCCGCGTACCTCCTATCTACCCTGAGTATCTCTCCCACCAGTCTCTCCCTCTCCGCCCTCTCCTTCTTCTCTCTGTGGGACCTAATGGAGATTAACTCTCCTCTAATGACCGCCTTCAGAGCCTCCCAAACCACTGCCACCGTCACCTCTCCTGTGTCATTCGTTCCCACATAATTCTCAATACTCCTCCTTATCCGCCCGCACACCTCTTCGTCCGCCAGCAGCCCCACATCCAGTCGCCAGAGAGGGCGCTGACCCCGTTCCGCCCCAGTCGCAGGTCCACCCAGTGCGGGGCATGGTCCGAGACTGCAATGGCCGATCTTTCTACCCCCTCCACCCTCGGGATTAACTCAACACAAAGAAGTCTATTCGCGAATAGACTTTATGGTCATGGGAGAAAAAGGAAAACTGCTTCATCCTTGGCCGCGTAAACCTCCAGGGGTCCACTCCCCCCATCTGGCCCATGAACTCCCACAAGGCCCTGGCCGCCGCCGGCCTCTTTCCCGTTCTGGATTTGGAACGATCCAGGCCCAGATCCAAGACCGTATTAAAGTCCCCTCCCATAATCAGTTGACTTATCTCCAAGTCCGGGATCCTACCCAGTACGCGCGTCATAAAGTCCGCATTGACCCAGTTCGGGGCATATACATTCACGAACACCACCCGAGCCCCCTGCAGCTTGCCACTCACCAATATATATCTGCCCCCCTTGTTCGCCACGATACTCCCCGTCTCAACCGCCACTCATTTACTGACCAAAATAGCCACTCCACTGGTCTTTGAGTCTAACCCCGAGTGAAACACCTGTCCAACCCATCCTTTCCTTAGCCTCGTCTGGTCCGCGAGCTTTAAGTGCGTCTCTTGCAACATGGCCATGTCTACCTTCAACCTCTTCAAATAGGAGAACACGCGGGACCGCATGACCGGCCCATTCAGGCCCCTCACGTCCCACGTGATCAGCCTGCTTGCGGGGGTGGGGGTAACCAACCCCCATCCTGCCGACTAGCCATCGCCCTTTGTCGGCCAACCGCGTGCCCTGGCCTCCCTCCTCCAGCTCTCCCCCCTGGCGACCCCCCTGCCCGATTCTCCATCCATACCCCTCACCTGGCTCCCCTTCAGTCAGCAAAGCAGCACCCCTTCCCCCCCCCCCCCCCCTCCCCCCCGGCCAAGCATCCGCTTAGCTCTGGTTTCCCCCCCATTTTGCTTCTGTGAGTCAGCTCACCCATGCTGACCCCGGCCACTCCCGCCTCTGTATATCCACCCTTAACCTATTGCCTCCTTCGGGCCACCCCACACCCCCTCCCCCCACAGGGTAGAGGAGCAAGCGCCATCTGGGACCTCCCCGTGCCCCGGACAGCCCGTCCCGGGCGATTCCCACCCCCTAGCACCGAACACCTGTAAAACAAAACACCTGGAAAATAAGCAAAACAATCAACAAAACCCCAACCAAACTAGGGCAGACATGCCCATAAACTTATGCTTTACCCGCAGTCCTCCCCTCTGTCCCTACACACCCGCACATTTCACCCCCATACAACAGTCCCTTAGTTCAGGTCCGGCTTCTCCTGCCTGATGAACGACCACGTCTCGTCTGGGGTATCAAAATAGTGTTGCCTGTCCTGGTATGTTACCCACAGTCTCGCCGGGTACAGGAGCCCAAACCTCACCCCTTTACCATGGAGGACCGCCTTCGCCCGGTTAAAACCTGCACGCCTCCTCGCCAGCTCAGCTCCCAGGTCCTGGTAAATTCGGATCTCGCCATTCTCCCACTTACTGTTCCGCTCTTTCTTCGTCCACCGCAGGACTCGCTCCCGGTCTGCCAAGCGCTGAAACCGTATCACCATCGCCCTCAGTGGCTCGTTTACCCTCGGCTTTCCAGCCAGAACCCTGTGCGCCCCATCCAGCTCCAAGGGCCGTGGGAAGGCCCCCGCGCCCATCAGCGTCCCCAATATTGTGGCCACGTACGTCCTCGCGTCCTCCCCCTCCGCTCCTTCAGGAAGGCCCAGGATCCGCAGATTGTGGCACCGAGATCTGCACTCAAGGCCATCCAGCCTCTCCTGCCATCTGTTATGGAGCGCCTCGTGCGCCTCCACTTTCACCGCCAGGCCCAGGATCTCGTCCTCGTTCTCCGCCACCTTCCTCCTCACCTCCTTGATCTCCTTTTCCTGCACCTTCTGGGTCACCACAATTCTCTCCATTGAGGCCAGCATCTCCGTTTTCAGCTCCATGAAGCAGTTTTTCAGGAGTTCCTGCTGTTCTCTGGCCCACTGGGCCCACACCTCCCGATATTCTCCGGCCGCCATTTTGTCCTCCCGGAACTTCTCGACCTTCTTCCCCGGGTTCGCGCGTCTGCCGGCTCCGCTCCTGGTCCTCTCCATGCACCAGCGGGGAGGGTGCTCTCGCACGTCTGTTCCCATGCCGGTCCCTCCTGTTAATTGCCGCCGCCGCTCCTTTTAGCGGCCCGAAACACCGATCCCGGCGGGAGCTGCCGTTCGCGTGACCTAGCAGGTCATGGCCGCTACTGGAAGTCTACACACAATATTTAGGTGTGGCCGCACCAAGGCCCTGTATAATTGCAAAAACCCATTCCTGCTCCTGTACTCGAAACCTCTCGCAATGAAGGTCAACATGCCATTCGCCTCCTTTACCGCCTGCTTTACCTGCATGCTTACCTTCAGCGAATGGTGCACAAGGACACGCAGGTCCCGCTGCACACTCCCCTCTCCAGCAATTTACAACCATTCAGGTCGTAATCTGCCTTCCTGTTTTTGCTTCCTCACACTTATCCAAATTATACTGCATCTGCCAATGATTTGCCCACTCGCCCAACCTGTCCGGATCATGCTGTAGGATCCCTGCATCCTCATCACAGTTCACCCTCCCACCCAACGTGGTGTCACCTACAAACATTGAGATGTTACATTTTGTTCCCTCATCCAAATCATCAATATCTCTTGTGAATAGCTGGGGTCCCAGTATCGATCCGTGTGGTACCCCACTAGTTACTGCCTGCCAATTTGAAAAGGACCCAATAATCCGTGCTCTTTGTTTCTGCTCTCCCAACCAGTTTTCTATCCACCTCAATACACTTCCCCCAATTCCATGCACTTTAATATTGCACGATAATTTCTGATGCGGGACTTTGTCAAATGTCTTCTGAAAGTCCAAATATACCACATCGACAGGCCCCTTGTCAACTCTACTACATACATTTTCAAAGAATTCCATTCGATTTGTCAAGCATGATTTCCCCTTCATAAATCCCTGCTGACTCTGACTGATCCTGCCACAGCTTTCTAAATGTCCCGCTACAAAGTCCTTGATAATGGATTTGAGAATTTTCCCCACTGCCAATGTTAGGATTACTGGTCTATAATTCCCTGCTTTCTCTCTGTCTCCCTTTTTGAATATTGGAGTGACATTAGCCACCCTCCAATCAGCAGGGACTGCTCCAGAATCTATAGAATCCTGGAAGATGACCACCAATGCATCCACTATTTCCAGAGCCACTTCCTTCAGTATTCTGGGATGTAGATTATCAGACCCTGGGGATTTATCCGCCTTCAGTCCCATCAATTTCCCCAACACCATTTCTCTCCTAATATTGATCTCCCTCAGTTCTTCCCTTTCGCTCAGCCTTTCAATCTCCAATATTTCTGGTATCTAATTTGTCCTTTTTTGTGAAGATAGAACCAAAGTATGTATTCCATTGCTCAGCCATTTCTTTGTCACCAATTATACATTCCCCCATTTCTGTCTGTAGGGGGCCGACATTTGTCTTTACCAATCTCTTTCTCTTTATGTATTATAGAAACTGTTATAGTCTGTCTTTATGTTCCCTTCAAGCTTACTTTCGGACTGTATTTTCCCCTTGTTAATCAATCTCTTGATCCTTTTTTGTTGAATTCTTTACTGCTCCCAATCCTCAGACTTATTATTTTTTTGGCCAATCTGTGTGCTTCTTCCTTGGATCAGATACTATCCCTAATTTCCTTTGTAAGACAGAGATTGGTCCTCTTACCCAAGCGAGGCAAGCAAGGCCAGCAGCGCGGGTTCAATTCCTGTACCAGCTGAGGTTATACATTCAGGCCTCGCCTTCTCAACCTTGCTCCTCGCCTGAGGTGTGGTGATCCTCAGGTTAAATGGGCTGACAATTGGCAAATAACATTTGCGCTACACAAGTGCCAGGCAATGACCGTCTCCTACAAGAGAGGATCTAACCATCGGTCCTGGACATTCAATGGCATTACTATCGCTGAATCCCCCACAGTCAACATCCTGGGGGTTACCATTCATCAGAATCTGAACTGGACTAGCCATATTGATATTGTGGCTACCAGGACAGGTCAATGGCTAGGAATCCTATGGTGAGTAACTCACCTCCTGACCCCCAAAGCCTGTCCACAACCTACAAGGCATAAGTTAGGAGTGTAATGGGATACTCTCCACTTGCCTGGATGAGTGCAGCTCCAACAGCACTCAGGACAAAGCAGCCCGCTTGATTGCTCCTCCTTCCACAGATATTCAAACCCTCCACCACTGACGAACAGTGGCAGCCGTGTGTACCATCAACAAAATGCACTGCAGTAACTCACCAAGGTTCCTTAGACAACCCCCTACAAACCCCCCACAAGCACTACCATCTAGAAGGACAAGAGCAGCATATACCTGGGAACACCACCAGCTGGAGGTTCCCCTCCAAGTCACTCACCACCCTGACTTGGAAATATATCGCCGTTCCTTCACTGTCACTTGGGCAACATCCTGGAATTCCCTCCCTAGCAGCACAGTGGGTGCACCTACACGCCAGGGACTGCAGCGATTCAAGAAGGCAACTCACCCCCACCTTCTGAAGGGTAACTAGGGATGGGCAATAAATGCCGGCCTAACCAGCGATGCCCCGTAAATAAATATAAAAACATTAAAATCCCCAACCCCAAAGTTGTGAGTGAAGTGCAGCTCGCCAGGTGAGGCCCTCCCTCTGGTGTCCAGTGTTGAATGGGACCGGTTGAATTATCTGTCGGTGGAGCACCGTGAACATGATTTCAGAGAGCTGGGTGTTTGATCAGCATATCTGAGACGCAAAGGGGTAAACGTGGTGCCAAACATTCACCCGGCACCGACCCCGGCACCCGGCACCGACCCCGGCACCCGGCACCGACCCCGGCACCTGGCACCGACCCCGGCACCGACCCCGGCACCCGGCATCGACCCCGGCACCCGGCATCGACCCCGGCACCCGGCATCGACCCCGGCACCGACCCCGGCACCCGGCAACCGGCATCGACCCCGGCACCCGGCATCGACCCCGGCACCCGGCATCGAGTCCAGCACCACAAAATTCCCTTCCTAACATTCAGGAGCTTTGGCCAAAATTGGGAGAGGGAATTGACAGACTAGTCAAACAGCAGCCTAAGGCAATCAGCTGGTTTATGACCAGAACTCGGCCCCTTTAAGACAGCACTCGGAGCAGTCCTGTCCACTCTCTCAGGCGAGCGGTGGCCTTGGCCTCCAGCTCCTGCCAGTTAGCCGGCCAGGATTCCTCAGCCGGACAAAGGTGGACGCCCAAGTAGAGGAGGCTGGTCCTGCTCCAGGTGAAAGGCTTGATCTCCTCTGGGAGGGATGTCCATCCGCCCCGGAACGCCCCGGAGTCGGGAGCACTCGGCCCAGTGGATCCAGGGAGGAGACGCAGCTTCCTCTGCAGGTCAGCAGGGTTCATGAACATGAGGACATGTCAGCAGCGGAGGCCAGAAGGACCACTCCAATGCCCAGCTGGCACAGTACCAATCCGGACCACCTCCTCCGCAGGAGGCGCTGAACATGGGTTCATCAACAGGAAGACTCCTTCAATCACCACCAGAGACAATGATTGGGTTCAACAATCATTGACAAATTAATTGCTGCTTATTTTCTACTGACTCCGAGTTTCCGGAAGTGCTGTGTGCTTTGAGACAGAAAGTCTCGTAGCAGGTAGCCTTATTCATGCTGGTTGTTAAGGGAGCATTTTCCATATCTCCTGTAGTATCCAGAGTTATGCGTGTGCTGTCTGTGGTTCCTGGAGGAGGCCGTCACAGAGATGTACTCCTCTGGAATCAGATCCACATTCCAGTTCTGTAAAAAGGTCATTTAGATCCGAAACGTGTTTCCCTCTCCAAATACACTGCCAGACTTGCTGAGGTTATCCAGCATTTTCTGTTTATAGTCCATGGGCACCGTGCCCACCACCTGCCCACCCACCCTGACCCCGTCACAATTGTACCCATGGCAAGGGTAATATCGGGAGGCCGACCTGTCCACTGGGCCAATAGAGGCCATTAATTGGCCAAACATTTTGCCACCACTGGCATTGAACCAGCAGCAGGAGAAATCCAAAGCTGACCTGCAGCCGGGCAGCTTTCATTGGGTGGGCTGCTGGCGAGCGAGGGGGCTCCTCCTTTATGCCCCATTGGGCCTATCTGGGCAATGCCCCCAAGCTCTTCCCCACACCCCCCTGCCCCCACCCCCCAGTGAAGTTCCTCATCCTCAAACCATTTCTGTCAATCTTTAATGCATTTTCTCCAATGCCTTCACATCCTTTCTAAAGTGTGGTGCCCAGAGCTAGACGCAAACCTCCATTGAGACTGGACCCGTCATTTATAAAGGTTCACTAGACCATCCTTGCTTTTAGTCCACATCACAATATACATGAACGATCTGGAAGAAGGAACTGAAGGCACTGTTGCCAAGTCTGCAGATGATACAAAGATATGTCGAGGGACAGGTCGTATTGAGGAAGCAGGGGGGCTGCTGATGGACTTGGACAGGCTGGGAGAGTGGGCAAAGAAGTGGCAGGTGGAAAACAATCTGGAAAAGAGGTTATGCATTTTGGTAGGAAGAATGGAGGCATAGACTATTTCGAAATAGGGAGATGCTTCGGAAATCAGAAGCACAAAGGGACTTGGGAGTCCTTGTTCACGATTCCCTTAAGGTCAATGTGCATCTTCAGTTGGCAGTTAAGAAGGCAAATGAAATGTGAGCATTCATGTCAAGAGGGCTAGAATACAAGACCAGGGATGTTCTTCTGAGGCTATCTCAGGCTCTGGTCAGACCCCATTTGGAGTATTGTGAGCAGTTTTGGGCCCCGTATCTAAGGAAGGATGTGCTGGCCTTGGAAAGGGACCAGCGGAGGTTCACAAGAATGTTCCCTGGAATGAAGAGCTTGTCATATGAAGAATGGTTGAGGACTCTCGGTCTACACTCAGAGTTTAGAAGGATGAGGGAGGATCTCATTGAAACTTACAAGATACTGCGGGGCCTGGATAGAGTGGACTTGGAGAGGATGGTTCCACTCGAGGAGTTTCCACGTGGAGAGGAGTTTCAAAATAGCGACAGCGATTGCTTATTCAGTCAAAGAGAGATAATGGCTTCCCAGCCAGGGATTTTCCTGCCCGGCTTGGGCATGCTCCAAAGCATACTTCCCAATCTCATTTCATTTTCATTTCATTTCATTCATTTCATTTCAAGCATACTTCCCCATGGTGAGACGTAGAACATCGGGACTGAGTTTCGGGTGAGTTCAGGTTGATGAAGGGTGGAAGATGTGAGGCTGGCCTGGAGGGCATTAGGGGTGTTCTATTTGAAAGTGAGCAATGACGAGGGTTTCAGATGGATGGGGGTTGTTGGGGGATTCGGGGGAGGCAGCCAAAGTATGTCCTCAGTTTACAACATCACATTTTCCTTTGCACCACAATTGGGACAATCTGTAAATAAAAAGAGGATCTCTGTCAAGCCTATTTGTCCTTGTATTTCTCTTCAGGAGGCAGTGGTGTAGTGGTATTGTCACTGGACTAGTAAACCAGACACCCAGAGTAATACTGTGGAGACACAGGTTCAAATCCCACCAGATGGAGAAATTTGAATTGAAGGAAATAAATCTGGAATTAAAAATCGAAAGATGTCTATGAAACCATTGTCGATTATCATAAAAACCCATTGGGTTCACTAATGTCCTCAAGGGAAGGAAATCTGCCGTCCTTACCTGGTCTGGCCTACATGTGACTCCAGACCCACAGTACTGTGGTTGATTCTTTACTGCCCCCTCAAGGGCAATTAATCAATAAATGCTGGCCCGGCCTGCCCCGCCCACATCCTGTGGAATAAAAAACCTGTTGCCAGACAGACTGCAATGATTGTATATTTTTTAAATGACTTCCTTAAATGTTTCAACGCAGACTTCAGTGGAGAAGTGACAAGGCCAGCAGCATTGTGCACCCTGCTATTGGACAGTCAAATGTGCAGAGGCCACAACTCCACAAACAAAAGCGCGCATTGAGACATGTTCAATCCGAGGAGGTCACAAGGATGATTGATGCAGGTAGGGCAGTGGATGTTGTCTATATGGACTTCAGTAAGGCCTTTGACAAGGTCCCTCATGGCTGACTAGTACAAAAGGTGAAGTCACACGGGTCAGAGGTGAGCTGGTAAGATGGGTACAGAACTGGTTAGGTCATAGAAGGCAGAGAGTAGCAATGGAAGGGTGCTTTTCTAATTGGAGGGCTGTGACGAGTGGTGTTTCGCAGGGATCAGTGCTGGGAACTTTGCTGTTCGTAGCATATATAAATGATTTAGAGGAAAATGTAACTGGTCTGATTAGTAAGCTTGCAGACGACACGAAGTTTGGTGGAATTGTGGATAGCGATGAGGACTTTCAGAGGATACAGCAGCATTTAAATCGTTTGGAGACTTGGGCGGAGAGATGACAGGTGGAGTTTAATCAGGGCAAAAGTGAGGCCTGTTCCTGTGCTGTACTTTTCTTTGTTCTTTGTTCTTTATTCAAAAATAAACTCCTGTGGTATTGTTTAAAGTTCAACTTCCCCTTTTACAGCTTCCTCAGTGACATTTCCATCAAGAAGGGGTTTGTGTCCTTTCCATATACGGCCAGCACTGAAAACTGAGTCAGCAACAAACTCGGATGTATTTCTTATCAAAGTTGCTATTCTGGAAGGAAGGTACCTGAATAAAGAGCCAAAAAAAGAACAGTTACATTTCTGTAGCACCTTTCACATCAGCTGGACTTGTCCCAGTACATCACAGCCGCTGTCTGCCGAGTAAAGTAGGAAATTCAGCCGCTCATTTTCACCCAACGGTATCACAATGGCAGGTTTTAAATTGTCATAAAATTGCTGCAGTGCACAAGGAGACCATTCGGCCCATCGAGTCTGTACCTAGCCTCTGTCTGATCACTCTACCTAGGCCCACTCCCCGCCCTATCCCGTTTTGGGTGAATTGGTTCCACAGCCTGAAGTTTACACAGTGCCTGTGGACTTGGACTTGAGTGGGAGTCACTGGATTCAATAAAAGAGACATTGAAGGGTGATTGATGCCAATCTGTTTGCCCTCTTGTTCCTGATTTGTGAATTGTATATCAGAGCGCAGTCCCTCTTTCTCTTGTTATTCCTTCCTCTTTCTGTGACTGGTATTCGAGTTACGTGAACCGTAGTGAGAGTCAGTGACATCTGAAACTTCAGCAGTATCAGATTATACTCAGTGTGAAAGATCAGGGGCGAAATTCTCCCGAAACGGGACGATGTCCGCCGACTGGCGCACAAAACGGCGCCAATCAGACGGGCTTCGCGCCGCCCCAAAGGTGCGGAATGCTCCGCATCTTTGGGGGCTGAGCCCCAACATTGAGGGGCTAGGCCGACGCCGGAGGAATTTCCAACCCGCCAGCTGGCGGAAACGGCCTTTGTTGCCCCGCCAGCTGGCGCGGAAATCACATCCACGGGCAGCGCATGCGCGGGAGCGTCAGCGGCCGCTGACAGTTTCCCACGCATGCGCAGTGGAGGGAGTCTCTTCCGCCTCCGCCATGGTGGAGACCGTGGCGGAGGCGGAAGGGAAAGAGTGCCCCCACGGCACAGGCCCGCCCGCGGATCGGTGGGCCCCGATCGCGGGCCAGGCCACCGTGGGGGTACCCCCCGGGGCCAGAATGCCCCGCGCCCCCCCCCAGGACCCCGGAGCCCTCCCACGCCGCCTTGTACCGCCGTTCAAAAGGTGGTTTAATCCACGCCGGCGGGACAGGCAATTTATCGGCGGGACTTCGGCCCATCCGGGCCGGAGAATCGAGCGGGGGGGCCCGCCAACCGGCGCGGCCCGATTCCCGCCCCCGCCGAATATCCGGTGCTGGAGACTTCGGCAACCGGCGGGGGCGGGATTCACGGCGGCCCCCGGCTATTCTCCAACCCGGAGGGGGGATCAGAGAATGACGCCCCAGGAATTTCACCTTTGAAAAATCAGCTTGTTTGAAATGTTTGACTGGATTCTCTCAGCGCTGACTCTGGCCCTCGGTCTCACAATCAGTAAGTAAACACCCAGGGTTGACTTAGTTTGGTGTGGTTATGTTTTGGAATTCGATTTGCTGGTTATTGCTGGGCGACGTGTATTTTGGGTCAGATATTTCTGTTTTGGAAGGTGATAGTTTGGGATTCCTCGCGGTTCGATGGGAAAGTCGGAGATAAGACTGAGTCCCCAGCCCAGTTATCGGTGTGTGTCAGACTGCTGGACTTTGTCACGATATGCAGACATGCACATAATGAGATACAGACAGGCAGCTAATGAACACAGAGAACAGGACATAACCAATCAGCAGGCAGAACACTTGGGGGTGGTTTCCCACTATAAAAAGCACGAGGCACTCACACTCCACCTCTTTCAACTGGGGACATCTACAGAGTGAGTCAGGTGTATATATCACATAACACCTACAGCACATGGCTAAGAGCCAGTCTGGTTCAGTCAGACAGAGTAATCACATTTAGGTTAGCAGAGAGTTGAACTCACAGAGAACTGAGCTAACTGTGTGACAGGTTCAATAAATCAAATTGAACTAACTTCAAGGTCTGGAGTATATTTCAGTTATAGCTGCACCAGTTGCAGCCCGTGTTACCTCAGTGTGCTTAACACGACATGGTACCAGAAGACGACTATCCCTAGGTTGTTTACCTCAATCTGTTCCGTGACGACCAGCAAATGTATCCCGGCACCATGGAGAAGATCCAGGCTCCTCAACAGCTGCGGACCTCCAGCAATCTCAGTGCCAATTGACGGACTTTCAAGCAAAGGTTTCTGCTGTACATCGAAGCCTCAGACCTCAAGGGTGCGCCTGATACAAGAAAGATCGCGCTTCTCCTCTCAACTGCGGGGGATCAGCCATCCAACTCTTTAACTTGTTTAACTTCACCGAAGGCCAGTACAAGACAAAGTTTCAGACCATCCTGGACAAGTTTGATAGTCATTGTGAAGTGGACTCCAATGAAATCTTCGAGCGCTAGAGATTCAAACAACGCCTACAAGGTAAAGATGAATCTTTCATCTCCTTCTTAACTAATCTCCGTCGACTAGCGCTGTCCTGCAACTTTGGTGATATTGCTGACTCCATGATCAGAGACCAAATCGTGTTTGGAGTTCAGTCTGATCCTCTGAGAGAGCAGCTCTTGAAAATCAAGCATTTGACCCTGTCGGTCGCGATTGAAACATATACAGTGCATGAGCATGCCAAAAATCGGTATTCCCAATACAAATCGGCTGAAAATGAGAAACTTGCCTCCCACGAGGCAGAGAGTGTACAGGTCATCGCCCGGATGCAGCACCTCAGCATTGAAGACAGCGGCCATCTCGCGCGCTTTTCCTGGAGCCCCACGCATGCGTGATGCGAACGGGTTAACGAAGCGGCCGACACCCACACTGCGCAGGTGCTGATGTCTGCCGACCGCACTGCGCATGTGTGACGACGCACGGAGCGTAACAAGGTCATGACGTGCCCGAACTGCAGCACTGCCCACTTAAAGAAACACTGCCCTGCAAGAGGCAGGTGCTGTTTAAATTGCGGAGAGCCTGGACACTATGCAGCCTTGTGCAGGTCTGCACCACCAGTCAAGGGCCAGCACTCCCAATTCCAACGCAGGCGCATTCGGAGTGTCCAACAAGGTTTACAGGATTCTGATCCTGGCAGTCCAACAGATCCAGAGGACGATTGCCTGGAGTTCCCCTGCCATGTGGGCATCATTACCACACGTGAACATGCCTGACTGACATCATCACGGTGCCTGCCCATCCTCACTGCGGATTCTGCGGACCAATGGCGAGCGGTGATGCAAGTAAATCAATGCTCTATCCAGTTACAGCTGGACACAGGTGCTTCTGCCAATCTCCTTTCACAGGCAGATTTCAACCGCATCAAGAAGCCACCCAAGCTCCTTCCAGCAGTCTGCCAGCTCCTGGACTATAACGGCAATGCCATCACAGCACTGGGATCCTGCCACCTGCTCGTCTCCAACAGGAGCATTCGCGCAAAGCTAAGGTTTGAAATCATCAAGCCAGACATGGCCTCCCTGCCCGACGCTTGTGCATGCAAGCAGCTAAACCTTGGCAGCGGGTCTACACAATGCCCTCCCCCAACATGGATCTTCAAGCCGTCATTGACGACATCCTCGCTCAGTATCCGGATGTGTTTGACGGGATGGGCATTCTGCCATATCGGTACAAGATCCTGCTACGGCCTGATGCCACGCCTGTGGCCCACGCACCACGCCGGGTCCCGGCTCCACTGAAGGAGCGTCTGAAGGCTCAGCTAAAGGATCTTCAGGACCAGGGCGGCATCTCCAAAGTTACAGAACCGACTGACTGAGTCAGCTCGATGGTATGTATATAAAAGCCTTCGGGGGAGCTGCGCATCTGCATTGATCCCAAGGACCTCAATCAGGATATAATGCGGGAACACTACCCCATCCCGGAGCGGGATGACACTGACAAGTGAGATGCACACGCCCAGTTTTTCACAAAGTTAGATGCGTCACATGGATTCTGGCAAATCCAGCTGGCTGAGTCCAGCAGAAGGTGTCATAATATAAACCAGTATATCATGGTGCAGACACACACTGATGGACACACAGTGGGACCAATCAACACACACAACACCGCAGCCAATCACCAGTGAGAGCACACGCACTGTAAAGACAGGGGGCATCAGAGTTCCCGCTCATTCGCGTTGCAGCTAGCTAGGAGGGCAGAGCTCACAGCCTGCAACACAGACATTCACCATGTGCTGAGTGCATTGACTGGTTAGAACAAGGCAAAGGTTTTTAGTTAAAGCTAGTATCTTATTAACCCACAGTCTAAGTATGTTTAAACAGTTCATGATTCAATAAAATGGTGTTGCACTATTTCAAGTGTTGGTGATCTGTATGTGATCCAGAACACCCAACACATCATGATACCAGGGGTGGTGGGATACTAGCACTTCTTAGACCAACCTGCAAGTGATCTGCCTTCCGCCAGCATTCCATCATCCTGCAACATGGACAACATCAGCCCGCCGCCGCCGCTCCGCATCGCCGGCAACCTTGGGGCCAACTGGAAGATTTTCAAACAGCGCTTCCAGCTCTTCCTCGAAGCCACGGACAGGGAGGGCGCCTCGGACACCAGAAAGACTGCTCTTCTCCTCTCCACGGCCGGGGACTATGCCACCCACATTTTCAACTCTTTCACCTTTGCAGATGATGAAGATAAGATGAAGTTCAAGACGGTCCTCCTCAAGTTTGACACTCACTGCAGCGTAGAGGTGAATGAAAGTTTTGAATGCTACGTGTTCCAGGAGCGTTTGTAGGATAAGGATGAACCTTTCCAATCTTTTCTCACGCACCTCCGCATCCTTGCGCAATCTTGCAGCTACGACTGGGAGGGCATTGTGTAGACCCGCTGCACAAGGTTTAGCTGCTTGCATGCACATGCGTCGGGCAGGGAGGCCATGTCTGGCTCGATTATTTCAAACCTTAGGGCCCATGTCCGACTCCATGATACGCGACCTGATCGTTTTCGGTGTTCAGTCGGACCCCCTATGTCAGCAGCTCCTCAAAGTAAAGCAAATCACCCTAGCGACCGCCCTCGAGACCTGTGTCTTACATGAAAACGCCACAAGTCGGTATTCCCAGAAACTGGCGACTGAAACGGCGCGGCAAGGTCCCCGCGAGGTGGAATGGGTCCAAGTGATTGAGCACCTCCAAGGCCTCAGCCTGGATGAGGGCGGTCATTTCCGGAGTCAGGAGGTCATGTTGCAGCTGTACAAAACTCTGGTACGGCTGCATTTGGAGTATTGCGTACAGTTCCGGTCACCGCATTATAGGAAGGACGTGGAGGCTTTGGAGCGGGTGCAGAGGAGATTTACCAGGATGTTGCCTGGTATGGAGGGAAAATCTTATGAGGAAAGGCTGATGGACTTGAGGTTGTTTTCGTTGGAGAGAAGAAGGTTAAGAGGAGACTTAATAGAGGCATACAAAATGATCAGGGGGTTAGATAGGGTGGACAGTGAGAGCCTTCTCCCGCGGATGGAAATGGCTGGCACGAGGGGACATAGCTTTAAACTGAGGGGTAATAGATATAGGACAGAGGTCAGAGGTAAGTTCTTTACGCAAAGAGTGGTGAGGCCGTGGAATGCCCTACCTGCAACAGTAGTGAACTTGCCAACATTGAGGCCATTTAAAAGTTTATTGGATAAGCATATGGATGATAATGGCATAGTGTAGGTTAGATGGCTTTTGTTTCGGTGCAACATCGTGGGCCGAAGGGCCTGTACTGTGCTGTATCGTTCTATGTTCTATTTCGCGCGCTTTTCACGGCCTCCCGCGCTTGTATGCACCAAACGAGGTGACGGCGACATTGAGGGACGTAATGCGCAGGCGCGCACCACGCACGACCGCACCATGCATGCGCGGTGGTGCAGCGAACGTGCTGACGTCACAACGTGCGGCAACCTTGGCTCTGCCCATTTAAAGCGGCAATGCCCCGCAAAATCTCGACAATGCCTACGATGTGGAAGACTTGGCCACTATGCTGCCTTCTGTCGAGCAGCTCAGCCTGCCAACTCATATCACTTCAGCCAGCCTCGCAGGAATGTTTTTTTTATCATAGATTATCATAGAATTTACAGTGCAGAAGGAGACCATTCAGCCCATCGAGTCTGCACCGGCTCTTGGAAAGAGCACCCTACCCAAGGTCAACACCGCCACCCTATCCCCATAACCCAGTAACCCCACGCAACACTAAGGGCAATTTTGGTCACTAAGTGCAATTTATCATGGCCAATCCACCTAACCCGCACATCTTTGGACTGTGGGAGGAAACCGGAGCACCCGGAGGAAACCCACGCACACACGGGGAGAATGTGCAGACTCCGCACAAACAGTGACCCAAGCCAGAATCGAACCTGGGACCCTTGAGCTGTGAAGCAATTGTGCTATCCACAAGGCGACCGTGCTGTTCGGGCAATTCAACCCGCGGTCACCGAGTCCGATGCGGACCTCCCACACAGCAGTGACACCGAGGACCAGAAGGCGCCTTTTTGAGTCGGTGTCGTAACGAAAAACAGGCTGTCCCCGAAGCAAAGACACCAGCCGCTGTCGGTATACAGCATCGACCCAGACGATGAGTGGTGTGCCACCCTGACAGTCAACCAGAATTCGTCGCCCACCTCAGAGACTTAATTTGTGAACTTTGTGGATTTATGGACTTTCTGATTCGTTCTGTTCTTCCGTTTAATCGTTCATTGGTTTGTATATAGTGTTCATCTCGTTATTCTTGTGACACACTGTTTTTTTCTGCACCAGGCACCTTCCCATGTAAATAGCTTAGTTTTTACGTACATAGTCCGGTAAATATTTCGCACACACGTAGTCACGAACATTCACCATACACTATTTATTGCCACGCAGGTACATTTTTATAAAAGGGGGGATGTCATAATATACACCAGTATATCATGGTGCAGACACACACTGATGGACACACAGTGGGACCAATCAACACACACAACACAGCAGCCAATCACCAGTGAGAGCACACGCACTGTAAAGACAGGGACCATCAGAGTTTCCGCTCATTCGAGTTGCCGCTAGCTAGGAGGACAGAGCTCACAGCCTGCAACACAGACATTCACCATGTGCTGAGTGCATCGACTGGTTGGGACAAGGCAAAGGTCTTTAGTTAAAGCTAGTATCGTATTAACCCACAGTCTAAGTATGTTTGAACAGTTAATGATTCAATAAAATAGTGTTGCACTATTTCAAGTGTTGGTGACCTGTATGTGATCCAGAACACCCAACACATCAGAAGGCTCTGCACCTTCAACACACCCTTTGGCAGGTACTGCTATAACCGTATGCTGTTCAGCATTGTCTCGGCCTCGGAGATCTTCCATAGAATCATGGAGCAGATGATGGAGGGCATTGAAGGGGTTCGTGTGTATGTGGACGACGTTATCATCTGGTCCACAACCCCCGAAGGGCACATCTCTCGTCTCCAGCAGGTATTCCGCCGTGTCCATGCCAATGGCCTCAAGCTGAAGAGGGCCAAGTGTTGCTTTGGCATGTCGACACTTAAGTTCTTAAGTGACCAGATATCTCAGCAGGGTGAGCGCCCGGACACAGATAAGGTCTAGGCCATCGAAGCCATGAAGACCCCTGAAGACAAGAAGGCGGTGCTGCGCTTCCTAGGCATGGTAAACTTTTTGGGCAAGTTCATCCCTAACCTGGCCTCACACACCACGGCCCTCAGACACCTGGTGAAAAAGTCTCCTGCCTTTGAGTGGCAGGCAGCTCATCAAGCAGAGTGGTTGGAGCTGAAAACCAAGCTCACCACTGCACCTGGATTGGCATTTTTTGACCTTGACAGGGAAACAAAAATCTCAACAGATGCGAGCCAGGACGGCATCGGCGTGGTGTTGCTCCAGCGCGATGACACCTCATCCTGGGCACCGGTTGCCTACGCATCACGGGCGATGACACCCACTGAGCAGCGGTACGCCCAAATTGAAAAGGAATGCCTGGGCCTGCTAACTGGAATTCTCAAGTTCCACGATTATGTCCACGGCCGACCGACGTTCACCGTCGAGACGGACCACAGGCCTCTGCTCCACATTATCCACAAGGACCTGAACATGACACCCCAGCTGCAGCACATCCTCCTCAGACTCAGAAGGTACGACTTGGAACTCGTGTACACGCCTGGCAAGGTGCTCATTATTGCGGATGCCTTGTCCCGCTCCATAACCTTGCCTGTGACCCGCCGGCATTCATCCAACAGATCGAATCACAAGTGCAGCTGTGGGCCAGCAACCTCCTGGCGTCGGATGAAAAGGTGATCCGCATTCGCGAGCAGACAGCCAAAGACCCTCTTCTGCAGCGTGTCATGCACCACCTCGCAATGGCTGGGAAAAGCGCACTGCCCTAAATTCTTCAGTGTGAAGGACGACCTGACGGTGGTTGATGGTATCCTCCTCAAGCTGGACCGCATTGTCATTCCATTAAGTCTCCAGAGCTTGGTGATCCGGCAAATCCACGAGGGACATCTGGGTGTCGAGGAGTGCAGGCACAGAGCCAGGCAAGCTGCAACTGGCCTGGGATTAGTCAGGACATCTCAATATGGTCCTCAACTGACCGACCTGTCAATGCTTCCAGACAGCACAGAGCAAGGAGACGCTTCAGCAGCACGGAATCGTGACCTCCCCGTGGTCCAAGGGGGGGCATCGACCTCTTTCACGCCAATGGTCGTGATTATGTATTAATCAGTGATTATTTTTCCAACTACCCAGAAGCTCTCGGACCTCACATCCAAGACCGTCATCAAGGCCTGTAAGGAGACGTTCTCCAGGTATGGTATTCCACTCACTGTCATGAGTGACAACGGTTCTTACTTCAGCAGCCAAGAGTGGTCAAGATTTGCCCAGTTATATCAGTTTCATCACGTCACTTCAAGCCCATATTACCCGCAGTCCAACGGGAAGGTTGAGAAAGGGGTGCACATAGTGAAGCAGCTCACCTGCAAGGCCGCGGATTCTGCTTCTGACATCAACCTTGCGCTGCTTGCATACAGGGTAACCCCTCTGTCTACCAGCATGTCACCGGCTCAACTCCTGATGAACAGGGACCTGCGGACGACTCTTCCAGCCATCCACTTGCCTGACCTGGATCCCGGTGCTGCAGAAGGTGCAGAAACTCAGGGACCGGCAAAAGCAGGGCTCTGATGCTCATGCCACCGATTTGCCTGTGCTATCCCCGGCGGATGCTGTTCGGATCAAGCTACCTGATGGAGGCTGGTGAGTTCCAGCTGTTGTTGTTCGACAGGCGTATGTTGTGCATGTGGCTGATGGCTCTGTTGTGCGGCGAAACAGACGGGCACTGCGCACAGCTGCCCGCCCGCAACCACATTCTTTGTTGTTTCCATCTGTTATTGTGCCACCTCCTGATACCTCGAACCACGAGGCCACCAGTCAGGCTTCAATCCCGCCTATCAAGGTGCCGTAGTCCCCACCACCACCTCTCCAGCGGTCGACGAGGATCAGACGCAAGTCCCAGAGACTGGACTTATGAACATTTGTTTTGTTTGCTATGTTCTGTTTTCGCACATTAGACACCTGTTTTCACATTTACATATGATCCCACCTGCCATTGTATGTAAATAAGTTAGTTTTTCGGCCAACACATGTAAATACTTTCATGTATGCTACAGAAAAACATTTCAACAGGGGAGATGTCATGATATGCAGACATGCACAGAATGAGAGACAGACAGGCAGCTAATGAACACAGAGAACAGGACATAACCAATCAGCAGGCAGAATTCTTGGGGATGGTTTCCCACTATAAAAGGCACGGGGCACTCACACTCCACCTCTTTCCACTGGGGACACCTGCAGAGTGAGTCAGGTGTATATATCCCATAACACCTGCAGCATGTGGCTAAGAGCTAGTCTGGTTCAGTCAGACAGGGTAATCACACTTAGGTTAGCAGAGAGTCGAACTCACAGAGAACTGAACTAACTGTTAGTCAGACGTAATAAAGCAAATTGAACTAACTTCAAGGTCTGGAGTATATTTCAGTTATAGCTGCATCCAGTTGCAGCCCGTGTTATCTCAGTGTGGTTCACACGACAGACTTGGAGGCTAATCAGCTGCTCTTCGAGCTCGAGAAGCCACCCAAACATTTTCCTGCAGCCTCCCAGAGAACAATCATTTCCACACCAGGGCTGACATCACCTGTCAGCTCAAGCTGATATTAAACTAAAAGGCAGAGACAATAGAAAATGTGAAAAGGAAAGAGATACAGAGAGAGTGAGAGAGAATAGTGAGGAAAGGAATGCAGGAAAAGACTGTGAAGAATGATCGATGAGAAGGAAATGGCAGGTTTGTTCACTGAGAATGTTGCAGTCCTTGAGGAAAACAGATTGGATTTGATACGGGTAAAGGCAGTGACAGTGGAGTAAGTGTTGGGATTTAAGATCGATAAATCTCAAGGACCTGATGGTTTCCATGTCAAGTTATCAAAAGAACAGGTGAGAAAATTGTAAACGTGTTCCTCAGAAGTTTCCAAAGCTCGGGAGACCCAGGGGCAGTATTTGCACTGGAGAGTAACAAATGTCACTCTGGGTGGCACAGTGGTTAGCACTGCTGCCTCACAGTGCCAGGAACACGGATTCGATTCCGACCTCGGTGACTGTGTGGAGTTTGCACGTTCTCCCCGTGTCTGCGTGGGTTTCCTCCGGGTGCTCCGGTTTCCTCCCATATCCAAAGATGTGGAGGTTAGGTGGATTGGCCATGATCACTGCACGGGTTTGCGGGGGAGTGGGCCAAAGGAAACTATTGGAAGTTGTTCAAACTCTCCTCATTTCCTTCTTCCACAATCCGTATTCCCCGGATCTGCTCCAAAGCTCAGCTTCTCAGCGATTGCCGGGAAATGTAACTGTGAAGCAATTCTTTAGCAAGAGGAAGTTGTGAAACTGAAGCAAGGAGGACATTGTGAATTCCGGCATAACCACAATATCCAACCTGGCCAGCACTCAATTTCCTCTCCCGAGCTCAGATAGCAGTTGGTCGGGTCGATATCAGAGGGTGTTGGGTGTGGGGCTGGGGGTGCTGGAGAGCAGAGTTGACCATTTCACACTACGATATGTGTTAGTTACTAACCCTGCCCTCCCCACCTCTCCCAGGGGTTAAATACATTTTACATTGGTACCGCTCACAAAGTAAGGAATGGATATTGAGTCATGATGTAAATGGCCAAGTTTCCCGGGCGACAGGTCTGTCTGATCGGTTTCAGCCTTCCAGAGATGTTCCCGGTAACAGCTACATTCTGACAGTCAGAGATGTGAAGCTCGGTGACTCCACTGTCTATATCTGTGGGATTTGGGGAACAATCTTTGGGAAAGGAACCCGGCTGAATGTAACCAGTGAGTAATGTCTATCTTATATTGCTTTTATTCCATATTTGACCATATATTAGAGGAATATGATGGAACATTGCCAGCCTCGGAGGCTGTGACCCAGAGGGAGGAACGATCTGGGAAAAAGCCTGAAGTCTGTGAAGTAAAAATGTACAATTTAAACACACACACAGACGTAAAGCGACAGCGTGAGTGTAAAGGTGCGACATCAAAGTTTCACCCCTGAAATCTCTCAGAGCTCCAGGGGGTGTTGTCCGGGTCTTTCCCGTTCAGATTCCCGGTGGGGATTCGGGGTGGATTTTGACAGAACTGAAAGTATGAATTTCTGTCCTCTCTCTCTCTCTGCCTTTCCCCAGCTGATTGGAATTAAACTTTACCGTGCGGGTAGTGTGGGCACTCTGCTGGTCTATGGGCACGGAAACTGCTGATGTGGCACCGATAGGTGGGCTACAGAACCTCTGGTCAAACAGGGAAGCTCTTCCACAATGTCCTCCCTGGATGGTTACATCCTGGCCAGCCTCTCTGCCGCTGCCATTGCAAACCCTCTTGTTGACCAGCGTCACACCCCCGCCTCCTGCTCCTGAGGTTACGGGAATATTGGGTGTCTGAGATCCAGAGGTGTTCCAGTGGCCAAACTGTGTCTAGAGGGAAGGCCGTGATTGTCACTGTCTACAGAGGCTGCTGCGTCTCCTGAGCATTCATCCCAGCATTTTCTGAAATCCTCATTGTCAAAATCTGCAGCACTTTGCTTGCGGTTTATTGTAACAAGTTAGTGCGGATAATACACAATATCCAGGCATCAATACACAGGAACTGGACACAATATTCCAAGTGTGGTCTAACCAAGGTTTTATAAAGTTGCAGCAAAACCTCGCGGCTCTTAAACTCAATCCCCCTGTTAATGAAAGCCAACACACCAGACGCCTTCTTCACAACCCTATTAACCTGGGTGGCAACTTTGAGGGAGCTCTGTACGTGGAACCCAAGATCCCCCTCTTCCTCCACGCTTCCAAGAATCCTGCCTTTAACCCTGTATTCAGCATTCAAATTTGACCTTCCAAAATGAATCACTCCACATTTATCTAGGTTGAACTCCATCTCAGCCCAGCTCTGCATCCTGTCAATGTCCTGTTGTAACCTGCAACCACCCTCAACACTATCTACAACTCCCCCAACCTTCGTCTCGTCGGCAAACTTACTAACCCACCCTTCCACGTCCTCATCCAAGTCATTTATAGAAACCACAAAGAGCTGAGGTCCCAGTACATATCCCAACACTTAGCCTCAGGATCAGAGAATCCCGCCCCCTATCTCTCAGAATCCTGAAGCAAAAATACTGAAGCAAAATATTTATTCAGGGCCTCCACTATTTCCTCTGACTCGAGGCACAAGTAATAATAATAATAATCGCTTATTGACACAAGTAGGCTTCAGTGAAGTTACTGTGAAAAGCCCTTAGTCGCCATATTCCGGTGCCTGTTCGGGGAGGCCGGTATAGAAATTGAACCCGCGTTGCTGGCATTGTTCTGCATTACAAGCCAGCAGTTTAGCCCACGCTGCTAAACAGACTCTGTTTCCTCCACTATCCCTGTTCGGCCCTAATCTCACTTTGATCATCCTCTTATTTCTCACATAAGTGTAGAACGCCTTGGGTTTTTCCCTAATCCTTCCCGCCAGGGCTTATTCATGCCCCCTTCGAGATCTTCTCAGTCCATTTTTGAGTTCCTTCCTGGTACCTTATAACACTCTAGAGCCGAGTCAGATCCTTGCTTCCTCAACCTCACGTAAATGTCCTTCTTCCTCTTGACTAGAAGCTCCACTTCTCTTGTTATCCAAGGCTCCTTCACCTTTCCATTCCTTCCTCGTCTCAGTGGGACAAAACTATTCAGCACTCGCAGCAAGTGCTCCTTAAACAACCCCCACATTACTGTTGTGCATTTCCCAAGAACAACTGTTCCCACTTTATGCTCCTCAGTTCCTGCCTAATAGCAGTATAATTTCCCCTCCCCCAATTAAATACTTTCCCATACTGTCTGTCCCTATCCCTCTCCATGTCTGGGGTAAAGGTCAAGGAGTTGTGGTCACTGTCACCGAAATGCTCTCCCACCGAGACATCTGACATCTGTCCTGGTTGTCAAATGTTGGGGTTTGCTCCGGGATCCGAACAAATGTTGGGGTTGGGTCCGGATCCTAACAAATGTTGGGGTCTGCTCCGGGATCCTAACAAATTTTGGGGTCTGCTCCGGGATCCTAACAAATGTTGGGGTCTGGTCCGGGATCCTAACAAATGTTGGGGTCTGCTCCGGGATCCTAACAAATGTTGGGGTTTGCTCCGGGATCCTGACGCTGGATGGATTTGACCAGGTGGATTTCAGATGGCTTATGGATTGAGATTAGATGAAGAGTCAGCAGTCGGGGGGCAGATATGTCTGGATGGTTTCTATGAAGAGAGGATTGATGACAATGGTTTTGAATATTTGAGGAAAGCCCCCAGTGTGTGACCCGAGAGTAAACAATGACAAAGTGTCAGGGGAGGTAAGAAATAGAAATTAACGGGGGAGGGGGGCATTTAGGAAATATGGAGAGAGGGATTGGGAGGGAGAATGGGAAGATTCTGCAGTGATAGGGATCACGGAGGAGGAATAGGGAAGTTGGGAATGGTGGGGGAGTGGCAGAGACAGCTGAACATGTGACCTTAAACAAATAAATCTTTCGCTTTTTCAGATCAGAGCGTTTGATAATTTCTTCTCTTTGTCCCCAAGGTAACATCAGCGGATACATTTCTCATTGAAACATTTGCAGATATTTGCAACCTTCAGACTGGTTATAACTTGTTGATATTTTTGTCTTAAAGAGGTGAATGCTCCAGTCCTTATCCAGTCTCCGAGTCTGGAACGTGTCACAGAGGGTCAGACTGCACGGTTACACTGCACCATGCGGAACGCCGCAGTGACACACACCGATGTTCACTGGAACCGGGAGCTGCCAGGGAAAGATATGGAGAGGGTTTTAACACATGATATAAAGAACAACACACGACGGAGTCCAGGTTTCACTGAGCGTTTCCATCCTTCCCGAGACACGTCCAATAAAACCTTCACCCTGACAATCAGCAACGTGCAGCCCAGTGACACTGCCGTCTATTACTGCTCCGTGTGGGGAGATATCAGTGGGAATGGATCACAGCTGAGTGTAACCAGTAAGTGCATTCACAATGACATCACTCCATAGAGGGGAATCCTGTAACCAAACATTCCCAGTGAAGAGGAGAATGGGCTGGGGAATTGCCATTGTGATGTTATAACCCAATATTCCATGGGACTGTGACTCCTCCCTGGGAGCACGGCATTGTCAAATCTTTCTCCTGTCCCCATATCAGCTCTGAATAGAGGTGGTAACCCCAAAACATTATTTCTGTTATTCAGGTCGGCTTTGAGAATTCCAAAAAAGTTACAAATTGGACATTGCAAAACATTAATACATGAGTGACCATCGCTGATGCAGGTACCATAACCTCCCCGAATACATCACCAGTTCACCCCCAACAACATCAGGTCTGTGTACGTTATGAAACAGCCTTCTTAACTTGTCCTACAGGTTTGAAGGAATGTGCCCGTACCGACCGAGCACTCTCAGCCCCTGCACCCTGTTTAAAATTGTACCAACTCATTCACATTGCCTCTTCTCATCTTTACCAAACTGAGTCACTTTCCACTTCTTTGTGATAAATTTCATCTGTCCCGACTCTACCTATTTCACCGTTCTGTCAATATTCCCCGGAACCTGACACTGTTCATCTCACTCTTCCCGACATTCCTGAACTTGGAGGGAGCTGTTCACTGGGAAATTCTGCCTCCTCGACTCAAGCCCATTTTAAATATTTAAAAATCTTGCTCATGTCCCCTCTTGCTGAAAATTAACCAGTGCGACAAAATCTGATTGTGTCATCACACCGAGCCTCCCCCATTGTCTGCCTGTCTCTCTGAGGACATGGTGCTGGGCACAGCCCTCTGCACACACTGCTGCCATCACTTTAGTCAGGGTGCATGCGGGAGCTGGACATTACTCTCAGATTCGGGTTGCCTTGTCCCAGCCTTGCCTTGTTATTTTAGGACAATTACATTGAGCAGAAAAGGAATGAAACAATTGTTTATAAATCACCTATCACAACTTCAGGGTGTCCAAACACGATTCGCAGACAATTAAATATATTTACACAGGAAAATCGGAATGTAGTTTTACCACCCCCCGAGCTAATGTGTGGTCAAATCCAGCCCCACTGGAGCCGGAGTCACAACACAATTGAAATTAACCAATAATTCTTCGAAAAACTCCCAAATTTTTGACTGCCCAATAATTACAGTCACCAGGTTTGTAAATCCCAAAACATTAATTTTTATCAATGGCAATAATGATAATTAAATATTCAGCAAGTACAACAGGCTAACAAATATATAATTCCTCATCCCCCCACTATAATTCACCCCACCCTCTACACACACATACACAAGACAAACAAACACAGAGGGAAAGAGGGGTGTATAAATAATGGTGACAGTTATAGGATAAGAGTCCTTGTTGCAGATGGTTGTCTTCTCGCCCACCTTCCTTCAGTCCAGGCTTTCAGTTCGAGGTTTCTGCTTTCAGTCTCTAAGGGTTTGCACTGCAGATTCATCCAGGTTCTCTGTAGATTCAGAAAAACAGCAGCTGTGCAGCATTTCTGGGGAAAGAGAGAGAGAGAGACTGATACAGTTTCTTCTCTGAGTGTTCACAGCCTGACTGTCCTTTCCTTGGTTCTCTGGGAACCATCCCTCTCGGATAGGATCCAATCACCACCTGTCGCCGGGCAGAATACAGCCTTTTGCCAATTCATTGTCCACCAAGCAACCAATCGAGCAGAATCCCTCCGATATCCCTTGGGTGCCAAAATGCCTGCTGTTCAAAGGTTAACACAACGCACTAGATTGCAAGCACTTCATCTGCGCGGCTTAAAGGTACATGTCCATTAAGCATCCATGGATCGAAAATGATAGTAGCAAAATAAAAGAAATGGAAAATAAGGGAATCAACAGGAGTGGCCCTTACAATATGAACAGAAGTAGGCCATTCAGCCCCTCGAGCCTATCCCGCCATTCAATGAGATCATGGCTGATCCGTGCTAACTCCATATACCTACCTTTGGCCCATATCCCTTAATAACTTTGCTGAACAGAAATCTATCCCGGATTTAAATTTCACAACTGAGCTAGCTTCAGCTGCTGTGTGTGGGAGAGAGTTCCAAATCTCGACCACACTTTGAGTGAAGAAATGCTTCCTGCCATCTCTCCTGAACGGTCTGGCCCGAATGTCTAGACCATGCTCCCTAATTTTAGAGTCTCTAAACGGTGGGAATAGTTTATCTGTCTTTCCCTGCTTTCTCCTGCTATCGGAATCACTGCTGTAGGGAACACACAAATCCCACACAAACGGCAATAATAGAAATGGGCATATCATCTGGTTTAGGGATCTTTAAATAATGGTGTGGGGTATTTCATCTCGAGCTGCAAGGATGGACTTGGCTGAACCCCTCAGTTCAGTGATGGCTCCTCCTAAAGAGCAGCTTCAATACTGTACAGATTGTCTCGATATCTGTGGAACTCTCTGCACTGGAACCAAATCCATGACCTCCTAACTCGGAGGTGTGATCACTTCCACTAAGTCACACATGACACTCTTCATCATGTCCATTGCAATCTGTTTGGAAACTCATATATTAAACAACAAGTCATCATATAACTTTATTTAATGAATCGTTAAACTTTAAATGATGGAAAATCGATTTCTTTGCATTGAACTCCATCTGTTTGCTATGCACAGGTCGATTGGCTGACCCAGTCCTTATTCAGTATCCAAACATCAGCAAGGTGCCAGAGGGTGATACTGTGGAGTTACAATGTGCCATGTACAATGCCAGTGTGAATGACACTGATGTCCACTGGTATCACCAGAGACCCGGGTACGAGAGGCAGTGGACGATGAGCTGGTTTGTAAATGGCACCATCAGGAAGTTCCGGGATTTCCAGGACCGTTTTCAGCATTCCCAAGATTTCAGCAGGAACAGTTACATTCTGACCATTGTGAATGTGACCCTCAATGATACAGCTGTCTATAGCTGCAGTGTGTGGAGCTACATCCATGGAGCAGGGAGCCAGCTCAATGTCACAGGTAAGTCAATACTGACTCACACTGACAGAGTGACAGTAACAATAAGCGGATTGGGAACCTGTTTTACCTCCCACAGCAGAGTAGACACGTGCAAACATACACAGCCACACACAATACTGTAGTGGGCACAGAATGCAGAGTGGCAATGTGGTTTGGAGAGTGAAAGATGCAAGAATTGAAGAGTGGAGATATGAGAATGGATCAATAACTTTTCAATGATCCATGGGAGTGTCTGTCACTGACTAGGTCAGCGTTTATTGCCCATCCCTAAATGCCCTTGAGAAGATGGTGGTGAACTGCTTTGTTGAACTTCTGCAATCAGAGACGTTTGATACATCTGAGTGTCCTGTTGGGCTATTTCAGAGAGCAGTTACTATCAACAACATAGCTGTGGGGCTGGAGTCACCTACAGGCCAGACTGAATAAGGATGGCAGATTTACTTCACTGCAGGATATCAGCAAACCAGATGGGTCTTTATAACAATCTGGCAATTTTATTATCACCATTACTGGGAATAACATTTTTATTGTAAATGTATTTAATTAACTGTATTGAAAATCCTCGGGTGCCGTGGTGGGATTTGACCAATGGAAGAAACAAGGACGAGTGTTGGACATACGATGTTCGAAGCTGCTCCAGTATTTAATCTGCTCTTGTCAATCCACTCCATTCCCCCATCCTCTCCCCAACTCCTTTGATTCACTCAGTGAACACAAATTGATCAAATTCAGTCCTGAAAACACCCAACAACAGGACAGAGCTTCCTGTGCTCGAGAATTCCAAAGGTGCACAACTATTTTACTCCTTATCTCATGGCCAAGCCCTTATTCTGAGATGGTGATTCTCCCATTCGAAACTCCCCAGCCAGGGGAAGCAGCTTCCCAGTTCTCCCCTGCCAAATCCCTCAAGGATTTTCAATGTTTCAATGAGTATATCTTTAATTTTTTTCAACTCCAGAGATGATACGCCCTGTCTACTCAATGATAGGCCCTGTCGACTCAATGATAGGCCCTGTCTACACAATGATAGGCCCTGTCTACACAATAATAGGCCCTGTCTACTCAATGATAGGCCCTGTCGACTCAATGATAGGCCCTGTCTACACAATGATAGGCCCTGACTACTCAATGATAGGCCCGGTCTACTTAATGATAGGCCCTGTATACACAATGATTGGCCCTGACTACTCAATGATAGGCCCTGTCTACTCAATGATAGGCTCTGTCTACACAATGATAGGCCCTGTCTACACAATGATAGGCCTTGTCTACTCAATGATAGACTCTGTCTACTCAATGATAGGCCCTGTCTACACAATGATAGGCCCTGTCTACACAACGATAGGCCTTGTCTACTCAATGATAGACACTGTCTACACAATGATAGGCCCTGTCGACACAATGATAGGCCCTGTCTACACAATGATAGGCCCTGTCTACTCAATGATAGGCCCTGTCTACACAATGATAGGCTCTGTCTACACAATGATTGGCCCTGTCTACTCAATGATAGACCCTGTCTACTCAATGATAAGCTCCGTCTACACAATGATAGGCTCTGTCTACACAATGATAGGCCCTGTCTACACAATGATAGGCCCTGTCTACACAATGATAGGCCCTGTGTACACAATGATAGGCCCTGTCTACACAATGATAGGCCCTGTCTACACAATAATAGGCCCTGTCTACTCAATGATAGGCCCTGTCTACACAATGATAGGCCCTGACTACTCAATGATAGGCCCTGTCTACTTAATGATAGGCCCTGTATACACAATGATTGGCCCTGACTACTCAATGATAGGCCCTGTTTACTCAATGATAGGCTCTGTCTACACAATGATAGGCCCTGTCTACACAATGATAGGCCTTGTCTACTCAATGATAGACTCTGTCTACTCAATGATAGGCCCTGTCTACACAATGATAGGCCCTGTCTACACAATGATAGGCCTTGTCTACACAATGATAGGCCCTGTCTACACAATGATAGTGCCTGTCTACTCAATGATAGGCCCTGTCTACTCAATGGTAGGCTCTGTCTACTCAATGATCAGCCCTGTCTACTCAATGATCAGCCCTGTCTACTCAATGATAGGCTCTGTCTCCACAATGATAGGCTCTGTCTACACAATGATCGGCCCTGTCTACTCAATGATAGGCTCTGTCTACACAATGAACAAGAACTTACGATGATTGTTTACTTTCCGCTGTGAGGACCTTTTCCAGGATCTGATCCATGCGGAGCTGTATTTCACACTCCAGCAACATCTTTTGGGCAGCGTTACTGATGTAGTTTACATTGATTTTAGTAAGACACATGACAGATCGATCAGTAAATTAGAAAGACCCAAGATAACGTATCATAGAATCGTCGAATCCCTCCAGCGCAGAAGGAGGCCATTTCGCCCATCGAGTCTGCACTGACCCTTCAAATGGGCACTCTATCCCTGTCCAATCCTATCCCCATAAACTAATTGTCCTTCCATAATTGTCCTTGTGGAGGTGGTGGTGAGCTGCCTTCTTGAACCGCTGCTGTCCCTGTAATGTAGGTACATCCACAGAGCAGTTAGAGAGGAAGCTCCGGGATTTTGACCCAGCGACAGTGAAGGAACGGATATATTTCCAATCAGGATGGTGAGTGACTTGGAGGGGGGCTTGCAGATGGTGGTGTTCCCAAATGCCTGCTGCCTTTGTCCTTCTGGATGGTAGAGTTTTGAAATTACTGCCAAAGGAGGCTTGATGAGTTTCTGCAGTGTATCTTCTATTGCGATCCTGGACCAGACTGTAACAGTGGCTGGGATATGGGACAGAACCCCCAATATTTTATTTTAATTGTGTAAGAGTTTGAGGAAAGGAGACCTCACTCCAGGAAGGATTTCATGAAGAAATAGGGACATAGTAAACAAACCTCAGTACTAACACAGTATTAAAGTATCTTTCACATCAGACCTGAAAATAGTTTACAATTACGCCTTCAACAATACTACTCAATACAGTGAATACAGTAACCCTTAACTGCTATCTTTGTTCCCACTCAAACTACAAGAAAATACATCTCAGCTCTCAGTCTACCTTCAGTACCTTTAGCTCTCAGGAATACCTGCTCGACAGGGATGCCTGGCTAATCTACTTTGATAAAGAAAGGTGGCTTGACACTGCTTTCAAGGTAAGATCTGGCTCCTGTCAGACCCATGCAGAAACTCTGGCTGTATCGCCTTAGAAGCTGTTTCAGCTGGTTTGTTCACCCTTCCAGCCACACAGCTCTCTGTCGCAGACAGAGCTTTTAACTGAACTGCAGAGAACAAACTGCTTAACTTCTGGTCACAGCTTCAGTTAGAACTCCACTGACCTGCATTCCCTGCAAAATGTCAGATACCCTAGGTCCACCCAGTAATGACATCATCTTACCAAGCTGAAATCTAATTAACTCCACAAGGAATCGCCTTAGTCCAAACAAAACTACATTAGCCCAAGCTTTTTACAATAATTTCATCAATGGGAGCGCTGGCTCCCAAACCTGTGTTGCCTTTCAAACTAGGATTTATTTTGAAACATGCTTACAGCAGTCACACATTCTATCCCAGGCTTATAACCCTTACCCCACCAAGTACATATAATACAATATATCAGAAATTCCTACATTCATCACACTTGTAGATGGTACACACCGCTGTTACTTGCTTTGATGGTGGGGGGGACTGAATGTTTAAGGAGGTGGATGGGGTGCCGATCAAGTGGGCTGTTTTCTCCTGGATGGTGTTGAGCTTCTTTTGTGTTGTTGGAGCTGCGGTCATTCAGGCAAGTGGAGAGCATTTCTCACCTGACTGAATGGTGGACGGGCTTTGGAGAGTCAGGAGGTGAGTTACTTACCGCAGGTTTCCTCACCTCTGACCTGCTCTTGTAGCCACACTGTTTATATATTTAATGCAGTTCAGTTTCTGGTTAAGGGTAACCCCCAGGATGGTGATACTGAAGGATTCATCGATGGTAATGTCCTTGACTGTCAAGGGATGATGGTTAGATTCTCTTTGGTTGGAGATGACCATTGCCTGGCACTTGAGTATCGTGAATGTTGCTTTCCACTTGTAAAGCGAGCCTGAATGTTGTGCAGGTCTTGATGCACAGGGACTCAAACTGCTTCAGTATCTGAGGAGTTGTGAATGGTGTTGAACATTGTGCATTCATTGGTGAACATCCGCACTTCTGACCTCACGATGGAAGGAAGGTCATTGATGAAGTAGCTGGAGATGGTTGGGCCGAGGACACTGCCCTGAGGAATTCCTACAGTGATGTCCTGGCACTGAGATGATTGACCTCCAACAACCACAACCATCTTCCTTTGTGCCGGGTTTGAGCCCAACCAATGGAGATGGAGAGTAACAGTTTTTACACCAAGAGAACATTTGACTGAGTTTGGCCTCAATGAACCCGAGCAAAACTGGAATCAATCAGAATCAGGAAGAAACGGGTGAGGTGAAAAGTCTGTGATAGATTCATTATGCACGGGCTGTGGAAAGTGATTAACTGAAATGAAAATTGCTTATTGTCACAAGTAGGCTTCAAATGAAGTTACTGTGAAAAGCCCCTAGTCGCCACATTCGGGGAGGCTGGTACAGGAATTGAACCGTGCTGCTGGCCTGCCTTGGTCTGCTTTAAAAGCCAGTGATTTAGCCCAGTCTGCTAAACCAGCCCCTGGCTAGGTGGAGTCAGATTTGGAGGAGAGTGTACATAGGCTGTGGAAGGATGGGTGTGGTAGTATGCATTAGGGGTCATGTGGGACTGTGAAGCCGTGATGCCATTGGCTGACAGATCCCGGGTCCTGGTTGGCTGTTGATCTCTAGCTCCGCCCTGAAGGCGGAGTATAAGAACCAGGAGTTCTCCCCGCAGCTCCAGTCTGTTGCTGAACTGCGGGGAACAAGTCACGCTTAATAAAGCCTCATCGACTTCATCTCTATTCGTCTCTCGTAAGTCATTGTGCGCTACAATTTATTAAGCATGCTTAAAGGACTATGGAGCTCAGGATCGTCCCGGAATGCCTGAGGATCAGCCCCCACGCAGTGAACTCAGCAGCAATTTTTAAACACTGGCAGACATGTTTCGAAGGCTACCTCCGAACGGCCCCCGGCCGGATCACAGAAGACCAGAAACTGCAGGTCCTGCATTCGAGGGTAAGCCCGGAAATTTTCCCTCTCATAGAAGACGCAGAGGATTTCCAGACGGCGTTCGCAGCACTAAAGAGCGTCTACATTCGCCCAGTGAACCAGGTCTACGCACGCTACCAACTCGCAACGAGACGGCAAAGTCCCGGAGAATCGCTAGACGAATTCTACGCCGCGCTGCTAATTTTGGGACGGGCCTGCAGCTGCCCGCCGGTAAACACGGCTGAACACACGGACATGTTAATTCGCGATGTGTTTGTGGCAGGTAGGAACTCTCCCCAAATCCGCCAAAGACGGTTAGAAAAAGAGTCGCTAGGACTCTCAGAGGCACGGGCCCTAGCAGCTTCCCTAGATGTGGCCGCGCAAAACGCCCGCGCGTAGGGCCCCGACCGCGCGGCAGCCCCTTCGGCTCCGTGGACCCCCATCGCGACAAACACCCCCCTCACAGGCTTGCGCGGTGCAGACGCCAGGTCATTCCGGGGGGCCCGCTGCTATTTCTGCGGCCAGGCGAAACACCCCCGGCAGCGCTGCCCGGCCCACGCAGCGATTTGCAAGAGCTGCGGCAAAAAGGGCCATTTCGCGGCTGTGTGCCGGTCCCGGGGGGTCGCCGCTGTCCCCGGAGAAGAAAGAGTCCAGCGCATCCCAAACGCTCCCCAACCCCCCCCCCCCCAGCGCCCCATGTGCGACCCGCAGGCGCCGCCATTTTGGGTCCCGGCCACCACGAGGGGAGGATAGGCGCCGCCATCTTGTGACCCCCCAGCCATGTGCGATGCATGGGGGCAGCCATTTTCTCCACCCCCGCCGCCATCTTGGGACCCCCCAGCCATGTGCGATGCATGGGGACGGCCATTTTGTTCACCCCCGCCGCCATCTCGATCGACAACAATGGGCCCCAGCATCGACGGCTCCACGGGGTTCGAAGAAGACGCTGAGACACTGTGACCACGTCTGGCCTCGGTGACGCTGGACCAAGCACGGCCCCGGACGCTCCAGATGACGACAACAACGGTGCTGATCAACGGACACGAGACACCATGCCTGATCGTCTCCGGGAGCACAGAAAGCTTCATCCACCCCGACACGGTAAGACGCTGTTTTTTGACCATCCGTCCCAGTACGCAGAAGATTTCCCTAGCTGCAGGATCCCACTCCGTACAGATCAAAGGGTTCTGCATAGTGACCCTAACGGTGCAAGGGAGGGAGTTTAAAAACTACAGGCTCTACGTCCTTCCCAACTCTGCGCGCCCACATTACTGGGATTAGACTTCCAGTGCAACCTGCAGAGTCTAACATTCCAATTCGGCGGCCCAATACCCCCACTCACTAGCTGCGGCCTCGCAACCCTCAAAGTTGAACCCCCATCCTTGTTTGCAAACCTCACCCTGGATTGCAAACCCATCACCACTAGGAGCAGACGGTACAGCGCCCAGGACCGAACATTTATTCGGTCCGAAGTCCAGCGGTTGCTGAAGGAAGGCATAATCCAGGTCAGCAATAGTCCCTGGAGAGCACAGGTGGTAGTAGTAAAGACCGGGGAAAAGCAGAGGATGGTCGTAGACTATAGCCAGACCATCAACAGGTACACACAGCTAGATGCGTACCCTCTCCCCCGCATATCCGACAAGGTCAATCGGATTGCCCAATATAAGGTCTTCTCCACCGTGGACCTCAAGTCCGCCTACCACCAGCTTCCCATCCGCCCAAGTGACCGCAAGTACACAGCCTTCGAGGCAGACGGGCGACTATACCACTTCCTAAGGGTCCCATTTGGCGTCACAAACGGGGTCTCGGTCTTCCAACGGGAGATGGACCAAATGGTTGATCAACACGGGTTGCAGGCCATGTTCCCGTATCTCGACAGCGTAACCATCTGCGGCCACGATCAGCAGGACCACGACGCCAACCTCCAAAAATTCCTCCAGACCGCTAAAGCCTTGAACCTCACATACAACGAGGACAAGTGCGTGTTTAGCACAAACCGGCTAGCCATCTTGGGATATGTAGTGCGCAATGGGATAATAGGCCCCGACCCCGAACGCATGCGCCCCCTCATGGAATTTCCCCTCCCCCACTGCTCCAAAGCCCTGAAACGCTGCCTGGGGTTCTTTTCATATTACGCCCAGTGGGTCCCCCAGTACGCAGACAAGGCCCGCCCCCTAATACAGACCACTACCTTCCCTCTGTCGACAGAGGCTCGCCAGGCCTTCAGCCGCATCAAAGCGGATATCGCAAAGGCCACGATGCGCGCCATCGACGAGTCCCTCCCCTTCCAAGTCGAGAGCGACGCCTCCGACGTAGCTCTGGCGGCCACCCTTAACCAAGCGGGCAGACCCGTAGCTTTTTTCTCCCGAACCCTCCACGCCTCAGAAATCTGCCACTCCTCAGTGGAAAAGGAAGCCCAAGCCATAGTGGAAGCTGTGCGACATTGGAGGCATTACCTAGCCGGCAGGAGATTCACTCTCCTCACTGACCAACGGTCGGTAGCTTTCATGATCGATAATGCACAGCAGGGCAAAATTAAAAATGACAAGATCTTAAGGTGGAGGATCGAGCTCTCCACCTTCAACTACGAGATCTTGTACCGTCCCGGAAAGCTGAACGAGCCGTCCGATGCCCTATCCCGCGGCACATGTGCCAACGCACAAATAAACCGTCTCCAAACCCTCCACGAGGACCTCTGCCACCCGGGGGTCACTCGGTTCTACCATTTTATAAAGTCCCGCAACCTCCCCTACTCCGTGGAGGAGGTCCGTACAGTCACCAGGAACTGCCACATCTGCGCAGAGTGCAAACCGCACTTTTTCAGGCCAGATAGAGCGCACCTGATCAAGGCTTCCCGTCCCTTTGAACGCCTCAGTCTGGATTTCAAAGGGCCCCTCCCCTCCACCGACCGCAACACATACTTCCTGAACGTGGTGGACGAGTACTCTCGATTCCCTTTCGCCATCCCCTGCCCCGACATGACAGCGGCCACAGTTATTAAAGCCCTTAACACCATATTCACACTGTTCGGTTGCCCCGCATATATCCATAGCGACAGGGGGTCCTCCTTCATGAGTGACGAGCTGCGCCAGTTCCTGCTCAGCAAAGGTATAGCCTCGAGCAGGACGACCAGTTACAACCCCCGGGGGAACGGGCAAGTGGAGAGGGAGAACGGCACGGTCTGGAAGACCGTCCTACTGGCCCTACGGTCCAGGGATCTCCCAGTTTCACGGTGGCAGGAGGTCCTCCCGGACGCTCTCCACTCCATCCGGTCACTGCTGTGTACTAGCACTAATCAAACGCCTCATGAGCCCCTCCTTGTCTTCCCCAGGAAGTCCTCCTCTGGAACGTCGCTGCCGACCTGGCTGGCGGCCCCAGGACCCATCTTGCTCCGGAAACATGTGCGGGCGCACAAGTCGGACCTGTTGGTCGAGAGGGTTCACCTCCTCCACGCGAACCCGCAGTACGCCTACGTGGCGTACCCCGACGGCCGACAGGACACGGTCTCCCTGCGAGACCTGGCACCCGCCAGCAACACGCACACCCCCCCGACACCAGTCACCCCCTCCCTGCCACCGGCGCACCCCGCGAACGCCCCCTTCCCGGGAGGATCGGTCCTCCTCCCATGTCCGACCAGGAGTGAAGCAGAAGCAGAAACCGTAAAGCTCCCGGAGACGACAACGCCGGAACAAGCACCGGCACCACCACCGGGGCTGAGGCGATCGACAAGGAAGACCAGACCGCCCGCTCGACTCGTGGCATCGGTGTAACACAAGAATGTTGTGGACTTTAACGAGAATGTTCTTTTTTTCTTCTTACGAATATTGTAAATAGTTCACAAACCCTGTACATAGCCCAGTGTAGGGCAAAGTGTAGGGCACTGTAATGACATGCAAAAGTTTTCCTCCCAGGACCAGCCTTGTAAACCCCTACCACCATGCGAAGCACCACCCCGCCGGGTTCATTTTTAACAAGGGGTGAATGTGGTAGTATGCATTAGGGGTCATGTGGGACTGTGAAGCCGTGATGCCATTGGCTGACAGGTCCCGGGTCCGGGTTGGCTGTTGATCTCTAGCTCCGCCCTGAAGGCGGAGTATAAGAACCAGGAGTTCTCCCCGCAGTCCAGACTGTTGATGAACTGCGGGGAACAAGTCACGCTTAATAAAGCCTCATCGACTTCATCTCTATTCGTCTCTCGTAAGTCATTGTGCGCTACAATGGGTAAATTCCATGATAGATTCTAACCATTGTCGACAGCCCCAGCAGCCCCGGACACACCCATACCCACCGTCACAGCTTCCGAAGTCAGATGGGCTTCGTGAAAGTGAACCCTCGGAAAGCGACGGTTTGGGTCGGGGTCCCTGGTCATGCAGTCACATGCTGCGCAGACTAATGTATTCACAAACATCTTCAACCTCTCCCTACTCCGTTCCAAGGCTCCCACCTGCTTCAAGAAGACCATCATCATACTGGTGTCAAAGAAGAACCAGGCAACGTGCCTCAACAACACGCGAACCCGCCTCTCATCCATTGACCCCCGCTGCCTTGGGAAAGCGGGGAGCATAATCAAAGACCCCTCCCATCCCGCTTATTCACTCTTCCAACTTCTTCCATCGGGCAGGAGATGCAAAGTCTGAGAACACTCACTAACAGATTCAAAGACAGCTTCTTCCCCACTCATACCAGACTCCTAAACGACTCTCTTATGGACTGATCTGACCGCTTCACACATCTTCACTACTGAGTAGTACTGCCCTCCTGTATGCTTCACCCGATGCCTGAGTCTATGTATTTACATTGCGTATTTATACATAGAACAAGAAAATTACAGTAGAGGAGCAGGCCCTTCAGCCCTCCAAGCCTGCACCGACCATGCTGCCCATCTGAACTAAATCCCCCCACTGCTCCGGGGACCAAATCCCTCTCTTCCAATCCAATTCATGTATTTGTCAAGACGCCTCTTAAAAGTCGCTATCGTATCTGCTTCCACTACCTCCCCCAACAGCGAGTTCCAGGCTCCCACCACCGTCTGTGTAAAAAACCTGCCTCATACATCTCCTTCAAACCTTGCCCCTCGCACCTTAAACCTATGCCCCCTAGTAATTGACTCTTCCATCCTGGGAAAAAGCTTCTGACTATCCACTCTGTCCATGCCCCTCATAATCTTGTAGTCTTCTATCAGGTCACCCCTCAATCTCCGTCGTTCCAATGAGATAAAACAAAGTTTCTCCAACCTCTCCTCATAACTAATGCCCTCCATACCAGGCATCATCCTGGTAAACCACTTCTGTACCACCTCCAAACCTCCACATCCTTATGGTAGTGTGGCGACCAGAATTGAACACCAGATTCTCAGTTCAGCCTACCTAAGGTTCTGTAAAGCTGCAACATGGCTTGCCAATTTTTAAACTCAATTCCACGGCCAATGAAGGCAAGCATGCCGTATGCCTTCTTGATTACCTTCTGCACCTGCGTTGCCCCTTTCAGTGACCTATCTACCTGAACAACCAGATCTCTCAGCCTGTCAACACTCTTAAGGATTCTGCCATTTACTGTATATTTCCCATCTGTATTCGTTCTTCCAAACGGCATTACCTCACATTTGTCTGGATTAAACACCATCTGCCATCTCTCCGCCCAAGTCTCCAACCAATCTATATCCTGCTGTATCCTCTGACGGTCCGGTCCTCATCGCTGTCCGCAATTCCACCAACATTGTGTCATCTGCAAACTTACTAATCAGACCAGTTACATTTTCCTCCAAATCATTTATATACATTCCAAATACATGTATGGCCTTTGTATTTTTCATGTACGGAATGATATGTCTGGACTGTAAGCAGAACAATACGTTTCACTGTACCTCGGCACACGTGACAATAAACAAATCCAATCCAATCCAATCCAGTCCAAGATTGGGTCCAGTTTTGCAAAGGAATATAATAGTGGGGTGATCCATAATGGAGTCAACAGGAAATGAATGGCCTCATGTTGTTCAGTGTTTTTATTTCTCTGCTTATCAATGGTCATTTTTTTCAAAATCACCATTGCACGGTTACACTGCACCATGCGGAACGCCGCAGTGACACACACCGATGTTCACTGGAACCGGGAGCTGCCAGGGAAAGATATGGAGAGGGTTTTAACACATGATATAAAGAACAACACACAACGGAGTCCAGGTTTCACTGAGTGTTTCCATCCTTCCCGAGACACGTCCAATAAAACCTTCATCCTGACAATCAGCAACGTGCAGCCCAGTGACGCTGCCGTCTATTACTGCTCCGTGTGGGGAGATATCAGTGGGAATGGATCACAGCTGAGTGTAACCAGTAAGTGCAGTTTTCATGATTCTAATTGATCCCCATTGGTGTGAGTGGTGGACAGGCTGGGATTCGGGAAACAGGTTTGTGTGTTTATATTTTGTATTGATGACTTAATCAACAGGCCCCTGACTCTGAACACCAGCCCCCCACCCCCACTGGCCCTGGCAGAGGTTAATAAACCCTCGACTCTGTCAGCCCTGCTACCCACACAGTCAACCCCTCACCGTTCGTAAACCACCTTTCTTAACGTGCACTTGATTTACCTTTATTCTGCGAAAGACAGGTTCTGCAAAATGAAACTCATTAATCTCTAAATATATTACAGCAGTACCATACAATATTCCCGTACCAGCCTCCCCGAACAGGCGCTGGAATGTGGCGACTAGGAGCTTTTCACAGTAACGTCATTTGAACCCTACTTGTGACAATAAGCGATTTTCATTTCATTTTCATTTTCATTTTCATATCCGTGTGGATTTGTTTTTTTGTGTGTGTTCAAACCTCGGCCAATTTCTGTTTCCTGGTATCACGTTAATGATTGTGGTTCAATCAGATCATCAGACTTTTCAGGAACAGCTGTTGTGGTCAACAAGCTTCCCATTGGGAGAGAGTCACTCAGACTGGAAACGTTCGCTCCCTTCTCTCTCCACAGATGCTGTCAGACCTGCTGAGATTGTCCAGTATTTCCTGTTTTTGTCTCAGATTCCAGCATCCGCAGTAATTTGCTTTCATTTTCACTTTCCCATTGGATCCATTCACTTCCCGAGTAACCACTTGTCTCTGCTTAAATACATCTCCTGTTCCATAGAATCTATTCCATGGGCGGAATTCTCCGGAATTTCCCGACGCTGAAATCGAGAATGGCGATTGGGCGGAGAATGACCCCCGTCGGAAGAATCGGGGCAGGCGCCGGTTTGACTCCGGCTCGCTATGCTCCTCCCCCTCCGAATCAGCTTCATCGGGACGCATGCCGCGCGCAGTCAGAACGCCGTTGCCATGTCATCAGCCGGCCCACCCGCGATGCTCCGCCTCCGATGGGCCGAGTTCCTGACGGAGCGGGCCGCGTGTGGTCCCAGCGATCAGGAAGCTGGCATGCTGGCTGCGGACAGCCTCTCACCATTGTCCTTGTCAAGCCCATTCAGAATAAGATTCACTGAGATCACCTTTCATTCTTCCAACTTCCAACAAGTAGCGTCCCAACAACCAGATTAACCTTTGCTGCAAAGACAATCCCTCCAACCCGTGTCAACCTTCCCTGAACCGCCTCCAATGGAATAATATCTTATCTTAAATAAGGGAGCAAAACTGTTCACAGCTCTCCAGATGTGGTCTCACCAGCACCTTTGGAATGACCTCCAATTGGCAAAAACGAGGTAAACAAAGAACCTTCCGGAGACCAGCTGCCGCACTCGAAGGGTAAGCTTGCTCTTTCAAAAATGCCTCTTTTTGGGAAGTTGGATGCATTTGACCCGACTATTGAGGACTGGTCCCAGGATGTGGAGAGAATGTGTTACTTTTTCCAGGCCAATGAGATAACGGAGGATGGAAGGAAACAGGTTCTACTGCTGTCGGCGTGCGGACCCTCAGCCTTCGCCATTATACGTCGTCTAACTTACCCCGATATGCCGGACACGATACCTTTCCAAGAATTAACAAAATTGGTGGAAGAGCACTATGACCCAAAATCACCCCTCATTTTGGGTAGGTACAGATTCTACACAACGAAGCGGGAAGACAGAGAGTCAGTCACAAATTTCTTGACCCGCCTGAGAAGGCTGGCGGAAAAATGTGAGTTCGGCTCGACGCTAAATGAAATGCTTCGGGACCGGTTAGTGTGTGGCATAAATGACCTCCAAATACAGAATCGCCTGTTGGCAGAAACGCAACTAGACTGCAGGTGGGCGTTACAGCTCGCACTGTCCCTAGAAAAGGCAGCAAGTGGGGCACAGGAACTACAGGGCATGCCAATGGAGGTAGATACCTGGGAGAGGGACTACCACAATGGGTCCAGCTACCAGATAGCCGCCCTCAGGAAAAGCCTGAGGAACAGAGGGCCAAAGAAAAACCCCAGAACTGCCCCCAAGTCTGCTAGGACTAACTGGAGACAGAGGGAACAACCGGCTGAGGCTCCCCCAACAGAGAAGGACCGTTTCAGACAGAGTGGGGTAACAGTGACAGAAACCCTAGAAGGAGGTGGCAAAAGAGGAATAGCAGGTAGGGACGCAGGGAAGTACACAACCTAGATGCCCCATCCTCCTCCGAAGGGGAACAGTTCTATAATATTGCGACAAAGAAAGCAGAACCTATTAAGATTACCCCCCGGGTGAACGGTCGGACGACAATAATGGAAATAGACACGGGTGCAGCCGTATCAGTAATGGGAGTGGCAGCATTTTAAAAAATCAAAGATGGACTCCAGCCACTAACCCGAACAAAAACATCGACAAAACTTAAAACCTACATGGGGGAACCCCTGGAAGTTCTAGTCACGACTCATGGACCCGTGGAATATGACAAACAATTGCTCAGATTACCATTGACGATAGTAGAGGGCTCCGGACTGAACTTCGTAGGACAGAACTCGCTGAAAGACCTAAACTTAGATTGGATGAAAATTTTCCCGAGTGGAAGCGGGCAGTTGAGTGGAGTACTCCAAAAATACCCAGAGGTCTTCCAAGAAGGTTTGGGGGAAATTATAGGCGCCAAAGCAACTTCGCACGTGGACCCAGAAGCCCTTCCGAAATTTTGTGAGGCCAGGCCGGTACCTTTTGCATTAAGGAAGAAAGTAGATGTGGAAATAGAAAGGTTACGGCGCGACGGCATTATCAGACCAGTACAGTTCTCGGAATGGGCAGCGCCGGTGGTACCAATTTTGAAGCCAGACGGCTCGATACGTCTCTGTGGAGATTTCAAACAGACAGTAAACAAATACGCACTGCTGGACAAATACCCGATCCCGAAAATAGACGACCTATATGCCAAATTGGCAGGTGGGCTTTTGTTCACGAAACTGGACATGAGCCACGCCTCCCTGTAGTTAAAACTGGACAAGGACTCCCAGAAGTTCGCTACGATCAACACCCTGAAGGGACTTTTTCGTTATACGAGGCTACCCTTCGGAGTGTCATCAGCCTGCGCTATATTCCAGCGTACGATGGAAAATATTCTGCAGGGACTACCGCAGGTGGCGATTTATTTGGACGATGTCTTAATCACGGGTAGGACAAACAGGGAACACTTAAGGAACCTGGAGGAAGTGCTCAGGCGTTTCGCAAAGGCAGGCGTACGGCTGAAAAGAGAAACATGTGTTTTTCTGTCCCCACAAGTGACGTACCTGGGATATAAAGTAGACGAGTCGGGCTTACACCCATTGGCAATAAAAGAAGCCCCAGCTCCCACCACAGTCCAGGAGCTACGATCATTTCTAGGATTGGTAACATATTATGGCAAATTTATTGAAAATAGGGCGTACATCCTAGAACGCCTCCACCAGCTACTAAAAAAGGGACAAGAATGGAAATGGTCCGCCCGCCAAAACCGAGCATTTAGGGACATTAAGGAACAGCTGCCATCCGAAAATGTCCTCGAGCATTATGACCCAAGGAAGGAGTTGGTGGTCACGTGTGACGCATCACCTTACGGGGTAGGAGCCGTCTTAGCCCATCAAGGAAGGAATGGGGAAAAACGGCCAATAGCCTATGCTTCGAGGACCTTGGCGATGGCTGAGAGAAAGTACGCCCAAATCGAGAAGGAAGGACTGGCGGTGATATTTGCAGTAAAAAAATGTCACCAGTATCTGTACGGGCAGAAATTCACCAGAGTGACGGACCATAAGCCGTTATTAGGGTTATTAAAAGAAGACAAGTCAATACCCCCGATTGCACCAGCTAGAATCCAATATACTGGCACCGTATAGATACGTTCTGGAGCACAGACCGGGAACGCGAGGAGCAAATGCAGATGCTTTGAGCAGACTTCCCCTCCCCGACACCCCGCCGCTAATACCGAAAGTAGAGGAGACAGTCATTACTCTAAATTTTTTGGACACCCTCCCAGTGGACGCACAACATATTCGGTTGTGGACACAAAAAGACCCAGTTTTAGCCAAGATGAAGCATTTACTGCTAACAGGGGAACTGGAGAGACCAGTGGAGCCCCAGATGCACCCATACTGGAGCAGAAGGGACCAAATAACCGTAGAAGACGGTATCCTATTATGGGGAGCCCGGGTAATAGTCCCAGCTCAGGGCCGTCGGGCAATCTTAACCGAGTTACATCATGGACACCCAGGGGTGTCTAAAATGAAGATGCTCGCTCAAAGCTACGTTTGGTGGCCAGGATTGGACACAGACATAACAGCCTAGGTACGTCGGTGCCAGGAGTGCCAACAGGGGCAAAGAGTGCCACCAGCTGCACCATTGCACCCGTGGGAATGGCCAGGCAGACCCGGGACCCGCCTGCATATTGACTACACAGGCCCATTAATGGGCCCAATGTTTTGGGTGATAGTGGACGCCCACTCCAAATAGTTGGACGTCCACCGGGTAACGCGGCAAGCACAGCATCGACAATTGAAAAACTCAGGGCCTCGTTTGCAACACATGGACTTCCGGAGGTAGTGGTGTCGGACAACGGAACGGCATTCACAAGTGGGGAATTTGGAAAATTTCTAAAGGGAAACGGAGTCCGCCACATCAAAACGGCCCCTTACCATCCAGCGTCCAACGGCCTGGCAGAGAGAGCGGTCCAGACACTAAAAGCGGGACTCAAGAAGCAGCCAGCAGCGTCAATGGACACAAAGCTCTCCCGCTGGCTGTTTGATTACAGGACAACACCGCATTCCACAACGGGCATACCGCCAGCTGAACTCTTAATGGGGAGGTGGCTGCGAACGAGACCGAGTCGTCTTTTCCCAAATTCAACGGGGAAAGTGGAGAAACAACAGGAGGTCCAACGCAGGGGGCATGATAATAGTCAGCAGCAGAGACATTTCCAGGTGGGGACACCGGTTTGGGTCAAGAATTATAGGAATGGACCAACGTGGGTCAAAGGCACGGTTGAGTCCCAAACAGGGCCCATGTCATATGAAGTTTCAAGAGAAGGTAAGGTGCTGAAGAAACACCGAGACCAAATAAGGGCAGCGGAACCACACCTGGAGGCAGTCGAAGCAGGACCGCCTCAAGCTGGGATAGCTCAGACGGGAAAGATACCCACACCCCAGCCCCGAGCAATTTCTCCAGACCCCGTCATCCAGGCGTCAGAGTCGGAGATGGACACGTTCGACGAGGCCGCCGCGACACCTCTCCCCGAGGAGGAGGAAGTACAACTTCCAAGGAGGTCATCAAGGAAAAGACGGGCACCTGTAAGGTACACCCCACCCATGTCGGAGAACGCCCCGGCGGACGACACAGAGGTGACAGACCCGGACAGGAGGAGCAGGAAGAAGCTCAGAGGAATGCCAGCTGGCAGGAATTCCTTGGACCTTGGGGGGGGGGGGGAGGGGTGTAATGACCTCCAATTGGCATTATTGGTTGGCCAATTGGAGTATGAGCTCCCTCAATGATAGCTCATTGAGGGGGCCCATATAAGCACCTGTGTAGGCTTTGTGAGGCTGTCTTAGGTTGACTGGAATGCTAGTAGCACTGTTTGGAGCTGCTCTTGTATATGTTATTGCAAATATATACTGGTGTAGTGACAGAACCCCTGCCTCCTGTGGCTTATTACAACATCGTACAGTTGCAGCAAGACTTCCCAACTCTTATACTCTAACCCCAGTGAAATCAGGGCCAACATTCCATTACCCTTCCTGATTACCCGTTGACCCTGTGTGCTAGCTTTTTGTGTTTCGTGCGCAAGTCCCCCAATGTCCCTTCGTGTTGCAGCTTTATGCAGTATTTTACATTTAAATAATACTCTTTATCCCTTCCAAAATGAGCAACTCCACATTTTCCCACTTATACTCCTGTGGTATTATAGGTATTACGGTACCTGATAGGCTAAAGCTACCTTGGTGGAAATTGTCTGCTTTCTATTGGTTAGAATGTATGATAGCTCCGCCCTACTAGGCGGGGTATAAGAACCAGTGCCGCCCCAGCATCCTTCATACTGTACCTGAGCTGCTGGGGGAAACATCTAGCTAATTAAAGCCTTCAGTTGGACTACAACCTCGCTTTAGTGGTCATTGATCGTGCATCAATTTAATTAGCTTTTTTTTTTAAGAAAGGATGAAAGGTGTGTATGTTTTTGTGAGTGTGTTTGTATGTCATTTGTGTGTGTGTATGTGTTTCTGTGAGTGTGTGTTTGTTTTTAGAAGTGAGTGTGCGTGTATCTATTTCTGAGTGTCAATTTATGTGTTTCTGTGAGAGTGTGTTTGTCTGTATATGTGTGTTTCCGTGAGTGAGTGTGTTTCTGAGTGTGTGAGGATTTCTGAGTGTGTGTCTGTTTCTGTGAATGAGTGGATGCATTTCTGAGTCCATGTTCCTGTGAATGTCTGTTTTTGTGTTTCTGAGTGTGTGTGGGTTTCTGTGAGTGAGTGTGTGTGTGTGTCTGAGTGTGTCTGTGTTTCTGAATTTGTGTGTGTTTGTGGGAATGAGTGTGTGTGTTTCTCAGTGTTTCTGTGTGTTTCTGTGAGTGAGTGTGTTTGTGTGTGTTTGTCTGTGTGTGTGTACATGTGCTTCTGTGTGTGTGTGAGTGTGTGTGTGTTTGTCTGAGTGTGTGTACATGTGTATTTCTGTGTGTGTGTGTGTGTGTGTGAGTGTGTGTGTGTTTCTGAGTGCGTGTATTTGTGAATGTTTGTGTGTGTCGAATGATCACCATGAAACCATTGTTGATCATTTTGAAAATCCATCTGGTTCACTTATTCGTGAAGGAAATCTGCCACCTTTTCCCGGTCTGGCCTGCATGTGACTCCAGGCCCACAGCAATGTGGTTGACTCTGAAACACCCTCTGAAATGGCCGAGCGAGGCACTAAGTCCCAGGGTAACTATAGACGGGGAATAAATGCTGGACCCAGCCAGTGACACCAACATCCCAGGGAAGAATATGTTTAAAAACATTCTATGCAGCGTTGCTGTTTTGGGTCCATTTTGAGTGAATGTTTCAACGTTTATACAGAAAGTGACAGAAATCAGCTGCTTTTCCCGAATCCATGATATGTGGCAGTGAGTTCTCCCAGTGAGACAGAGAAGACAGCCAGAGTGATGCAGCAAAGAGTGAGTTTGGGAATTTGAATCGAGGTGGGAATTCAAAGCTGGGTGGGGAGGAAGTGCTTTTTGTGACTGGTAAGTAGTGTTTCTGTTTTTCTGTTTCTTTCATTGGTATATTTATTTATTTTTTTCTTCATTGTTTATTTATTTAAATTTTTTTGGGGGGAAATTGAAATTGTTGAAGTTAACCAAAGGTTTAAGACATGGCAGGAGATCTCAGACCCGTGTCATGCTCCTCGTGTGCGATGTGGGAGCTCAGGGACACGTCCACTGTCCCTGGCTCCTTCACATGCATGAAGTGTGTCCAGTTGCAGCTCCTGTTAGAACGCTTGACGGCTCTGGAGCTGCGGATGCACTCACTTTGGAGCATCCGCGATGCTGAGGATGTCGTGGATAGCACGTTTAGCGAGTTGGTCACACCGCAGATGAAAGGTACTGAGGGAGATAGTAAATGGGTGACCAAAAGACAGAGCAAGAGTAGGAAGGCAGTGCAGGTGTCCTCTGCGGTCATCTCCCTGCAAAACAGATATACCGCTTTGGATACTGTTGAGGGAGATGGCTCACCAGGGGAAGGCAGCAGCAGCCAGGTTCATGGCACCGTGGCTGGCTCTGCTGCGCAGCTGGGCAGGAAGAAGAATGGCAGGGCTATAGTGATAGGGGACTCAATTGTAAGGGGAATAGTCAGGCGGTTCTGCGGACTCAATCGAGACTCCAGGATGGTATGTTGCCTCCCTGGTGCAAGGGTCAAGGTTGTCTCGGAGCGGCTGCAGGACATTCTGGGGGGGGGGGGGGGGGGGGGGGAGGTGAACAGCCAGCTGTCGTGGTGCACATAGGCACCAACGATACAGGTAAAAAACGGGACGAGGTCCTACAAGCTGAATTTAGGGAGCTAGGAGTTAAACTAAAGAGTAGGACCTCAAAGGTAGTAATCTCAGGATTGCTACCAGTGCCACGAGCTAGTCAGAGTAGGAATGTCAGGATAGAGAGGATGAATTTGTGGCTCGAGAGATGGTGCAAGAGGGAGGGATTCAAATTCCTGGGACGTTGGAACCGATTCTGGGGGAGGTGGGACCAGTACAAACCGGACGGTCTGCACCTGGGCAGGATTGGAACCGATGTCCTAGGGGGGTGTTTGCTAGAGCTGTTGGGGAGAGTTTAAACTAATGTGGCAGGGGGATGGGAACCAATGCAGGAAGTTGGAAGGTAGTAAAACAGGGACAGAAATAAAAGGCAATAAGGGGGAAAGTGTAAGGCAGAGAAGCCATAGTCAAAAATCAAAAAGGGCGACAGTACAAGGTACAGTGACTGAGGGGAGCTCAGTGAATAGGACCAGGAATACTAAAAGGAATAAAACGGGAAGTGAAAACATTAATGGTAAGCGGCGCAGCAGGTTGTTACAGGAAGATATGGGTTCGATGACCAGGAAAATTAGGAGAAAGGTTAAGAGGAAATATAACTTAGGAGAGGTTACTGATCGAGGTGTTAAAATTAAGAACAGAGGTAAAAAAAGCCAACATAAGTGTACTTTACCTGAATGCTCGTAGTATTCGGAATAAGGTAAATGAGTTGATGGCGCAAATCATCGTGAATGACTATGATTTAGTGGCCATTGAAACATGGTTAAAGGATGGTCACGACTGGGAGTTAAATATCCGAGGGTATCAAACTTTTCGGAGGGACAGAGTGGATGGTAACGGAGGTGGTGTAGCTCTGTTATTTAAGGATGACATCCGGGCAACAGTAAGGGATGACATCGGTGCTATGGAGGATAAGGTTGAATCCATTTGGGTGGAAATCAGGAATAGTAAGACGAAAAAGTCACTGATAGGAGTAATCTATAGGCCACCAAATAGTAACATTATGGTGGGGCAGGCAATAAACAAAGAAATAACAGATGCATGTAGAAATGGTACAGCAGTTATCATGGGGGATTTTAATCTACATGTTGATTGGTTTAACCAGGTCGGTCAAGGCAGCCTTGAGGAGGAGTTTATAGAATGTATCCGCGATAGTTTCCTCGAACAGTATGCAATGGAACCTACGAGGGAACAAGCGGTCCTAGATCTGGTCCTGTGTAATGAGACAGGATTGATTCAGGATCTCATCGTTAGGGAGCCTCTCGGGAGGAGCGATCACAATATGGTGGAATTTAAAATACAGATGGAGGGTGAGAAGGTAAAATCAAGCACTAGTGTTTTGTGCTTAAACAAAGGAGATTACAATGGGATGAGAGAAGAACTAGCTAAGGTAGACTGGGAGCAAAGACTTTATGGTGAAACAGTTGAGGAACAGTGGAGAACCTTCCAAGTGATTTTTCACAGTGCCCAGCAAAGGTTTATACCAACAAAATGGAAGGACGGTAAAAAGAGGGAAAATCGACCGTGGATATCTAAGGAAATAAGGGAGAGTATCAAATTGAAGGAAAAAACATACAAAGTAGCAAAGATCAGTGGGAGACTAGAGGACTGGGAAATCTTTAGGGGGCAACAGAAAGCTACTAAAAAAGCTATAAAGAAGAGTAAGATAGATTATGAGAGTAAACTTGCTCAGAATATAAAAACAGATAGTAAAAGTTTCTACAAATACATAAAACAAAAAAGAGTGGCTAAGGTAAATATTGGTCCTTTAGAGGATGAGAAGGGAGATTTAATAATGGGAGATGAGGAAATGGCTGAGGAACTGAACAGGTATTTTGGGTCGGTCTTCACAGTGGAAGACACAAATAACATGCCAGTGACTGATGGAAATGAGGCTATGACAGGTGAGGACCTTGAGAGGATTGATATCACTAAGGAGGTAGTGATGGGCAAGCTAATGGGGCTAAAGTTAGACAAGTCTCCTGGCCCTGATGCAATGCATCCCAGAGTGCTAAAAGAGATGGCTAGGGAAATTGCAAATGCACTAGTGATAATTTACCAAAATTCACTAGACTCTGGGGTGGTCCCGGCGGATTGGAAATTAGCAAACGTGACACCACTGTTTAAAAAAGGAGGTAGGCAGAAAGTGGGTAATTATAGACCAGTGAGCTTAACTTAGGTAGTAGGGAAGATGCTGGAATCTATCATCAAGGAAGAAATAGCGAGGCATCTGGATGGAAATTGTCTCATTGGACAGACGCAGCATGGGTTCATAAAGGGGCAGGTCGTGCCTAACTAATTTAGTGGAATTTTTTGAGGACATTAACAGTGCGGTAGATAACGGGGAGCCAATGGATGTGGTATCTCTGGATTTCCAGAAAGCCTTTGACAAGGTGCCACACAAAAGGTTGTTGCATAAGTTAAAGATGCATGGCATTAAGGGGAAAGTAGTAGCATGGATAGAGGATTGGTTAATTAATAGAAAGCAAAGAGTGGGGATTAATGGGTGTTTCTCTGGTTGGCAATCAGTAGCTAGTGGTGTCCCTCAGGGATCAGTGTTGGGCCCACAACTGTTCACAATTTACATCGATGATTTGGAGTTGGGGACCAAGGGCAATGTGTCCAAGTTTGCAGACGACACTAAGATAAGTGGTAAAGCAAAAAGTGCAGAGGATACTGGAAGTCTGCAGAGGGATTTGGATAGGCTAAGTGAATGGGCTAGGGTCTGGCAGATGGAATACAATGTTGACAAATGTGAGGTTATCCATTTTGGTAGGAATAACAGCAAAAGGGATTATTATTTATATGATAAAATATTAAAACATGCTGCTGTGCAGAGAGACCTGGGTGTGCTAGTGCATGAGTCGCAGAAAGTTGGTTTTCAGGTGCAACAGGTGATTAAGGAGGCAAATGGAATTGTGTCCTTCATTGCTAGAGGGATGGAGTTTAAGACGAGGGAGGTTATGCTGCAATTGTATAAGGTGTTAGTGATGTCACACCTGGAGTATTGTGTTCAGTTTTGGTCTCCTTACTTGAGAAAGGACATACTGGCACTGGAGGGTGTGCAGAGGAGATTCACGAGGTAAATCCCAGAGCTGAAGGGGTTGGATTACGAGGAGAGGTTGAGTAGACTGGGACTGTACTCGTTGGAATTTAGAAGGATGAGGGGGGATCTTATAGAAACAGATAAGATTATGAAGGGAATAGATAGGATAGATGCGGGCAGGTTGTTTCCACTGGCGGGTGGAAGCAGAACTAGGGTGCATAGCCTCAAAATAAGGGGAAGTAGATTCAGGACTGAGTTTAGGAGGAACTTCTTCACCCAAAGTGTTGTGAATCTATGGAATTCCTTGCCCAGTGAAGCAGTAGAGGCTCCTTCATTAAATGTTTTTAAGATAAAGATCGATAGTTTTTTGAAGAATAAAGGGATCAAGGGTTATGGTGTTCGGGCCGGAAAGTGGAGCTGAGTCCACAAAAGATCAGCCATGATCTCATTGAATGGTGGAGCAGGCTCGAGGGGCCAGATGGCCTACTCCTGCTCCTAGTTCTTATGTTCTTATGAGAGTTGAGATGGGATTTTTAATTGTTTGAGTGGGAACAAAGATAGCAGTTAAGGGTTACTGTATTCACTGTATTGATTTGCATTGTTTACGTGGCGATTGTCAGCTATTTCCTGGTGTTATGTAAAATATAATTTCATACTCTGTAAGTAGTCAAGTTTGTTTTATACACCATATCCCTATTTTTCCCCAAATCACTCCTGGAGTGAGGTGTCATTTCATCACAGTTTTACCAAATTAAGATCAAATATTGGGGTTCCTGTCCCGTATCTCATCCACTGTTTTCGTCTGGTCTGGGATTGTAACATCAGATCCTCAGCAATGGGGTTGACTGTTAATTGCTCGCAAGGGAAATTAGAGATTGGCAATAAATGCTGATCTTGCCAACAATGCCCACATCCCATAAACAAACAAAACAAACTACACACAATAACCGAGAGAAACTGAATTATTCTGTCAAAATTACGGGATTGTTATTTCCGAAGCAGTATGAATCCGATGAGCAAACTAAGTCCTGCAAATCCCGTAAGAGTTCCCACAATGATCCAGACAAGCTTCGTCTTCTCAGCGTCAGCCGGGTCTGTGAAAGGAAATCACATGCTTACGGTTAAAGGACGGGGAATGGATTAGATTCTCGTCAGTCGGTGACATTTGAAATGGTAAAGTAGAGAAATGAAAGCAGGTGGAATTCAGACTGAGCAGATATTTCTATCTGCTGGACACCTGGAATAACAATGTCAGTTTAAACTCAGATCAATTTGATTTATTGATAATGCGGCAGGCCAATCTTATATCGCACACTGACCACTTGCTGGCCATTCTGGCTGACTTGGTAACAGTGCAGCAAAGTTCCACAGATGGAAAGAAAACCACCAACAGATCCCCAGTGGGTTCCGTTCTGTATCCTCCTCCATCCACACCAACATTACACTGTAGGGGAGTGACTTTTGGATAGGTGGTGTGTATTGTGTGACCGACACCACTAATGTGACCAGGCGATCCGTATAAACAAGATGAAGTTTGTTTTTAAACATGGAGGAGTTGAGTTGAGGAAAGGCAGAGCAATGGGGACTGAGATGAAGGTAAAGTTCTCTATATTGGAAGAGGAAATGTCAATGACACATCAGTTAGCAAGATGGAGTTTGTCTAAAAGATTGTGATTGCAAAATTAACAAGGAAGAATTTAGAGAGTTTTAGATTAATGGAACACCCTCCAAAGAGAATTAACCCATTCAAAAAAGTGACTTAAATGTGTGAGTGGGATTGGGACTAAAGTTCAGAGTAATTGTGTTGATTCAGGTCATTGCCAATGTTGGCTGTGATGGGCAGCGTGCCAGGCTGAAAGGGAGCTAATGGGATGGGTCTTGTTTAGTTTATTCCCTCGAGTTACTGACTGGGGTGAACTCTCCTGCTCTTCTTAAGCTACTGTCATGTGGCCTCCTGCATCTCCCAGAGAGAGCGGACCAGGGCTTGGTTTAAAGTCTCGTCTGATCATCCTCTGATAGAATTGTTCCGAATTCTCAATCATTTTGCTGAAGCAAATTGAGACAAACTATTCCGAATTGTGATATTCATTCTTCAGCACAACAAAGAAGAGATTATCGGGCCATTATCACATTGTTATTTAGGGAGCTTGCTGTGCACAAATTGGCCGATACATTTCCTACATTTAAATAGGGCCCAAGCTTTACAAAGGGTTTAATTGGTTGTAAAGCACTTTGGGACAACTGGAGTTGTCAGTAAAGGTCCGTATGGCTTGGATTTTATGGAGGTGAGAGTTCCTTGCTCATCATTTGGAGAGTTGGCGGGGACGACTCGACAGCATCGCTGCCATTTCCTGCTCAAATTAACTCGGGTCCGCATTTGGAAAGAAGTCCCAGTCCCTCCATGCACAGCACTACAGTGGCTGAAAGAGGTACTGCAGCACTGTGCCTGAGACAATGTTCCAGGAACTGCATTGATGGTAAGTAGCAGTGTTCCCAGAAAGGGGCAGTCCAGTGGCGATTTTGGAGTTTTTAAATGTAAACCTCGAAGATTTATTGAGAAGAAAAGAAAATTTAACCACACACAATTACATAGTTAAAATTGATTTCACAATACTTTCCCCCAAAAGACTCCCTAATTGATCAGACTCATAAATAAAATTCTTCCAGGCAATACTCCCTAATATATGTTTAAATATCAAAATCCAGTTAATATTAACCAAGGCACAACTGCTGTAACTTGACTGAAAGTATCCCACATGATCTCTCAAACCACGTTTTCCTCAAATGTGAAAATCAAAGACCTTCAGAAACTGCTTTTCACAGTCCAATACATTTCCAGACTGCCTGGATGGTTGATTCAAACATCACCTACTCCCAGCCCAGAGCTGTTTCCAAGGGATCTTTCCCCAACAGCCAATCCCCAACCAGTTCAACAGCTCTCCTCACATATCCTTTTCCCTTTCATCTTCAATTCCAGTGTGTTCACTCTGTATGGACATTGTGGGCAATTCCCTTTGTCAGAGCAGAGCAGCAGGAGTAGGCCATTCAGCCCCTCGAGCCCTCTGTGTTATTCAACTGGGCTATGGCTGAGTGTTGACCTCAGCACCATTTTCCCTCACTATCCCCATAACCCTCCATATCATTGGCACCTAGAAATCCATCAACCAGTATGTCCTGCACTAGATTATGTGCTCGAGTCTGTGAAGTTGGATAATGTAACTTGTCCTTACTTATTACAGTGAGCTGGGTTCCATTCCAATCGATATCTCCCCTCACTTCACAATAGTAGATGGCAGCGTCACTGAGCTGAATGTTGCTGATTGTCAGAATGAAGCTGTTACTGGACATGTTTCGAGAAGACTGGAAACGCTCGGAGAAGCCAGGACCCCATCGTGTGTTGTTCAGTATCTCATCTGTTAAAATCCACTCGATGTAAGCTGGTTGTTGTCGGTACCAATGAACATCAGCGTATGTCACAACGGCGTTATACAGGATGCACTGTAACCGTGCACTCTGACCCTGTCTGATAGGTTCTGGGGCAGGAGACTGGATAACCACTGGGGCATCTGCACCTTTGGAGAAACAATATTCATAACTTAAAAGAGTATCTGGATTTACAAAGTAGCTCTGGTAGTTAACCATAGAATCGTTGGTGCCTCACGGCGCCGAGGTCCCAGGTGCGATCCCAGCTTTGGGTCACTGTCCGTGTGGAGTTTGTACATTCTCCCCGTGTCTGCGTGGGTTTCACCCCCACAACCCAAAGATGTGCAGGGTAGGTGGATTGGCCACGCCAAATTGGCCCTTAATTGGAAAAAATGAATTGGGTACTTGAAATTGTAAAAAAAAAACACAGAATCACTGCAGTGGAGAAAGAGGCCATTCAGCCCATCCAGTCTGCACAAACCCTCTGGAAGAGCACCCTTCCTCGGACACTCCCCCACCATCCAAACAAAATCCTTAAATTGGCACCAATACCCATTTGAAGACCGCATTCCACCACCAGCATCAGGAGGGGGACTCCCCATTTGGATAAAAACTAACCCACTTTGTGTTTCTAATGATGACCTGGGGGAGTTCCTCATTGTCAAGTACTGGTTGCCATGACATGGGGGAGGGGGGCCTGTGAAGAGCTACCACCCTGTCCAGGTTGCTAACCCCTCTTCCCACAATCTCAACCTCTGCTCATAACCAGCATCAGGAGGGGGACTCCCCATTTGGATAAAAACTAACCCACTTCGTGTTTCTAACGGTGACCTGGGGGAGTTCCTCATTGTTAAGTACTGGCTGCCATGACATCAGGAAGGGGGAGGGGGGCCTGTGAAGAGCTACCACCCTGTCCAGGTTGCTAACCCCTCTTCCCACAATCTCAACCTATGATCCCAAACCCTCCCACAATCACCTTTGGTCCGAGTCCCTCAGCCTGAGCTTGTTGTGGGCCACTGGTTTGACTGGTGTTTGCAATGTGCAGCTCCCTGTCTCAGACACCATGGCCATGTGGAAGGCCCACCGCTGTCTATGTATGTGCCTGATCCTTCACAAAGGAAGCAACATGGGCCTCTCCCTGGATCTCAGGCCAGTGAGTGAGAGACCCCATCACCTGTATCAAGAAGCGGGCTTTGTGTCCAAAAAAGTGTGAACATTTGAGACTTCTGAGAACCACAAGACAGAACACGTGGTGTGAAGATTAATGAGAATAATGGAAACTGTACTTACTGGTTACATTCAGCTGTGTTCCATTCCCACTGATATCTCCCCACACTGAACAGTAATAGACGGCAGTGTCACTGGGCTGCACGTTGTTGATTGTCAGGATGAAGCTGTTGGAGTCGATGTGTCTGGAAGGCTGGAAACGCTCAGAGAAATCTGAATCCCGGTCTACATAATTCTTTGTATCAAGTGCTAAAATCCTCTCCCTCTCTTTCCCTGGCAGCTCCCGGTACCAAGAAACTTTTGTGTATCTCACTGCGGCGTTCTGCATGGAGCAGTGGAAACGTGCAGTCTGACCCTCTGGGACACGTTCCACACTCAGAGGCTGGATAAGGACTGGAAGTTTCTTACCTTTAAGAGAAAAATATCAACAATTTATAAACAGGTGCTAAGGTTGCAGTCTGGGCTGATTCTCCGCTTCCCCAGCCGCGTGTTTCTCGGTGGCGCGCTGTTCCCAGGCAGCGCGATTCTGCCTTCCCGCTTGTCAATGGGATTTCCCATTGAAGCCACGCCACAGGGAAAGCCCCGGGCGAGGGGGCACTGCCGGCAGCAATCGCAACGGCCAGAGAATTGCAACCTTTCTTTCTGCTTTTAGTAGAAGTGCCAACCTCCGATCAGAGACTCGGGGGTCCTCGATCACAGGGTCAGACCCATTATTGACCTGTCAATCCCTCCATGCTCACATAATCCAATGGAGCTTCCCAAAAAGAAATGATGTGGGGTGTGGCTGCCTCTCCAGCCACCCGCTGAGTTCCCATCACCTCCACAAGATTCCACCCATTGTCCCGGCCGCACTGAAGCCGCCAGTTAATGTGTTCCTCACTCACATTCAAAGTGTGGGGCAACTATTTTGTGGCCCTTGTCCTATTAGCTGAAGGAGTTGCTCAATTCAAGAACAAACCTTTGTTTCTTTAGTCCACATTCCAGCAATTCTCATTGATGATTGGAAAGTGAGCATTGAGCTGCTCAATAGTTTAATAAATCATTGTCGATGCCACCAATCTGTGTGGCCAGGACTGCAGGGAACAAAGCTCAGGAAGAGTTCCCACCTCCGGGAGGGGAGGGCAAAGACAGCAAGCTGGAAAATCTCACACACTTGATGGCCCACACCCTGTGATTCTAAAAGAGATCGCTGCAGATTTAGAGAATGCACTCGTTACAAATTTCCCAAATTCCTTCATTTTAGGAACAATCCACGGGGACATCGGCCGGTATTCTGCGCTCTAGGCCGCTGAGATCGGGAAACCCGCTGGGATCGGCGCCGGACGACAGGCCGGTTCCCATTCTACCAGCCCCCCCCCGCCCCGGTGCTGTGCTACCCCCCCCACCCCCCCCCTGCAACCTGAAACCTTCTTCCTCACTATTAACCACCAGCTCAATCTTTGTGTCTTTCACAAACTTACTGATCCTCCCTCCACATTCTCATCTGTATCAAACTTCAGCAACATCTCTCTCTTTTCATCAAGATTCAAGTTCTGGGCGGTCAAGTCACTGTTTTTAAACTCAGTCTTTGTGCAATAACATTATTTGGAATAAAAGTAATAAAGCATCGACATTACTCACTGGTTACATTCAGCCGGGTTCCATTCCCAAAGATTTTCCCCCAAATCCCACAGATATAGAGAGTGGAGTCACCGGGCTTCACATCTCTGACTGTCAGAATGTAGCTGTTACCGGGAACATCTCTGGAAGGCTGAAACCGATCATACAGACCTGTCGCCCGGGAAACTTCGCCATTTGCATCATGACTCAATATCCATTCCTGACTTTGTGAGCGGTACCAATGTACATTGTATAAATCCACAGTTTGCCCTACATTCTTGCTCTGTAAGTCACACAGAAACGTCACTGTTTCACCCTCAGGCACTTTCACATCTTGAGGAGATTGGATAAGAACCGCCCCTGTCACATGACCTGTGAACAGAAAATAGCTGAAGATCAGAACAAATAAGAAAATACCAAATTGAAGCTGAAACACAAGTTATTATAAAATCCCGTGTAGATCAGGAATTAATATTGTGCATTGTCATCAGTAACTTGTAGCCCAGTTGCTGTATCCACACCCTGAACTTCACTGTCTCACATCGCACTGTACTGACCAATAATGTCAGCCCAGCATTTTGTGCTCAAAGCCTCGCGTCTCAAGTGGGATTTGAACTGAGCCAAGATGGACACAGTGGGGAGGATTTGAGGGATAGAACGATGTCCTGGAGGTGGGTCAGATTGACCAAATGTGTGCTGGAGTTATGAATGGCTGCTTGCAGGCCTTAGAGCCAGGAACAGAATGTATTCAGCCAGGAGCAGTGCAGTTTCCTCTGTTAAGCGTGGTCCAAGTTTAAATTATTGATATAAATGGTAAACAAGAGTCATCCCAGCACAGAACATTGTCGAGCTCCAATTCCCATCATGTCTCATTCATTTGTTTATTACCTTATCAAAGGAAATCTAAATATATAACATCTACAAGTTTACCTATGTCTACTCTCTTAGTTAGCTCTTCAAAGAATTCTGTTCAGTGGCATGGTAACACAGAGGTTAGCACTACTGCCTCACAGCACCAGGGACCCAGGTTCAATTTTGGCCTCGGGTGACTGTCTGTATGGAGTTTGCATCATCTCCCCGTGTCTGTTTGGTTTCCTCGGGTGCTCCGGTTTCCTCCCACAGTATAAAGATATACAGGTTAGATAGATTGACCATGGAAAATTGCCCCTTAGTGTTCGGTTACGGGGATAGGGTGGGGGCCTGACCCTGTGTCATGTGCTCTTTCAGAGGGTCGGTGCAGGCTGGATGGGCTGAATGGCCTCCTTCTGCACTGTGGGGATTCTCTGAGTCTATGAATTGATTTGGTCAAGAATGACACGTCCATTTCAAGTCCTTGTTGACTATTCATTCTTCTGTTTGTTTTTTAGAGTCTAGATTATTTTAGTCGGAATTCCATTATGTTTCATGCAACTTATGTGAAACCAACTTGTCTATAATTCCCAGGACATGTTATATTTCCTTTCTTCAGTGCAAAATTTCTCTTAATTTTATTTTAATTTAGATTTCTAATCACATTGTTGGATGTCATTTCCTGTCTGACTTCACTCTCTTTCCTGGCTTCTTGTGGTTTCGCATCAAGGATCCTATCAGAAGCTGAGAAAGATAAAATCCAAAAGTCTATGAAAATTGATAAAATAATCATCTCCCATTGGGCACGCTGGGTGTGGTAGTATGTATTGGGGGTCATGTGGGACTGGAAGCCCTAATGGCATTGGCTGACAGATCCCGGGTCCTGGTTGGCCGTTGACCTCAAGCTCCGCCCTGAAGGCGAAGTATAAGAAGCCGGTGTCTTCCCCCGCATGCCAGTTTACTATCGGGCTGTTGGGGAACAGACACGCTTAATAAAGCCTCATCGACTTCACTCTATTCGTCTCATGGAGTCTTTGTGCGCTACAATTTATTAAGTGTGTCTGTTCCCCAGCAGCCAGATAGTAAAACTTTCCATTCTCCCGGAGTCGACTAGGCATGGCGTCTCGTGGCCGTTAATTAGGACCGTTGTCGTCGTCGTCTGGAGAGTCCGGGGCCGAGACTGATAGGGTGTAACCGAAGCGAGCCGTGGTTGTAGTAGTGGGGTGGTCCGTTGTTGCCGTCCAAGATGGCGTCGGGGATGGACAAAATGGCTGCCCCCATACATCGCACGTGGCTGAGGGGTCACAAGATGGCGTCGGGGGTGGACAAAATGGCCGCCCCCATGCGTCGTACAGGCCGGGGGCGGTCCAAGATGGCGGCGCCCCTCCTCCCCTCGTGGTGGTCGGGACCCAATATGGCGGCATCTGCGGGTCGCACATGGTGTGCTGGGGGGTCTGGGGAGCGCTAGGACCGCGCGGAGTTCCTTCACTGCGAGCGCCAGGGCCGCGGGCGCTAGGACCGCGCGGAGCTCCCTCACTGCGAGCGCCAGGGCTGCGAGCGCTAGGACCGCGCGGAGTTCCTTCACTGCGAGCGCCAGGGCCGCGGGCGCTAGGACCGCGCGGAGCTCCCTCACTGCGAGCGCCAGGGCCGCAGGCGCTAGGACTGCGCGGAGCTCCCTCGCCGGGGACAGCGGGGGTCGGGGCCCAAGCCGGCGGCGCCGGCGGGTCAGGCGCGGGGCCGCGAGCGCAAGGAGCTCCCTCACCGGGGACAGCGGCGGTCGGGGCCCAGGTAGGCGGCGCCGGCGGGTCAGGCGTGGGGCCGCGAGCGCAAGGAGCTCCCTCACCGGGGACAGCGGTGGTCGGGGCCCAGGTAGGTGGCGCCGGCGGGTCAGGCGTGGGGCGCGGGACGGGGGTGAGGGTGGCGTTCGGGACGCGAAAAACCCCTTCCTCTGCGTGGAGAGTGTTGGCCGGCACCCAAATCGGGAGCGCCGGCGGCGGGTCGTACATGGACTGCGGGGAAGGGGGTTGGGGAGCGTAGGCGGCGTGCAGGACTCCCAGTTCTCCCGGGGCCGCGGTGGTCGGGACCCAAAATGGCGGCGTCTGCGGGTCGCACATGGCGTGCTGGGGGGGTTGGGAGGCGTAGATTGCTTGTAGGGCTCCCTGTGGCCCCGGGACGGCGGCGACCTCGTGGGATCGGCACACCACCGCATAATGGCCCTTTTTCCCGCAGCTTTTGCAGATGGCTGCGCGGGCCGGACAGCATTGTCGGGGGTGCTTCGCCTGGCCGCAGAAATAACAGCGGGCGCCCCCGGTGCGACTCGGCGTTTGGACTGCTCAAGCCTGTGGGGTGTCCGGGGGGGGGGGGGGTAGGGAGTTTGCCGCGACGGGTACGTACGGGGCCCAATGGCCTGCCGCGCGGTCGGGGCCGTAGGCGCGGGTATTACGCGCGGCGACGTCTAGGGAGGCTGCTAGGGCCCGTGCCTCTGAGAGTCCTAGCGACTCTTTTTCTCGAAGTCTTTGGCGGATTTGGGAGGATTGCATACCTGCCACAAAAGCATCGCGCATTAACATGTCCGTGTGTTCGTTTGCATTCACCGACGGGCAGCTGCAGGCTCGTCCCAAAATCAGCAGCGCGGCGTAGAACTCGTCCATCGATTCTCCGGGAGCTGGTAGCGAGCGTAGATTTGGTTAACTGGGCGAACGTAGAGACTTCTCAGTGCTGTGAACGCCGTTTGGAAATCGTCGGTGTCTTCAATGAGGGTGAAAATCTCCGTGCTCACCCTCGAGTGCAGGACCTGCAGTTTTTGTTCGTCTGAGACTCGGCCTGTGGTCGATCTGATGTAGGCCTCGAAGGCTACATCACGCTTAATAAAGCCTCATCGACTTCACTCTATTCGTCTCATGGAGTCTTTGTGAGATACACTGGGTAAACTGATCTCCTGACCCAACGATCGTCCAACAATCAAACTGGATCTCGAGAATTTCTGACCACTTTGAGTTCCCAACGCCCCCTGCAGCCTACGGCAACGTTACTGGATTCAGGACCCTCAACGCAAGGGGCAGGGTTCTGACCCTCTGGTGGGCAGAACATTCCAAGGTGGCTTTCTGAGATTGTCAACTCTGCTGAGGCACCGAGTGGGACCTCTTCACATCCCCCTCAACATCACCACAGGATTCCCATTGGGAAGCTCGGATCACTCACACTAATTAGATCAGGAAACATGCTCACAAAATTCCTGACTGAAGCATAGAGGCAGAAAAATGCCTGGAGTTGTGTCAGAGTCACTTCAGCCTTCAGCATCTGTACATTAAACATCCTCCTCAGTGTGCTGACCCCCTCAGCAATCCCTACACCTCCCATTCCCATTCACACAGACAGCAGTAAATAGGGGCACACGTTTGGGGGAAAGGCTTCAATAGGGTGACTGTTCCTATGAGACGGATCAGGCTCCTCACGGACATGAAAGGGGTCTGGAGGATTTTGGGATGATAATTCAGGAGCAGTTTATGAATGGTGGATTTGAGGAAGAAATCCGCTGGCAAATTAATTCCCTCCATTTAACATTCTAGGACGGTAAATAATCCAATGAAAATCATCACGCAAATCAGGAGAAATGGGAATAAAAGGATTAACGAGGTTTTGTTAATTTTAAAATTAAATTTAGAGTACCCAAGGAGCAATTTGGAATGGACAATCCATCTACCCTGCACATCTTTGAGTTGTGGGGGTGAAACCCACGCAGACACGGGGAGAATGAGCAAACTCCACACAGACAGTGACCCGGGGTCGGGTTTTAACCCAGGTCCTCAGCTCCCTAGGCAGCAGTGCTAACCACTGTGCCACCGTGCTGCCCAACGATGTTTTGAACATGAAGAGTGAGACAATTGTGTCTGTGGATTGCCGGCCGCTGGAGTTTCAGAGTGGGATCACTGAGCTGGGGGCTCAGTGTTGTCTCTGACGCTGTATTTTCCCATTGAACCATGAGAACCCCAAACTATCCCAACTCTTAAACAGGAAAATCTGACTAAAACACACACATCACCCCCAATAACCAGAAAATCAACTCAAAAACATAACGATGTGCAAGCAGCCCCAGGTTACTTACCCACCACCATACAGAGGGTGAGAGTCAGAACAGAGAGAGCTGGGCAAAACATTCCAAACAAAGTCCTTTTGCAAACACACAATTCTTGTTTCTTTCACACACTCTTCTATTCGATGTTGCTGTGAATGATTGCGGGATGTCTCAATATTACTTCCTATTTTTACTTCTAGAGGTGTGACAGCACGGTGACATTGAGGTTATGACTGCTGCCTCACAGCGCCAGTCACCCGGGTTAGCAATGCTATCTCACAGTGCCAAGGACCCGGGTCAGCTGCTATCTCACAGTGCCATGGACCCGGGTCAGCACGGCTGTCTCATAGTGCCAAGGACCCGGGTCAGCACAGCTGTCTCATAGTGCCAGGGACCCGGGTCAGCACAGCTGTCTCACAGCGCCAGGGACACAAGTTCAATTCCAGTCTTGGGTGACTGTGTGGAATTTGTACATTCTCCCCGTGTCTGCGTGGGTTTCCTCCGGGTGCTCCGGTTTCATTCCACAGAGAAAAGATGCACAGGTTAGGTGGATTGGTCATGCTGAATTGTCCCTCAGTGTCCAAGGCTATGCAGGTTAGGTGGACTGGCCATGCTAAATTGTCCCTCAGTGTCTAAAGATGTGCAGGGTAGGTGGATTGGCCATGCTAAATTGCCCGTACTATTCAAAAGCTTACATGGTGACATGGGGATAGATGTTGGGCGGCACGGTAGCACAGTGGGTAGCACTGTTGCTTCACAGCTCCAGGGTCCCACGTTCGATTCCCGGCTTGGGTCACTGTCTGTGCGGAGTCTGCACGTTTTCCCCCGTGTCTGCGTGGGTTTCCTCCGGGTGCTCCGATTTCCTCCCACAAGCCGCGAAAGATGTGTTGTTGGTGAATTGGACATTCTGAATTCTCCCTCTGTGTACCCGGACAGGCGCCGGAATGTGGCGACTAGTGTTAACGTAAGCCTACTTGGGACAATAAAGATTATTAAAAAACAAAATTAAGTGTGGAGGAGTGGGCCTTGGCGGGGGGCTCGTTCACAGGGTCAATATCGACTCAATGGGCCCAATGGCCTCCTCCTGCACTGTCGGGAATGTTTCTGTGATTCTCTGATTCATTCCCATGGAACAGATTGGGTTACTGAGGGACATTAAAGTGGTTTTGGGGATGATAATTCAGGAGCCCCAGCAGCAGACTTCAGCAAGGTTCACCCTGCGTCTCCACAGATACTCGGAGAGCTCGTCAGTACTGACCAGTGGAAATGGCTCCATTTTATTCTATAGACAATGGTCTCCATCCCCTCACTCTGATGGTGTTTTTTAAAAATAAATTTCGAGAACCCAATTCATTTTTTCCAATAAAGGGGCAATTTTGTGTGGCCAATCCACCTACCCTGCACATCTTTGGGTTGTGGGGGTGAAACCCACGCAAACACAGGGAGAATGTGCAAACTCCAGAGCCGGGATCGAACCTGGGACCTCGGCAACGTGCTAACTACTGCGCCACCGTGCTGCCCTCCTGATTCCAGGGATGGCAGGACTGACATATGAGGAGACATTGACCCTCTCTGGGCTCAGCACCATGTTGCCTTCCCTATCCCGCACTCCCCCAATCTCTCTGGCCGCCTCCCTCCTGCGCAGCTGGTGCGCCAGCATCCTACTCGCCTTCTCCCCATACTCATAAACTGCCCCCTTCGCTTTCCTCACCTGCACCTCCGCCTTCCCCGTGGACAGCAAGTCAAACTCCGCCTGTAATTTCCGGCGCTCGTTCAACATCCCCCCTCTGGGGCCTCCGCGTACCTCCTATCTACCCTGAGTATCTCTCCCACCAGTCTCTCCCTCTCCGCCCTCTCCTTCTCTCTGTGGGACCTAATGGAGATTAACTCTCCCCTCCTGACCGCCTTCGGAGCCTCCCAAACCACTGCCACCGTCACCTCTCCTGTGTCATTCGTTCCCACATAATTCTGAATACTCCTCCTTATCCGCCCGCACACCTCTTCATCCACCAGCAGCCCCACATCCAGTCGCCAGAGAGGGCGCTGACCCCGTTCCACCCCAGTCGCAGGTCCACCCAGTGCGGGGCATGGTCCGAGACCGCAATGGCCGATCTTTCTACCCCCTCCACCCTCGGGATTAACGCTCTACTCAACACAAAGAAGCCTATTCGTGAATAGACTTTATGGACATGGGTAAAAAAGGATAACTGCTTCATCCTTGGCCGTGTAAACCTCCAGGGGTCCACTCCCCCCCATCTGGCCCATGAACTCCCACCGTCCTCTTTCCCGTTCTGGATTTGGAACGATCCAAGCCCAGATCCAAGACCGTATTAAAGTCCCCTCCCATAATCAGTTGACTTATCTCCAAGTCCGGGATCCTACCCAGTACGCGCCGCATATGGTCCGCATTGACCCAGTTCCGGGCATATATATTCACTAACACCACCCGAGCCCCCTGCAGCTTGCCACTCACCAATATATACCTGCCCCCCTTGTCCGCCACGATACTCCCCGTCTCAACCGCCACTCATTTACTGACCAAAATAGCCACTCCACTGGTCTTTGAGTCTAACCTCGAGTGAAACACCTGTCCAACCCATCCTTTCCTTAGCCTCGTCTGGTCCGCGAGCTTTAAGTGCGTCTCTTGCAACATGGCCACGTCTACCTTCAACCCCTTCAAATACGAGAACACGCGGGACCGCATGACCGGCCCATTCAGGCCCCTCACATTCCATGTGATCAGCCTGCTTGGGGGGGGTGGGGGGGTAACCATCCCCCCATCCCGCCGACTAGCCATCTCCCTTTTTCGGCCAACCGCGTGCCCCGGCCTCCCTCCTCCAACTCTCCCCCCGGCCGACTCTCCATCCATACCCCTCACCTGGCTCCCCTTCAGTCAGCAAAGCAGCACCCCTCCCCCCCTTCCCCCCCCAAACCCCCCCCCCCCAAACCTCCCCCCCCCCCCCCCCCCCCGGCCAAGCATCCGCTTAGCTCTGGTTTCCCCCCCATTTTGCTTCCGTGAGTCAGCTCACCCATGCTGATCCCGGCCGCTCCCGCCTCTATATATCCACCCTTAACTTGTTGCCCCCTTCGGGCCACCCAATCCCCCCCTCCCCCACAGGGTAGAGGGAGAAGCGCCATCTGGGACCTCCCCGTGCCCCGGACAGCCCGTCCCGGGCGATTCCCACCCCCTAGCACCGAACACCTGTAAAACAAAACACCTGGAAAACAAGCAAAACAAACAACAAACCCCAACCAAACTAGGGCAGACTTGCCCATAAACTTGTGCTTTACCCGCAGTCCTCCCCTCGGTCCCACCCCACCCGCACATTTCACCCCCATACAACAGTCCCTTAGTTCAGGTCCGGCTTCTCCTGCCTGATGAACGACCACGTCTCGTCTGGGGTATCAAAATAGTGTTGCCTGTCCTGGTATGTTACCCACAGTCTCGCCGGGTGCAGGAGCCCAAACCTCACCCCTTTAGCGTGAAGGACCGCCTTTGCCCGGTTAAACCCTGCACGCCTCCTCGCCAGCTCAGCTCCCAGGTCCTGGGAAATTCGGATCTCGCCACTCTCCCACTTCATGCTCCGCTCTTTCTTCGCCCACCGCAGGACTCGCTCCCGGTCTGCCAAGCGCTGAAACCGTATCACCATCGCCCTCAGTGGCTCGTTTACCCTCGGCTTTCCAGCGAGAACCCTGTGCGCCCCATCCAGCTCCAAGGGCCGTGGGAAGGCCCCCGCGCCCATCAGCGTCCCCAATATTGTGGCCACATACGTGCTCGCGTCCTCCCCCTCCGCTCCTTCAGGAAGGCCCAGGATCCGCAGATTGTGGCACCGAGATCTGCACTCAAGGCCATCCAGCCTCTCCTGCCATCTGTTATGGAGCGCCTCGTGCGCCTCCACTTTCACCGCTAGGCCCAGGATCTCGTCCTCGTTCTCCGCCACCTTCCTCCTCACCTCCTTGATCTCCTTTTCCTGCGCCTTCTGGGTCACAACAATTCTCTCTATGGAGGCCAGCATCTCCCTTTTCAGCTCCATGAAGCAGTTTTTCAGGAGCTCCTGCTGTTGTCTGGCCCACTGGGCCCACACCTCCCGATATTCTCCGGCCGCCATTTCGTCCTCCCGGACCTTCTCGACCTTCTTCCCCGGGTTCGCGCATCTGCCGGCTCCGCTCCTGGTCCTCTCCATGCACCAGCGGGGGGGGGGGGGGGCTCTCCCACATCTGTTCCCATGCCGGTCCCCCCTGTTAATTGCCGCCGCCGCTCCTTTTAGCGGCCCAAAACACCGATCCCGGCGGGAGCTGCCGTTCGCGTGACCTAGCAGGTCATGGCCGCTACTGGAAGTCTACACACAATATTTAGGTGTGGCCGCACCAAGGCCCTGTATAATTGCAAAAACACATTCCTGCTCCTGTACTCGAAACCTCTCGCAATGAAGGTCAACATGCCATTCGCCTCCTTTACCACCTGCTGTACCTGCATGCTTACCTTCAGCGAATGGTGCACAAGGACACGCAGGTCCCGCTGCACACTCCCCTCTCCCAATTTACAACCATTCAGGTAGTAATCTGCCTTCCTGTTTTTGCTTCCTCACACTTATCCAAATTCTACTGCATCTGCCAATGATTTGCCCACTCTCCCAACCTGTCCGGATCATGCTGTAGGATCCCTGCATCCTCATCACAATTCACCCTCCCACCCAACTTGGTGTCACCTACAAACATTGAGACGTTACATTTTGTTCCCTCATCCAAATCATCAATATCTCTTGTGAATAGCTGGGGTCCCAGTATCGGTCCGTGTGGTACCCCACTAGTTACTGCCTGCCAATTTGAAAAGGACCCAATAATCTGTGCTCTTTGTTTCTGCTCTCCCAACCAGTTTTCTATCCACCTCAATACACTTCCCCAATTCCATGCACTTTAATATTGCACGAGAATTTCTGATGCGGGACTTTGTCAAATGTCTTCTGAAAGTCCAAATATATCACATCGACTGGCTCCCCCTTGTCAACTCTACTACATACATTTTCAAAGAATTCCATTCGATTTGTCAAGCATGATTTCCCCTTCATAAATCCATGCTGACTCTGACTGATCCTGCCACTGCTTTCTAAATGTCCACTACAAAGTTCTTGATAATGGATTTGAGAATTTTCCCCACTGCCAATGTTAGGATTACTGGTCTATAATTCCCTGCTTTCTCTCTGTCTCCCTTTTTGAATATTGGAGTGACATTAGCCACCCTCCAATCAGCAGGGACTGCTCCAGAGTCTATAGAATCCTGGAAGATGACCACCAATGCATCCACTATTTCCAGAGCCACTTCCTTCAGTATTCTGGGATGTAGATTATCAGACCCTGGGGATTTATCCGCCTTCAGTTCCATCAATTACCCCAACGCCATTTCTCTCCTAATATTGATCTCCCTCAATTCTTCCCTCTCACTCAGCCTTTCATTCTCCAACATTCCTGGTATCTAATTTGTCCTCTTTTGTGAAGATAGAACCAAAGTATGTATTCCATTGCTCAGCCATTTCTTTGTCACCAATTATACATTCCCCCATTTCTGTCTGTAGGGGGCCGACATTTGTCTTTACCAATCTCTTTCTCTTTATGTATTATAGAAACAGTTATAGTCTGTCTTTATGTTCCCTGCAAGCTTACTTTCGGACTGTATTTTCCCCTTGTTAATCAATCTCTTGATCCTTTTTTCTTGAATTCTTTACTGCCCCCAATCCTCAGACTTATTATTTTTCTTGGCCAATCTGTGTGCTTCTTCCTTGGATCGGATACTATCCCTAATTTCCTTTGTAAGACAGAGATTGGTCCTCTTACCCAAGCGAGGCCAGCAGCGCGGGTTCAATTCCTGTACCAGCTGAGGTTATACATTCAGGCCTCGCCTTCTCAACCTTGCCCTCGCCTGAGGTGTGGTGATCCTCAGGTTAAATGGGCTGACAATTGGCAAATAACATTTGCGCTACACAAGTGCCAGGCAATGACCGTCTCCTACAAGAGAGGATCTAACCATCGGTCCTGGACATTCAATGGCATTACTATCGCTGAATCCCCCACAGTCAACATCCTGGGGGTTACCATTCATCAGAATCTGAACTGGACTAGCCATATTGATATTGTGGCTACCAGGACAGGTCAATGGCTAGGAATCCTATGGTGAGTAACTCACCTCCTGACCCCCAAAGCCTGTCCACAACCTACAAGGCATAAGTTAGGAGTGTAATGGAATACTCTCCACTTGCCTGGATGAGTGCAGCTCCAACAGCACTCAGGACAAAGCAGCCCGCTTGATTGCTCCTCCTTCCACAGATATTCAAACCCTCCACCACTGACAAGCAGTGGCAGCCGTGTGTACCATCAACAAAATGCACTGCAGTAACTCACCAAGGTTCCTTAGACAACACCTTCCAAACCCCCAACCACTACCATCTAGAAGGACAAGAGCAGCAGGTACCTGGGAACCCCACCAGCTGGAGGTTCCCCTCCAAGTCACTCACCACCCTGACTTGGAAATATATCGCCGTTCCTTCACTGTCACTGGGGCAACATCCTGGAATTCCCTCCCTAGCAGCACAGTGGGTGCACCTACACGCCAGGGACTGCAGCGATTCAAGAAGGCAACTCACCCCCACCTTCTGAAGGGTAACTAGGGATGGGCAATAAATGCCGGCCTAACCAGCGATGCCCCGTAAATAAATATAAAAACATCTAAATCCCCAACCCCAAAGTTGTGAGTGAAGTGCAGCTCGCCAGGTGAGGCCCTCCCTCTGGTGTCCAGTGTTGAATGGGACCGGTTGAATTATCTGTCGGTGGAGCACCGTGAACATGATTTCAGAGAGCTGGGTGTTTGATCAGCATATCTGAGACGCAAAGGGGTAAACGTGGTGCCAAACATTCACCCGGCATCCACCCCGGCACCCGGCATCCACCCCGGCACCCGGCATCGACCCCGGCACCCGGCATCGACCCCGGCACCGACCCCGGCAGCCGGCACCGACCCCGGCACCCGGCATCGACCCCGGCACCCGGCATCCAAACAGTCGGGATTTAGGTGTCCGGGAATCCTCAGTGTTTGTCCCAGAGGAACTGTATGAACATTTTCTGGATTTCTGTGACAGAGTCAGGGGGAGGGGCCAATGTGACCAGCCGGTACCACAACATGAAGGCATCAGCTGGTTTATGACCAGAACTCGGCCCCTGTAAGACAGCACTCGGAGCAGTCCTGTCCACTCTCTCAGGCGAGTGGTGGCCTTGGCCTCCAGCTCCTGCCAGTTAGCCGGCCAGGATTCCTCAGCCGGACAAAGATGGACGCCCAAGTAGAGGAGGCTGGTCCTGCTCCAGGTGAAAGGCCTGATCTCCTCTAGGAGGGATGTCCATCCGCCCCGGACTGACCCGGAGTCAGTAGCACTCCAGTGGATCCAGGGAGGAGACGCAGCTTCCGCTGCAGGCCAGCAAGGTTCATGAACATGAGGACATGTCATCAGCGGAGGCCAGAAGGACCACTCCAATGCCCAGCTGGCACAGAACCAATCCGGACCACCTCCTCCGCAGGAGGCGCTGAACATGGGTTCAACAACAGGAAGACTCCTTCAATCACCACCAGAGACAATGATTGGGTTCAACAATCATTGACAAATTAATTGCTGCTTATTTTCTCCTGACTCCGAGTTTCCGGAGGTGCTGGGTGCTTTGAGACAGAAAGTCTCGTAGCAGGTAGCCTTATCCATGCTGGGTGGTCAGGGAGCAGTTTCCATATCTCCTGTAGTATCCAGAGTTATGCGTGTGCTGTCTGTGGTTCCTGGAGGAGGCCCTCACAGAGATGTACTCCTCTGGAATCAGATCCACATTCCAGTTCTGTAAAAGTCATTTAGATCCGAAACGTGTTTCCCTCTCCAAATACACTGCCAGACTTGCTGAGGTTATCCAGCATTTTCTGTTTATAGTCCATGGGCACCGTGCCCACCACCTGCCCACCCACCCTGACCCCGTCACAATTGTACCCATGGCAAGGGTAATATCGGGAGGCCGACCTGTCCACTGGGCCAATAGAGGCCATTAATTGGCCAAACATTTTGCCACCACTGGCATTGAACCAGCAGCAGGAGAAATCCAAAGCTGACCTGCAGCCGGGCAGCTTTCATTGGGTGGGCTGCTGGCGAGCGAGGGGGCTCCTCCTTTATGCCCCCATTGGGCCTATCTGGGCAATGCCCCCAAGCTCTTCCCCACACCCCCCTGCCCGCACCCCCCAGTGAAGTTCCTCATCCTCAAACCATTTCTGTCAATCTTTTCTGCATTTTCTCCAATGCCTTCACATCCTTTCTAAAGTGTGGTGCCCAGAGCTAGACGCAAACCTCCATTGAGACTGCACCCGTCATTTATAAAGGTTCACTAGACCATCATTGCTTTTAGTCCACATCACAATATACATGAACGATCTGGAAGAAGGAACTGAAGGCACTGTTGCCAAGTCTGCAGATGATACAAAGATATGTCGAGGGACAGGTCGTATTGAGGAAGCAGGGGGGCTGCTGATGGACTTGGACAGGCTGGGAGAGTGGGCAAAGAAGTGGCAGGTGGAAAACAATCTGGAAAAGAGGTTATGCATTTTGGTAGGAAGAATGGAGGCATAGACTATTTCGAAATAGGGAGATGCTTCGGAAATCAGAAGCACAAAAGGACTTGGGAGTCCTTGTTCACGATTCTCTTAAGGTCAATGTGCATCTTCAGTTGGCAGTTAAGAAGGCAAATGAAATGTGAGCATTCATGTCAAGAGGGCTAGAATACAAGACCAGGGATGTTCTCCTGAGGCTATAAAAGGCTCTGGTCAGACCCCATTTGGAGTATTGGGAGCAGTTTTGGGCCCCGTATCTAAGGAAGGATGTGCTGGCCTTGGAAAGGGTCCAGCTGAGGTCCACAAGAATAATCCCTGGAATGAAGAGCTTGTCATATGAAGAATGGTTGAGGACTCTCGGTCTGCACTCAGAGTTTAGAAGGATGAGGGCGGATCTCATTGAAACTTACAAGATACTGCGGGGCCTGGATAGAGTGGACTTGGAGAGGATGGTTCCACTCGAGGAGTTTCGACGTGGAGAGGAGTTTCAAAATAGCGACAGCGATTGCTTATTCAGTCAAAGAGAGATAATGGCTTCCCAGCCAGGGATTTTCCTGCCCGGCTTGGGAATGCTCCAAAGCATACTTCCCCATCTCATTTCATTTTCATTTCATTTCATTTTCATTTCATTCATTTCATTTCAAGCACACTTCCCCATGGTGAGAAGTAGAACATCGGGACTGAGTTTCGGGTGAGTTCAGGTTGATGAAGGGTGGAAGATGTGAGGCTGGCTTGGAGAGCATTAGGGGTGTTCTATTTGAAAGTGAGCAATGACGAGGGTTTCAGATGGATGGGGGTTGTTGAGGGATTCGGGGGAGGCAGCCAAAGTATGTCCTCAGTTTACAACATCACATTTTCCTTTGCACCACAATTGGGACAATCTGTAAATAAAAAGAGGATCTCTGTCAAGCCTATTTGTCCTTGTATTTCTCTTCAGGAGGCAGTGGTGTAGTGGTATTGTCACTGGACTCGTAAACTAGACACCCAGAGTAATACTGTGGAGACACAGGTTCAAATCCCACCAGGGCAGATGGAGAAATTTGAATTGAAGGAAATAAATCTGGAATTAAAAATCGAACGATGTCCATGAAACCATTGTCGATTATCATAAAAACCCATCTGGTTCACTAATGTCCTCGAGGGAAGGAAATCTGCTGTCCTTACCTGGTCTGGTCTACATGTGACTCCAGACCCACAGTACTGTGGTTGATTCTTTACTGCCCCCTCAAGGGCAATGAATCAATAAATGCTGGCCCGGCCTGCCCCGCCCACATCCCGTGGAATAAAAAACCTGTTGCCAGACAGACTGCAATGATTGTGCATTTTCTAAATGACTTCCTTAAATGTTTCAACGCAGACTTCAGTGGAGAAGTGACAATGCCAGCAGCATTGTTTTGTGCACCCTGCTATTGGACAGTCAAATATGCAGAGGCCACAACTCCACAAACAAAAGCGCGCATTGAGACATGTTCAATCCGAGGAGGTCACAAGGATGATTGATGCAGATAGGGCAGTGGATGTTGTCTATATGGACTTCAGTAAGGCCTTTGACAAGGTCCCTCATGGCAGACTGGTACAAAAGGTGAAGTCACACGGGTCAGAGGTGAGCTGCAAGCTGGATACAGAACTGGTTAGGTCATAGAAGGCAGAGAGTAGCAATGGAAGGGTGCTTTTCTGATTGGAGGGCTGTGACTAGCGGCGTTCCACAGGGATCAGTGCTGGGAACTTTGCTGTTCGTAGCATATATAAATGAATTAGAGCAAAATGTAACTGGTCTGTTTAGTAAGTTTGCAGACGACACAATGTTTGGTGGAATTGTGGATAGCGATGAGGACTTTCAGAGGCTACAGCAGGATTTAAATCGTTTGGAGACTTGGGTGGAGAGATGACAGGTGGAGTTTAATCCGGGCAAATGTGAGGCCTGTTCCTGTGCTGTACTTTTCTTGGTTATTTGTTCTTTGTTCAAAAATAAACTCCTGTGGTATTGTTTAAAGTTCAACTTACCCTTTTACAGCTTCCTCAATAACATTTCCATCAAGGAGGGGTTTGTGTCCTTTGCATATACGGCCAGCACTGAAAACTGAGTCAGCAACAAACTCGGATGTATTTCTTATCAAAGTTGCTATTCTGGAAGGAAGGTACCTGAATAAAGAGCCAAAAAAATTACAGTTACATTTCTGTAGCACCTTTCACATCAGCTGGACTTGTCCCAGTACATCACACCCGCTGCCTGCCGAGTAAAGTAGGAAATTCAGCTGCTCATTTTCACCCAACGATATCACAATGGCAGGTTTTAAATGGTCACAGAATTGCTACAGTGCACAAGGAGACCATTCGGCCCATCGAGTCTGCACCTAGCCGCTGACTGATCACTCTACCTAGGCCCACTCCCCGCCCTATCCCGTTTTGGGTGAATTGCTTCCACAGCCTGAAGTTTACACAGTGCCTGTGGACCTGGACTTGAGTGGGAGTCACTGGATTCAATAAAAGAGACATTGAAGGGTGATTGGTGCCAATGTGTTTGCCCTCTTGTTCCTGATTTGTGAATTGTATATCAGAGTGCAGTCCCTCTTTCTCTTGTTATTCCTTTCTCTTTCTGTGACTGGTATTCGAGTTACGTGAACCGTAGTGAGAGTCAGTTACATCTGAAACTTCAGCAGTATCAGATTATACTCGGTGTGAAAGATCAGGAATTTCACCTTTGAAAAATCAGCTTGTTTAAAATGTTTGACTGGATTCTCTCAGCGCTGACTCTGGCCCTCGGTCTCACAATCAGTAAGTAAACACCCAGGGTTGACTTTGTTTGGTGTGGTTATGTTTTGGAATTTGATTTGCTGGTTATTGGTGGGCGACGTGTATTTTGGGTCAGATATTTCTGTTTTGGAAGGTGATAGTTTGGGATTCCTCGCGGTTCGATGGGAAAGTCGGAGATAAGACTGAGTCCCCAGCCCAGTTATCGGTGTGTGTCAGACTGCTGGACTTGGAGGCCAATCAGCTGCTCTTCGAGCTCGAGAAGCCACCCAAACGTTTTCCTGCAGCCTCCCAGAGAATAATCATTTCCACACCAGGGCTGACATCACCTGTCAGTTCAAGCTGATATTAAACTAAAAGGCAGATACAATAAAAAATGTGAAAAGGAAAGAGATACAGAAAGAGTGAGAGAGAATAGTGAGGAAAGGAATGCAGGAAAAGACTGTGAAGAATGATCGATGAGAAGGAAATGGCAGGTTTGTTCACTGAGAATGTTGCAGTCCTTCAGGAAAACAAATTGGATTTGATACGGGTAAAGGCAGTGACAGTGGAGTAAGTGTTGGGATTTAAGATCGATAAATCTCAAGGACCTGATGGTTTCCATGTCAAGTTATCAAAAGAACAGATGAGAAAATTGTAAACGTGTTCCTCAGAAGTTTCCAAAGCTCGGGAGACCCAGGGGTAGTATTTGCACTGGAGAGTAACAAATGTCACCCGGGGTGGCACAGTGGCACAGTGGTTAGCACTGCTGCCTCACAGCGCCAGGGACACGGGATCGATTCCAACCTCGGGTGACTGTGTGGAGTTTGCACGTTCTCCCCGTGTCTGCGTGGGTTTCCTCCGGGTGCTCCGGTTTCCTCCCACAGTCCAAAGATGTGCAGGTTAGGTGGATTGGCCATGATCACTGCACGGGCTTGCGGGGGAGTGGGCCAAAGGAAACAATTGGAAGTTGTTCAAACTCTCCTCATTTCCTCTGTTCAGAAGGTTCTTCTTCCACAATCCGTATTCCCCGGATCTGCTCCAAAGCTCAGCTTCTCAGCGATTGCCGGGAAATGTAACTGTGAAGCAATTCTTTAGCAAGAAGAAGTTGTGAAACTGAAGCAAGGAGGATATTGTGAATTCCGGCATAACCACAATATCCAACCTGGCCAGCACTCAATTTCCTCTCCCGAGCTCAGATAGCAGTTGGTCGGGTCGATATCAGAGGGTGTTGGGTGTGGGGCTGGGGGTGCCAGAGAGCAGAGTTGACCATTTCACACTACGATATGTGTTAGTTACTAACCCTGCCCTCCCCACCTCTCCCAGGGTTAAATACACATTACATTGGTACCGCTCACAAAGTAAGGAATGGATATTGAGTCATGATATACATGGCCAAGTTACCCGGGCGACAGGTCTGTCTGATCGGTTTCAGCCTTCCAGAGATGTTCCCGGTAACAGCTACATTCTGACAGTCCGAGATGTGAAGCTCGGTGACTCCGCTGTCTATATCTGTGGGATTTGGGGGAAAATCTTTGGGAAAGGAACCCGGCTGAATGTAACCAGTGAGTAATGTCTATCTTATATTGCTTTTATTCCATATTTGACCATATATTCGAGGAATATGATGGAACATTGCCAGCCTCGGAGGCTGTGACCCAGAGGGAGGAACGATCTGGGAAGAAGCCTGAAGTCTGTGAAGTAAAAATGTACAATTTAAACACACACACAGACGTAAAGCGACAGCGTGAGTGTAAAGGTGTGACATCAAAGTTTCACCCCTGAAATCTCTCAGAGCTCCAGGGGGTGTTGTCCGGGATTTTCCCGTTCAGATTCCCGGTGGGGATTCGGGGTGGATTTTGACAGAACTGAAAGTGTGAATTTCTGTCCTCTCTCTGCCTTTCCCCAGCTGATTGGAATTAAACTTTACAGTGCGGGCAGTGTGGGCACTCTGCTGTTCTGTGGGCAGGGAAGCTGCTGATGTGGCACCGATAGGTGGGCTACAGAACCTCTGGTCAAACAGGGAAGCTCTTCCACAATGTCCTCCCTGGATGGTTACATCCTGGCCAGCCTCTCTGCCGCTGCCATTGCAAACCCTCTTGTTGACCAGCGTCACACCCCCGCCTCCTGCTCCTGAGGTTACGGGAATATTGGGTGTCTGAGATCCAGAGGTGTTCCAGTGGCCAAACTGTGTCTAGAGGGAAGGCCGTGATTGTCACTGTCTACAGAGGCTGCTGGGTCTCCTGAGCATTCATTCCCAGCATTTTCTGAAATCCTCATTGTCAAAATCTGAAGCACTTTGCTTGCGGTTTATTGTAACAAGTTAGTGCGGATAATACACAATATCCAGGCATCAATATACAGGAACTGGACACAATATTCCAAGTGTGGTCTAACCAAGGTTTTATAAAGTTGCAGCAAAACCTCACGGCTCTTAAACTCAATCCCCCTGTTAATGAAAGCCAACACACCAGACGCCTTCTTCACAACCCTATTAACCTGGGTGGCAACTTTGAGGGAGCTCTATACGTGGAACCCAAGATCCCTCTCTTCCTCCACGCTTCCAAAAATCCTGCCTTTAACCCTGTATTCAGCATTCAAATTTGACCTTCCAAAACAAATCACTCCAGGTTTATCTAGGTTGAACTCCATCTCAGCCCAGCTCTGCATCCTGTCAATGTCCTGTTGTAACCTGCAACCGCCCTCAACACTATCTACAACTCCCCCAACCTTCGTGTCGTCGGCAAACTTACTAACCCACCCTTCCACTTCCTCATCCAAGTCATTTATAGAAACCACAAAGAGCTGAGGTCCCAGTGCATATCCCAACACTTAGCCTCAGGATCAGAGAATCCCGCCCCCTATCTCTCATAATCCTGAAGCAAAAATACTGAAGCAAAATATTTATTCAGGGCCTCCGCTATTTCCTCTGACTCCAGGCACAAGTAATAATAATAATAATCGCTTATTGTCACAATTCGGCGTCAGTGAAGTTACTGTGAAAAGCCCCTAGTCGCCATATTCCGGTGCCTGTTCGGGGAGGCCGGTATGGGAATTGAACCCGCGTTGCTGACATTGTTCTGCATTACAAGCCAGCAGTTTAGCCCACGCTGCTAAACAGCCTCTGTTTCCTCCACTATCCCTGTTCGGCCCTAATCTCACTTTGATCATCCTCTTATTTCTCACATAAGTGTAGAACGCCTTGGGTTTTTCCCTCATCCTTCCCCCCAGGGCTTTTTCATGCCCCCTTCGAGATCTTCTCAGTCCATTTTTGAGTTCCTTCCAGGCTACCTTATAACACTCTAGAGCGGAGTCATGTCCTTGCTTCCTCAACCTCACGTAAGTTTCCTTCTTCCTCTTGACTAGAAGCTCCACTTCTCTTGTCATCCAAGGCTCCTTCACCTTTCCATTCCTTCCTCGTCTCAGTGGGACAAAACTATTCAGCACTCGCAGCAAGTGCTCCTTAAACAACCCCCACATTACTGTTGTGCATTTCCCAACAACAACTGTTCCCACTTTATGCTCCTTAGTTCCTGCCTAATAGCAGTATAATTTCCCCTCCCACAATTAAATACTTTCCCATACTGTCTGTCCCTATCCCTCTCCATGTCTGGGGTAAAGGTCAAGGAGTTGTGGTCACTGTCACCGAAATGCTCTCCCACCAAGACATCTGACACCTGGCCTGGTTGTCAAATGTTGGGGTCTGGTCCGGATCCTAACAAATGTTGGGGTTTGCTCCGGGATCCTAACAAATTTTGGGCTCGGGTCCGGGATCCTAACAAATGTTGGGGTTTGCTCCGGGATCCTAACAAATGTTGGGGTCTGCTCCGGGATCCTAACAAATGTTGGGGTCGGGTCCGGGATCCTAACAAATGTTGGGGTTTGCTCCGGGATCCTAACAAATGTTGGGGTTTGCTCCGGGATCCTAACAAATGTTGGGGTTTGCTCCGGGATCCTGATGCCGGATGGATTTGAACAGGTGGATTTGAGATGGTTTATGGATTGAGATTAGATGAAGAGTCAGCATTCGGGGGGCAGATATGTCTGGATGGTTTCTATGAAGAGAGGATTGATGACAATGGTTTTGAATATTTGAGGAAAGCCCCCAGTGTGTGACCCGAGAGTAAACAATGACAAAGTGTCAGGGGAGGTAAGAAATAGAAATTAACGGGGGAGGGGGGCAATTAGGAAATACGGAGAGAGGGATTGGGAGGGAGAATGGGAAGATTCTGCAGTGATAGGGATCAGGGAGGAGGAATAGGGAAGTTGGGAATGGTGGGGGGAGAGGCAGAGGCAGCTGAACATGTGACCTTAAACAAATAAATCTTTAGCTTTTTCAGATCAGAGCGTTTGATAATTTCTTTACTTTGTCCCCAAGGTAACATCAGCGGATACATTTTTCATTGAAACATTTGCAGATATTCACAACCGTCAGACTGGTGTTTAACTTGTTGATATTTTTCTCTCAAAGGTGCGAATGCTCCAGTCCTTATCCAGTCTCCGAGTCTGGAACGTGTCCCAGAGGGACAGACTGCACGGTTACAGTGCACCATGCGGAACGCCGCAGTGACACACACCGATGTTCACTGGAACCGGGAGCTGCCAGGGAAAGATATGGAGAGGGTTTTAACACATGATATAAAGAACAACACACAACGGAGTCCAGGTTTCACTGAGCGTTTCCATCCTTCCCGAGACACGTCCAATAAAACCTTCATCCTGACAATCAGCAACGTGCAGCCCAGTGACACTGCCGTCTATCACTGCTCTGTGTGGGGAGGTATCAATGGGAATGGATCACAGCTGAGTGTACCCAGTAAGTGCATTCACAATGACATCACTACATAGAGGGGAGTCCTGTAACCAAACATTCCCAGTGAAGAGGAGAATGGGCTGGGGAATTGCCATTGTGATGTTCTAACCCAATATTCCATGGGACTGTGACTCCTCCCTGGGAGCACGGCATTGTCAACTCTTTCTCCTGCACACTTATCAGCTCTGAATAGAGGTCGTAACCCCAAAACGTTATTTCTGTTACTCAGCAAAGTTGTGAAGACTGGTTTTATGAAGTGAAATGATTGGAAATAAACACCCACATAGCAGCCAATTAAATGTGGAGTTAGAAACACAGGATTTGGAAATGGGACTGCTGTTTGCCTGGCTGAAATATCCATTATTCCCAGAACTCCAGAGGTACGCCCACTCCTCTGCTTCTGTCCTCTGAAGCGGCCCAATTTTAATAACTCCACCACTGGGGACTTTGCCTCAATGGATGAGGCTGAAGTCTACAATTCCCTCCCTACACCCCTCTACATCTTGACCTATCGCTCCGTTTTAAGATGCTGTGTATTACCTACGCTTGTTGACCAAGGTTATGGTCACCGGGAGAATATTTCCTTGTGTGGTGCAGTGTCAGACATTTTTTGATCAAGCTCTTACTGAAGCTCTTTGTGTTGTTTACCATGTCAAAGGCGCTACGTAAATGAAAGTCATTGTTTTAATTGTTAGGCTGTTAGATATCACAGCGGCCTTCAGTCCTGCTTCTCCAAAGTACAGCTCCCTCCCTCTCTCAACCCATTTAACTGCAAACATTCCAATTCTACACAGAATCACAATAAAATCATTGTGAAAATAACTGGGAAAAGTGGGGCCAGAGAGATGTCTCTTTGTGGATACAGAAATGGCAGAAAATGGATTTTATGCTGCAAGATTGAATTTTCTGTGCCTGCGTGACCTCACAATATTGTTCGTCGACCATTTTGCAGGTTAAGAGTGTCTTGGGTCCTGAACCCACCCACACACATCCATTGATGATGGGGTCACCAAAACAAGGCCCATAGGAAAAAAATAATTCCTGTCTCCCAGTGTTTTTGAAATCGGTTTGGTCGGTGTTTGATAGACTTCTAAAACCCAGCAAGTAAGACAGCTTGAGAACCTGGAGGGAAACCTGACGAGGAGCCAGGGACGTTCTGACAGGTAAGTGTCAAATGGTTTGATGGCTTCAAGTGTTCTTGCTCGGTGCTGAATTGCAGGGTAGATGTGTTTTTACTGAAGTGATTGAAAATGGGAGTCTGATTTGCAAAGGGAAGCTTACCATTACCTTGAACAACATTTTATAAGTATTGAGATGCTTTAGAGTACTTTGACCATTTGGAAAAATGCTAGATTGCAATCAAAACTGAAGAAAATGCTGTTTTTGATCCCAGGCGCCATGATATACTTATTTAAATGTCCAGAGCCCTTTTGAATTGAAAAGAAAAACCTTCAGGTTTCCTTTGGATTGTCCTGATTTTTGTTAATGTCCATTTTAAAGACGTGGTTCCTGAGGAAGCCCCTTATGGATACTGGAGTGTGTGGCTACATATGAGAATATAGGTAGAGATATAGGGATATAAATTATATAAATGACATGGAGGGGGCAGGTAGGGTGTGGAAGGTGACCAGGGGGTTGATGGGGTCAGGATGAGATGGTATAAAATCATTCTTGGAGAGCTGGCCTGATATCCCAGTGAACTGACACTGGCTTTCTAACCAGCCGGCATCACCAGCTGCCCTGGGCCTCAGGAAACCTGGGCCTTACCAACAGCACCTCCACAAGGTGAAATTCTGTATCTCTGGGCAGAGGTGAGGGGCTCAGGTTTCCAAAGGCAGGAATTGGCCTGGATCACGTTGTCCATCCCAACATGAAAACCCAGTCGGTGGTGTCAGGAAACTCAAACCCACCCTCAGATCCATCACATGAGAGAAAGTAACATCCTCAAAAACCAACTGAACTCAGCCGAGTGAGTCCAACTTTCTCATAATCTGCAGCCGTGTTCTGACCATCAGCTGCTCCCGGGGCTGCTGGGAAATGAATTATAAAATCGCACCAACATCAGCCACAATGTTCATCACATTTATCAGCGGACAACAACATTTCTGTCCTCACCAATTACTTTCCTTTTATAATGGGGTGGGGGACGCACTGACACAGCGATGAGTCATTGCTGAGGCCCAGGCTCATTGGTTTCAAATTCCACCATGGCTTCCGGTGAGATTTAAATTCAAGTTTTTAATTAATACAGACTCTGGAATATAAAGCTATTCTCCTCAATGGCGACCTTGAAACCATCTGTGACTGTTGTAAAATCCATCTGATTCTCTGATGTCCTTTAGGGAAGGAAGTCTGCCATCCTTACCTGGTCTGGCCGACATGTGACTGCAGTGTGGTGAATGTAGGAATTTCAGACATGTTGTACTGTGGGTATTTGGTACAATAAGGGTTAAAATCCGGAGTTAGTGTGTGTGACTGCTGCAGTCATGTTTTTATAAATCCTGGTTTTGGAGCCATGGGTGCAATTAAAGCATAGTAAAAAGCTTGGGCGAATGGAGTTTTGTTTGGATTAAGGGGTTTCCCTGTGGAGTTAATTAAGATTTTAGCTTGGTAAAATAATGTCATTTCTGGGAGGAGCAAAGATGTCAGGCATTTTGCGGAGCAGCAGAGTTCAGTTGAGTTTCAGATGGAGATGTGAGCAGGCAGCAAGCATCTCAGTTCAGTTCAAAGATTTATGCCTGTGACTAGATGAGCACTTTCTTTCCAAGCAGTTCAGAAGAGTGTAATCAGAAGGTGAGCTAAAACAAGCTGAAGTATCTTCTGAAGAAATACAGCCAGACTTTCTGCACGATTCTGACAGGGTTGAGATCTTGTCTTCAAATGATCGCTCTTCTTCAAAGAACATCTCTGTGAAGCAGGTATTCTTGAGGGCTAAGTGTATTTAACAGTGGATTGAGAGTTGAGATGGGATTTTTAATTGTTTGAGTGGGAACAAAGATAGCAGTTAAGGGTCACTGTATTCACCGTATTGATTAGCATTGTTTACGTGGCGATTGTCAGCTATTTCCTGGTGTGATGTAAAATATAATTTCATACTCTGTAAGTAATCAAGTTTGTTTAATACACCATATCCCTATTTTTCCCCAAATCACTCCTGGAGTGAGGTGTCATTTCATCACAGTTTTACCAAATTAAGATCAAATATTGGGGTTCCTGTCCCGTATTCCATCCACTGTTTTTGTCTGGCCAGGATTGTAACATCAGATCCTCAGCAATGGGGTTGACTGTTAATTGCTCGCAAGGGAAATTAGGGATTGGCAATAAATGCTGCTCTTGCCAACAATGCCCACATCCCATAAACAAACAAAACAAACTACACACAATAACCGAGAGAAACGGAATTATTCTGTCAAAATTACGGGATTGTTATTTCCGAAGCAGTATGAATCCGATGAGCAAACTAATTCCAGCAAATCCCGTAAGAGTTCCCACAATGATCCAGACAAGCTTCATCTTCTCAGCGTCAGCCGGGTCTGTGAAAGGAAATCACATAGTTACGGTTAAAGGACGGGTAATGGATTTGATTCTCGTCAGTCGGTGACATTTGAAATGGTAAAGTAGAGAAATGAAAGCAGGTGGAATTCAGACTGAGCAGATATTTCTATCCACTGGACACCTGGAATAACAATGTCAGTTTAAACTCAGATCAATTTGATTTATTGATAATGCGGCAGGCCAATCTTATATCACACACTGACCACTTGCTGGCCATTCTGGCTGACTTGGTAACAGTGCAGCAAAGTTCCACAGATGGAAAGAAAACCACCAACAGATCCCCAGTGGGTTCCGTTCTGTATCCTCCTCCGTCATTACACTGTAGGGGAGTGACTTTTGGATAGGTGGTGTGTATTGTGTGACCGACACCACTAATGTGACCAGGCGATCCGTATAAACAAGATGAAGTTTGTTTTTAAACATGGAGGAGTTGAGTTGAGGAAAGGCAGAGCAATGGGGACTGAGATGAAGGTAAAGTTCTCTATATTGGAAGAGGAAATGTCAATGACACATCAGTTAGCAAGATGGAGTTTGTCTAAAAGATTGTGATTGCAAAATTAACAAGGAAGAATGTAGAGAGTTTTAGATTAATGGAACGCCCTCCAAAGAGAATTAACCCATTCAAAAAAGTGACTTAAATGTGTGAGTGGGATTGGGACTAAAGTTCAGAGTAATTGTGTTGATTCAGGTCATTGCCAATGTTGGCTGTGATGGGCAGCGTGCCAGGCTGAAAGGGAGCTAATGGGATGGGTTTTGTTTAGTTTATTCCCTCGAGTTACTGACTGGGGTGAACTCTCCTGCTCTTCTTAAGCTACTGTCATGTGGCCTCCTGCATCTCCCAGAGAGAGCGGACCAGGGCTTGGTTTAAAGTCTCGTCTGATCATCCTCTGATAGAATTGTTCCGAATTCTCAATCATTTTGCTGAAGCAAATTGAGACAAACTATTCCGACTTGTGATATTCATTCTTCAACACGACAAAGAAGAGATTATCGGGCCATTATCACATTGTTATTTAGGGAGCTTGCTGTGCACAAATTGGCCGATACATTTCCTACATTTAAATAGGGCCCAAGCTTTACAAAGGGTTTAATTGGTTGTAAAGCACTTTGGGACAACTGGAGATGTCAGTAAAGGTCCGTATGGCCTGGATTTTATGGATGGTGAGAGTTCCTTGCTCATCATTTGGAGAGTCGGCGGGGACGACTCGACAGCACTGCTGCCATTTCCTGCTCAAATTAACTCGGGTCCGCATTTGGAAAGAAGTCCCAGTACCTCCATGCACAGCGCTACAGTGGCTGTAAGAGGTACTGCAGCACTGTGCCTGAGACAATGTTCCAGGAACTACATTGAGGGTAAGTAGCAGTGTTCCCAGAAAGGGGCAGTCCAGTGGCGATTTTGGAGTTTTTAAATTTAAACCTCAAAGATTTATTGAGAAGAAAAGAAAATTTAACCACACACAATTACATAGTTAAAATTGATTTCACAATATTTTCCCCCAAAAGACTCCCTAATTGATCAGACTCATAAATAAAATTCTTCCAGGCAATACTCCCTAATATATGTTTAAATATCAAAATCCAGTTAATATTAACCGAGGCACAACTGCTGTAACTTGACTAAAAGTATCCCACATGATCTCTCAAACCATGTTGCACTCAAATGTGAAAATCAAAGACCTTCAGAAACTGCTTTTCACAGTCCAATACATTTCCAGACTGCCTGGATGGTTGATTCAAACATCACCTACTCCCAGCCCAGAGCTGTTTCCAAGGGATCTTTCCCCAACAGCCAATCCCCAACCAGTTCAACAGCTCTCCTCACATATCCTTTTCCCTTTCATCTTCAATTCCAGTGTGTTCACTCTGTATGGACATTGTGGGCAATTCCCTTTGTCAGAGCAGAGCAGCAGGAGTAGGCCATTCAGCCCCTCGAGCCCTCTGTGTTATTCAACTGGGCTATGGCTGAGTGTTGACCTCAGCACCATTTTCCCTCACTATCCCCATAACCCTCAATATCATTGGCACCTAGAAATCCATCAATCAGTGTGTCCTGCACTAGATTATGTGCTCGAGTCTGTGAAGTTGGATAATGTAACTTGTCCTTACTTATTACAGTGAGCTGGGTTCCATTCCAATCGATATCTCCCCTCACTTCACAATAGTAGATGGCAGCGTCACTGGGCTGAATGTTGCTGATTGTCAGAATGAAGCTGTTACTGGACATGTTTCGAGAAGACTGGAAACGCTCGGAGAAGCCAGTTCAGTATCTCATCTGTTAAAATCCACTCGATGTAAGCTGGTTGTTGTCGGTACCAATGAACATCAGCGTATGTCACAGCGGCGTTATACAGGACGCACTGTAACCGTGCACTCTGACCCTGTATGATAGGTTCTGGGGCAGGAGACTGGATAACCACTGGGGCATCTGCACCTTTGGAGAAACAATATTCATAACTTAAAAGAGTATCTGGATTTACAAAGTAGCTCTGGTAGTTAACCATAGAATCGTTGGTGCCTCACGGCGCCGAGGTCCCAGGTGCGATCCCAGCTTTGGGTCACTGTCCGTGTGGAGTTTGTACATTCTCCCCGTGTCTGCGTGGGTTTCACCCCCACAACCCAAAGATGTGCAGGGTAGGTGGATTGGCCACGCCAAATTGGCCCTTAATTGGAAAAAATGAATTGGGTACTTGAAATTGTAAAAAAAAACACAGAATCACTGCAGTGGAGAAAGAGGCCATTCAGCCCATCCAGTCTGCACAAACCCTCTGGAAGAGCACCCTTCCTCGGACACTCCCCCACCATCCAAACAAAATCCTTAAATTGGCACCAATACCCATTTGAAGACCGCATTCCACCACCAGCATCAGGAGGGGGACTCCCCATTTGGATAAAAACTAACCCACTTCGTGTTTCTAATGATGACCTGGGGGAGTTCCTCATTGTCAAGTACTGGTTGCCATGACATGGGGGAGGGGGGCCTGTGAAGAGCTACCACCCTGTCCAGGTTGCTAACCCCTCTTCCCACAATCTCAACCTATGACCCCAAACCCTCCCACAATCACCTTTGGTCCGATTCCCTCAGCCTGAGCTTGTTGTGGGCCACTGGTTTGACTGGTGTTTGCAATGTGCAGCTCCCTGTCTCAGGCACCATGGCCATGTGGAAGGCCCACCGCTGTCTATGTATGTGCCTGATCCTTCACAAAGGAAGCAACATGGGCCTCTCCCTGGATCTCAGGCCAGTGAGTGAGAGACCCCATCACCTGTATCAAGAAGCGGGCTTTGTGTCCAAAAAAGTGTGAACATTTGAGACTTCTGAGAACCACAAGACAGAACACGTGGTGTGAAGATTAATGAGAATAATGGAAACTGTACTTACTGGTTACATTCAGCTGTATTCCATTCCCACTGATATCTCCCCACACTGAGCAGTAATAGACGGCAGTGTCACTGGGCTGCACGTTGTTGATTGTCAGGATGAAGCTGTTGGAGTCGATGTGTCTGGAAGGCAGGAAACGCTCAGAGAAACCCGAATCCCGGTCTACATAATTCTTTGTATCAAGGGCTAAAATCCTCTCCCTCTCTTTCCCTGGCAGCTCCCGATGCCAAGAAACGTTTGTGTATCTCACTGCGGCGTTCTGCATGGAGCAGTGGAACCGTGCAGTCTGACCCTCTGGGACACGTTCCAGACTCGGAGACTGGATAAGGACTGGAGGTTTCTTACCTTTAAGAGAAAAATATCAACAATTTATAAACAGGTGCTGAGGTTGCAGTCTGGGCTGATTCTCCGCTTCCCCAGCCGCGTGTTTCTCGGTGGCGCGCTGTTCCCAGGCAGCGCGATTCTGCCTTCCCGCTTGTCAATGGGATTTCCCATTGAAGCCACGCCACAGGGAAAGCCCCGGGCGAGGGGGCACTGCCGGCGGCAATCGCAACGGCCAGAGAATTGCAGCCTTTCTTTCTGCTTTTAGTAGAAGTGCCACCCTCCGATCAGAGACTCGGGGGTCCTCGATCACAGGGTCAGACCCATTATTGACCTGTCAATCCCTCCATGCTCACATAATCCAATGGAGCTTCCCAAAAAGAAATGATGTGGGGGTGTGGCTGCCTCTCCAGCCACCCGCTGAGTTCCCATCACCTCCACAAGATTCCACCCATTGTCCCGGCCGCACTGAAGCCGCCAGTTAATGTGTTCCTCACTCACATTCAAAGTCTGGGGCAACTATTTTGTGGCCCTTGTCCTATTAGCTGAAGGAGTTGCTCAATTCAAGAACAAACCTTTGTTTCTTTAGTCCACATTCCAGCAATTCTCATTGATGATTGGAAAGTGAGCATTGAGCTGCTCAATAGTTTAATAAATCATTGTCGATGCCACCAATCTGTGTGGCCAGGACCGCAGGGAACAAAGCTCAGGAAGAGTTCCCACCTCCGGGAGGGGAGGGCAAAGACAGCAAGCTGGAAAATCTCACACACCTGATGGCCCACACCCTGTGATTCTAAAAGAGATCGCTGCAGATGTAGAGAATGCACTCGTTACAAATTTCCCAAATTCCTTCATTTTAGGAACAATCCACGGGGACATCGGCCGGTATTCTGCGCTCTAGGCCGCTGAGATCGGGAAACCCGCTGGGATCGGCGCCGGGCGACAGACCCGTTCCCATTCTACCAGCCACCCCCCCCCCCCCCCCCCCCCCCGCCCCGGTGCTGTGCTACCCCCCCTCCCCCCCCCCGGCAACCTGAAACCTTCTTCCTCACTATTAACCACCAGCTCAATCTTTGTGTCTTTCACAAACTTACTGATCCTCCCTCCACATTCTCATCTGTATCAAACTTCAGCAACATCTCTCTCTTTTCATCAAGATTCAAGTTCTGGGCGGTCAAGTCACTGTTTTTAAACTCAGTCTTTGTGCAATAACATTATTTGAAATAAAAGCAATAAAGCATAGACATTACTCACTGGTTACATTCAGCCGGGTTCCATTCCCAAAGATTTTCCCCCAAATCCCACAGATATAGACAGCGGAGTCACCGGGCTTCACATCTCTGACTGTCAGAATGTAGCTGTTACCGGGAACATCTCTGGAAGGCTGAAACCGATCAGACAGACCTGTCGCCCGGGAAACTTCGCCATTTGCATCATGACTCAATATCCATTCATGACTTTGTGAGCGGTACCAATGTACATTGTATAAATTCACAGTCTGCTCTACATGCTTGCTCTGTAAGTCACACAGAAACGTCACTGTTTCACCCTCAGGCACTTTCACAACTTGAGGAGATTGGATAAGAACCGCCCTGTCACATGACCTGTGAACAGAAAATAACTGAAGATCAGAACAAATAATAAAATACAGAATAGAAGCTGAAACACAAGTTATTATAAAATCCCGTGTAGATCAGGAATTAATATTGTGCATTGTCATCAGTAACTTGTAGCCCAGTTGCTTTATCCACACCCTGAACTTCACTGTCTCACATCGCACTGTACTGACCAATAATGTCAGCCCAGCATTTTGTGCTCAAAGCCTCGCGTCTCAAGTGGGATTTGAACTGAGCCAAGATGGACACAGTGGGGAGGATTTGAGGGATAGAACGATGTCCTGGAGGTGGGTCAGATTGACCAAATGTGTGCTGGAGTTATGAATGGCTGCTTGCAGGCCTTAGAGCCAGGAACAGAATGTATTCAGCCAGGAGCAGTGCAGTTTCCTCTGTTAAGCGTGGTCCAAGTTTAAATTATTGATATAAATGGTAAACAAGAGTCATCCCAGCACAGAACATTGTAGAGCTCCAATTCCCGTCTTCTCTCATTCATTTGTTTATTACCTTATCAAAGGAAATCTAAATATATTACATCTACAAGTTTACCTATGTCTACACTCTTAGTTAGCTCTTCAAAGAATTCTGTTCAGTGGCATGGTAACACAGAGGTTAGCACTACTGCCTCACAGCACCAGGGACCCAGGTTCAATTTTGGCCTCGGGTGACTGTCTGTATGGAGTTTGCATCATCTTCCCGTGTCTGTGTGGGTTTCCTCCGGGTGCTCCAGTTTCTTTCCACAGGATAAAGATATACAGGTTAAATAGATTGGCCATGGAAAATTGCCCCTTAGTGTTCGGTTACGGGGATAGGGTGGGGGCCTGACCCTGTGTCATGTGCTCTTTCAGAGGGTCGGTGCAGGCTGGATGGGCTGAATGGCCTCCTTCTGCACTGTGGGGATTCTCTGAGTCTATGAATTGATTTGGTCAAGAATGACACGTCCATTTCAAGTCCATGTTGACTATTCATTCTTCTGTTTGTTTTTTAGAGTCTAGATTTTTTTAGTGGTAATTTCATTATGTTTCATACAACTTATGTGAAACCAAATTGTCTATAATTCCCAGGACATGTTATATTTCCTTTCTTAAGTGCAACATTTCTCTTAATTTTATTTTAATTGAGATTTCTAATCACATTGTTGGATGTCATTTCCTGTCTGACTTCACTCTCTTTCCTGGCTTCTTGTGGTTTCGCATCAAGGATCCTATCAGAAGCTGAGAAAGATAAAATCCAAATGTCTATGAAAATTGATAAAATAATCATCTCCCATTGGGCACGCTGGGTAAACTGATCTCCTGACCCAACAATCGTCCAACAATCAAACTGGATCTCGAGAATTTCTGACCCCTTTGAGTTCCCAATGCCCCCTGCAGCCTACGGCAACGTTACTGGATTCAGGAGCCTCAACGCAAGGGGCAGGGTTCTGACCCTCTGGTGGGCAGAACATTCCAAGGTGGCTTTCTGAGATTGTCAACTCTGCTGAGGCACCGAGTGGGACCTCTTCACATCCCCCTCAACATCACCACAGGATTCCCATTGGGAAGCTCAGATCACTCACACTAATTAGATCAGGAAACATGCTCACAAAATTCCTGACTGAAGCATTGAGGCAGAAAAATGCCTGGAGTTGTGTCAGAATCACTTCAGCCTTCAGCATCTGTACATTAAACATCCTCCTCAGTGTGCTGACCCCCTCAGCAATCCCTACACCTCCCATTCCCATTCACACAGACAGCAGTAAATAGGTGCACACAAGTTTGGGGGAAAGGCTTCAATAGGGTGACTGTTCCTATGAGACGGATCAGGCTCCTCACGGACATGAAAGGGGTCTGGAGGATTTTGGGATGATAATTCAGGAGCAGTTTATGAATGGTGGATTTAAGGAAGAAATCCGCTGGCAAATTAATTCCCTCCATTTAACATTCCAGGACGGAAAATAATCCAATGAAAATCATCACGCAAATCAGGAGAAATGGGAATAAAACAATTAACGAGGTTTTGTTAATTTTAAAATTAAATTTAGAGTACCCAAGGAGCAATTTGGAATGGACAATCCACCTACCCTGCACATCTTTGAGTTGTGGGGGTGAAACCCACGCAGACACGGGGAGAATGAGCAAACTCCACACAGACAGTGACCCGGGGTCGGGTTTTAACCCAGGTCCTCAGCTCCCTAGGCAGCAGTGCTAACCACTGTGCCACCGTGCCGCCCAACGATGTTTTGAACATGAAGAGTGAGACAATTGTGTCTGTGGATTGCCGGCCGCTGGAGTTTCAGATTGGGATCACTGAGCTGGGGGCTCAGTGTTGTGTCTGACGCTGTATTTTCCCATTGAACCATGAGAACCCCAAACTATCCCAACTCTTAAACAGGAAAATCTGACTAAAAACACACACATCGCCCCCAATATCCAGAAAATCAACTCAAAAACATAATGATGTGCAAGCAGCCCCAGGTTACTTACCCACCGCCATACAGAGGGTGAGAGTCAGAGCAGAGAGAGCTGGGCAAAACATTCCAAACAAAGTCCTTTTGCAAACACACAATTCTTGTTTCTTTCACACACTCTTTTATTCGATGTTGCTGTGAATGATTGCGGGATGTCTCAATATTACTTCCTATGTTTACTTCTAGAGGTGTGACAGCACGGTGACATTGAGGTTATGACTGCTGCCTCACAGCGCCAGTCACCCGGGTTAGCAATGCTGCCTCACAGTGCCAGGGACCCGGGTCAGCTGCTATCTCACAGTGCCATGGACCCGGGTCAGCACGGCTGTCTCATAGTGCCATGGACCCGGGTCAGCACAGCTGTCTCATAGTGCCAGGGACCCGGGTCAGCACAGCTGTCTCTCAGAGCCAAGGACCCGGGTCAGCACTGCTGTCTCACAGTGCCATGGACCCGGGTCAGCACGGCTGTCTCACAGTGCCTGGGACCCGGGTCAGCACGGCTGTCTCATAGTGCCAGGGACCCTTGTCAGCACAGCTGTCTCACAGCGCCAGGGACACAAGTTCTATTCCAGTCTTGGGTGACTGTGGAATTTGTACATTCTCCCCGTGTCTGCGTGGGTTTCCTCCGGGTGCTCCGGTTTCATTCCACAGAGAAAAGATGCACAGGTTAGGTGGATTGGTCATGCTGAACTGTCCCTTCGTGTCCAAGGCTATGCAGGTTAGGTGGACTGGCCATGCTAAATTGTCCCTCAGTGTCTAAAGATGTGCAGGGTAGGTGGATTGGTCATGCTAAATTGCCCGTACTATTCAAAAGCTTACATGGTGACATGGGGATAGATGTTGGGCGGCACGGTAGCACAGTGGTTAGCACTGTTGCTTCACAGCTCCAGGGTCCCAGGTTCGATTCCCGGCTTGGGTCACTGTCTGTGCGGAGTCTGCACGTTTTCCCCCGTTTCTGCGTGGGTTTCCTCCGGGTCCTCCGGTTTCCTCCCACAAGCCGCGAAAGACGTGTTGTTGGTGAATTGGACATTCTGCATTCTCCCTCTGTGTACCCGGACAGGCGCCGGAATGTGGCGACTAGTGTTAACGTAAGCCTACTTGGGACAATAAAGATTATTAAAAAACAAAATTAAGTGTGGAGGAGTGGGCCTTGGCGGGGGATCGTTCACAGGGTCAATATCGACTCAATGGGCCCAATGGCCTCCTCCTGCACTGTCGGGAATGTTTCTGTGATTCTCTGATTCATTCCCATGGAACAGATTGGGTTACTGAGGGACATTAAAGTGGTTTTGGGGATGATAATTCAGGAGCCCCAGCAGCAGACTTCAGCAAGGTTCACCCTGCGTCTCCACAGATACTCGGAGAGCTCGTCAGTACTGACCAGTGGAAATGGCTCCATTTTATTCTATAGACAATGGTCTCCATCCCCTCACTCTGATGGTGTTTTTTAAAAATAAATTTCGCGAACCCAATTCATTTTTTCCAATAAAGGGGCAATTTTGTGTGGCCAATCCACCTACCCTGCACATCTTTGGGTTATGGGGGTGAAACCCACGCAAACACAGGGAGAATGTGCAAACTCCAGAGCCGGGATCGAACCTGGGACCTCCGCAACGTGCTAACCACTGCGCCACCGTGCTGCCCTCCTGATTCCAGGGATGGCAGGACTGACGTATGAGGAGAGATTGATTAGGTTAGGATTGTTTTCGCTGGAGTTCAGACGAATGAGGGGGGATCTCATAGAGACTTATAAAATTCTATTTATCTAATTCTAGTCGCCGTAAATGCCATCTTATTGATCGAGATCGTAACTCCTCTGAACCTTGAATGAAAATTTGAATGGAACCTCTGCCCCTCCCACCCTTTCCTCAGTCTCGTCTGATCCCTAATTGGCAAATATGTCTCCTGCAAGAAGACTACTTCTGCGCGGAGCGTCCGCAAATGAGTAAACACCCGAGACCTTTTAACCCGACCATTACCCCCTCACCTTCCCTTTCTGTGGTCCACCTTGAACTTGAACACAAGGAAGTGCGTGACAATGAGCTACCTGTGAACCACTGACCCGAGAATACAGGAAGAATGAATAGAATTGTACATTTGCAAAAGGACATTGTTTGGAATGTTTTGCCCAGCTCTCTCAGCTCTGACTCTCACCCTCTGTATGGCGGTGGGTAAGTAACCTGGGGCTGCTTGCACATCGTTATGTTTTTGTGTTGATTTTCTGGATATTGGGGGTGATGTTTATTTTTAGTCAGGTTTTCCTGTTTAAGAGTTGGGATAGTTTGGGGTTCTCATGGTTCAATGGGAAAATACAGCGTCAGACACAACACTGAGCCCCCAGTCCAATGATCCCACTCTGAAACTCGAGCGGCCGGCAATCCACAGACACAATTGTCTCAGTCTTCATGTTCAAAACATCACATTGTCCCGGTTCAGTGACGAGGAACAGTTATTGAAAAGAGTTATTGGAAGACTGATGCCACCTGTGGGATCACTCCCCACAGTGAGGTCAACACCATCAGGGTGAGGGACAGCACGGTATCACAGTGGGTTAGCACTGTTGCCTGACGGCGCCAAGGACCCGGGTTCGATCCCGACTCTGGGTCACTGTCCGTGTGGAGTTTGTACATTCTCCCTGTGTTTGTGTGGGTTTTAAAAGTTTATTTGAAAAAAACTCCCTGGAATCAGTCTGGTAAACCTTTACTGCTCACCCTCGAGAGCAAGAACATCCTTCCTCAGAAAAGGAGGCCAAAACTACACACAACATTTAATAAATGTTTCATTAAAGTTTTCCAATGAACGTTTTACATAACAAAAATAGAAATACAGATAGTAATAAACAATAACAAGAAACATATCCCAAAGTTTACAGTGAAACTACTGACACAACTGAATTTTTTTTTAAAAAACAGAACAAGGTGGGTTTTGTCTCCATGCCCAACTCACATTGTATCAACACTACCCCCACCTGAACCCCCCGCCCCTCCCCCCCAGGATGCTGCTGCTGCTGACACTTACGGCTCCCCTCGAAAGTCAAGGAAAGGTTGCCACCGCCGGGAGAACCCCATCAAGGACCCTCTCGAGGTGAACTTTATTCGCTCCAGACTGAGGAACCCCGCCATATCGCTAACCCAGGTCTCCACACCCGGGGGATTTGAGTCCCTCCACATGGGCAAGATCCGTCACCGGGCTACCAGGGAGGCAAAGGCCAGTACCTCGGCCTCTTTCGCTTCCTGCACTCCCGGATCCTCCGACACCCCAAATATCGCTACTGTTGGACTCGCCTTCACCCGAGTGTTCAAAATCCTGGACATCACCCTCGCAAACCCCTGCCAGAGTTCTTTAAGTGCCGGGCATGCCCAAAACATATGGGCACGGTTCACCGGACTCCCTGCACATCTCGAGCAACTGTCCTCCACCCCAAAAAACTTACTCATTCTTCCCGCCTTTATATGCGCCCAATGCACCACCTTCAACTGGATTAATCCGAGCCTGGTACATGATGAGGAGGAGTTCACCATGCTCAGCGCGCCGGCCCATAGACCCTCATCCAGCTCCTCACACAGCTCCTCCTCCCACTTGCCCTTCAAATCCTCCTCTGAGGCTTCCTCCACCTCCTGCAGCTCCTGATATATGTCCGACACCTTCCCCTCCCCTACCCAGATGCCAGACACCGCCCTGTCCTGGATCCTACGAGGGGGTAGCAGCGGAAATGTCCCCACCTGTTTTCTAAGAAAGTCTTGAACCTGTAGGTACCTGAACGCATTCCCCAGGGGCAGGCCGAACTTCTCCTCCAGCACCTGCATGCTCGGGAAAGTCCCGTCTATAAACAGGTCTCCCATCCTCCTAATACCTGCCCTATACCAGCCTTGGTATCCCCCATCCAACCCACCCAGATCAAATCTGTGGTTATTCCATATCGGGGTCCACACCGAGGCCCCCTCCTCTCCCCTGTGTCTCCTCCACTGCTCCCAGATCCTTATTGCTGCTGTCACCACCGGAGTAGTGGTGTATCGCGCCGGCGAGAACGGCAGCGGAGCCGTAACAAGTGCCCCTAGACTGGTGCCTCTACACGACACCACCTCCAACCGCCCCCACGCCGCCCCCTCCTCCATCATCCATTTCCTGATCATGGCCACATTGGCCGCCCAGTAATAACTGCAGAAGTTCGGCAGAGCCAGTCCACCCACACCCCCCCGCCCCCCCACTCCGCCCCGGCTACGCTTCAAGAATACCCTTGTGACTCGCGGGGTTTTATTCACCCACACAAATCCCGTCACAATCCTATTCATCCGCTTAAAGAAGGACTTGGGGATGAAAATGGGGAAGCACTGAAATACGAAGAGGAACCTGGGGAGAACCGTCATCTTCACAGTCTGCAGCCATCTCGCCAAGGAAAGTGGGAGCATATCCCACCTTTTAAACTCTCCCTCCATCTGCTCCACTAGCCGAGTTAAGTTGAGACTGTGCAGGGCATCCCAGATCCTGGCCACTTGTATCCCCAAGGACCGAAAGCTCCTCTCCACTAACCTGAGCGGGAGCTCCCTCAGTCTCTCCTCCTGGCCCCTACCATGGACCACGAACAGCTCACTCTTCCCCACGTTCAACTTACACCCCGAGAACCTCCCGAAGTCCCCCAGGATCCGCATGACATCCCCCATCCCCTCTAACGGGTCCGAAATATACAACAGCAGGTCATCCACGTAGAGGGAGACCCGGTGCTGCTCCCCTCCACGCACCAGCACCCTCTAAACCCCCGAAGTCGTGAGCGCGATGGCCAATGGCTCAATTGCCGGGGCAAACAGCAACGGGGACAGGGGACACCCCTGTCTCGTCCCCCGGTGCAGACTGAAATATTCTGACCTGAGCAGGTTTGTGGACACACTCGCTGCAAGGGCCTGATACAGCAGCTTGACACACCCTATAAATCCCTCCCCAAATCCAAACCTGCCTAGCGCCTCCCACAGATACTCCCACTCCACCCTGTCAAAGGCCTTCTCCGCGTCCATCGCAGCCACCACCTCCACCTCCCCCCATCCCCAAGCCATCATGATAATATTCAGGAACCTCCTCACATTCACGTTCAGCTGCCTGCCCTTAACAAACCCTGTCTGGTCCTCCCCAATCACTCCCGGGACACAATCCTCTATTCTGGTGGCCAGAATTTTTGCCAACAGCTTGGCATCCACGTTCAGGAGCGATCTCGGCCTGTAGGACCCACACTGAAGCGGATCCTTCTGCTTCTTCAGGATAAGCGAGATCAATGCCTGCGACATTGTCGGAGGGAGGATCCCTTTCTCCTTTGCCTCATTGAAGGTTCTCACCAAGAGCGGGCTCAACAGCTCCGAGAACTTCTTATAAAATTCTACGGGGAAGCTGTCCGGGCCCGGGGCCTTGCCCGTCTGCCTGCCTGCCGGCCCCCTGACTACCTCCTCCTACCCAATCTGGGCCCCCAGTCCCTGCACTCGCTCTGCTTCCACCCTTGGGAACCTCAACCGGTCCATGAACCGCCTCATCCCTTCCCCCTCCCCGGGGGCGGGGGGGGGGGGAGCGTTCCGACTTGTATAACCTTCCATAGAACTCCCTGAAGACTTCATTGACCCTCTCTGGGCTCAGCACCATGTTGCCTTCCCTATCCCGCACTCCTCCAATCTCTCTGGTCGCCTCCCTCCTGCGCAGCTGGTGCGCCAGCATCCTACTCGCCTTCTCCCCATACTCATAAACTGTCCCTTTCGCTTTCCTCAGCTCCGCCTCCGCCTTCCCCGTGGACAGCAAGTCAAACTCCGCCTGTAATTTCCGGCGCTCGTTCAACAGCCCCCCTCTGGGGCCTCCGCGTACCTCCTATCTACCCTGAGTATCTCTCCCACCAGTCTCTCCCTCTCCGCCCTCTCCTTCTCTCTGTGGGACCTAATGGAGATTAACTCTCCCCTACTGACCGCCTTCAGAGCCTCCCAAACCACTGCCACCGTCACCTCTCCTGTGTCATTTGTTCCCACATAATTCTCAATACTCCCCCTTATCCACACGCACACCTATTCGTCCGCCAGCAGCCCCACATCCAGTCGCCAGAGAGAGCGCTGACCCCGTTCCACCCCAGTCGCAGGTCCACCCAGTGCGGGGCATGGTCCGAGACCGCAATGGCCGATCTTTCTACCCCCTCCACCCTCGGGATTAACTCAACACAAAGAAGTCTATTCGCGAATAGACTTTATGGACATGGGAGAAAAAGGAAAACTGCTTCATCCTTGGCCGTGTAAACCTCCAGGGGTCCACTGCCCCCCATCTGGCCCATGAACTCCCACAAGGCCCTGGCCGCCGCCGGCCTCTTTCCCGTTCTGGATTTGGAACGATCCAAGCCCAGATCCAAGACCGTATTAAAGTCCCCTCCCATAATCAGTTGACTTATCTCCAAGTCCGGGATCCTACCCAGTACGCGCGTCATAAAGTCCGCATTGACCCAGTTCGGGGCATATATATTCACTAACACCACCCGAGCCCCCTGCAGCTTGCCACTCACCAATATATACCTGCCCCCCTTGTCCGCCACGATACTCCCCGTCTCAACCGCCACTCATTTACTGACCAAAATAGCCACTCCACTGGTCTTTGAGTCTAACCCCGAGTGAAACACCTGTCCAACCCATCCTTTCCTTAGCCTCGTCTGGTCCGCGAGCTTTAAGTGCGTCTCTTGCAACATGGCCACGTCTACCTTCAACCCCTTCAAATACGAGAACACGCGGGACCGCATGACTGGCCCATTCAGGCCCCTCACGTTCCATGTGATTAGCCTGCTTGGGGGGGTGGGGGTGGGGGGGTAACCATCCCGCCGACTAGCCATCTCCCTTTTTCGGCCAACCGCGTGCCCCGGCCTCCCTCCTCCAGCTCTCCCCCCTGCCGACTCTCCATCCATACCCCTCACCTGGCTCCCCTTCAGTCAGCAAAGCAGCACCCCTCCCCCCTTCCCCCCCCAAACCCCGCTTCCCCCCCCCTCAAACTCCCCCCCCCCGACCAAGCCTCCGCTTAGCTCTTGTTTCCCCCCCATTTTGCTTCCGTGAGTCAGCTCACCCATGCTGACCCCGGCCGCTCCCGCCTCTATATATCCACCCTTAACTTGTTGCCCCCTTCGGGCCACCCTATCCCCCCCCCTCCCCCACAGGGTAGAGGGGCAAGCGCCATCTGGGACCTCCCTGTGCCCCGGACAGCCCGTCCCGGGCGATTCCCACCCCCTAGCACCGAACACCTGTAAAACAAAACACCTGGAAAACAAGCAAAACAAACAACAAACCCCAACCAAACTAGGGCGGACGTGCCCATAAACTTATGCTTTACCCGCAGTCCTCCCCTCGGCCCCTTCCCACCCGCACATTTCACCCCCATACAACAGTCCCTTAGTTTCCTCCGGGTGCTCCGGTTTCCTCCCACAGTCCAAAGATGTGCGGGTTAGGTGAATTGGCCAATGATAAATTGCCCTTAATGTCCAAATTGCCCTTGGTGTTGGGTGGAGGTGTTGAGTTTGGGTGGGGTGCTCTTTCCGGGGGCTGGTGCAGACTCGGGGGGCCGGATGGCCTCCTTCTGCACTGTAGATTCAATGATAATCTATGATTAATCTAGGACAAAGGTTCGGCACAACATCGTGGGCCGAAGGGCCTGTTCTGTGCTGTATTTTCTATGTTCTATGTTCTATGTTCTATGTTCAGGTCCGGCTTCTCCTGCCTGATGAACGACCACGTCTCGTCTGGGGTATCAAAATAGTGTTGCCTGTCCTGGTATGTTACCCACAGTCTCGCCGGGTGCAGGAGCCCAAACCTCACCCCTTTAGCGTGAAGGACCGCCTTTGCCCGGTTAAACACTGCACGCCTCCTCGCCAGCTCAGCTCCCAGGTCCTGGGAAATTCGGATCTCGCCATTCTCCCACTTACTGCTCCGCTCTTTCTTCGCCCACCGCAGGACTCGCTCCCGGTCTGCCAAGCGCTGAAACCGTATAACCATCGCCCTCGGTGGCTCGTTTACCCTCGGCTTTCCAGCGAGAACCCTGTGCGCCCCATCCAGCTCCAAGGGCCGTGGGAAGGTCCCCGCGCCCATCAGCGTCCCCAATATTGTGGCCACGTACGTGCTCGCATCCTCCCCCTCCGCTCCTTCAGGAAGGCCCAGGATCCGCAGATTGTGGCACCGAGATCTGCACTCAAGGCCATCCAGCCTCTCCTGCCATCTCTTATGGAGCGCCTCGTGCGCCTCCACTTTCACCGCCAGGCCCAGGATCTCGTCCTCGTTCTCCGCCACCTTCCTCCTCACCTCCTTGATCTCCTTTTCCTGCGCCTTCTGGGTCACCACAATTCTCTCCATGGAGGCCAGCATCTCCCTTTTCAGCTCCATGAAGCAGTTTTTCAGGAGCTCCTGCTGTTGTCTGGCCCACTGGGCCCACACCTCCCGATATTCTCCGGCCGCCATTTTGTCCTCCCGGACCTTCTCGACCTTCTTCCCCGGGTTCGCGCATCTGCCGGCTCCGCTCCTGGTCCTCTCCATGCACCAGCGGGGGGGGGGCTCTCCCACGTCTGTTCCCATGCCGGTCCCTCCTGTTAATTGCCGCCGCCGCTCCTTTTAGCGGCCCGAAACACCGATCCCGGCGGGAGCTGCCGTTCGCGTGACCTAGCAGGTCATGGCCGCTACTGGAAGTCTACACACAATATTTAGGTGTGGCCGCACCAAGGCCCTGTATAATTGCAAAAACACATTCCTGCTCCTGTACTCGAAACCTCTCGCAATGAAGGTCAACATGCCATTCGCCTCCTTTACCACCTGCTGTACCTGCATGCTTACCTTCAGCGAATGGTGCACAAGGACACCCAGGTCCCGCTGCACACTCCCCTCTCCCAATTTACAACCATTCAGGTCGTAATCTGCCTTCCTGTTTTTGCTTCCTCACACTTATCCAAATTATACTGCATCTGCCATTGATTTGCCCACTCGCCCAACCTGTCCGGATCATGCTGTAGGATCGCTGCATCCTCATCACAGTTCACCCTCCCACCCAACTTGGTGTCACCTACAAACATTGAGATGTTACATTTTGTTCCCTCATCCAAATCATCAATATCTCTTGTGAATAGCTGGGGTCCCAGTATCGATCCGTGTGGTACCCCACTAGTTACTGCCTGCCAATTTGAAAAGGACCCAATAATCTGTGCTCTTTGTTTCTGCTCTCCCAACCAGTTTTCTATCCACCTCAATACACTTCCCCCAATTCCATGCACTTTAATATTGCACGATAATTTCTGATGCGGGACTTTGTCAAATGTCTTCTGAAAGTCCAAATATACCACATCGACAGGCCCCTTGTCAACTCTACTACATACATTTTCAAAGAATTCCATTTGATTTGTCAAGCATGATTTCCCCTTCATAAATCCCTGCTGACTCTGACTGATCCTGCCACAGCTTTCTAAATGTCCCGCTACAAAGTCCTTGATAATGGATTTGAGAATTTTCCCCACTGCCAATGTTAGGATTACTGGTCTATAATTCCCTGCTTTCTCTCTGTCTCCCTTTTTGAATATTAGAGTGACATTAGCCACCCTCCAATCAGCAGGGACTGCTCCACCGTCTATAGAATCCTGGAAGATGACCACCAATGCATCCACTATTTCCAGAGCCACTTCCTTCAGTATTCTGGGATGTAGATTATCAGACCCTGGGGATTTATCCGCCTTCAGTTCCATCAATTTCCCCAACACCATTTCTCTCCTAATATTGATCTCCCTCAGTTCTTCCCTCTCACTCAGCCTTTCAATCTCCAACATTTCTGGTATCTAATTTGTCCTCTTTTGTGAAGATAGAACCAAAGTATGTATTCCATTGCTCAGCCATTTCTTTGTCACCAATTATACATTCCCCCATTTCTGTCTGTAGGGGGCCGACATTTGTCTTTACCAATCTCTTTCTCTTTATGTATTATAGAAACTGTTATAGTCTGTCTTTATGTTCCCTGCAAGCTTACTTTCGGACTGTATTTTCCCCTTGTTAATCAATCACTTGATCCTTTTTTGTTGAATTCTTTACTGCTCCCAATCCTCAGACTTATTATTTTTCTTGGCCAATCTGTGTGCTTCTTCCTTGGATCGGATACTATCCCGAATTTCCTTTGTAAGACAGAGATTGGTCCTCTTACCCAAGCGAGACAAGCGAGGCCAGCAGCGCGGGTTCAATTCCTGTACCAGTGACAAATCCCAAATTTCTTTACCCATCAGTCTGGCCTCAATAAAAGTCGAGATGGATTTGCAGGTACAGCATTAGTTATTTTATTTAGCTTGCAAGCTTGTTTCATTTCACAGAAGCATAGGACACATCTAGTCTCCTACATCCCGGAAAGCGAATGAACAAAGAGACAAAGGGATCTCTGCAAATCAATTCAAATGGTATCAAGTTTCACATACACGATTCCCATAGGTCAGCCTATACCCCTCCTGGCCTAGTCAGACATTCTGATTGGCTCACTTCCAATCCCTTCCTCTGGCCCCTATTACCCAGCATCCTTTTCTCCTCCTATGGATAGTGAAGAAGGTTATCTAGGATTGCAACGGGATCTTGATCAATTAGGCCAGTGGGCCGACGAATGGCAGGTGGAGTTTAATTTAGATAAATGTGAGGTGATGCATTTTGGCAGATCGAATCAGGCCAGGACCTACTCAGTTAATGGTATGGCGTTGGGGAGAGTTATAGAACAAAGAGATCTAGGAGTACAGGTTCATAGCTCCTTGAAGGTGGAGTCGCAGGTGGACAGGGTGGTGAAGAAGGCATTCGGCATGCTTGGTTTCATTGGTCAGAACATTGAATATAGGAGTTGGGACGTCTTGTTGAAGTTGTACAAGACATTGGTACGGCCACACTTGGAATACTGTGTGCAGTTCTGGTCACCCTATTATAGAAAGGATATTATTAAACTAGAAAGAGTGCAGAAAAGATTTACTAGGATGTTGCCGGGACTTGATGGTTTGAGTTATAAGGAGAGGCTGGATAGACTGGGACTTTTTTCCCTGGAGCGTAGGAGGCTTAGGGGTGATCTTATAGAGGTCTATAAAATAATGAGGGGCATAGATAAGGTAGATAGTCAACATCTTTTCCCAAAGGTAGGGGAGTCTAAAACTAGAGGGCATAGGTTTAAGGTGAGAGGGGAGAGATTCAGAAGGGCCCAGAGGGGCAATTTCTTCACTCAGAGGGTAGTGAGTGTCTGGAATGGGCTGCCAGAGGTAGTAGTAGAAGCGGGTACAATTGTGTCTTTCAAAAAGCATTTAGATGGTTACATGGGTAAGATGGGTATAGAGGGTTATGGGCCAAGTGCGGGCAACTGGGACTAGCTTAATGGTAAAAAACTGGGCGGCATGGACTGGTTGGGCCGAAGGGCCTGTTTCCATGCTGTAAACTTCTATGATTCTATGATTCTATGGTGGACACACCTCTTCTTGCTTTGCCATGCGGTCTGAAATCCTTTGTCTGTTAACTCACCAGAATGAGACTGGCCTATCTCTACATCACAGTAACTAATATCTCTAAAGTAACTATTTTATATCACATTCGAACTATCAAATCCATCGCTACGGTCCCTCATCTAAAAAGATCTGTCACTGCATTTCCAATTCCTGGCGTGGCCCCCCTTCATCTGCTGCACCCTCATAGATTTTGACAGCTAAGATTTTAGGGGCGTTGATCTGTTCCAGTGTACCCCACATTCTACCCATCACACATTTAAGGATGGCTGGGCCCACAAAGATGCAGCCGATAGCCACCACTAAATACATGACCATATTTATCAACCAGCCCTTTCAACCTCCAAATCCCCAGTTACCCCAAATGCCAGGATCCTGCATTCCGTCCAGGTGATCCCGTATGTGATCCATTAATTTAGTGATGTTAGCGGTCAAGTCCTGAACTCCCATGATACACTTGCCCTGCACTATGGCGCATACCCCACCCTCACGGGCCAGAAGATAGTCAAGAGCATACCGGTTCTGCATTGCAAACAACCGTAGCTGAGACAATTCCTTGGTTATTGCCTGAGGGCTCCCAAGGTTTCATTTCCCAAGATGGTAAGGCCACAAATAAAATAATTCCTATTGCTGACAGCCAAGGAACCCCCCACACCTCCCAGTGTCAAGACGCTCAGAATCCCCCACCCGGCTGAGTGGCCCCGGTTGGGTGCGAGAACCTGAGGTTTTTTCCAGTTCTCGCAAAATTCAGCCGAGACTGCCCGGCGTGCTAACTGATTATGCAGCTTCCACGCCGCAGGGCAGGGGACTGTGGTAGGGACTAGAGTCCCAATAGCAATTTGGCGGGGAAATGGGGGTGACAAAACATTGGTCGCTGTGCCATTAAATAAAAAGTAGTATCCTTGTTCCGTGTGCAGGCTAGCATCACAATCAGTATATCGGTTGCGTAAGGATCCCCCAGTAGCCCAGTTTATCCAGCTTCGAAACGCCCATTCGGGCCGCCTAGCAATGCGGAAAGCCCTAGTCCCAACAGTGATATGTGAGACATTCGCCCTGCCACAAAGGAGCTGGAGGCCGGCGTTCAATGGAACGCAAGTGGTGTTGTAACAAACGCATTGGCCAGACGCCTGGGTGATATGGCACCTCCTGTCCGAACAGGTGGGGAACAGACATGTTATATTTGTGTCCACCTCTACCAGCAAACAGCCGTATCCTTCACTGCTGAAACAATTCTCGTACGACCGGGAATCCCTATTGGGAGTGAAGTGGCTAGGTATATACGCCCTCCACCGTTGCAACCTATCATACTGTGAATGGGAATTATCCCGAGGAAGGGGAAGGCAAATAGCCGGTGGTGCTGAACCCGGATCGTAAGGAAGACTTGCTCGGGCAGTGGCTCGGAATGCTGACAATGAACCACTGTTTGGGGAGTGCCCCAAAGCGGTGAAACAGAAAATAACCTAGACACTGCTGCGGGGTTCGGATAGCAGACAACCCGTCCGTGGCCATTCAAGCGATGGTAAATCTGGTAGAAGAGATTCATACTACCCAGGTTTTCCTCAGTTTGGCCTTTAACTAACTTAAGTGTATCTCCCGGTAACCTACGTTCTAGCTGTACTTCCCTTCTCACACGCCCCGTCCTCTCTCTAGTCCCTCTCTCTTTCTCATAGCCTCTTCCTACGCTCTCCTGACGGCCTGATGTTACCTTTATTGCACCAATCTTAACACATCCAAAATCAAATTTACATGTTTTCCAAAAACAAGGCAATGTTTCCATAAAATATTCCCTTCCCATCGCCGGGACCGGTGCAATTGCTTCATGAGTCCTGCATTCTCCTTAACTTTGACGACCTTCCATGAGTCGATACCATGTCCTCGTATATGGGGGCAGCGAAGAACATCACCTTTGCATAGGTGATGTATCCTTGTAGATTGGTTGGAGTTACAAATATAGATAATATTCCCCTTTTCCATGTCCATCGCCAATAACACCCCAAGCGAAGTGAGGCCAAATATCACACAGACGGTGCGTAGCCACCCCATCATGCTCCACACCTGGAAAATAGCACGGGGAATGATTTTCCGCATCAAGACTTTAACCACAGTAGCAGCTTTATTATCGATAGTCGGATACGCCTCGACCCATCTGCTGAACACATCCACAATGACCAAAACATATTTATAACATTGACACCTTTCCAACTCAATGTAATCCATTTGGAGCGTCTCAAAGGGACCACTGGGCAACGGGGTTTGCCCCATCCCACAAGGGATACCTTTTCCGGTGTTATATTGCTGACAAATCAAACACCGATTACTGATACTCTGGGCCAACCCCTGCATTTTAGCACATTCAATGACCCATTAAGCCAGTACATCAGACATACAAGTCTGATGTGCTGGCGTGGTCCATAAAGAGGAAACAGAATCATATGTACAACCTAACCGTTTCCACATTTGTTTATCACTCTCAGGAGCGTCCTCCTGTAACCTTATGACGTCTTGGACGGTTGGCATTGATTTGTCAGAAGCAGACATATTTATAGTAGATCATTTAGTCTGACTGAACATTTTAGGCACCATCACTTTCTGAATTTGCACAGCTGTCCGCGCTGCACAATCTGCTTGTTCATTACCAACGTCAACTGGGGTCTTACCATTTGTGTGGGCAGCGCATTTAATAACGGAAATCTGTGCGGGCATAAGAAGGGCCTGCAGTAAGTCATTAACTAAACCCCGGTGGGATATTTGATCACACATAATCATGTCAGGTTGTTCTGACGAAATGTCACTCAAATCGCCCCTTATTGTGGTAGTTTCCTGAATCAAGGCTAAACAGTCGTGGCCAGGTGCGTCTTCATGGACAGGGGGACCACTAAGAAAACAGGCTGGATTGATAGTGGTACAGTGGTTAAATGTCGGACGTGGATTGTTCAAAAGGTATACCTCATACCTATTCTGACGAGCTGCGGTAAGATGCTGAGTCTGCAGTTGCCTCAGGAGTGTGATGACCGAGTGGGAGCTATACACCGTAATATCCTGTTGGAGGGTGAGAGCATGTAACGGCTATGTGGTGGCATTGATTGAACGTAAATCCTGTACTAATCGGTACTGGTATGGTTTGGCTGGTTTAGGCACAGCAAGTATGAGGGTGTTACATTCTGATTGGCAAGGGGCCAAAATACCCTGTTGCAACAGCTCTTGAATTAATTTGTCTATAGACGGAGCAGCTTGGGATTTCAGGGGGTATTGCTGAATGGAAGGTAGCTTTACATGATCCTTAATCGTTACCTTTATAGGTGTAACATTTGTCTTTCCCACTTGTGATGGGTATTTCGCCCAGACCTGTGGATTGACATATTCCAAAACATCATGTCCCCAGTGATGCTGCAGTCGAGTGTTAATTGTTTCAGGGACCTCAAAATATGTTATGGCAGTGCCGTCTGGCATGACTTCAAGTGCGTACTCTGTTGGATCTGAATGATCCACTGCCCTCCTTACCATTTGCCCCAGATCCCTGACATGGTACTGGTCGTGGACCTGACGTGTAATATGAGGGCTTACCGAAGCTGACTGTGGCCATAAATGTGGTGGTATTGTAACAAAATCGGCTGTACCTTCTTTTCCCGTGACTGTGGCTGTAACCTTGACTGGCCATTCGGTCCCAATTAATGGCCGGTATTTGTCCTCCAACTCCCTGTTTTGTCCAGTTCTGTCATAGGCCAGGGTAACGTGATGCAGTGAATGTTCAATGTCTAACGTCCACCACTGGGTGGTGATAGAAATATAGCACTGTTGTCTCATCCTCCATGATTTAACCGTTACCCCCTGGTCTCCGCATTCTAGCTGTAGCTGGAAGATACACAGTAAATCTCGGGCCAACAAGTTACAGTCCAATCCAGTAGTCACTACAAACTGATGATCTGCAGACTTATTCTCGTAAGTGACTGTCACAGGTTCAGAAATAGGATACTCACACACCTGTCCTTGGAACCCCGACAATTGCTGCGTGTGGTCGGATAGTGGTAGTCGAAGTTCTGATTGCACAGAAGACATGGCTGCTCCAGTGTCGATTACAAATGCGTGATGTTGAGCTCCTATCTGCAGAGAGATAATAGGTTCCCTGTCCGATTGGAGAGTCCTTATGACTAAATTAGCTAGTCAATCCTATGTTGGGAAAGGGTTTGCCTGGGAGAAGTCAGTGTATCTCGTCTGTCTTCCCCTTGGTGGGTACTCCCTCCTTTGGGTCGGATAATCTCCTTTTACTGCCTGTCTTTTAAAGGGGCATTCCTGTTGCCAGTGATCTGCACGGCCGCAATTAAAACATGCATTGCTCCCTCTATATCTGCCCCGTCCTCTTCTCCCAGTAGACCAATGGCCCCTCAGAGGGTCGGCGGTTGTAAAGCTGTTGCTGCATACGGTGGGCCATAAAAAGGAGCTGAGGGTCCCTTTGGGTGGGTTTGGTTTCCTCCCTAATCGGCAACTGTCTCCAAATCTCACCAGGGGGCACTCTAGCTATTTCCTCTGGTTCTTCCAAGACTTCGACGTCCCTCCCTGTCACTAGAGGGAGTTCTTTCTCTTCAAAATCATCTGTTGCAGCTCCCTTTGTTCTTGAACCTTGCAGTTTCCCGTTGGTTTGGAGGGATTTAGGTGGTATGCTTAATTGTTTTTGGTTAGGATCAAGCCCTTCTCTCGCTGTCCAAGATCTGGTCCTAGAGCTAACTGGGCTTGCGGAACAGAGCTCCTCTTTCTCTACTGATCGTGAAGATGGTAAATCAGGACCCACACTCTCACCCAAAAGGGCTTGAGTTACTGGCATAATTGGAATCTGGGGAGCAGTGACTGGATATCAATTATTATACTCTGGTGGTTCTGGAATTAGTGCAGACAATGCTACAGGTGCAGTCGGAACTTTTAGTGACTTTTCTAAATTATTGAATTTATCATTTTCTGTCAATTCAAGGCCAGCCATTGAACTACGTCGCTCATCTTTTGTTTGACTCGCGCCTTTCCTGTCTCTACTTGCGTGTTTTTGTTTTTTTTTCTTGGCAAAACGATTGAAAAGGTTCTAACAGTGTTTTTTTTTTAAACATAAAAATGTTTGAAAATTCAAATTGAATTACTGCAACTTGCAAGCTTAGCTCTGATCTCAACTCAGAACTAAATCTACGATTTGCTTAACACAAACTTGTATAACATTTACAACTTAATTAATTCTTTATCTTAACAATTTTTCTTTTAACAAGTTTTTCTTACATTCACAAAAATGTTGGCAAAGTCAACTATCATCTCCAGATTTACACTTTTTAAAATGGTGTCAGTGATCTTCTTTAACTTTCTATTAATTCACAAATAAAATGAGATAAACATTATTTCAAGTAAGTAAAACTTAAGATTCTGGCAATTTCAATCAATTGCTTTCGAAAATAATAACTTTTATCAAAGAGGTGGAGAAACCCACTGGTTTCCTTTAATTAATTCAAAACGTAACTTTGCTGGAGTTCACTGACTCAAAGGAAAGGTATCCGATTACACGACAGGCTGCTGCTGTTATCTCAAGGCCTGAGTGAGAAGCACAGCCTGTCGTCTATAACTTTGGCTGCTGCTGTTAACCCTTTGAGAGACTTCTGCTTCAACCAATATGCAGCATTCCCCACAATCTCAACTAGTCCTCAGAACTGCGCCCTTCGCCACCACAGTACAAGGGTACAATTTTAGCTTAATCAACTATATATTTAAAACACTCACACATGGAATTGAATCATCTTCAGATTTAAAAACAGTTATACTGGACTGAACCTTCACTACTGAAGTCCCATCAACCCTTAAACACATATACTCGACTGAACCTCCACTACTGAAGTCTCATCAGCCCTTAAACACATATACTGGACAGAACCTCCACTACTGAAGTCCCATGAGCCATAAAAACACTTATACTTGGAATTGAATCATCATTTTAGATGTCCCATTAACCCAAAAGCATAACCCAAGCCGAATCAACAATATGAAATCCCATCAATTAAATTTCTAATCCCTAGACTGACCTTTGATTTCGTCGAGACGATCTTTCCGTACCAACCACGAGTGACCAGACTAATCAGACGATAAGAAGAGGGGAAAAAGCAATGCGCGGTGATTTTCCAGCTATACATTGTGGGCCCCTTCTTCCCACTCTTCCTGTTCATAATCAGTCTAATTCTGATTTCGCAGTTGGTCAGAACCGTCTTGAGAAATCCCGGGTTTTCGGCACCAATTGACAAATCCTAAATTTCTTTACCCGTCAGTCTGGCCTCAATAAAAGTCGAGATGGATTTGAAGGTACAGCATTAGTTATTTTATTTAGCTTGCAAGATTGTTCCATTTCACAGAAGCATAGGACACATCTAGTCTCCTACATCCCGGAAAGCGAATGAACAAAGAGACAAAGGGATCTCAGCAAATCAATTCAAATGGTATCAAGTTTCACATACACGATTCCCATAGGTCAGCCTATACCCCTCCTGGCCGAGTCAGACATTCTGATTGGCTCACTTCCAATCCCTTCCTCTGGCCCCTATTACCCAGCATCCTTTTCTCCTCCTATGGTGGACACACCTCTTCCTGCTTTGCCATGCGGTCTGAAATCCTTTGTCTGTGAACTCACCAGAATGAGACTGGCCTATCTCTACATTACAGTAACTAATGTCTCTAAAGTAACTATTTTATATCACATTCGTCACCAGCTGAGGTTATACATTCAGGCCTCGCCTTCTCAACCTTGCCCCTCGCCTGAGGTGTGGTGATCCTCAGGTTAAATGGGCTGACAATTGGCAAATAACATTTGCGCTACACAAGTGCCAGGCAATGACCGTCTCCTACAAGAGAGGATCTAACCATCGGTCCTGGACATTCAATGGCATTACTATCGCTGAATCCCCCACAGTCAACATCCTGGGTGTTACCATTCATCAGAATCTGAACTGGACTAGCCATATTGATATTGTGGTTACCAGGACAGGTCAATGGCTAGGAATCCTATGGTGAGTAACTCACCTCCTGACCCCCAAAGCCTGTCCACAACCTACAAGGCATAAGTTAGGAGTGTAATGGAATACTCTCCACTTGCTTGGATGAGTGCAGCTCCAACAACACTCAGGACAAAGCAGCCCGCTTGATTGCTCCTCCTTCCACAGATATTCAAACCCTCCACCACTGACAAACAGTGGCAGCCGTGTGTACCATCAACAAAATGCACTGCAGTAACTCACCAAGGTTCCTTAGACAACACTTTCCAAAACCACAAGCACTACCATGTAGAAGGACAAGAGCAGCATATACCTGGGAACACCACCAGCTGGAGGTTCCCCTCCAAGTCACTCACCACCCCGACTGGGAAATATATCGCCGTTCCTTCACTGGCACTGGGGCAACATCCTGGAATTCCCTCCCTAGCAGCACAGTGGGTGCACCTACACGCCAGGGACTGCAGCGATTCAAGAAGGCAACTCACCCCCACCTTCTGAAGGGTAACTAGGGATGGGCAATAAATGCCGGCCTAACCAGCGATGCCCCGTAAATAAATATAAAAACATTTAAATCCCCAACTCCAAAGTTGTGAGTGAAGTGCAGCTCGCCAGGTGAGGCCCTCCCTCTGGTGTCCAGTGTTGAATGGGACCGGTTGAATTATCTGTCGGTGGAGCACCGTGAACATGATTTCAGAGAGCTGGGTGTTTCATCAGCATATCTGAGATGCAAAGGGGTAAACGTGGTGCCAAACATCCTCCCGGCACCGACCCGGCACCCGGCATCGACCCCGGCACCCGGCATCGACCCCGACACCCGGCATCGACCCCGGCACCCGGCACCGACCCCGGCACCCGGCATCGACCCCGGCAGCCGGCACCGACCCCGGCACCCGGCATCGACCCCGGCACCCGGCATCGACCCCGACACCCGGCATCGACCCCGACACCCGGCATCGACCCCGGCACCCGGCATCGACCCCGACACCCGGCATCGATCCCGGCACCCGGCATCGACCCCGGCACCCGGCATCGACCCCGGCACCCGGCATCGACCCAGGCACCCGGCATCGACCCCGGCACCCGGCATCGACCCCGGCACCCGGCATCGACCCCGGCACCCGGCATCGACCCGGCACCCGGCATCGACCCCGGCACCCGGCATCGACCCTGGCACCCGGCATCGACCCCGGCACCCGGCATCGACCCCGGCACCCGGCACCGACCCCGGCATCGACCCCGGCACCCGGCATCGACCCCGGCACCTGGCATCGACCCCGGCACCGACCCCGGCACCCGGCATCGACCCCGGCACCCGGCATCGACCCCGACACCCGGCACCGACCCCGCCACCACAAAATCCCCTTCCTAACATTCAGGAGCCAGAATTGGGAGAGGGAATTGACAGACTAGTCAAACAGCAGCCTGACACGGTGATACTGACACGGCATCGACCCCGGCACCTGGCATCGACCCCGGCACCGAGCCCGGCACCCGGCATCGACCCCGGCACCCGGCATCGACCCCGGCACCCGGCATCGACCCCGGCACCCGGCATCGACCCCGGCACCCGGCATCGACCCCAGCACCCGGCACCACAAAATCCCCTTCCTAACATTCAGGAGCCAAAATTGGGAGAGGGAATTGACAGACTAGTCAAACAGCAGCCTGACACGGTGATACTGACAGACCCCAGACACTGTCACCATCCTTCAATATGACCTGTCTCACCGACAGGTCACACCCAGCAGAGGTGGTGGTGCCGTGGTATACAGTCGGGATTTAGGTGTCTGGGAATCCCCAGTGTTTGTCCCAGAGGAACTGTATGAACATTCTCTGGATTTCTGTGACAGAGTCAGGGGGAGGGGCCAATGTGACCAGCCGGTACCACAACATGGAGGCAATCAGCTGGTTTATGACCAGAACTCGGCCCTGTAAGACAGCACTCGGAGCAGTCCTGTCCACTCTCTCAGGCGAGCGGTGGCCTTGGCCTCCAGCTCCTGCCAGTTAGCCGGCCAGGATTCCTCAGCCGGACAAAGATGGACGCCCAAGTAGAGGAGGCTGGTCCTGCTCCAGGTGAAAGGCCTGATCTCCTCTGGGAGGGATGTCCATCCGCCACGGACTGACCCGGAGTCGCGAGCAGTCGGCCCAGTGGATCCAGGGAGGAGACGCAGCTTCCGCTGCAGGTCAGCAGGGTTCATGAACATGAGGACATGTCATCAGCGGAGGCCAGAAGGACCACTCCAATGCCCAGCTGGCACAGAACCAATCCGGACCACCTCCTCCGCAGGAGGCGCTGAACATGGGTTCAACAACAGGAAGACTCCTTCAATCACCACCAGAGACAATGATTGGGTTCAACAATCATTGACAAATTACTTGCTGCTTATTTTCTCCTGACTCCGAGTTTCCGGAAGTGCTGTGTGCTTTGAGACAAAGTCTCGTAGCAGGTAGCCTTATCCATGCTGGTTGTTCAGGGAGCATTTTCCATATCTCCTGTGGTATCCAGAGTTATGCGTGTGCTGTCTGTGGTTCCTGGAGGAGGCCCTCACAGAGATGTACTCCTCTGGAATCAGATCCACATTCCAGTTCTGTAAAAAGGTCATTTAGATCCGAAACGTGTTTCCCTCTCCAAATACACTTCCAGACTTGCTGAGGTTATCCAGCATTTTCTGTTTGTAGTCCATGGGCACCGTGGCCACCACCTGCCCACCCACCCTGACCCCATCACAATTGTACCCATGGCAAGGGTAATATCGGGAGGCCGACCTGTCCACTGGGCCAATAGAGGCCATTAATTGGCCAAACATTTTGCCATCACTGGCATTGAACCAGCAGCAGGAGAAATCCAAAGCTGACCTGCAGCCGGGCAGCTTTCATTGGGTGGGCTGCTGGCGAGCGAGGGGGCTCCTCCTTTATGCCCCATTGGGCCTATCTGGGCAATGCCCCCAAGCTCTTCCCCACACCCCCCTGCCCCCACCCCCCAGTGAAGTTCCTCATCCTCAAACCATTTCTGTCAATCTTTTCTGCATTTTCTCCAATGCCTTCACATCCTTTCTAAAGTGTGGTGCCCAGAGCTAGACGCAAACCTCCATTGAGACTGGACCCGTCATTTATAAAGGTTCACTAGACCATCCTTGCTTTTAGTCGACATCACAATATACATGAACGATCTGGAAGAAGGAACTGAAGGCACTGTTGCCAAGTCTGCAGATGATACAAAGATATGTCGAGGGACAGGTCGTATTGAGGAAGCAGGGGGGCTGCTGATGGACTTGGACAGGCTGGGAGAGTGGGCAAAGAAGTGGCAGCTGGAAAACAATCTGGAAAAGAGGTTATGCATTTTGGTAGGAAGAATGGAGGCATAGACTATTTCGAAATAGGGAGATGCTTCGGAAATCAGAGGCACAAAGGGACTTGGGAGTCCTTGTTCACGATTCTCTTAAGGTCAATGTGCATCTTCAGTTGGCAGTTAAGAAGGCAAATGAAATGTTAGCATTCATGTCAAGAGTGCTAGAATACAAGCCCAGGGGTGTTCTTCTGAGGCTATCTCAGGCTCTGGTCAGACCCCATTTGGAGTATTGTGAGCAGTTTTGGGCCCCGTATCTAAGGAAGGATGTGCTGGCCTTGGAAAGGGACCAGCGGAGGTTCACAAGAATGTTCCCTGGAATGAAGAGCTTGTCATATGAAGAATGGTTGAGGACTCTCGGTCTACACTCAGAGTTTAGAAGGATGAGGGAGGATCTCATTGAAACGTACAAGATACTGCGGGGCCTGGATAGAGTGGACTTGGAGAGGATGGTTCCACTCGAGGAGTTTCCACGTGGAGAGGAGTTTCAAAATAGCGACAGCGATTGCTTATTCAGTCAAAGAGAGATAATGGCTTCCCAGCCAGGGATTTTCCTGCCCGGCTTGGGCATGCTCCAAAGCATACTTCCCCATCTCATTTCGTTTTCATTTCATTTCATTTTCATTTCATTCATTTCATTTCAAGCATACTTCCCCATGGTGAGAAGTAGAATATCGGGACTGAGTTGCGGGTGAGTTCAGGTTGATGAAGGGTGGAAGATGTGAGGCTGGCCTGGAGGGCATTAGGGGCGTTCTATTTGAAAGTGAGCAATGACGAGGGTTTCAGATGGATGGGGGTTGTTGGGGGATTCGGGGGAGGCAGCCAAAGTATGTCCTCAGTTTACAACATCACATTTTCCTTTGCACCACAATTGGGACAATATGTAAATAAAAAGAGGATCTCTGTCAAGCCTATTTGTACTTGTATTTCTCTTCAGGAGGCAGTGGTGTAGTGGTATTGTCACTGGACTAGTAAACCAGACACCCAGAGTAATACTGTGGAGACACAGGTTCAAATCCCACCAGATGGAGAAATTTGAATTGAAGGAAATAAATCTGGAATTAAAAATCGAAAGATGTCTATGAAACCATTGTCGATTATCATAAAAACCCATTGGGTTCACTAATGTCCTCGAGGGAAGTAAATCTGCCGTTCTTACCTGGTCTGGCCTACATGTGACTCCAGACCCACAGTACTGTGGTTGATTCTTTACTGCCCCCTCAAGGGCAATGAATCAATAAATGCAGGCCCGGCCTGCCCCGCCCACATCCCGTGGAATAAAAAACCTGTTGCCAGACAGACTGCAATGATTGTGTATTTTTTAAATGACTTCCTTAAATGTTTCAACGCAGACTTCAGTGGAGAAGTGACAAGGCCAGCAGCATTGTGCACCCTGCTATTGGACAGTCAAATGTGCAGAGGCCACAACTCCACAAACAAAAGCGCGCATTCAGACATGTTCAATCCGAGGAGGTCACAAGGCCTTTGACAAGGTCCCTCATGGCAGACTAGTACAAAAGGTGAAGTCACACGGGTCAGAGGTGAGCTGTTAAGATGGGTACAGAATTGGTTCGGTCATAGAAGGCAGAGAGTAGCAATGGAAGGGTGCTTTTCTGATTGGAGGGCTGTGACGAGTGGTGTTTCGCAGGGATCAGTGCTGGGAACTTTGCTGTTCGTAGCAGATATAAATGATTTAGAGAAAATGTAACTGGTCTGATTAGTAAGTTTGCAGACGACACAAAGTTTGGTGGAATTGCGGATAGCGATGAGGACTTTCAGAGGATACAGCAGGATTTAAATCGTTTGGAGACTTGGGCGGAGAGATGACAGGTGGAGTTTAATCAGGGCAAATGTGAGGCCTGTTCCTGTGCTGTACTTTTCTTTGTTCTTTGTTCTTTATTCAAAAATAAACTCCTGTGGTATTGTTTCAAGTTCAACTTCCCCTTTTACAGCTTCCTCAGTGACATTTCCATCAAGAAGGGGTTTGTGTCCTTTCCATATACGGCCAGCACTGAAAACTGAGTCAGCAACAAACTCGGATGTATTTCTTATCAAAGTTGCTATTCTGGAAGGAAGGTACCTGAATCAAGAGCCAAAAAAAGAACAGTTACATTTCTGTAGCACCTTTCAGCCTTTCAGGAAATTCAGCCGCTCATTTTCACCCAACGGTATCACAATGGCAGGTTTTAAATTGTCATAGAATTGCTACAGTGCACAAGGAGACCATTCGGCACATCGAGTCTGTACCTAGACTCTGATTGATCACTCTACCTAGGCCCACTCCCCGCCCTATCCCATTTTGGGTGAATTGGTTCCACAGCCTGAAGTTTACACAGTGCCTGTGGACCTGGACTTGAGTGGGAGTCACTGGATTCAATAAAAGAGACATTGAAGGGTGATTGGTGCCAATCTGTTTGCCCTCTTGTTCCTGATTTGTGAATTGTATATCAGAGCGCAGTCCCTCTTTCTCTTGTTATTCCTTCCTCTTTCTGTGACTGGTATTCGAGTTACGTGAACCGTAGTGAGAGTCAGTTACATCTGAAACTTCAGCAGTATCAGATTATACTCGGTGTGAAAGATCAGGGGCGAAATTCTCCCGAAACGGGGCGATGTCCGCCGACTGGCGCACAAAACGGCGCCAATCAGACGGGCATCGCGCCGCCCCATAGGTGCGGAATGTTCCGCATCTTTGGGGGCCGAGCCCCAACATTGAGGGGCTAGGCCGACGCCGGAGGAATTTCCAACCCGCCAGCTGGCGGAAACGGCCTTTGTTGCCCCGCCAGCTGGCGCGGAAATGACATCCACGGGCAGCGCATGCGCGGGAGCGTCAGCTACTGCTGACAGTTTCCCGTGCATGCGCAGTGGCGGGAGTCTCTTCCGCCTCCGCCATGGTGAAGACCGTGGCGGAGGCGGAAGGGAAAGAGTGCCCCCATGGCACAGGCCCGCCCGCGGATCGGTGGGCCCCGATCGCGGGCCAGGCCACCGTGGGGGCACCCCCCGGGGCCAGATCGCCCCGCGCCCACCTCAGGACCCCGGAGCCCTCCCTCGCCGCCTTGTCCCGCCGTTCAAAAGGTGGTTTAATCCACGCCGGCGAGACAGGCAATTTATCGGCGGGACTTCGGCCCATCCGGGCCGGAGAATCGAGCGGGGGGGCCCGCCAACCGGCGCGGCCCGATTCCCGCACCCGCCGAATATCCGGTGCCGGAGACTTCGGCAACCGGCGGGGGCGGGATTCACGGCAGCCCCCGGCTATTCTCCAACCCGGAGGGGGGATCAGAGAATGACGCCCCAGGAATTTCACCTTTGAAAAATCAGCTTGTTTGAAATGTTTGACTGGATTCTCTCAGCGCTGACTCTGGCCCTCGATCTCACAATCAGTAAGTAAACACCCAGGGTTGACTTTGTTTGGTGTGGTTATGTTTTGGAATTCGATTTGCTGGTTATTGGTGGGCGACGTGTATTTTGGGTCAGATATTTCTGTTTTGGAAGGTGATAGTTTGGGATTCCTCGCGGTTCGATGGGAAAGTCGGAGATAAGACTGAGTCCCCAGCCCAGTTATCGGTGTGTGTCAGACTGCTGGACTTTGTCACGATATGCAGACATGCACATAATGAGATACAGACAGGCAGCTAATGAACACAGAGAACAGGACATAACTAATCAGCAGGCAGAACACTTGGGGGTGGTTTCCCACTATAAAAAGCACGAGGCACTCACACTCCACCTCTTTCAACTGGGGACATCTACAGAGTGAGTCAGGTGTATATATCACATAACACCTACAGCACATGGCTAAGAGCCAGTCTGGTTCAGTCAGACAGAGTAATCACATTTAGGTTAGCAGAGTGTTGAACTCACAGAGAACTGAGCTAACTGTGTGACAGGTTCAATAAATCAAATTGAACTAACTTCAAGGTCTGGAGTATATTTCAGTTATAGCTGCACCAGTTGCAGCCCGTGTTACCTCAGTGTGCTTAACACGACATAGTACCAGAAGACTGCTATCCCTAGGTTGTTTACCTCAATCTGTTCCGTGACGACCAGCAAATGTATCCCGGTACCATGGAGAAGATCCAGGCTCCTCAACAGCTGCGGACCTCCAGCAATCTCAGTGCCAATTGACGGAATTTCAAGCAAAGGTTTCTGCTGTACATCGAAGCCTCAGACCTCGAGGGTGCGCCTGATACAAGAAAGATCGCGCTTCTCCTCTCAACTGCGGGGGATCAAGCCATCCAAATCTTTAACTTGTTTAACTTCACCGAAGGCCAGTACAAGACAAAGTTTCAGACCATCCTGGACAAGTTTGATAGTCATTGTGAAGTGGACTCCAATGAAATCTTCGAGCGCTAGAGATTCAAACAACGCCTACAAGGTAAAGATGAATCTTTCATCTCCTTCTTAACTAATTTCCGTCTACTAGCGCTGTCCTGCAACTTTGGTGATATTGCTGACTCCATGATCAGAGACCAAATCGTGTTTGGAGTTCACTCTCATCCTCTGAGAGAGCAGCTCTTGAAAATCAAGCATTTGACCCTGTCAGTCGCGATTGAAACATATACAGTGCATGAGCATGCCAAAAATCGGTATTCCCAATAGAAATCGGCTGAAAATGAGAAACTTGCCTCCCACGAGGCAGAGAGTGTACAGGTCATCGCCCGGATGCAGCACCTCAGCATTGAAGACAGCGGCCATCTCGCGCGCTTTCCCTGGAGCCCCACGCATGCGTGATGCGAACGGGTTAACGAAGCGGCCGACACCCACACTGCGCAGGTGCTGATGTCTGCCGACCGCACAACGCATGTGCGACGACGCACGGAGCGTAACAACGTCATGACGTGCCCGAACTGCAGCACCGCCCACTTAAAGAAACACTGCCCTGCAAGAGGCAGGTGCTGTTTAAATTGCGGAGAGCCTGGACACTATGCAGCCTTGTGCAGGTCTGCACCACCAGTCAAGGGCCAGCACTCCCAATTCCAACGCAGGCGCATTCGGAGTGTCCAACAAGGTTGACAGGATTCTGATCCTGGCAGTCCAACGGATCCAGAGGACGATTGCCTGGAGTTCCCCTGCCATGTGGGCATCATTACCACACGTGAACATGCCTGACCGACATCATCACGGTGCCTGCCCATCCTCACTGCGGATTCTGCGGACCAATGGCGAGCGGTGATGCAAGTAAATCAATGCTCTATCCAGTTACAGCTGGACACAGGTGCTTCTGCCAATCTCCTTTCACAGGCAGATTTCAACCGCATCAAGAAGCCACCCAAGCTCCTTCCAGCAGTCTGCCAGCTCCTGGATTATAACGGCAATGCCATCACAGCACTGGGATCCTGCCACCTGCTCGTCTCCAACAGGAGCATTCGCGCAAAGCTAAGGTTTAAAATCATCAAGCCAGACATGGCCTCCCTGCCCGACGCATGTGCATGCAAGCAGCTAAACCTTGGCAGCGGGTCTACACAATGCCCTCCCCCAACGTGGATCTTCAAGCCGGCATTGACGACATCCTCGCTCAGTATCCGGATGTGTTTGACGGGATGGGCATTCTGCCATATCGGTACAAGATCCTGCTACGGCCTGATGCCACGCCTGTGGCCCACGCACCACGACGGGTCCCGGCTCCACTGAAGGAGCGTCTGAAGGCTCAGCTAAAGGATCTTCAGGACCAGGGCAGCATTTCCAAAGTTACAGAACCGACTGACTGGGTCAGCTTGATGGTATGTGTAAAAAAGCCTTTGGGGGAGCTGCGCATCTGCATTGATCCCAAGGACCTCAATCAGAATATAATGCGGGAACACTACCCCATCCCGGAGCGGGATGACACTGACAAGTGAGATGCACACGCCCAGTTTTTCACAAAGTTAGATGCGTCACATGGATTCTGGCAAATCCAGCTGGCTGAGTCCAGCAGAAGGTGTCATAATATACACCAGTATATCATGGTGCAGACACACACTGATGGACACACAGTGGGACCAATCAACACACACAACACTGCAGCCAATCACCAGTGAGAGCACATGCACCATAAAGACAGGGGGCATCAGAGTTCCCGCTCATTCGAGTTGCAGCTAGCTAGGAGGACAGAGCTCACAGCCTGCAACACAGACATTCACCATGTGCTGAGTGCATCGACTGGTTAGAACAAGGCAAAGGGTTTTAGTTCAAGCTAGTATCTTATTAACCCACAGTCTAAGTATGTTTAAACAGTTAATGATTCAGTAAAATAGTGGCACTATTTCAAGTGTTGGTGACCTGTATGTGATCCAGAACACCCAACACATCATGATACCAGGGGTGGTGGGATACTAGCACTTCTTAGACAAACCTGCAAGTGATCTGCCTTCCGCCAGCATTCCATCATCCTGCAACATGGACAACATCAGCCCGCCGCCGCCGCTCCGCATCGCCGGCAACCTTGGGGCCAACTGGAAGATTTTCAAACAGTGCTTCCAGCTCTTCCTCGAAGCCACGGACAGGGAGGGCGCCTGGGACACCAGAAAGACTGCTCTTCGCCTCTCCACGGCCGGGGACTATGCCACCCACATTTTCAACTCTCACCTTTGCAGATGCTGAAGATAAGATGAAGTTCAAGACAGTCCTCCTCAAGTTTGACACTCACTGCAGCGTAGAGGTGAATGAAAGTTTTGAATGCTACGTGTTCCAGTAGCATTTGTAGGATAAGGATGAACCTTTCCAATCTTTTCTCACGCACCTCCGCATCCTTGCGCAATGTTGCAGCTACGACTGGGAGGTTATTGTGTAGACCCGCTGCACAAGGTTTAGCTGCTTGCATGCACATGCGTCGGGCAGGGAGGCCATGTCTGGCTTGATGATTTCAAACCTTAGGGCCCACGTCCGACTCCATGATATGCGACCTGATCGTTTTCGGTGTTCAGTCGGACCCCCTATGTCAGCAGCTCCTCAAAGTAAAGCAAATCACCCTAGCGACCGCCCTCGAGACCTGTGTCTTACATGAAAACGCCACAAGTCGGTATTCCCAGAAACAAGCGACTCAAACGGCGCGGCAAGGTCCCTGCGAGGCGGAATGGGTCCAAGTGATTGAGCACCTCCAAGGCCTCAGCCTGGATGAGGGCGGTCATTTCCGGAGTCAGGAGGTCATGTTGCAGCTGTACAAAACTCTGGTACGGCCGCATTTGGAGTATTGCGTACAGTTCCGGTCACCGCATTATAGGAAGGACGTGGAGGCTTTGGAGCGGGTGCAGAGGAGATTTACCAGGATGTTGCCTGGTATGGAGGGAACATCCTATGAGGAAAGGCTGATGGACTTGAGGTTGTTTTCGTTGGAGAGAAGAAGGTTAAGAGGAGACTTAATAGAGGCATACAAAATGATCAGGGGGTTAGATAGGGTGGACAGTGAGAGCCTTCTCCCGCGGATGGAAATGGCTGGCACGAGGGGACATAGCTTTAAACTGAGGGGAAATAGATATAGGACAGAGGTCAGAGGTAAGTTCTTTACGCAAAGAGTGGTGAGGCCGTGGAATGCCCTACCTGCAACAGTAGTGAACTCGCCAACATTGAGGGCATTTAAAAGTTTATTGGATAAGCATATGGATGATAATGGCATAGTGTAGGTTAGATGGCTTTTGTTTTGGTGCAACATCGTGGGCCGAAGGGCCTGTACTGCGCTGTATCGTTCTATGTTCTATGTTCTATTTCGCGCGCTTTTCACGGCCTCCCGCGTTTGTATGCACCAAACGAGGTGACGGCGACGTTGAGGGACGTAATGCGCAGGCGTGCACCACGCACGACCGCACCATGCATGCGCGGTGGTGCAGCGAACGTGCTGACGTCACAACGTGCGGCAACTGTGGCTCTGCCCATTTAAAGCGGCAATGACCCGCAAAATCTCGTCCATGTCTACGATGTGGAAGACTTGGCCACTATGCTGCCTTCTGTCGAGCAGCTCAGCCTGCCAACTCATATCACTTCAGCCAGCCTCGCAGGAATGTTTTTTTTATCATAGATTATCATAGAATTTACAGTGCAGAAGGAGACCATCCAGCCCATCGAGTCTGCACCGGCTCTTGGAAAGAGCACCCTACCCAAGGTCAACACCGCCACCCTATCCCCATAACCCAGTAACCCCACCCAACACTAAGGGCAATTTTGGTCACTAAGTGCAATTTATCATGGCCAATCCACCTAACCCGCACATCTTTGGACTGTGGGAGGAAACCGGAGCACCCGGAGGAAACCCACGCACACACGGGGAGAATGTGGAGACTCCGCACAGTCAGTGACCCAAGCCAGAATCGAACCTGGGACCCTGGAGCTGTGAAGCAATTGTGCTATCCACAAGGCTACCGTGCTGTTCGGGCAATTCAACCCGCGGTCACCGAGTCCGATGCGGACCTCCCACACAGCAGTGACACCGAGGACCAGAAGGCGCCTTTTGAGTCGGTGTCGTAACGAAAAACAGGCTGTCCCCGAAGCAAAGACACCAGCCGCTGTCGGTATACAGCATCGACCCAGACGATGAGTGGTGTGCCACCCTGACAGTCAACCAGAATTCGTCGCCCACCTCAGACTTAATTTGTGAACTTTGTGGATTTATGGACTTTCTGATTCGTTCTGTTCTTCCGTTTAATCGTTCATTGGTTTGTATATAGTGTTCATCTCGTTATTCTTGTGACACACTGTTTTTTTCTGCACCAGGCACCTTCCCATGTAAATAGCTTAGTTTTTACGTACATAGTCCGGTAAATATTCCACACACACATAGTCATGAACATTCACCACACACTATTTATTTCCACGCAGGTACATTTTTATAAAAGGGGGGATGTCATAATATACACCAGTATATCATGGTGCAGACACACACTGATGGACACACAGTGGGACCAATCAACACACACAACACAGCAGCCAATCACCAGTGAGCGCACACGCACTGTAAAGACAGGGACCATCAGAGTTTCCGCTCATTCGAGTTGCAGCTAGCTAGGAGGACAGAGCTCACAGCCTGCAACACAGACATTCACCATGTGCTGAGTGCATCGACTGGTTGGGACAAGGCAAAGGTCTTTAGTTAAAGCTAGTATTGTATTAACCCACAGTCTAAGTGTGTTTGAACAGTTAATGATTCAATAAAATAGTGTTGCACTATTTCAAGTGTTGGTGACCTGTATGTGATCCAGAACACCCAATACATCAGAAGGCTCTGCACCTTCAACACACCCTTTGGCAGGTACTGCTATAACCGTATGCTGTTCAGCATTGTCTCGGCCTCGGAGATCTTCCATAGATTCATGGAGCAGATGATGGAGGGCATTGGAGGGGTTCGTGTGTATGTGGACGCCGTTATCATATGGTCCACAACCCCCGAAGAGCACATCTCTCGTCTCCAGCAGGTATTCCGCCGTGTCCATGCCAATGGCCTCAAGCTGAACAGGGCCAAGTGTTGCTTTGGCATGTCGACACTTAAGTTCTTAAGTGACCAGATATCTCAGCAGGGTGAGCGCCCGGACACAGATAAGGTCTAGGCCATCGAAGCCATGAAGACCCCTGAAGACAAGAAGGATGTGCTGCGCTTCCTAGGCATGGTAAACTTTTTGGGCAAGTTCATCCCTAACCTGGCCTCACACACCACGGCCCTCAGACACCTGGTGAAAAAGTCTCCTGCCTTTGAGTGGCAGGCAGCTCATCAAGCAGAGTGGTTGGAGCTGAAAGCCAAGCTCACCACTGCACCTGGATTGGCATTTTTTGACCCTGACAGGGAAACAAAAATCTCAACAGGTGCGAGCCAGGACGGCATCGGCGTGGTGTTGCTCCAGCGCGATGACACCTCATCCTGGGCACCGGTTGCCTACGCATCACGGGCGATGACACCCACTGAGCAGCGGTACGCCCAAATTGAAAAGGAATGCCTGGGCCTACTCAATGGAATTCTCAAGTTCCACGATTATGTCCACGGCTGACCGACGTTCACCGTCGAGACGGACCACAGGCCTCTGCTCCACATTATCCACAAGGACCTGAACGACATGACACCCCGGCTGCAGCACATCCTCCTCAGACTCAGAAGGTACGACTTGGAACTCGTGTACACGCCTGGCAAGGTGCTCATTATTGCGGATGCCTTGTCCCGCTCCATAACCTTGCCTGTGACCCGCCAGCATTCATCCAACAGATCGAATCACAAGTGCAGCTGTGGGCCAGCAACCTCCTGGCGTCGGATGAAAAGGTGATCCGCATTCGCGAGGAGACAGCCAAAGACCCTCTTCTGCAGCGTGTAATGCACCACCTCGCAATGGCTGGGAAAAGCGCACTGCCCTAAATTCTTCAATGTGAAGGACGACCTGACGGTGGTTGATGGTATCCTCCTCAAGCTGGACCGCATTGTCATTCCATTCAGTCTCCAGAGCTTGGTGATCCGGCAAATCCACGAGGGACATCTGGGTGTCGAGGAGTGCAGGCGCAGAGCCAGGCAAGCTGCTACTGGCCTGGGATTAGTCAGGACATCTCAATATGGTCCTCAACTGACCGACCTGTCAATGCTTCCAGACAGCACAGAGCAAGGAGACGCTTCAGCAGCACGGAATCGTGACCTCCCCGTGGTCCAAGGGGGGGGCATCGACCTCTTTCACGCTAATGGTCGTGATTATGTATTAATCAGTGATTATTTTTCCAACTACCCAGAAGCTCTCGGACCTCACATCCAAGACCGTCATCAAGGCCTGTAAGGAGACGTTCTCCAGGCATGGTATTCCACTCACTGTCATGAGTGACAACGGTTCTTACTTCAGCAGCCAAGAGTGGTCAAGATTTGCCCAGTTATATCAGTTTCATCACGTCACTTCCAGCCCATATTACCCGCAGTCCAACGGGAAGGTTGAGAAAGGGGTGCACATAGTGAAGCAGCTCACCTGCAAGGCCGCGGATTCTGTTTCTGACATCACCCTTGCGCTGCTTGCATACAGGGTAACCCCTCTGTCTACCAGCATGTCACCGGCTCAACTCCTGATGAACAGGGACCTGCGGACGACTCTTCCAGCCATCCACTTGCCTGACCTGGATCCCGGTGCTGCAGAAGGTGCAGAAACTCAGGGACCGGCAAAAGCAGGGCTCTGATGCTCATGCCACCGATTTGCCTGTGCTATCCCCGGCGGATGCTGTTCGGATCAAGCTACCTGATGGAGGCTGGTGAGTTCCAGCTGTTGTTGTTCGACAGGCGTATGTTGTGCATGTGGCTGATGGCTCTGTTGTGCGGCAAAACAGAAGGGCACTGCGCACAGCTGCCCGCCCGCAATCACATTCTTCGTTGTTTCCATCTGTTATTGTGCCACCTCCAGATACCTCGAACCACGAGGCCACCAGTCAGGCTTCAATCCCGCCTATCAAGGTGCCGTAGTCCCCACCACCACCTCTCCAGCGGTCGACGAGGATCAGACGCAAGTCCCAGAGACTGGACTTATGAACACTTGCGTTGTTTGCTCTGTTCTGTTTTCGCACATTAGACACCTATTTTCACATTTACATATGTTCCCATCTGCCATTGTATGTAAATAAGTTAGTTTTTCGGCCTACACATGTAAATACTTTTGTATATGCTACAGAAAAACATTTCAACAGGGGAGATGTCATGATATGCAGACATGCACAGAATGAGAGACAGACAGGCAGCTAATGAACACAGAGAACAGGACATAACCAATCAGCAGGCAGAATTCTTGGGGATGGTTTCCCACTATAAAAGGCACGGGGCACTTACACTCCGCCTCTTTCCACTGGGGACACCTACAGAGTGAGTCAGGTGTATATATCACATAACACCTGCAGCATGTGGCTAAGAGCTAGTCTGGTTCAGTCAGACAGGGTTATCACACTTAGGTTAGCAGAGAGTCGAATCACAGAGAACTGAACTAGCTGTTAGACAGACTCAATAAATCAAATTGAACTAACTTCAAGGTCTGGAGTATATTTCAGTTATAGCTGCATCCAGTTGCAGCCCGTGTTATCTCAGTGTGCTTCACACGACAGACTTGGAGGCCAATCAGCTGCTCTTCGAGCTCGAGAAGCCACCCAAACATTTTCCTGCAGCCTCCCAAAGAATAATCATTTCCACACCAGGGCTGACATCACCTGTCAGTTCAAGCTGATATTAAACTAAAAGGCAGATACAATAAAAAATGTGAAAAGGAAAGAGATACAGAGAGAGTGAGAGAGAATAGTGAGGAAAGGAATGCAGGAAAAGACTGTGAAGAATGATCGATGAGAAGGAAATGGCAGGTTTGTTCACTGAGAATGTTGCAGTCCTTCAGGAAAACAAATTGGATTTGATACGGGTAAAGGCAGTGACAGTGGAGTAAGTGTTGGGATTTAAGATCGATAAATCTCAAGGACCTGATGGTTTCCATGTCAAGTTATCAAAAGAACAGGTGAGAAAATTGTAAACGTGTTCATCAGAAGTTTCCAAAGCTCGGGAGACCCAGGGGTAGTATTTGCACTGGAGAGTAACAAATGTCACTCGGGGTGGCACGGTGGCACAGTGGTTAGCACTGCTGCCTCACAGTGCCAGGGACACGGGTTCGATTCCGACCTCGGTGACTGTATGGAGTTTGCACGTTCTCCCCGTGTCTGCGTGGGTTTCCTCCGGGTGCTCCGGTTTCCTCCCATAGTCCAAAGATGTGCAGGTTAGGTGGATTGGCCATGATCACGGCACGGGTTTGCGGGGGAGTGGGCCAAAGGAAACAATTGGAAGTTGTTCAAACTCTCCTCATTTCCTCTGTTCAGGAGGTTCTTCTTCCATAATCCGTATTCCCCGGATCTGCTCCAAAGCTCAGCTTCTCAGCGATTGCCGGGAAATGTAACTGTGAAGCAATTCTTTAGCAAGAGGAAGTTGTGAAACTGAAGCAAGGAGGACATTGTGAATTCCGGCATAACCACAATATACAACCTGGCCAGCACTCAATTTCCTCTCCCGAGCTCAGGTAGCAGTTGGTCGGGTCGATATCAGAGGGTGTTGGGTGTGGGGCTGGGGGTGCCAGAGAGCAGAGTTGACCATTTCACACTACGATATGTGTTAGTTACTAACCCTGCCCTCCCCACCTCTCCCAGGGGTTAAATACATTTTACATTGGTACCGCTCACAAAGTCAGGAATTGACATTGAGTCATGATGTAAATGGCCAAGTTTCCCGGGCGACAGGTCTGTCTGATCGGTTTCAGCCTTCCAGAGATGTTCCCGGTAACAGCTACATTCTGACAGTCCGAGATGTGAAGCTCGGTGACTCCGCTCTCTATATCTGTGGGATTTGGGGGAAAATCTTTGGGAAAGGAACCCGGCTGAATGTAACCAGTGAGTAATGTCTATCTTATACTGATTTTATTCCATATTTGACCATATATTAGAGGAATATGATGGAACCTTGCCAGCCTCGGAGGCTGTGACCCAGAGGGAGGAACGATCTGGGAAGAAGCCTGAAGTCTGTGAAGTAAAAATGTACAATTTAAACACACACACAGACGTAAAGCGACAGCGTGAGTGTAAAGGTGTGACATCAAAGTTTCACCCCTGAAATCTCTCAGAGCTCCAGGGGGTGTTGTCCGGGATTTTCACGTTCAGATTCCCGGTGGGGATTCGGGGTGGATTTTGACAGAACTGAAAGTGTGAATTTCTGTCCTCTCTCTGCCTTTCCCCAGCTGATTGGAATTAAACTTTACCGTGCGGGCAGTGTGGGCACTCTGCTGGTCTATGGGCAGGGAAGCTGCTGATGTGGCACCGATAGGTGGGCTACAGAACCTCTGGTCAAACAGGGAAGCTCTTCCGCAATGTCCTCCCTGGATGGTTACATCCTGGCCAGCCTCTCTGCCGCTGCCATTGCAAACCCTCTTGTTGACCAGCGTCACATCCCCGCCTCCTGCTCCTGAGGTTACGGGAATATTGGGTGTCTGAGATCCAGAGGTGTTCCAGTGGCCAAACTGTATCGAGAGGGAAGGCCGTGATTGTCACTGTCTACAGAGGCTGCTGCGTCTCCTGAGCATTCATTCCCAGCATTTTCTGAAATCCTCATTGTCAAAACCTGCAGCACTTTGCTTGCGGTTTATTGTAACAAGTTAGTGCGGATAATACACAATATCCAGGCATCAATACACAGGAACTGGACACAATATTCCAAGTGTGGTCTAACCAAGGTTTTATAAAGTTGCAGCAAAACCTCGCGGCTCTTAAACTCAATCCCCCTGTTAATGAAAGCCAACACACCAGACGCCTTTTTCACAACCCTATTAACCTGGGTGGCAACTTTGAGGGAGCTCTGTACGTGGACCCCAAGATCCCTCTCTTCCTCCACGCTTCCAAAAATCCTGCCTTTAACCCTGTATTCAGCATTCAAATTTGACCTTCCAAAATGAATCACTCCACATTTATCTAGGTTGAACTCCATCTCAGCCCAGCTCTGCATCCTGTCAATGTCCTGTTGTAACCTGCAACCACCCTCAACACTATCTACAACTCCCCCAACCTTCGTGTCGTCGGCAAACTTACTAACCCACCCTTCCACTTCCTCATCCAAGTCATTTATAGAAACCACAAAGAGGTGAGGTCCCAGTACATATCCCAACACTTAGCCTCAGGATCAGAGAATCCCGCCCCCTATCTCTCAGAATCCTGAAGCAAAAATACTGAAGCAAAATATTTATTCAGGGCCTCCGCTATTTCCTCTGACTCTAGGCACAAGTAATAATAATAATAATCGCTTATTGTCACAAGTAGGCTTCAGTGAAGTTACTGTGAAAAGCCCCTAGTCGCCATATTCCGGTGCCTGTTTGGGGAGGCCGGTATGGGAATTGAACCCGCGTTGCTGACATTGTTCTGCATTACAAGCCAGCAGTTTAGCCCACGCTGCTAAACAGCCTCTGTTTCCTCCACTATCCCTGTTCGGCCCTAATCTCACTTTGATCATCCTCTTATTTCTCCGAGTCATGTCCTTGCTTGCTCAACCTCACGTAAATTTCTTTCTTCCTCTTGACTAGAAGCTCCACTTCTCTTGTCATCCAAGGCTCCTTCACCTTTCCATTCCTTCCTCGTCTCAGTGGGACAAAACTATTCAGCACTCGCAGCAAGTGCTCCTTAAACAACCCCCACATTACTGTTGTGCATTTCCCACAAACAACTGTTCCCACTTTATGCTCCTCAGTTCCTGCCTAATAGCATTATAATTTCCCCTCCCCCAATTAAATACTTTCCCATACTGTCTGTCCCTACCCCTCTCCATGTCTGGGGTAAAGGTCAAGGAGTTGTGCTCACTGTCACCGAAATGCTCTCCCACCGAGACATCTGACATCTGTCCTGGTTGTCAAATGTTGGGGTCTGGTCCGGATCCTAACAAATGTTGCGGTTTGCTCCGGGATCCTAACAAATGTTGGGGTTTGCTCCGGGATCCTAACAAATGTTGGGGTCTGCTCCGGGATCCTAACAAATGTTGGGGTCTGCTCCGTGATCCTAACAAATGTTGGGGTTTGCTCCGGGATCCTAACAAATGTTGGGGTCTGCTCCGGGATCCTAACAAATGTTGGGGTCTGCTCCGGGATCCTAACAAATGTTGGGGTCTGCTCCGGGATCCTAACAAATGTTGGGGTTTGCTCCGGGATCCTAACAAATGTTGGGGTCTGCTCTGGGATCCTAACAAATGTTGGGGTCTGCTCCGGGATCCTAACAAATGTTGGGGTCTGGTCCGGGATCCTAACAAATGTTGGGGTCTGCTCCGGGATCCTAACAAATGTTGGGGTCTGCTCCGGGATCCTAACAAATGTTGGGGTTTGCTCCGGGATCCTAACAAATGTTGGGGTCTGCTCCGGGATCCTAACAAATGTTGGGGTTTGCTCCGGGATCCTAACAAATGTTGGGGTCTGCTCCGGGATCCTTACAAATGTTGGAGTCTGCTACGGGATCCTAACAAATGTTGGGGTCTGCTCTGGGATCCTAACAAATGTTGGGGTCGGGTCCGGGATCCTGACGCTGGATGGAATTGAACAGGTGGATTTGAGATGGTTTATGGATTGAGATTAGATGAAGAGTCAGCAGTCGAGGGGCAGGTATGTCTGGATGGTTTCTATGAAGAGAGGATTGATGACAATGGTTTTGAATATTTGAGGAAAGCCTCCAGTGTGTGACCCGAGAGTAAACAATGACAAAGTGTCAGGGGAGGTAAGAAATAGAAATTAATGGGGGAGGGGGGCAATTAGGAAATATGGAGAGAGGGATTGGGAGGGAGAATGGGAAGACTCTGCAGTGATAGGGATCACGGAGGAGGAATAGGGAAGTTGGGAATGGTGGGGGGAGTGGCAGAGACAGCTGAACATGTGACCTTAAACAAATAAATCTTTAGCTTTTTCAGATCAGAGCGTTTGATAATTTCTTCAATTTGTCCCCAAGGTAACATCAGCGGATACATTTCTCATTGAATCATTTGCAGATATTTGCAACCTTCAGACTGGTTATAACTTGTTGATATTTTTGTCTTAAAGAGGTGAATGCTCCAGTCCTTATCCAGTCTCCGAGTCTGGAACGTGTCACAGAGGGTCAGACTGCACGGTTACACTGCACCATGCGGAACGCCGCAGTGACACACACCGATGTTCACTGGAACCGGGAGCTGCCAGGGAATGATATGGAGAGGGTTTTAACACATGATATAAAGAACAACACACGACAGAGTCCAGGTTTCACTGAGCGTTTCCATCCTTCCCGAGACACATCCAATAAAACCTTCAACCTGACAATCAGCAACGTGCAGCCCAGTGACACTGCCGTCTATTACTGCTCCGTGTGGGGAGATATCAGTGGGAATGGATCACAGCTGAATGTAACCAGTAAGTGCATTCACAATGACATCACTCCATAGAGGTGAATCCTGTAACCAAACATTCCCAGTGAAGAGGAGAATGGGCTGGGGAATTGCCATTGTGATGTTATAACCCAATATTCCATGGGACTGTGACTCCTCCCTGGGAGCATGGCATTGTCAAATCTTTCTCCTGTCCCCATATCAGCTCTGAATAGAGATGGTAACCCCAAAACATTATTTCTGTTATTCAGGTCGGCTTTGAGAATTCCAAAAAAGTTACAAATTGGACATTGCAAAACATTAATACATGAGTGACCATCGCTGATGCAGGTACCATAACCTCCCCGAATACATCACCAGTTCACCCCCAACAACATCAGGTCTGTGTACGTTATGAAACAGCCTTCTTAACTTGTCCTACAGGTTTGAAGGAATGTGCCCGTACCGACTGAGCTCTCTCAGCCCCTGCACCCTGTTTAAAATTGTACGAACTCATTCACATTGCCTCTCCTCATCTTTACCAAACTGAGTCACTTTCCACTTCTTTGTGATAAATTTCATCTGTCCCGACTCTACCTATTTCACCGTTCTGTCAATATTCCCCGGAACCTGACACTGTTCATCTCACTCTTCCCGACATTCCTGAACTTGGAGGGAGCTGTTCACTGGGAAATTCTGCCTCCTCTACTCGAGCCCATTTTAAATATTTAAAAATCTTGCTCATGTCCCCTCTTGCTGAAAATTAACCAGTGCGACAAAATCTGATTGTGTCATCACACCGAGCCTCCCCCATTGTCTGCCTGTCTCTCTCTGAGGACATGGTGCTGGGCACAGCCCTCTGCACACACTGCTGCCATCACTTTAGTCAGGGTGCATGCGGGAGCTGGACATTACTCTCAGATTCGGGTTGCCTTGTCCCAGCCTTGCCTTGTTATTTTAGGACAATTACATTGAGCAGAAAAGGAATGAAACAATTGTTTATAAATCACCTATCACAACTTCAGGGTGTCCAAACACGATTCGCAGACAATTAAATATATTTACACAGGAAAATAGGAATGTAGTTTTTCCACCCCCTGAGCTAGTGTGCGGTCAATTCCAGCCCCACTGGACCCGGAGTCGCAACACAATTGAAATTAACCAATAATTCTTCGAAAAACTCCCAAATTTTTGACCGCCCAATAATTACAGTCACCAGGTTTGTAAATCCCAAAACATTAATTTTTATCAATGACAACAACTAGAATTAAATATGCAGCAAGTACAACAGGCTAACAAATATATAATTCCTCATCCCCCCACTTTAATTCACCCCACCCTCTACACACACATACACAAGACAAACAAACACAGAGGGAAAAGAGGGGTGTATAAATAATGGTGACAGTTAAAGGATAAGAGTCCTTGTTGCAGATGGTTGTCTTCTCTCCCACCTTCCTTCAGTCCAGGCTTTCAGTTCGAGGTTTCTGCTTTCAGTCTCTAAGGGTTTGCACTGCAGATTCATCCAGGTTCTCTTTAGATTCAGAAATACAGCAGCTGTGCAGCATTTCTGGGGAAAGGGAGAGAGAGAGAGAGACTTACACAGTTTCTTCTCTGAGTGTTCACAGCCTGACTGTCCTTTCCTTGGTTCTCTGGGAACCATCCCACTCGGATAGGATCCAATCACCACCTGTCGCCGGGCAGAATACAGCCTTTTGCCAATTCATTGGCCACCAAGCAACCAATCGAGCTGAATCCCTCCAATCTCCCTTGGGTGTCAAAATGCCTGCTGTTCAAAGGTTAACACAACGCACTAGATTGCAAGCACTTCATCTGCGCGGTTAAAGGTACATGTCAATTAAACATCCATGGATCAAAAATGATAGTGGCAAAATAAATGAAATGGAAAATAAGGGAATCAACAGGAGTGGCCCTTACAATATGAACAGTAGTAGGCCATTCAGCCCCTCGAGCCTATCCCGCCATTCAATGAGATCATGGCTGATCCGTGCTAACTCCATATACCTGCCTTTGGCCCATTTCCCTTAATAACTTTGCTGAACAGAAATCTATCTCGGATTTAAATTTTACAACTGAGCTAGCTTCAGCTGCTGTGTGTGGGAGAGAGTTCCAAATCTCGACCACACTTTGAGTGAAGAAATGCTTCCTGACATCTCTCCTGAACGGTCTGGCCCGAATGTCTAGACCATGCTCCCTAATTTTAGAGTCTCCAAACGGTGGGAATAGTTTATCTGTCTTTCCCTGCTTTCTCCTGCTATCGGAATCACTGCTGTAGGGAACACACAAATCCCACACAAACGGCAATGATAGAAATGGGCATATCATCTGGTTTAGGGGTCTTTAAATAATGGTGTGGGGTATTTCATCTCGAGCTGCAAGGATGGACTTGGCTGAACCCCTCAGTTCAGTGATGGCTCCTCCTAAAGAGCAGCTTCAATACTGTACAGATTGTCTCGATATCTGTGGAACTCTCTGCACTGGAACCAAACCCATGACCTCCTAACTCGGAGGTGTGATCACTTCCCCTAAGTCACACCTGACACTCTTCATCATGTCCATTGCAATCTGGTTGGAAACTCATATATTAAACAACAAGTCATCATATAACTTTATTTAATGAATCGTTAAACTTTAAATGATGGAAAATCTATTTCTTTGCATTGAACTCCATCTGTTTGCTATGCACAGGTCGATTGGCTGACCCAGTCCTTATTCAGTATCCAAACATCAGCAAGGTGCCAGAGGGTGAGACTGTGGAGTTACAATGTGCCATGTACAATGCCAGTGTGAATGACACTGATGTCCACTGGTATCACCAGAGACCCGGGTACGAGAGGCAGTGGACGATGAGCTGGTTTGTAAATGGCACCATCAGCAAGTCCCGGGATTTCCAGGACCGTTTTCAGCATTCCCAGGATTTCAGCAGGAACAGTTACATTCTGACCATTGTGAATGTGACCCTCAATGATACAGCTGTCTATAGCTGCAGTGTGTGGAGCTACATCCATGGAGCAGGGAGCCAGCTCTATGTCACAGGTAAGTCAATACTGACTCACACTGACAGAGTGACAGTAACAATAAGCGGATTGGGAACCTGTTTTACCTCCCACAGCAGAGTAGACACGTGCAAACATACACAGCCACACACAATACTGTAGTGGGCACAGAATGCAGAGTGGCAATGTGGTTTGGAGAGTGAAAGATGCAAGAATTGAAGAGTGGAGATATGAGAATGGATCAATAACTTTTCAATGATCCATGGGAGTGTCTGTCACTGACTAGGTCAGCGTTTATTGCCCATCCCTAAATGCCCTTGAGAAGATGGTGGTGAACTGCTTTGTTGAACTTCTGCAATCAGAGACGTTTGATACATCTGAGTGTCCTGTTGGGCTATTTCAGAGAGCAGTTACTATCAACAACATTGCTGTGGGGCTGGAGTCACCTACAGGCCAGACTGGGTAAGGATGGCAGATTTACTTCACTGCAGGATATCAGCAAACCAGATGGGTCTTTGTAACAATCTGGCAATTTCATTATCACCATTACTGGGAATAACATCTTTATTGCAAATGTATTTAATTAACTGTATTGAAAATCCTCGGGTGCCGTGGTGGGATTTGACCAATGGAAGAAACAAGGACGAGTGTTGGACATACGATGTTCGAAGCTGCTCCAGTATTTAATCTGCTCTTGTCAATCCACTCCATTTCCCCATCCTCTCCCCAACTCCTTTGATTCACTCAGTGAACACAAATTGATCAAATTCAGTCCTGAAAACACCCAACAACAGGACAGAGCTTCCTGTGCTCGTGAATTCCAAAGGTGCACAACTATTTTCCTCCTTATCTCATGGCCAAGCCCTTATTCTGAGATGGTGATTCTCCCATTCGAAACTCCCCAGCCAGGGGAAGCAGCTTCCCAGTTCTCCCCTGCCAAATCCCTCAAGGATTTTCAACGTTTCAATGAGTTTATCTTTAATTTTTCTCAACTCCAGAGATGATACGCCCTGTCTACTCAATGATAGGCCCTGTCGACTCAATGATAGGCCCTGTCTACACAATGATAGGCCCTGTCTACACAATAATAGGCCCTGTCTACTCAATGATAGGCCCTGACTACTCAAAGATAGGCCCTGTCTACTCAATGATAGGCCCTGTATACACAATGATTGGCCCTGACTACTCAATGATAGGCCCTGTCTACTCAATGATAGGCTCTGTCTACACAATGATAGGCCCTGTCTACACAATGATAGGCCTTGTCTACTCAATGATAGACTCTGTCTACTCAACGATAGGCCCTGTCTACACAATGATAGGCCCTGTCAAAACAATGATAAGCCTTGTTTACTCAATGATAGACCCTGTCTACACAATGATAGGCCCTGTCTACACAATGATAGGCCCTGTCTACACAATGATAGGCCCTGTCTACACAATGATAGGCCCTGTCTACACAATAATAGGCCCTGTCTACTCAATGATAGGCCCTGACTACTCAATGGTAGGCCCTGTCTACTCAATGATAGGCCCTGTATACACAATGCTTGGCCCTGACTACTCAATGATAGGCCCTGTCTACACAATGATAGGCCCTGTCTACACAATAATAGGCCTTGTCTACTCAATGATAGACTCTGTCTACTCAATGATAGGCCCTGTCTACACAATGATAGGCCCTGTCTACACAATGATAGGCCTTGTTTGCTCAATGATAGACCCTGTCTACACAATGATAGGCCCTGTCTACACAATGATAGGCCCTGTCTACTCAATGATAGGCCCTGTCTACACAATGATAGGCCCTGTCTACACAATGATTGGCCCTGTCTACTCAATGATAGGCCCTCTCTACACAATGATAGGCCCTGCCTACTCAATGATAGGCCCTGTCTACACAATGATAGGCTCTGTCTACACAATGATTGGCCCTGTCTACTCAATGATAGACCCTGTCTACTCAATGATAATCTCTGTATACACAATGATAGGCTCTGTCTACACAATGATAGGCCCTGTCTACTCAACGATAGGCTCTGTCTACACAATGATCGGCCCTGTCTACTCAATGATAGGCACTGTCTACTCAATGATAGGCTCTGTCTACTCAATGATCAGCCCTGTCTACTCAATGATCAGCCCTGTCTACTCAATGATCAGCCCTGTCTACTCAATGATAGGCTCTGTCTCCACAATGATAGGCTCTGTCTACACAATGATCGGCCCTGTCTCCTCAATGATAGGCTCTGTCTACACAATGATAGGCCCTGTCTACACAATGATCGGCCCTGTCTACTCAATGATAGGCCCTGTCTACACAATGATAGGCTCTGTCTACACAATGATTGGCCCTGTCTACTCAATGATAGACCCTGTCTACTCAATGATAAGCTCTGTCTACACAATGATAGGCTCTGTCTACACAATGATAGGCCTTGTCTACACAATGATAGGCCCTGTCTACTCAATGATAGGCCCTGTCTACACAATGATAGGCCCTGTCTACACAATGATAGGCCCTGTCTACTCAATGATAGGCTCTGTCTACACAATGATCGGCCCTGTCTACTCAATGATAGGCTCTGTCTACACAATGATCGGCCCTGTCTACACAATGATAGGCTCTGTCTACACAATGATCGGCCCTGTCTACTCAATGATAGGCCCTGTCTACTCAATGATAGGCCCTGTCTACACAATGATAGGCCCTGTCTACACAATGATAGGCCCTGTCTACACAATGAACAGGAACTTATGGTGATTGATTAATTTCCGCTGTGAGGACCTTTTCCAGGATCTGATCCATGCGGAGCTGTATTTCACACTCCAGCAACATCTTTTGGGCAGCGTTACTGATGTAGTTTACATTGATTTTAGTAAGACACATGACAGATCGATCAGTAAATTAGAAAGACCCAAGATAACGTATCATAGAATCATCGAATCCCTCCAGCGCAGAAGGAGGCCATTTCGCCCATCGAGTCTGCACCGACCCTTCAAATGGGCACTCTATCCCTGTCCAATCCTATCCCCATAACCTAATTGTCCTTCCATAATTGTCCTTGTGGAGGTGGTGGTGAGCTGCCTTCTTGAACCGCTGCCGTCCCTCAAATGTAGGTACATCCACAGAGCAGTTAGAGAGGAAGCTCCGGGATTTTGACCCAGTGACAGTGAAGGAACGGATATATTTCCAATCAGGATGGTTAGTGACTTGGAGGGGGGCTTGCAGATGGTGGTGTTCCCAAATGCCTGCTGCCTTTGTCCTTCTGGATGGTAGAGTTTTGAAATTACTGCCAAAGGAGGCTTGATGAGTTTCTGCAGTGTATCTTCTATTGCGATCCTGGACCAGACTGTAACAGTGGCTGGGATATGGGACAGAACCCCCAATATTTTATTTTAATTGTGTAAGAGTTTGAGGAAAGGAGACCTCACTCCAGGAAGGATTTCATGAAGAAATAGGGACATAGTAAACAAACCTCAGAACTAACACAGTATTAAAGTATCTTTCACATCAGACCTGAAAATAGTTTACAATTACGCCTTCAACAATACTACTCAATACAGTGAATACAGTAACCCTTAACTGCTATCTTTGTTCCCACTCAAACTACAAGAAAATACATCTCAGCTCTCAGTCTACCTTCAGTACCTTTAGCTCTCAGGAATACCTGCTCGACAGGGATGCCTGGCTAATCTACTTTGATAAAGAAAGATCTCTTGACACTGCTTTAAAGAAACAATCTGTCTCCTGTCAGACCCATGCAGAAACTCTGGCTGTATCGCCTTAGAAGCTGTTTCAGCTGGTTTGTTCACCCTTCCAGCCACACAGCTCTCTGTCTGCAGACAGAGCTTTTAACTGAACTGCAGAGAACAAACTGCTTAACTTCTGGTCACAGCTTCAGTTAGAACTCCACTGCCCTGCATTCCCTGCAAAATGTCAGATACCCTAGGTCCACCCAGTAATGACATCATCTTACCAAGCTGAAATCTAATTAACTCCACAGGGAATCGCCTTAGTCCAAACAAAACTGCATTAGCCCAAGCCTTTTACAATAATTTCATCATTGGGAGCGCTGGCTCCCAATCCTGTGTTGCCTTTCAAACTAGGATTTATTTTGAAACATGCTTACAGCAGTCACACATTCTATCCCAGGCTTATAACCCTTACCCCACCAAGTACATATAATACAATATATCAGAAATTCCTACATTCATCACACTTGTAGGTGGTACACACAGCTGTTACTTGCTTTGATGGTGGAGGGACTGAATGTTTAAGGAGGTGGATGGGGTGCCGATCAAGTGGGCTGTTTTCTCCTGGATGGCGTTGAGCTTCTTTTGTGTTGTTGGAGCTGCAGTCATTCAGGCAAGTGGAGAGCATTTCTCACCTGACTGAATGGTGGACGGGCTTTGGAGAGTCAGGAGGTGAGTTACTTGCCGTAGGTTTCCTCACCTCTGACCTGCTCTCGTAGCCACACTGTTTCTATATTTAATGCAGTTCAGTTTCTGGTTAAGGGTAACCCCCAGGATGGTGGTACTGAAGGATTCAGCGATGGTAATGTCCTTGACTGTCAAGGGATGATGGTTAGATTCGCTTTGGTTGGAGATGACCATTGCCTGGCACTTGAGTATCATGAATGTTGCTTTCCACTTGTGAAGCGAGCCTGAATGTTGTGCAGGTCTTGATGCACAGGGACTCAAACTGCTTCAGTATCTGAGGAGTTGTGAATGGTGTTGAACATTGTGCAGTCATTGGTGAACATCCGCATTTCTGACCTTACGATGGAAGGAAGGTCATTGATGAAGTAGCTGGAGATGGTTGGGCCGAGGACACTGCCCTGAGGAATTCCTACAGTGATGTCCTGGCACTGAGATGATTGACCTCCAACAACCACAACCATCTTCCTTTGTGCCGGGTTTGAGCCCAACCAATGGAGATGGAGAGTAACAGTTTTTTACACCAAGAGAACATTTGACTGAGTTTGGCCTCAATGAACCCGAGCAAAACTGGAATCAATCAGAATCAGGAAGAAACGGGTGAGGTGAAAAGCCTGTGATAGATTCATTATGCACGGGCTGTGGAAAGTGATTAACTGAAATGAAAATTGCTTATTGTCACAAGTAGGCTTCAAATGAAGTTACTGTGAAAAGCCCCTAGTCGCCACATTCGGGGAGGCTTGTACGGGAATTGAACCGTGCTGCTGGTCTGCCTTGGTCTGCTTTAAAAGCCAGTGATTTAGCCCAGTCTGCTAAACCAGCCCCTGGCTAGGTGGAGTCAGATTTGGAGGAGAGTGTACACAGGCTGTGGAAGGATGGGTGTGGTAGTATGCATTAGGGGTCATGTGGGACTGTGAAGCCGTGATGCCATTGGCTGACAGATCCCGGGTTCTGGTTGGCTGTTGATCTCTAGCTCCGCCCTGAAGGCGGAGTATAAGAACCAGGAGTTCTCCCCGCAGCTCCAGTCTGTTGCTGAACTGCGGGGAACAAGTCACGCTTAATAAAGCCTCATCGACTTCATCTCTATTCGTCTCTCGTAAGTCATTGTGCGATACAATTTATTAAGCGTGCTTAAAGGACTATGGAGCTCAGGATCGTCCCGGAATGCCTGAGGATCAGCCCCCATGCAGTGAACTCAGCAGCAATTTTTAAACACTGGCAGACTTGTTTCGAAGGCTACCTCCGAACGGCCCCCGGCTGGATCACAGAAGACCAGAAACTGCAGGTCCTGCATTCGAGGGTAAGCCCGGAAATTTTCCCTCTCATAGAAGACGCAGAGGATTTCCAGACGGCGTTCGCAGCACTAAAGAGCGTCTACATTCGCCCAGTGAACCAGGTCTACGCACGCTACCAACTCGCAACGAGGCGGCAAAGTCCCGGAGAATCGCTAGACGAATTCTACGCCGCGCTGCTAATTTTGGGACTGGCCTGCAGCTGCCCGCCGGTAAACACGGCTGAACACATGGACATGTTAATTCGCGAACCGTTTGTGGCAGGTATGACCTCTCCCCAAATCCGCCAAAGACTGTTAGAAAAAGAGTCGCTAGGACTCTCAGAGGCACGGGCCCTAGCAGCTTCCCTAGATGTGGCCGCGCAAAACGCCCGCGCGTACGGCCCCGACCGCGCGGCAGCCCCTTCGGCTCCGTGGACCCCCGTCGCGACAAACCCCCCCCTCACAGGCTTGTGCGGTGCAGACGCCAGGTCATTCCGGGGGGCCCGCTGCTATTTCTGCGGCCAGGCGAAACACCCCCGGCAGCGCTGCCCGGCCCGCGCAGCGATTTGCAAGAGCTGCGGCAAAAAGGGCCATTTCGCGGCTGTGTGCCGGTCCCGGGGGTTCGCCGCTGTCCCCGGAGAAGAAAGAGTCCAGCGCATCCCAAACGCTCCCCAACCCCCCCAGCGCCCCATGTGCGACCCGCAGGCGCCGCCATTTTGGGTCCCGGCCAGCACGAGGGGAGGATGGGCGCCGCCATCTTGTGACCCCCCAGCCATGTGCGATGCATGGGGGCAGCCGTTTTGTCCACCCCCGCCGCCATCTTGGGAACCCCCAGCCATGTGCGATGCATGGGGACGGCCATTTTGTTCACCCCCGCTGCCATCTCGGACGACAACAATGGACCCCAGCATCGACGGCTCCACGGGGTTCGAAGAAGACGCTGAGACACTGTGACCACGTCTGGCCTCGGTGACGCTGGACCAAGCACGGCCCCGGACGCTCCAGACGACGACAACAACGGTGCTGATCAACGGACACGAGACACCATGCCTGATCGACTCCGGGAGCACAGAAAGCTTCATCCACCCCGACACGGTAAGACGCTGTTTTTTGACCATCCGTCCCAGTACGCAGAAGATTTCCCTAGCTGCAGGATCCCGCTCCGTACAGATCAAAGGGTTCTGCATAGTGACCCTAACGGTGCAAGGGAGGGAGTTTAAAAACTACAGGCTCTACGTCCTTCCCCAACTCTGCGCGCCCACATTACTGGGATTAGACTTCCAGTGCAACCTGCAGAGCCTAACATTCCAATTCGGCGGCCCAATACCCCCACTCACTATCTGCGGCCTCGCAACCCTCAAAGTTGAACCCCCATCCTTGTTTGCAAACCTCACCCCGGATTGCAAACCCGTCGCCACTAGGAGCAGACAGTACAGCGCCCAGGACCGGACATTTATTCGGTCCGAAGTCCAGCGGTTGCTGAAGGAAGGCATAATCCAGGCCAGCAATAGTCCCTGGAGAGCACAGGTGGTAGCAGTAAAGACAGGGGAGAAGCAAAGGATGGTCATAGACTATAGCCAGACCATCAACAGGTACACACAGCTAGATGCGTACCCTCTCCCCCGCATATCCGACATGGTCAATCGGATTGCCCAATATAAGGTCTTCTCCACCGTGGACCTCAAGTCCGCCTCCCACCAGCTTCCCATCCGCCCAAGTGACCGCAAGTACACAGCCTTCGAGGCAGACGGGCGACTATACCACTTCCTAAGGGTCCCATTTGGCGTCACAAACGGGGTCTCGGTCTTCCAATGGGAGATGGACCGAATGGTTGATCAACACGGGTTGCAGGCCACGTTCCCGTATCTCGACAACGTAACCATCTGCGGCCACGATCAGCAGGACCACGACGCCAACCTCCAAAAATTCCTCCAGACCGCTAAAGCCTTGAACCTCACATACAACGAGGACAAGTGCGTGTTTAGCACAAACCGGCTAGCCATCTTGGGATATGTAGTGCGCAATGGGATAATAGGCCCCGACCCCGAACGCATGCGCCCCCTCATGGAATTTCCCCTCCCCCACTGCTCCAAAGCCCTGAAACGCTGCCTGGGGTTCTTTTCATATTACGCCCAGTGGGTCCCCCAGTACGCAGACAAGGCCCGCCCCCTACTACAGTCCACTACCTTCCCCCCGTCGACAGAGGCTTGCCAGGCCTTCAGCCGCATCAAAGCGGATATCGCAAAGGCCACGATGCGCGCCATCGACGAGTCCCTCCCCTTCCAAGTCGAGAGCGACGCCTCCGACGTAGCTCTGGCGGCCACCCTTAACCAAGCGGGCAGACCCGTGGCTTTTTTCTCCCGAACCCTCCACGCCTCAGAAATCCGCCACTCCTCAGTGGAAAAGGAAGCCCAAGCCATAGTGGAAGCTGTGCGACATTGGAGGCATTACCTGGCCGGCAGGAGATTCACTCTCCTCACTGACCAGCGGTCGGTAGCTTTCATGTTCGATAATGCACAGCGGGGCAAAATTAAAAATGACAAGATCTTAAGGTGGAGGATCGAGCTCTCCACCTTCAACCACGAGATCTTGTACCGTCCCGGAAAGCTGAACGAGCCGTCCGATGCCCTATCCCGCGGCACATGTGCCAAGCACAAATAAACCATCTCCAAACCCTCCACGAGGACCTCTGCCACCCTGGGGTCACTCGGTTCTACCATTTTATAAAGTCCCGCAACCTCCCCTACTCCGTGGAGGAGGTCCGTACAGTCACCAGGAACTGCCACATCTGCGCAGAGTGCAAACCGCACTTTTTCAGGCCGGATAGAGCGCACCTGATCAAGGCTTCCCGTCCCTTTGAAAGCCTTAGTCTGGATTTCAAAGGGCCCCTCCCCTCCACCGACCGCAACACATACTTCCTGAACGTGGTGGACGAGTACTCTCGTTTCCCTTTCGCCATCCCCTGCCCCGACATGACAGCGGCCACAGTTATTAAAGCCCTTAACACCATATTCACACTGTTCGGTTGCCCCGCATATATCCATAGCGGCAGGGGGTCCTCCTTCATGAGTGACGAGCTGCGCCAGTTCCTGCTCAGCAAGGGTATAGCCTCGAGCAGGACGACCAGCTACAATCCCGGGGGAATGTAGAGAGGGAGAACGGCACGGTCTGGAAGACCGTCCTACTGGCCCTACGGTCCAGGGACCTCCCAGTTTCACGGTGGCAGGAGGTCCTCCCGGACGCTCTCCACTCCATCCGGTCGCTGCTGTGTACTAGCACTAATCAAACGCCTCATGAGCGCCTCCTTGTCTTCCCCAGGAAGTCTTCCTCTGGAACGTCGCTGCCGACCTGGTTGGCGGCCCCAGGACCCATCTTGCTCCGGAAACATGTGCGGGCGCACAAGTCGGACCCGTTGGTCGAGAGGGTTCACCTCGTCCACGCGAACCCGCAGTACGCCTACGTGGCGTACCCCGACGGCCGACAGGACACGGTCTCCCTGCGAGACCTGGCGCCCGCCGGCAACATGCGCACCCCCCCCCCCGACACCAATCACCCCCTCCCTGCCACTGGCGCACCCCGCGACCGCCCCCTTCCCGGGAGTATCGGTCCTCCTCCCATGTCCGACCAGGAGTGAAGCAGAAGCAGACACCATAAAGCTCCCGGAGACGACAACGCTGGAACAAGCACCTGCACCACCACCGGGGCTCAGGCGATCGACAAGGAAGACCAGACCGCCCGACCGACTCGTGGCATCGGTGCAACACAAGAATGTTGTGGACTTTAACGAGAATGTTCTTTTTTTCTTCTTACGAATATTGTAAATAGTTCACAAACCCAGTACATAGCCCAGTGTCGGGCAAAGTGTAGGGCACTGTAATGACATGCAAAAGTTTTCCTCCCAGGACCAGCCTTGTAAACCCCTACCACCATGCGAAGCACCACCCCGCCGGGTTCATTTTTAACAAGGGGTGAATGTGGTAGTATGCATTAGGGGTCATGTGTGATGCAATTGGCAGACAGATCCCGGGTCCTGGTTGGCTGTTGATCTCTAGCTCTGCCCTGAAGGTGGAGTATAAGAACCAGGAGTTCTCCCCGCAGCTCCAGACTGTTGCTGAACTGCGGGGAACAAGTCACGCTTAATAAAGCCTCATCGACTTCATCTCTATTCGTCTCTCGTAAGTCATTGTGCGCTACAATGGGTAAATTCCATGATAGATTCTAACCATTGTCGACAGCCCCAGCAGCCCCGGACACACCCATACCCACCGTCACAGCTTCCGAAGTCAGATGGGCTTCGTGAAAGTGAACCCTTGGAAAGCGACGGTTTGGGTCGGGGTCCCTGGTCATGCAGTCACATGCTGCACGGACTAATGTATTCACAAACATCTTCAACCTCTCCCTACTCCGTTCCAAGGCTCCCACCTGCTTCAAGAAGACCATCATCATACTGGTGTCAAAGAAGAACCAGGCAACGTGCCTCAACAACACGCGAACCCGCCTCTCATCCATTGACCCCCGCTGCCTTGGGAAAGCGGGGAGCATAATCAAAGACCCCTCCCATCCCGCTTATTCACTCTTCCAACTTCTTCCATCGGGCAGGAGATGCAAAGTCTGAGAACACTCACTAACAGATTCAAAGACAGCTTCTTCCCCACTCATACCAGACTCCTAAACGACTCTCTTATGGACTGATCTGACCGCTTCACACATCTTCACTACTGAGTAGTACTGCCCTCCTGTATGCTTCACCCGATGCCTGAGTCTATGTATTTACATTGCGTATTTATACATAGAACAAGAAAATTACAGTAGAGGAGCAGGCCCTTCAGCCCTCCAAGCCTGCACCGACCATGCTGCCCATCTGAACTAAATCCCCCCACTACTCCGGGGACCAAATCCCTCTCTTCCAATCCAATTCATGTATTTGTCAAGACGCCTCTTAAAAGTCGCTATCGTATCTGCTTTCACTACCTCCCCAAACAGCGAGTTGCAGGCTCCCACCACCCTCTGTGTAAAAAAACCTGCCTCATACATCTCCTTTAAACCTTGCCCATCGCACCTTAAACCTATGCCCCCTAGTAATTGACTCTTCCACCTTGGGAAAAAGCTTCTGACTATCCACTCTGTCCATGCCCCTCATAATCTTGTAGTCTTCTATCAGGTCACCCCTCAATCTATGTCGTTCCAATGAGATAAAACAAAGTTTCTCCAACCTCTCCTCATAACTAATGCCCTCCATACCAGGCAACATCCTGGTAAACCACTTCTGTACCAGCTCCAAACCTCCACATCCTTATGGTAGTGTGGCGACCAGAATTGAACACCAGATTCTCAGTTCAGCCTACCTAAGGTTCTGTAAAGCTGCAACACGGCTTGCCAATTTTTAAACTCAATTCCACGGCCAATGAAGGCAAGCATGCCGTATGCCTTCTTGACTACCTTCTGCACCTGCGTTGCCCCTTTCAGTGACCTATCTACCTGAACACCCAGATCTCTCAGCCTGTCAACACTCTTAAGGATTCTGCCATTTACTGTATATTTCCCATCTGTATTCGTTCTTCCAAACTGCATTACCTCACATTTGTCTGGATTAAACACCATCTGCCATCTCTCCGCCCAAGTCTCCAACCAATCTATATCCTGCTGTATCCTCTGACGGTCCGGTCCTCATCGCTGTCCGCAATTCCACCAACATTGTGTCATCTGCAAACTTACTAATCAGACCAGTTACATTTTCCTCCAAATCATTTATATACATTCCAAATACATGTATGGCCTTTGTATTTTTCATTTACGGAATGATATGTCTGGACTGTAAGCAGAACAATACGTTTCACTGTACCTCGGCACACGTGACAATAAACAAATCCAATCCAGTCCAAGATTGGGTCCAGTTTTGCAAAGGAATATAATAGTGGGGTGATCCATAATGGAGTCAACAGGAAATGAATGGCCTCATGTTGTTCAGTGTTTTTATTTCTCTGCTTATCAAAGGTCATTTTTTTTCAAAATCACCATTGCACGGTTACACTGCACCATGCGGAACGCCGCAGTGACACACACCGATGTTCACTGGAACCGGGAGCTGCCAGGGAAAGATATGGAGAGGGTTTTAACACATGATATAAAGAACAACACACAACGGAGTCCAGGTTTCACTGAGCGTTTCCATCCTTCCCGAGACACGTCCAATAAAACCTTCATCCTGACAATCAGCAACGTGCAGCCCAGTGACACTGCCGTCTATTACTGCTCCGTGTGGGGAGATATCAGTGGGAATGGATCACAGCTGAATGTAACCAGTAAGTGCAGTTTTCATGATTCTAATTGATCCCCATTGGTGTGAGAGGTGGACAGGTTGGGATTCAGGAAACAGGTTTGTGTGTTTATATTTTGTATTGATGACTTAATCAACAGGCCCCTGACTCTGAACACCAGCCCCCCACCCCCACTGGCCCTGGCAGAGGTTAATAAACCCTCAACTCTGTCAGCCCTGCTACCCACACAGTCAACCCCTCACCGTTCGTAAACCACCTTTCTTAACGTGCACTTGATTTACCTTTATTCTGCGAAAGACAGGTTCTGCAAAATGAAACTCATTAATCTCTAAATATATTACAGCAGTACCATACAATATTCCCCTACCAGCCTCCCCGAACAGGCGCCGGAATGTGGTGACTAGGAGCTTTTCACAGTAACGTCATTTGAAGCCTACTTGTGACAATAAGCGATTTTCATTTCATTTTCATTTCATTTTCATATCCGTGTGGATTTGTTTTTTTGTGTGTGTTCAAACCTCGGCCAATTTCTGTTTCCTGGTATCACGTTAATGATTGTGGTTCAATCAGATCATCAGACTTTTCAGGAACAGCTGTTGTGGTCAACAAGCTTCCCATTGGGAGAGAGTCACTCAGACTGGAAACGTTCGCTCCCTTCTCTCTCCACAGATGCTGCCAGACCTGCTGAGATTGTCCAGTATTTCCTGTTTTTGTCTCAGATTCCAGCATCCGCAGTAATTTGCTTTCATTTTCACTTTCCCATTGGATCCATTCACTTCCCGAGTAACCACTTGTCTCTGCTTAAATACATCTCCTGTTCCACAGAATCTATTCCATGGGCGGAATTCTCCGGAATTTCCCGACGCTGAAATCGAGAATGGCGATTGGGCGGAGAATGACTCCCGTCGGCAGAATCGGGGCAGGCGCCGGTTTGACTCCGGCTCGCTATGCTCCTCCCCCTCCGAATCGGCTTCATCGGGACGCATGCCGCGCGCAGTCAGAACGCCGTTGCCATGTCATCAGCCGGCCCACCCGCGATGCTCCGCCTCCGATGGGCCGAGTTCCTGACGGAGCGGGCCGCGTGTGGTCCCAGCGATCAGGAAGCTGGCGTGCTGGCTGCGGACAGCCTCTCACCATTGTCCTTGTCAAGCCCATTCAGAATAAGATTCACTGAGATCACCTTTCATTCTTCCAACTTCCAACAAGTAGCGTCCCAACAACCAGATTAACCTTTGCTGCAAAGACAATCCCTCCAACCCGTGTCAACCTTCCCGGAACCGCCTCCAATGGAATAATATCTTATCTTAAATAAGGGAGCAAAACTGTTCACAGCTCTCCAGATGTGGTCTCACCAGTACCTTTGGAATGACCTCCAATTGGCAAAAACGAGGTAAACAAAGAACCTTGCGGAGACCAGCTGCCGCACTCGAAGGGTAAGCTTGCTCTTTCAAAAAAGCCTCTTTTTGGGAAGTTGGATGCATTTGACCCGACTATTGAGGACTGGTCCCAGGATGTGGAGAGAATGTGTTACTTTTTCCAGGCCAATGAGATAACGGAGGATGGAAGGAAACAGGTTCTACTGCTGTCGGCGTGCGGACCCTCAGCCTTCGCCATTATACGTCGTCTAACTTATCCCGATACGCCGGACACGATACCTTTCCAAGAATTAACAAAATTGGTGGAAGAGCACTATGACCCAAAACCACCCCTCATTTTGGGTAGGTACAGATTCTACACAACGAAGCGGGAAGACAGAGAGTCAGTCACAAATTTCTTGACCCGCCTGAGAAGGCTGGCGGAAAAATGTGAGTTTAGCTCGACGCTAAATGAAATGCTTCGGGACCGGTTAGTGTGTGGCATAAACCGGCTGAGGCTCCCCCAACAGAGAAGGACCGTTTCTGGCACCAGACAGAGTGGGGTAACAGCGACAGAAACCCTAGAAGGAGGTGGCAAAAGAGGAATAGCAGGTGGGGACGCAGGGAAGTACACAACCTAGGTGCCCCATCCTCCTCCGAAGGGGAACAGTTCTATAATATTGCGACAAAGAAAGCAGAACCTATTAAGATTACCCCCTGGGTGGACGGTCGGACGACAATAGAACATAGAACATAGAAAATACAGCACAGAACAGGCCCTTCGGCCCACGATGTTGTGCCGAACCTTTGTCCTAGATTAATCATAGATTATCATTGAATCTACAGTGCAGAAGGAGGCCATTCGGCCCCCTGAGTCTGCACCAGCTCTTGGAAAGAGCACCCTACCCAAACTCAACACCTCCACCCAACACCAAGGGCAATTTGGACATTAAGGGCAATTTATCATTGGCCAATTCACCTAACCCGCACATCTTTGGACTGTGGGAGGAAACCGGAGCACCCGGAGGAAACCCACGCAGACACGGGGAGGACGTGCAGACTCCGCACAGACAATGACCCAAGCCGAAATCGAACCTGGGACCATGGATCTGTGAAGCAATTGTGCTATCCACAATGCTACCGTGCTGCCCTTAAGAACAAATAAATCTACACTATATAATTTTCCCGTAATCCATGTACCTATCCAACAGCTACTTGAAGGTCACTAATGTTTCCGACTCAACTACTTCCACAGGCAGTGCATTCCATGCCCCCACTACTCTCTGGGTAAAGAACCTACCTCTGATATCCCTCCTGTATCTTCCACCTTTCACCTTAAATTTATGTCCCCTTGTAATGGTGTGTTCCACCTGGGGAAAAAGTCTCTGACTGTCTACTCTATCTATTCCCCTGATCATCTTATAAACCTCTTTCAAGTCGCCCCTCATCCTTCTCCGCTCTAATGAGAAAAGGCCTAGCACCCTCAACCTTTCCTCGTAAGACCTACTCTCCATTCCAGGCAACATCCTGGTAAATCTTCTTTGCACCATTTCCAGAGCTTCCACATCCTTCCTAAAATGAGGCGACCAGAACTGTACACAGTACTCCAAATGTGGCCTTATCAAAGTTTTGTACAGCTGCATCATCACCTCACGGCTCTTAAATTCAATCCCTCTGTTAATGAACGCGAGCACACCATAGGCCTTCTTCACAGCTCTATCCACTTGAGTGGCAACTTTCAAAGATGTATGAACACAGACCCCAAGGTCTCTCTGCTCCTCCACAATGCCAAGAACTCTACCGTTAACCCTGTATTCCGCATTCATATTTGTCCTTCCAAAATGGACAACCTCACACTTTTCAGGGTTAAACTCCATCTGCCACTTCTCAGCCCAGCTCTGCATCCTATCTATGTCTCTTTGCAGCCGACAACAGCCCTCCTTACTATCCACAACTCCACCAATCTTCGTATCGTCTGCAAATTTACTGACCCACCCTTCAACTCCCTCATCCAAGTCATTAATGAAAATCACAAACAGCAGAGGACCCAGAACTGATCCCTGCGGTACACCACTGGTAACTGGGATCCAGGCTGAATATTTGCCATCCACCACCACTCTCTGACTTCTATCGGTTAGCCAGTTCGTTATCCAACTGGCCAAATTTCCCACTATCCCATGCCTCCTTACTTTGTGCAGAAGCCTACCATGGGGAACTTTATCAAATGCCTTACTAAAATCCATGTACACTACATCCACTGCTTTACCTTCATCCACATGCTTGGTCACCTCCTCAAAGAATTCAATAAGATTTGTAAGGCAAGACCTACCCCTCACAAATCCGTGCTGACTATCCCTAATCAAGCAGTGTCTTTCCAGATGCTCAGAAATCCTATCCTTCAGTACCCTTTCCATTACTTTGCCTACCACCGAAGTAAGACAAACTGGCCTGTAATTCCCAGGGTTATCCCTAGTTCCTTTTTTGAACAGGGGCATGACATTCGCCACTCTCCAATCCCCTGGTACCACCCCTGTTGACAGTGAGGACGAAAAGGTAATTGCCAACGGCTCTGCAATTTCATCTCTTGCTTCCCATAGAATCCTTGGATATAACCCGTCAGGCCCGGGGGACTTGTCTATCCTCAAGTTTTTCAAAATGCCCAACACATCTTCCTTCCTAACAAGTATTTCCTCGAGCTTACCAATCTGTTTCACACTGTCCTCTCCAACAATATCGCCCCTCTCATTTGTAAATACAGAAGAAAAGTACTCATTCAAGACCTCGCCTATCTCTTCAGACTCAATACACAATCTCCCGCTACTGTCCTTGATTGGACCTACCCTCGCTCTAGTCATTCTCATATTTCTCACATATGTGTAAAAGGCCTTGGGGTTTTCCTTGATCCTACCCGCCAAAGATTGTTCATGCCCTCTCTTAGCTCTCCTAATCCCTTTCTTCAGTTCCCTCCTGGCTATCTTGTATCCCTCCAATGCCCTGTCTGAACCTTGTTTCCTCAGCCTTACATAAGTCACCTTTTTCCTCTTAACAAGACATTCAACCTCTCTTGTCAACCATGGTTCCCTCACTCGACCATCTCTTCCCTGCCTAACAGGGACATACATATCAAGGACACGTAGCACCTGTTCCTTGAACAAGTTCCACATTTCACTTGTGTCCTTCCCTGCCAGCCTATGTTCCCAACTTATGCACTTCAATTCTTGTCTGACAACATCGTATTTACCCTTCCCCCAATTGTAAATCTTGCCCTGTTGCACGTACCTATCCCTCTCCATTACTAAAGTGAAAGTCACAGAATTGTGGTCACTATCTCCAAAATGCTCCCCCACTAACAAATCTATCACTTGCCCTGGTTCATTACCCAGTACTAAATCCAATATTGCCCCTCCTCTGGTTGGACAATCTACATACTGTGTTAGAAAAGCTTCCTGGACACACTGCACAAACACCACCCCATCCAAACTATTTGATCTAAAGAGTTTCCACTCAATATTTGGGAAGTTAAAGTCGCCCATGACTACTACCCTATGACTTCTGCACCTTTCCAAAATCTGTTTCCAATCTGTTCCTCCACATCTCTGCTACTATTGGGGGGCCTATAGAAAACTCCTAACAAGGTGACTGCTCCTTTCCTATTTCTGACTTCAACCCATACTACCTCAATAGGGTGATACTCCTCGAACTGCCTTTCTGCAGCTGTTATACTATCTCTAATTAATAATGCCACCCCCCCACCTCTTTTACCACCCTCCCTAATCTTATTGAAACATCTATAACCAGGGACCTCCAACAACCATTTCTGCCCCTCTTCTATCCAAGTTTCCGTGATGGCCACCACATCGTAGTCCCAAGTACCGATCCATGCCTTAAGTTCACCCACCTTATTCCTGATGCTTCTTGCGTTGAAGTATACACACTTCAACCCATCTCCGTGCCTGCAAATACTCTCCTTTGTCAGTGTTCCCTTCCCCACTGCCTCATTACATGCTTTGGCGTCCTGAATATCGGCTACCTTAGTTGCTGGACTACAAATCCGGTTCCCATTCCTCTGCCAAATTAGTTTAAACCCTCCCGAAGAGTACTAGCAAACCTCCCTCCCAGGATATTGGTGCCCCTCTGGTTCAGATGCAACCCGTCCTGCTTGTACAGGTCCCACCTTCCCCAGAATGCGCTCCAATTATCCAAATACCTGAAGCCCTCCCTCCTACACCATTCCTGCAGCCACGTGTTCAACTGCACTCTCTCCCTATTCCTAGCCTCACTATCACGTGGCACCGGCAACAAACCAGAGATGACAACTCTGTCTGTCCTGACTTTCAACTTCCAGCCTAACTCCCTAAACTTGTTTATTACCTCCACACCCCTTTTCCTACCTATGTCGTTGGTACCAATGTGCACCACGACTTCTGGCTGCTCCCCCTCCCCCTTAAGGATCCTGAAGACACGATCCGAGACATCCCTGGCCCTGGCACCCGGGAGGCAACATACCTTCCGGGAGTCTCGCTCGCGACCACAGAATCTCCTATCTATTCCCCTAACCATTGAATCTCCTACAACTATTGCTTTTCTATTCTCCCCCCTTCCCTTCTGAGCCCCAGAGCCAGACTCAGTGCCAGAGACCTGGCCGCTAGGGCCTTCCCCCGGTAGGTCATCCCCCCCAACAGCATCCAAAACGGTATACTTGTTTTGAAGGGGAACGGCCACGAGGGATCCCTGCACTGTCTGCCTGTTTGTTTTTTTCCCCCTGACTGTAACCCAGCTATTCTTGTCCTGTACCTTGGGTGTGGTTACCTCCCTGTAACTCTTCTCAATCACCCCCTCTGCCTCCCGGATGATCCGAAGTTCATCCAGCTTCAGCTCCAGTTCCCTAACACGGTCTTTGAGGAGCTGAAGTTGGGTGCACTTCCCGCAGGTATAGTCAGTGGGGACACCGGTGGTATCCCTCACCACCCACATCCTACAGGAGGAGCATGTAACTGGCCTAGCCTCCATCCCCTCTTACCTTAAAGAATATAGCTGCTGTGTGGACTAACTAGATCTCCGCCCTCCGACTCTGCTCCCAGTCAGCTACACTTCCTGTAAACACCTGGCTCTCTTTGCACTCTTTGCGGAAATGTCGGAAACAAAATGAAAGGAGCACCTTACTCCCTCCTCACCTAACTCCCTCGGTCACCAAACTCTCACTATCGCACTCAAAAAGCACCAAATTCAGCACTCAGTGCAATAATGGAAATAGACACGGGTGCGGCCGTATCAGTAATGGGAGTGGCAGCATTTTAAAAAATCAAAGATGGACTCCAGCCACTAACCCGAATAAAAACATCGACAAAACTTAAAACCTGCATGGGGGATCCCCTGGAAGTTCTAGTCACGACTCATGGACCCGTGGAATATGACAAACAATTGCTCAGATTACCATTGACGATAGTAGAGGGCTCCGGACTGAACTTCGTAGGACAGAACTGGCTGAAAGACCTAAACTTAGATTGGATGAAAATTTTCCAGAGTGGAAGCGGGCAGTTGAGTGGAGTACTCCAAAAATACCCGGAGGTCTTCCAAGAAGGTTTGGGGGAAATTATAGGCGCCAAAGCAACTTTGCACATGGACCCAGAAGCCCTTCCGAAATTTTGTGAGGCCAGGCCGGTACCTTTTGCATTAAGGAAGAAAGTAGATGTGGAAATAGAAAGGTTACGGCGCGACGGCATTATCAGACCAGTAAAGTTCTCGGAATGGGCAGCGCCGGTGGTACCAATTTTGAAGCCAGACGGCTCGATACGTCTCTGTGGAGATTTCAAACAGACAGTAAACAAATACGCACTGCTGGACAAATACCCGATCCCGAAAATAGACGACCTATATGCCAAATTGGCAGGTGGACTTTTGTTCACGAAACTGGACATGAGCCACGCCTCCCTGCAGTTAAAACTGGACAAGGACTCCCAGAAGTTCGCTACGATCAACACCCGGAAGGGACTTTTTCGTTATACTAGGCTACCCTTCGGAGTGTCATCAGCCTGCGCTATATTCCAGCGTACGATGGAAAATATTCTGCAGGGACTACCGCAGGTGGCGATTTATTTGGACGATGTCTTAATCACGGGTAGGACAAACAGGGAACACTTAAGGAACCTGGAGGAAGTGCTCAGGCGTTTCGCAAAGGCAGGCGTACGGCTGAAAAGAGAAACATGTGTTTTTCTGTCCCCACAAGTGACGTACCTGGGATATAAAGTAGACGAGTCGGGCTTACACCCATTGGCAATAAAAGAAGCCCCAGCTCCCACCACAGTCCAGGAGCTACGATCATTTCTAGGATTGGTAACATATTATGGCAAATTTATTGAAAATATGGCGTACATCCTAGAACGCCTCCACCAGCTACTAAAAAAGGGACAAGAATGGAAATGGTCCGCCCGCCAAAACCGAGCATTTAGGGACATTAAGGAACAGCTGCCATCCGAAAATGTCCTCGAGCATTATGACCCAAGGAAGGAGTTGGTGGTCACGTGTGACGCATCACCTTACGGGGTAGGAGCCATCTTAGCCCAGCAAGGAAGGAATGGGGAAAAACGGCCAATAGCCTTTGCTTCGAGGACCTTGGCGATGGCTGAGAGAAAGTACGCCCAAATCGAGAAGGAAGGACTGGCGGTGATATTTGCAGTAAAAAATTGTCACCAGTATCTGTACGGGCGGAAATTCACCAGAGTGACGGACCATAAGCCGTTATTAGGGTTATTAAAAGAAGACAAGTCAATACCCCCGATTGCATCAGCTAGAATCCAATATACTGGCACCGTATAGATACGTTCTGGAGCACAGACCGGGAACGCGAGGAGCAAATGCAGATGCTTTGAGCAGACTTCCCCTCCCCGACACCCCGCCGCTAATACCGAAAGTAGAGGAGACAGTCATTACTCTAAATTTTTTGGACACCCTACCAGTGGACGCACAACACATTCGGTTGTGGACACAAAAAGACCCAGTTTTAGCCAAAATGAAGCATTTACTGCTAACAGGGGAACTGGAGAGACCAGTGGAGCCCCAGATGCACCCATACTGGAGCAGAAGGGACCAAATAACCGTAGAAGACGGTATCCTATTATGGGGAGCCCGGGTAATAGTCCCAGCTCAGGGCCGTCGGGCAATCTTAACCGAGTTACACCATGGACACCCAGGGGTGTCTAAAATGAAGATGCTCGCTCAAAGCTACGTTTGGTGGCCAGGATTGGACACAGACATAGCAGCCTTGGTACGTCGGTGCCAGGAGTGCCAACAGGGGCAAAGAGTGCCACCAGCTGCACCATTGCACCCGTGGGAATGGCCAGGCAGACCGTGGACCCGCCTGCATATTGACTACACAGGCCCATTAATGGGCTCAATGTTTTGGGTGATAGTGGACGCCCACTCCAAATGGTTGGACGTCCACCGGGTAACGCGGCAAGCACAGCATCGACAATTGAAAAACTCAGGGCCTCGTTTGCAACACATGGACTTCCGGAGGTAGTGGTGTCGGACAACGGAACGGCATTCACAAGTGGGGAATTTGGAAAATTTCTAAAGGGAAATGGAGTCCGCCACATCAAAACGGCCCCTTACCATCCAGCGTCCAACGGCATGGCAGAGAGAGCGGTCCAGACACTAAAAGCGGGACTCAAGAAGCAGCCAGCAGCGTCAATGGACACAAAGCTCTCCCGCTGGCTGTTTGATTACAGGACAACACCGCATTCCACAACGGGCATACCGCCAGCTGAACTCTTAATGGGGAGGTGGCTGCGAACGAGGCTGAGTCTCCTTTTCCCAAATTCAACGGGGAAAGTGGAGAAACAACAGGAGGTCCAACGCAGGGGGCATGATAATAGTCGGCAGCAGAGACATTTCCAGGTGGGGGCACCGGTTTGGGTCAAGAATTATGGGAATGGACCAACGTGGGTCAAAGGCACGGTTGAGTCCCAAACAGGGCCCATGTCATATGAAGTTTCAATAGAAGGTAAGGTGCTGAAGAAACACCGAGACCAAATAAGGGCAGCGGAACCACACCTGGAGGCCGTCGAAGCAGGACCGCCTCAAGCTGGGATAGCTCAGACGGGAAAGATACCCACACCCCAGCCCCGAGCAATTTCTCCAGACCCCGTCATCCAGGCGTCAGAGTCGGAGATGGACACGTTTGACAAGGCCGCCGCGACACCTCTCCCCGAGGAGGAGGAAGTACAACTTCCAAGGAGGTCGTCAAGGAAAAGGCGGGCACCTATAAGGTACACCCCACCCACGTCGGAGAACGCCCCGGCGGACGACATAGAGGTGACAGACCCGGACAGGAGGAGCAGGAAGAAGCTCAGAGGAATGCCAGCTGGCAGGAATTCCTCGGACCTTTGCGGGGGGGGTGGGGTGTAATGACCTCCAATTGGCGTTATTGGTTGGCCAATTGGAGTATGAGCTCCCTCAATGATAGCTCATTGAGGGGGCCCATATAAGCACCTGTGTCGGCTTTATGACGCAGTCTTAGGTTGACTGGAATGCTAGTAGCCCTGTTTGGAGCTGCTCTTGTATATAAGTTATTGCAAATCAATACTGGTGTAGTGACGGAACCCCTGCCTCCTGTGGATTATTACAACCTTGTACAGTTGCAGCAAGACTTCCCGACACTTATACTCCAACCCCAGTGAAATCAGGGCCAACATTCCATTACCCTTCCTGATTACCTGCTGCCCCTGTGTGCTAGCTTTTTGTGTTTCCTGCACAAGTCCCCCAATGTCCCTTCGTGTTGCAGCTTTATGCAGTATTTTACATTTAAATAATACTCTTTATGCCTTCCAAAATGAGCACATTGTCCCACTTTATACTCCTGTGGTATTATAGGTATTACGGTACCTGATAGGCTAAAGCACCATTGGTGGAAATTGTCTGCTTTCTATTGGTTAGAATGTAAGATAGCTCCACCCTACTCGGCGGGGTATAAGAACCAGTGCCGCCCCAGCAGCCTTCATACTGTACCTGAGCTGCTGGGGGAAACATCTAGCTTATTAAAGCCTTCAGTTGGACTACAACCTCGCTTTAGTGGTCATTGATCGTGCATCAATTTAATTAGCTATTTTTTTTAAGTAGAAAGGATGAAAGGTGTGTATGTTTTTGTGAGTGTGTTTGTATGTCATTTGTGTGTGTGTGTATGTGTTTCTGTGAGTGTGTGTTTGTTTTTATAAGTGAGTGTGCGTGTATCTATTTCTGCGTGTCAATTTATGTGTTTCTGTGAGAGTGTGTTTGTCTGTATATGTGTGTTTCCGTGAGTGAGTGTGTTTCTGAGTGTGTGAGGATTTCTGAGTGTGTGTCTGTTTCTGTGAATGAGTGGATGCATTTCTGAGTCCATGTTCCTGTGAATGTCTGTTTTTGTGTTTCTGAGTGTGTGTGGGTTTCTGTGAGTGAGTGTGTGTGTGTGTCTGAGTGTGTCTGTGTTTCTGAATTTGTGTGTGTTTGTGGGAATGAGTGTGTGTGTTTCTGAGTGTTTCTGTGTGTTTCTGTGAGTGAGTGTGTTTGTCTGTGTTTGTCTGAGTGTGTGTACATGTGCTTCTGTGTGTGTGTGTGTATGAGTGTGTGTGTGTTTGTGAATGTTTGTGTGTGTCGAATGATCACCATGAAACCATTGTTGATCATTTTGAAAATCCATCTGGTTCACTTATTCGTGAAGGAAATCTGCCACCTTTTCCCGGTCTGGCCTGCATGTGACTCCAGGCCCACAGCAATGTGGTTGACTCTGAAACACCCTCTGAAATGGCCGAGCGAGGCACTAAGTCCCAGGGTAACTATAGACGGGGAATAAATGCTGGACCCAGCCAGTGACACCTACATCCCAGGGAAGAATATGTTTAAAAACATTCTATGCAGCGTTGCTGTTTTGGGTCCATTTTGAGTGAATGTTTCACCGTTTATACAGAAAGTGACAGAAATCAGCTGCTTTTCCCGAATCCATGATATGTGGCAGTGAGTTCTCCCAGTGAGACAGAGAAGACAGCCAGAGTGAGACAGCAAAGAGTGAGTTTGGGAATTTGAATCGAGGTGGGAATTGAATTGAATTAAATTGAATCAGTAAGGCAGCTCCTTTTAAATTTCAGGAGTTTAAATTAATTTAAATTAAGCGAATATTGTGCAGTGTAGGTTAACAAGGGCTGCCCCACCCACTCACATAACTGGTTGGCAGTTAAGTGTCAGTCACTTTAATCTACTTTGATCTAAAAGCAGGTGGGGGAGGGGAGTCAATTCAGGACAGTTTAAAAAGAGCCACTTGTAAACTCACTCCCAGTGAGTTCTCCCAGTGAGACAGAGAAGACAGCCAGAGTGATGCAGCAAAGAGTGAGTTTGGGAATTTGAATCGAGGTGGGAATTCAAAGCTGGGTGGGGAGGAAGTGCTTTTTGTGACTGGTAAGTAGTGTTTCTGTTTTTCTGTTTATTTTCATTGGTATATTTATTTACTTTTTTCTTCATTGTTTATTTATTTATTTAATTTTTTTGGGGGGGGAATTGAAATTGTTGAAGTTAACCGAAGGTTTAAGACATGGCAGGAGATCTCAGACCCGTGTCATGCTCTTCGTGTGCGATATGGGAGCTCAGGGACACGTCCACTGTCCCTGGCTCCTTCACATGCATGAAGTATGTCCAGTTGCAGCTCCTGTTAGACCGCTTGACGGCTCTGGAGCTGTGGATGGACTCATTTTGGAGCATCCGCGATGCTGAGGACGTCGTGGATAGCACGTTTAGCGAGTTGGTCACACCGCAGGTGAAAGGTACTGAGGGAGATAGTAAATGGGTGACCAAAAGACAGAGCAAGAGTAGGAAGGCAGTGCAGGTGTCCTCTGCGTTCATCTCCCTGCAAAACAGATATACCGCTTTGGATACTGTTGAGGGAGATGGCTCACCAGGGGAAGGCAGCAGCAGCCAGGTTCATGGCACCGTGGCTGGCTCTGCTGCGTAGCTGGGCAGGAAGAAGAATGGCAGGGCTATAGTGATAGTGGACTTAATTGTAAGGGGAATAGACAGGCGGTTCTGCGGACGCAATCGAGACTCCGGGATGGTATGTTGCCTCCCTGGTGCAAGGGTCAAGGATGTCTCGGAGCGGCAGCAGGACATTCTGGGGGGGGGGGGGGTGAACAGCCAGCTGTCGTGGTGCACATAGGCACCAACGATATAGGTAAAAAACGGGACGAGGTCCTACAAGCTGAATTTAGGGAGCTAGGAGTTAAACTAAAAAGTAGGACCTCAAAGGTAGTAATCTCAGGATTGCTACCAGTGCCACGAGCTAGTCAGAGTAGGAATGTCAGGATAGAGAGGATGAATTCGTGGCTCGAGAGATGGTGCAAGAGGGAGGGATTCAAATTCCTGGGACGTTGGAACCGATTCTGGGGGAGGTGGGACCAGTACAAACCGGACGGTCTGCACCTGGGCAGGACTGGAACCGATGTCCTAGGGGGGTGTTTGCTAGAGCTGTTGGGGAAAGTTTAAACTAATGTGGCAGGGGGATGGGAACCGATGCAGGAAGTTGGAAGGTAGTAAAACAGGGACAGAAATAAAAGGCAGTAAGGGGGAAAGTGTAAGGCAGAGAAGCCATAGTCAAAAATCAAAAAGGGCGACAGTACAAGGTACAGTGACTGAGGGGAGCTCAGTGAATAGGACCAGGAATACTAAAAGGAATAAAACGGGAAGTGAAAACATTAATGGTAAGCGGCGCAGCAGGTTGTTACAGGAAGATATGGGTTCGATGACCAGGAAAATTAGGAGAAAGGTTAAGAGGAAATATAACTTAGGAGAGGTTACTGATCGAGGTGTTAAGATTAAGAACAGAGGTAAAAAAAGCCAACATAAGTGTAATTTACCTGAATGCTCGTAGTATTCGGAATAAGGTAAATGAGTTGATGGCGCAAATCATCGTGAATGACTATGATTTAGTGGTCATTACTGAAACATGGTTAAAGGATGGTCACGACTGGGAGTTAAATATCCGAGGGTATCAAACTATTCGGAGGGACAGAGTGGATCGTAAGGGAGGTGGTGTAGCTCTGTTATTTAAGGATGACATCGGTGCTATGGAGGATAAGGTTGAATTCATTTAGGTGGAAATCAGGAATAGTAAGGCAGAAAAGTCACTGATAGGAGTAGTCTATAGGTCACCAAATAGTAACATTATGGTGGGGCAGGCAATAAACAAAGAAATAACAGATGCATGTAGAAATTGTACAGCAGTTATCATGGGGGATTTTAATCTACATGTTGATTGGTTTAACCAGGTCGGTCAAGGCAGCCTTGAGGAGGAGTTTATAGAATGTATCCGCGATAGTTTCCTCGAACAGTATGCAATGGAACCTACGAGGGAACAAGCGGTCCTAGATCTGGTCCTGTGTAATGAGACAGGATTGATTCAGGATCTCATCGTTAGGGAGCCTCTCGGGAGGAGCGATCACAATATGGTGGAATTTAAAATACAGATGGAGGGTGAGAAGGTAAAATCAAGCACTAGTGTTTTGTGCTTAAACAAAGGAGATTACAATGGGATGAGAGAAGAACTAGCTAAGGTAGACTGGGAGCAAAGACTTTATGGTGAAACAGTTGAGGAACAGTGGAGAACCTTCCAAGTGATTTTTCACAGTGCCCAGCAAAGGTTTATACCAACAAAATGGAAGGACGGTAAAAAGAGGGAAAATCGACCGTGGATATCTAAGGAAATAAGGGAGAGTATCAAATTGAAGGAAAAAACATACAAAGTAGCAAAGATCAGTGGGAGACTAGAGGACTGGGAAATCTTTAGGGGGCAACAGAAAGCTACTAAAAAAGCTATAAAGAAGAGTAAGATAGATTATGAGAGTAAACTTGCTCAGAATATAAAAACAGATAGTAAAAGTTTCTACAAATACATAAAACCAAAAAGAGTGTCTAAGGTAAATATTGGTCCTTTAGAGGATGAGAAGGGAGATTTAATAATGGGAGATGAGGAAATGGCTGAGGAACTGAACAGGTTTTTTGGGTCGGTCTTCACAGTGGAAGACATAAATAAAATGCCAGTGACTGATGGAAATGAGGCTATGACAGGTGAGGACCTTGAGAGGATTGATATCACCAAGGAGGTAGTGATGGGCAAGCTAATGGGGCTAAAGTTAGACAAGTCTCCTGGCCCTGATTCAATGCATCCCAGAGTGCTAAAAGAGATGGCTAGGGAAATTGCAAATGCACTAGTGATAATTTACCAAAATTCACTAGACTCTGGGGTGGTCCCGGCGGATTGGAAATTAGCAAACGTGACACCACTGTTTAAAAAAGGAGGTAGGCAGAAAGTGGGTAATTATAGGCCAGTGAGCTTAACTTAGGTAGTCGGGAAGATGCTGGAATCTATCATCAAGGAAGAAATAGCGAGGCATCTGGATGGAAATTGTCTCATTGGACAGACGCAGCATGGGTTCATAAAGGGGCAGGTCGTGCCTAACTAATTTAGTGGAATTTTTTGAGGACATTAACAGTGCGGTAGATAACGGGGAGCCAGTGGATGTGGTATATCTGGATTTCCAGAAAGCCTTTGACAAGGTGCCACACAAAAGGTTGTTGCATAAGTTAAAGATGCATGGCATTAAGGGGAAAGTAGTAGCATGGATAGAGGATTGGTTAATTAATAGAAAGCAAAGAGTGGGGATTAATGGGTGTTTCTCTGGTTGGCAATCAGTAGCTAGTGGTGTCCCTCAGGGATCAGTGTTGGGCCCACAACTGTTCACAATTTACATAGATGGTTTGGAGTTGGGGACCAAGGGCAATGTGTCCAAGTTTGCAGACGACACTAAGATAAGTGGTAAAGCAAAAAGTGCAGAGGATACCGGAAGTGTGCAGAGGGATTTGGATAGGCTAAGTGAATGGGCTAGGGTCTGGCAGATTGAATACAATGTTGACAAATGTGAGGTTATCCATTTTGGTAGGAATAACAGCAAAAGGGATTATTCTTTATATGATAAAGTATTAAAACATGCTGCTGTGCAGAGAGACCTGGGTGTGCTAGTGCATGAGTCGCAGAAAGTTGGTTTTCAGGTGCAACAGGTGATTAAGGAGGCAAATGGAATTTTGTCCTTCATTGCTAGAGGGATGGAGTTTAAGACTAGGGAGGTTATGCTGCAATTGTATAAGGTGTTAGTGAGGTCACACCTGGAGTATTGTGTTCAGTTTTGGTCTCCTTACTTGAGAAAGGACATACTGGCACTGGAGGGTGTGCAGAGGAGATTCACGAGGTAAATCCCAGAGCTGAAGGGGTTGGATTACGAGGAGAGGTTGAGTAGACTGGGACTGTACTCATTGGAATTTAGAAGGATGAGGGGGGATCTTATAGAAACAGATAAGATTATGAAGGGAATAGATAGAATAGATGCGGGCAGGTTGTTTCCACTGGCGGGTGGAAGCAGAACTAGGGGGCATAGCCTCAAAATAAGGGGAAGTAGATTCAGGACTGAGTTTAGGAGGAACTTCTTCACCCAAAGTGTTGTGAATCTATGGAATTCCTTGCCCAGTGAAGCAGAAGAGGCTCCTTCATTAAATGTTTTTAAGATAAAGATAGATAGTTTTTTGAAGAATAAAGGGATTAAGGGTTATGGTGTTCGGGCCGGAAAGTGGAGCTAAGTCCACAAAAGATCAGCCATGATCTCATTGAATGGTGGAGCAGGCTCGAGGGGCCAGATGGCCTACTCCTGCTCCTAGTTCTTATGCTCTTATGAGAGTTGAGATGGGATTTTTAATTGTTTGAGTGGGAACAAAGATAGCAGTTAAGGGTTACTGTATTCACTGTATTGATTTGCATTGTTTACGTGGCGATTGTCAGCTATTTCCTGGTGTGATGTAAAATATAATTTAGTACTCTAAGTAGTCAAGTTTGTTTAATACACCATATCCCTATTTTTCCCCAAATCACTCCTGGTGTGAGGTGTCATTTCATCACAGTTTTACCAAATTAAGATCAAATATTGGGGTTCCTGTCCCGTATCTCATCCACTGTTTTCGTCTGGTCTGGGATTGTAACATCAGATCCTCAGCAATGGGGTTGACTGTTAATTGCTCGCAAGGGAAATTAGAGATTGGCAATAAATGCTGATCTTGCCAACAATGCCCACATCCCATAAACAAACAAAACAAACTATACACAATAACCGAGAGAAACTGAATTATTCTGTCAAAATTACGGGATTGTTATTTCCGAAGCACGATGAATCCGATGAGCAAACTAAGTCCTGCAAATCCCGTAAGAGTTCCCACAATGATCCAGACAAGCTTCGTCTTCTCAGCGTCAGCCGGGTCTGTGAAAGGAAATCACATGTTTACGGTTAAAGGACGGGGAATGGATTTGATTCTCGTCAGTCGGTGACATTTGAAATGGTAAAGTAGAGACATGAAAGCAGGTGGAATTCAGACTGAGCAGATATTTCTATCTGCTGGACACCTGGAATAACAATGTCAGTTTAAACTCAGATCAATTTGATTTATTGATAATGCGGCAGGCCAATCTTATATCACACACTGACCACTTGCTGGCCATTCTGGCTGACTTGGTAACAGTGCAGCAAAGTTCCACAGATGGAAAGAAAACCACCAACAGATCCCCAGTGAGTTCCGTTCTGTATCCTCCTCCGTCCACACCAACATTACACTGTAGGGGAGTGACTTTTGGATAGGTGGTGTGTATTGTGTGACCGACACCACTAATGTGACCAGGCGATCCGTATAAACAAGATGAAGTTTGTTTTTAAACATGGAGGAGTTGAGTTGAGGAAAGACAGAGCAATGGGGACTGAGATGAAGGTAAAGTTCTCTATATTGGAAGAGGAAATGTCAATGACACATCAGTTAGCAAGATGGAGTTTGTCTAAAAGATTGTGATTGCAAAATTAACAAGGAAGAATGTAGAGAGTTTTAGATTAATGGAACACCCTCCAAAGAGAATTAACCTATTCAAAAAAGTGACTTAAATGTGTGAGTGGGATTGGGACTAAAGTTCAGAGTAATTGTGTTGATTCAGGTCATTGCCAATGTTGGCTGTGATGGGCAGCGTGCCAGGCTGAAAGGGAGCTAATGGGATGGGTTTTGTTTAGTTTATTCCCTCGAGTTACTGACTGGGGTGAACTCTCCTGCTCTTCTTAAGCTACTGTCATGTGGCCTCCTGCATCTCCCAGAGAGAGCGGACCAGGGCTTGGTTTAAAGTCTCGTCTGATCATCCTCTGATAGAATTGTTCCGAATTCTCAATCATTTTGCTGAAGCAAATTGAGACAAACTATTCCGACTTGTGATATTCATTCTTCAACACGACAAAGATGATATTATCGGGCCATTATCACATTGTTATTTAGGGAGCTTGCTGTGCACAAATTGGCCGATACATTTCCTACATTTAAATAGGGCCCAAGCTTTACAAAGGGTTTAATTGGTTGTAAAGCACTTTGGGACAACTGGAGATGTCAGTAAAGGTCCGTATGGCTTGGATTTTATGGATGGTGAGAGTTCCTTGCTCATCATTCGGAGAGTCGGCGGGGACGACTCGACAACATTGCTGCCATTTCCTGCTCAAATGAACTCCGGTCCGCATTTGGAAAGAAGTCCCAGTCCCTCCATGCACAGCGCTACAGTGGCTGTAAGAGGTACTGCAGCACTGTGCCTGAGACAATGTTCCAGGAACTGCATTGATGGTAAGTAGCAGTGTTCCCAGAAAGGGGCAGTCCAGTGGCGATTTTGGAGTTTTTAAATGTAAACCTCCAAGATTTATTGAGAAGAAAAGAAAATTTAACCACACACAATTACAATTACACAGTTAAAATTGATTTCACAATATGTTCCCCCAAAAGACTCCCTAATTGATCAGACTCATAAATAAAATTCTTCCAGGCAATACTCCCTAATATATGTTTAAATATCAAAATCCAGTTAATATTAACCGAGGCACAACTGCTGTAACTTGACTAAAAGTATCCCACATGATCTCTCAAACCACGTTGCACTCAAATGTGAAAATCAAAGACCTTCAGAAACTGCTTTTCACAGTCCAATACATTTCCAGACTGCCTGGATGGTTGATTCAAACATCACCTACTCCCAGCCCAGAGCTGTTTCCAAGGGATCTTTCCCCAACAGCCAATCCCCAACCAGTTCAACAGCTCTCCTCACATATCCTTTTCCCTTTCATCTTCAATTCCAGTGTGTTCACTCTGTATGGACATTGCGGGCAATTCCCTTTGTCAGAGCAGAGCAGCAGGAGAAGGCCATTCAGCCCCTCGAGCCCTCTGTGTTATTCAACTGGGCTATGGCTGAGTGTTGACCTCAGCACCATTTTCCCTCACTATCCCCATAACCCTCAATATCATTGGCACCTAGAAATCCATCAATCAGTATGTCCTGCACTAGATTATGTGCTCGAGTCTGTGAAGTTGGAAAATGTAACTTGTCCTTACTTATTACAGTGAGCTGGGTTCCATTCCAATCAATATCTCCCCTCACTTCACAATAGTAGATGGCAGCGTCACTGGGCTGAATGTTGCTGATTGTCAGAATGAAGCTGTTACTGGACATGTTTCGAGAAGACTGGAAACGCTCGGAGAAGCCAGGACCCCATCGTGTGTTGTTCAGTATCTCATCTGTTAAAATCCACTCGATGTAAGCTGGTTGTTGTCGGTACCAATGAACATCAGAATGTGTCACAGCGGCGTTATACAGGACGCACTGTAACCGTGCACTCTGACCCTGTCTGATAGATTCTGGAGCAGGAGACTGGATAACCACTGGGGCATCTGCACCTTTGGAGAAACAATATTCATAATTTAAAAGAGTATTTTGGATTTACAAAGTAGCTATGGTAGTTAACCATAGAATCGTTGGTGCCTCACGGCGCCGAGGTCCCAGGTGCGATCCCAGCTTTGGGTCACTGTCCGTGTGGAGTTTGTACATTCTCCCCGTGTCTGCATGGGTTTCACCCCCACAACCCAAAGATGTGCAGGGTAGGTGGATTGGCCACGCCAAATTGGCCCTTAATTGGAAAAAATGAATTGGGTACTTGAAATTGTAAAAAAAAACGCAGAATCACTGCAGTGGAGAAAGAGGCCATTCAGCCCATCCAGTCTGCACAAACCCTCTGGAAGAGCACCCTTCCTCGGACACTCCCCCACCATCCAAACAAAATCCTTAAATTGGCACCAATACCCATTTGAAGACCGCATTCCACCACCAGCATCAGGAGGGGGTCTCCCCATTTGGATAAAAACGAACCCACTTTGTGTTTCTAATGGTGACCTGGGGGAGTTCCTCATTTTCAAGTACTGGTTGCCATGACATCAGGAAGGGGGCAGGGGGCCTGTGAAGAGCTACCACCCTGTCCAGGTTGCTAACCCCTCTTCCCACAATCTCAACCTATGACCCCAAACCCTCCGACAATCACCTTTGGTCCAACTCCCTCAGCCTGAGCTTGTTGTGGGCCACTGGTTTGACTGGTGTTTGCAATGTGCAGCTCCCTGTCACAGGCACCATGGCCATGTGGAAGGCCCACCGATGTCTATGTATGTGCCTGATCCTTCACAAAGGAAGCAACATGAACCTTTCCCTGGATCTCAGGCCAGTGAGTGAGAGACCCCATCACCTGTATCAAGAAGCGGGCTTTGTGTCCAAAAAATTGTGAACATTTGAGACTTCTGAGAACCACAAGACAGAATATGTGGTGAAGATTAATGAGACTCATGGAAACTGTACTTACTGGTTACATTCAGCTGCGTTCCATTCCCACTGATATCTCCCCACACTGAGCAGTAATAGACGGCAGTGTCACTGGGCTGCACGTTGCTGATTGTCAGGATGAAGCTGTTGGAGTCCATGTGTCTGGAAGGCAGGAAACGCTCAGAGAAACCTGAATCCCGGTCTACATAATTCTTTGCATCAAGTGCTAAAATCTTCTCCCTCTCTTCCCCTGGCAGCTCCCGGTACCAAGAAACTTTTGTGTATCTCACTGCGGCGTTCTGCATGGAGCAGTGGAACCGTGCAGTCTGACCCTCTGGGACACGTTCCACACTCGGAGACTGGATAAGGACTGGAGGTATCTTACCTTTTAAGAGAAAAATATCAACAATTTATAAACAGGTGCTGAGGTTGCAGTCTGGGCTGATTCTCCGCTTTCCCAGCCGCGTGTTTCTCGGTGGCGCGCTGTTCCCAGGCAGCGCGATTCTGCCTTCCCGCTTGTCAATGGGATTTCCATTGAAGCCACGCCACAGGGAAAGCCCCGGGCGAGGGGGCACTGCCGGCGGCAATCGCAACGGCCAGAGAATTGCAGCCTTTCTTTCTGCTTTTCGTAGAAGTGCCACCCTCCGGTCAGAGACTCGGGGGTCCTCGATCACAGGGTCAGACCCATTATTGACCTGTCAATCCCTCCATGCTCACATAATCCAATGGAGCTTCCCAAAAAGAAATGTGGCGGGATTCTCCACTCCCGCGCCGAAGTGCCCACGCCGACGTGAACACCGTCGAGGTTCACGACGGCTGGAAACTGCACCGATCAGGACCGATTCAGGGCCCGATAATGGGCTAGGAGCGGGGCCGCGTCATCTACACGCGCCAGGCCTTGTCACCGCGTAAAGGCGTCGCCGCATACATGACGCGGCCGGCGCCGCATAACTGGCGTCGCCCGCGCATGCGTGGTTGCCGTCCTCTCCGAGTCCGCCCCGCAACAGGATGGCGGACGGATCTTGCGGGGCCGCGGAAGGAGGGAGGTCCTCCTTCAGAGAGGATGGCCCGACGATCGGTGGGCACCGATCGTGGTCCATCCTACATTTGAGGTACCCCTGGTGCAGGATCTCCCCTCCCTCCCCCCACAGGCCGCACCCCCCAGGGTTCCCGTGCTGTCCCCGATGGCAGCGACCAGGTGTGGACGGGGAACCCGCCATTTCGGCCTGGCCGCTCGCCCCATCCGGGCCTGAGAATAGCGGGGGTGCCGGAGAATCGCCATTTTGGGTGCCTCTGGCGATTCTCCGGCCTGCGGCCCGCGGAACTCGACGGGGCCGATCCCACCGCTTGGAAGAATCGGGGGAGGGCGTCGGACCGGCGTCGCGGGAAATTTTGGTGGCCCAGACAATTCTCCCAACCGTTGCGGGAGTGGAGAATCTCGCCCATGATGTGGGGGTGTGGCTGCCTCTACAGCCACCCGCTGAGTTCCCATCACCTCCACAAGATTCCACCCATTGTCCCGGCCGCACTGAAGCCGCCAGTTAATGTGTTCCTCACTCACATTCAAAGTCTGGGGCAACTATTTTGTGGCCCTTGTCCTATTAGCTGAAGGAGTTGCTCAATTCAAGAACAAACCTTTGTTTCTTTAGTCCACATTCCAGCAATTCTCATTGATGATTGGAAAGTGAGCATTGAGCTGCTCAATAGTTTAATAAATCATTGTCGATGCCACCAATCTGTGTGGCCAGGACTGCAGGGAACAAAGCTCAGGAAGAGTTCCCACCTCCGGGAGGGGAGGGCAAAGACAGCAAGCTGGAAAATCTCACACACCTGATGGCCCACACCCTGTGATTCTAAAAGAGATCGCTGCAGATTTAGAGAATGCACTCGTTACAAATTTCCCAAATTCCTTCATTTTAGGAACAATCCACAGGGACATCGGCCGGGATTCTCGCTCCGGGCCGCTGAGATCGGGAAACTCGCTGGGATCGGCGCGGGCGACAGACCCGTTCCCATTCTCTACCCTCCCCCCACCCCCGTGCTGTGCTACCCCCCCCCCCTCCCCCTCCCCCCCCCCCCCCCCCCCTGCAACCTGAAACCTTCTTCCTCACTATTAACCACCAGCTCAATATTTGTGTCTTTCACAAATTTGCTGGGCGCAATTCTCCACTCCCACGCCGGTTGGGAGAATCGCCTGGGCCACCAAAGTTTCCGGGGACGCCGGTCCGACTCCCTCCTGCGATTCTCCCAAGCGGTGGGATCGGCCCCGTCGAGGTCCGCAGGCCGGAGAATCGCCGGAGACACCGAAAATGGCGATTCTCCGGCACCCCTGCTATTCTGAGGCCCGGATGGGCCGAGCGGCCAGGCTAAAACAGCGGGTTCCCCCCGGCGCCGTTCACACCTGGTCGCTCCCGTCGTGAGCGGTGCGTGAACACTGGGGGGTGCGGCCTGTGGGGGGGGGGGGGCGAGGGGGGGATCCTGCACCGGGCTTTACCTGAAATGTGGTGTGGTCCGTGATCGGTGCCCACCGATCATCGAGCCGTCGTCTCGGAAGGAGGACCTCCTTCCTTCCGCGGCCCCGCAAGAGCCGTCGCCCATCTTCTTACGTGCGGACTTAGAGTGGACGGCAACCACGCATGCGTGGATGACGCCCGTTATGCGGCGCTGGCCGCGTCATCTATGCGGCGCCGCTTTTACGCGGGCGACAAGACCTGGCGCGTCTACATGACGCGGCCCCGATCCTGGCTCATTGTCAGGGCCCAAATCGGTCGGAACCGGGGTCGTTCTGCGCCGTCGTGAACCTCAACGGCGTTCACGGCGGCGCGGCCACTTCGGCGTGGGAGTGGAGAATCGCGCCCAGTACTGATCCTCCCTCCACATTCTCATCTGTATCAAACTTCAGCAATGTCTCTCTCTTTTCATCAAGATTCAAGTTCTGGGCGGTCAAGTCACTGTTTTTAAACTCAGTCTTTGTGCAATAACATTATTTGGAATAAAGGTAATAAAGCATCGACATTACTCACTGGTTACATTCAGCCGGGTTCCATTCCCAAAGACTATTCCCCAAATCGAACAGACGTAGACAGTGGAGTCACCGTGCTTCACATCTCTGACTGTCAGAATGTAGCTGTTACCGGGAACATCTCTGGAAGGCTGAAACCGATCAGACAGACCTCCCACCCGGGAAACTTCGCCATTTGCATCATGGCTCAATATCAATTCCTTACTTTGTGAGCGGTACCAATTTACAGTGTATTTATCCACAGTGTAATCTACATTCTTGCTCTGTAAGTCACACAGAAACGTCACTGTTTCACCCTCAGGCACTTTCACAACGTGAGGAGATTGGATAAGAACCAACCCTGTCACATGACCTGTGAACAGAAAATAACTGAAGATCAGAACAAATAAGAAAATACAGAATAGAAGCTGAAACACAAGTTATTATAAAATCCCGTGTAGATCAGGAATTAATATTGTGCATTGTCATCAGTAACTTGTAGCCCAGTTGCTTTATCCACACCCTGAACTTCACTGTCTCACATCGCACTGTACTGACCAATAATGTCAGCCCAGCATTTTGTGCTCAAAGCCTCGCGTCTCAAGTGGGATTTGAACTGAGCCAAGATGGACACAGTGGGGAGGATTTGAGGGATAGAACGATGTCCTGGAGGTGGGTCAGATTGACCAAATGTGTGCTGGAGTTATGAATGGCTGCTTGCAGGCCTTAGAGCCAGGAACAGAATGTATTCAGCCAGGAGCAGTGCAGTTTCCTCTGTTAAGCGTGGTCCAAGTTTAAATTATTGATATAAATGGTAAACAAGAGTCATCCCAGCACAGAACATTGTAGAGCTCCAATTCCCGTCTTCTCTCATTCATTTGTTTATTACCTTATCAAAGGAAATCTAAATATATTACATCTACAAGTTTACCTATGTCGACTCTCTTAGTTAGCTCTTCAAAGAATTCTGTTCAGTGGCATGGTAACACAGAGGTTAGCACTACTGCCTCACAGCACCAGGGACCCAGGTTCAATTTTGGCCTCGGGTGACTGTCTGTATGGAGTTTGCATCATCTCCCCGTGTCTGTGTGGGTTTCCTCCGGGTGCTCCGGTTTCCTCCCACAGTATAAAGATATACAGGTTAAATAGATTGGCCATGGAAAATTGCCCCTTAGTGTTCGGTTACGGGGATAGGGTGGGGGCCTGACCCTGTGTCATGTGCTCTTTCAGAGGGTCGGTGCAGGCTGGATGGGCTGAATGGCCTCCTTCTGCACTGTGGGGATTCTCTGAGTCTATGAATTGATTTGGTCAAGAATGACACGTCCATTTCAAGTCCATGTTGACTATTCATTCTTCTGTTTGTTTTTTAGAGTCTAGATTTTTTTAGTGGTAATTTCATTATGTTTCATACAACTTATGTGATACCAAATTGTCTATAATTCCCAGGACATGTTATATTTCCTTTCTTAAGTGCAACATTTCTCTTAATTTTATTTTAATTGAGATTTCTAATCACATTGTTGGATGTCATTTCCTGTCTGACTTCACTCTCTTTCCTGGCTTCTTGTGGTTTCGCATCAAGGATCCTATCAGAAGCTGAGAAAGATAAAATCCAAAAGTCTATGAAAATTGATAAAATAATCATCTCCCATTGGGCACGATGGGTAAACTGATCTCCTGACCCAACGATCGTCCAACAATCAAACTGGATCTCGAGAATTTCTGACCCCTTTGAGTTCCCAACGCCCCCTGCAGCCTACGGCAACGTTACTGGAGTCAGGAGCCTCAACGCAAGAGGCAGGGTTCTGACCCTCTGGTGGGCAGAACATTCCAAGGTGGCTTTCTGAGATTGTCAACTCTGCTGAGGCACCGAGTGGGACCTCTTCACATCCCCCTCAACATCACCACAGGATTCCCATTGGGAAGCTCGGATCACTCACACTAATTAGATCAGGAAACATGCTCACAAAATTCCTGACTGAAGCATTGAGGCAGAAAAATGCCTGGAGTTGTGTCAGAGTCACTTCAGCCTTCAGCATCTGTACATTAAACATCCTCCTCAGTGTGCTGACCCCCTCAGCTATCCCTACACCTCCCATTCCCAGTCACACAGCCAGCAGTAAATAGGGGCACACAAGTTTGGGGGAAAGGCTTCAAGGGGGTGACTGTTCCTATGAGACGGATCAGGCTCCTCACGGACATGAAAGGGGTCTGGAGGATTCTGGGATGATAATTCAGGAGCAGTTTATGAATGGTGGATTTGAGGAAGAAATCCGCTGGCAAATTAATTCCCTCCATTTAACATTCCAGGACGGAAAATAATCCAATGAAAATCATCCCGCAAATCAGGAGAAATGGGAATTAAAGAATTAACGAGGTTTTGTTAATTTTTAAATCAAATTTAGAGTATCCAAGGAGCAATTTGGAATGGACAATCCACCTACCCTGCACATCTTTGAGTTGTGGGGGTGAAACCCACACAGACACTGGGAGAATGAGCAAACTCCACACAGACAGTGACCCGGGGCCGGGTTTTAACCCAGGTCCTCAGCTCCCTAGGCAGCAGTGCTACGCACTTGCCACCGTGCCCTCCAACGATGTTTTAAACATGAAGAGTGAGACAATTGTGTCTGTGGATTGCCGGCCGCTCGAGTTTCAGAGTGGGATCACTGAGCTGGGGGCTCAGTGTTGTCTCTGAAGCTGTATTTTCCCATTGAACCATGAGAACCCCAAACTATCCCAATTCTTCAACAGGAAAATCTGACTAAAACACACATCACCCCCAATAACCAGAAAATCAACTCAAAAACATAACGATGCGCAAGCAGCCCCAGGTTACTTACCCACCGCCATACAGAGGGTGAGAGTCAGAGCAGAGAGAGCTGGGCAAAACATTCCAAACAAAGTCCTTTTGCAAACACACAATTCTTGTTTCTTTCACACACTCTTCTATTCGATGTTGCTGTGAAAGATTCCGGGATGTCTCAATATTACTTCCTATTTTTACTTCTAGAGGTGTGACAGCACGGTGACATTGAGGTTATGACTGCTGCCACACAGCGCCAGTCACCCGGGTTAGCAATGCTGCCTCACATTGCCAGGGACCCGGGTCAGCTGCTATCTCACAGTGCCATGGACCCGGGTCAGCACGGCTGTCTCATAGTGCCATGGACCCGGGTCAGCACAGCTGTCTCATAGTGCCAGGGACCCGGGTCAGCACAGCTGTCCCACAGCGCCAGGGACACAAGTTCAATTCCAGTCTTGGGTGACTGTGTGGAATTTGTACATTCTCCCCGTGTCTGCGTGGGTTTCCTCCGGGTGCTCCGGTTTCATTCCACAGAGAAAAGATGCACAGGTTAGGTGGATTGGTCATGCTGAATTGTCCCTTAGTGTCCAAGGCTATGCAGGTTAGGTGTATTGGCCATGCTAAATTGTCCCTCAGTGTCTAAAGATGTGCAGGGTAGGTGGATTGGTCATGCTAAATTGCCCGTACTATTCAAAAGCTTACATGGTGACATGGGGATAGATGTTGGGCGGCACGGTAGCACAGTGGGTAGCACTGTTGCTTCACAGCTCCAGGGTCCCAGGTTTGGGTCACTGTCTGTGCGGAGTCTGCACGTTCTCCCCGTGTCTGCGTGGGCTTCCTCCGGGTGCTCCGGTTTCCTCCCACAAGCCGCGAAAGACGTGTTGTTGGTGAATTGGTCATTCTGAATTCTCCCTCTGTGTACCCGGACAGGCGCCGGAATGTGGCGACTAGTGTTAACGTAAGCCTACCTGGGACAATAAAGATTATTAAAAAACAAAATTAAGTGTGGAGGAGTGGGCCTTGGCGGGGGGCTCGTTCACAGGGTCAGTATAGACTCAATGGGCCCTATGGCCTCCTCCTGCACTGTCGGGAATGTTTCTGTGATTCTCTGATTCATTCCCATGGAACAGATTGGGTTAGTGAGGGACATTAAAGTAGTTTTGGGGATGATAATTTAGGGGCCCCTGCAGCAGACTTCAGCAAGGTTCACCCTGCGTCTCCACAGATACTCGGAGAGCTCGTCAGTACTGAGCAGTGGAAATGGCTCCATTTTATTCTATAGAAAATGGTCTCGATCCCCTCACTCTGATGGTGTTTTTAAAAAATAAATTTTGAGAACCCAATTCATTTTTTCCAATAAAGGGGCAATTTTGTGTATCCAATCCACCTACCCTGCACATCTTTGGGTTGTGGGGGTGAAACCCACGCAAACACAGGGAGAATGTGCAAACTCCACACGGACAGTGACCCAGAGCCGGGATCGAACCTGGGACCTCGGCAACGTGCTAACTACTGCGCCACCGTGCTGCCCTCCTGATTCCAGGGATGGCAGGACTGACGTATGAGGAGAGATTGATTAGGTTAGGATTGTTTTCGCTGGAGTTCAGACGAATGAGGGGGGATCTCATAGAGACTTATAAAATTCTATTTATCTAATTCTAGTCGCCGTAAATGCCATCTTATTGATCGAGATCGGAACTCCTCTGAACCTTGAATGAAAATTTGAATGGAACCTCTGCCCCTCCCACCCTTTCCTCAGTCTCGTCTGATCCCTAATTGGCAAATATGTCTCCTGCAAGAAGACTACTTCTGCGCGGAGAGTCCGCAAATGAGTAAACACCCGAGACCTTTGAACCCGACCATTACCCCCTCACCTTCCCTTTCTGTGGTCCACCTTGAACTTGAACACAGGGAGGTGCGTGACAATGAGCTACCTGTGAACCACTGACCCGAGAATACAGGAAGAATGAATAGAATTGTACATTTGCAAAAGGACATTGTTTGGAATGTTTTGCCCAGCTCTCTCTGCTCTGACTCTCACCCTCTGTATGGCGGTGGGTAAGTAACCTGGGGCTGCTTGCACATCGTTATGTTTTTGAGTTGATTTTCTGGATATTGGGGGTGATGTGTATTTTTAGTCAGATTTTCCTGTTTAAGAGTTGGGATAGTTTGGGGTTCTCATGGTTCAATGGGAAAATACAGCGTCAGAGACAACACTGAGCCTCCAGCTCAGTGATCCCACTCTGAAACTCCAGCGGGCGGCAATCTACAGACACAATTGTCTCTGTCTTCATGTTCAAAACATCACATTGTCCCGGTTCAGTGACGAGGAACAGTTTTTGAAAAGAGTTATTGGAAGACTAATGCCACCTGTGGGATCACTCCCCACAGTGAGGTCAACACCATCAGGGTGAGGGACAGCACGGTATCACAGTGGGTTAGCACTGTTGCCTGACGGCGCCAAGGACCCGGGTTCGATCCCGACTCTGGGTCACTGTCCGTGTGGAGTTTCTACATTCTCCCTGTGTTTGTGTGGGTTTTAAAAGTTTATTTGAAAAAAACTCCCTGGAATCAGTCTGGTAAACCTTTACTGCTCACCCTCGAGAGCAAGAACATCCTTCCTCAGGAAAGGAGGCCAAAACTACACAATATTTAATAAATGTTTCATTAAAGTTTTCCAATGAACGTTTTACATAACAAAAATAGAAATACAGATAGTAATAAACAATAACAAGAAACATATCCCAAAGTTTACAGTGAAACTACTGACACAACAGAATTTTTTTTAAAAAACAGAACAAGGTGGGTTTTGTCTCCATGCCCAACTCACATTGTTTCAACAGTACCCCCACCTGAACCCCCTGCCCCTCCCCCCCAGGATGCTGCTGCTGCTGACACTTACGGCTCCCCTCGAAAGTCAAGGAAAGGTTGCCACCGCCGGGAGAACCCCATCAAGGACCCTCTCGAGGTGAACTTTATTCGCTCCAGACTGAGGAACCCCGCCATATCGCTAACCCAGGTCTCCACACCCGGGGGATTCGAGTCCCTCCACATTAGCAAGATCCGTCACCGGGCTACCAGGGAGGCAAAGGCCAGTACCTCGGCCTCTTTCGCTTCCTGCACTCCCGGATCCTCCGACACCCCAAATATCGCTACTGTTGGACTCTGCTTCACCCGAGTGTTCAAAATCCTGGACATCACCCTCGCAAACCCCTGCCAGAGTTCTTTAAGTGCCGGGCATGCCCAAAACATATGGGCATGGTTCGCCGGACTCCCTGCACATCTCGAGCAACTGTCCTCCACCCCAAAAAACGTACTCATTCTTCCCGCCGTTATATCCGCCCGATGCACCACCTTAAACTGGATTAATCCGAGCCTGGTACATGATGAGGAGGAGTTCACCCTGCTCAGCGCGCCGGCCCACAGACCCTCATCCAGCTCCTCACACAGCTCCTCCTCCCACTTGCCCTTCAAATCCTCCTCTGAGGCTTCCTCCACCTCCTGCAGCTCCTGATATATGTCCGACACCTTCCCCTCCCCTACCCAGATGCCAGACACCACCCTGTCCTGGATCCTACGAGGGGGTAGCAGCGGAAATGTCCCCACCTGTTTTCTAAGAAAGTCTTGAACCTGTAGGTACCTGAACGCATTCCCCGGGGGCAGGCCGAACTTCTCCTCCAGCACCTGCATGCTAGGGAAAGTCCCGTCTATAAACAGGTCTCCCATCCTCCTAATACCTGCTCTATACCAGCCTTGGTATCCCCCATCCAACCCACCCAGAGCAAATCTGTGGTTATTCCATATCGGGGTCCACACCGAGGCTCCCTCCTCTCCCCGTGTCTCCTCCACTGCTCCCAGATCCTCATTGCTGCTGTCACCACCGGACTAGTGGTGTATCGCGCCGGTAAGAACGGCAGCGGAGCCGTAACAAGTGCCCCTAGACTGGTGCCTCTACACGACACCACCTCCAACCGCCCCCACGCCGCCCCCTCCTCCATCATCCATTTCCTGATCATGGCCACATTGGCCGCCCAGTAATAACTGCAGAAGTTCGGCAGAGCCTGTCTCGTCCCCCGGTGCAGACTGAAATATTCCGACCTTAGCCGGTTTGTGGACACACTCGCTGCAAGGGCCTGATACAGCAGCTTGACACACCCTATAAATCCCTCCCCAAATCCAAACCTGCCTAGTGCGTCCCACAGATACTCCCACTCCACCCTGTCAAAGGCCTTCTCCGCGTCCATCGCAGCCACCACCTCCACCTCCACCCCCCCCCCCCCCCCCAAGCCATCATGATAATATTCAGGAACCTCCTCACATTCGCGTTCAGCTGCCTGCCCTTAACAAACCCCGTCTGGTCCTCCCCAATCACTCCCGGGACACAGTCCTCTATTCTGGTGGGCAGAATTTTTGCCAACAGCTTGGCATCCACGTTCAGGAGCGATCTCGGCCTGTAGGACCCACACTGAAGCGGATCCTTCTGCTTCTTCAGAATAAGCGAGATCAATGCCTGCGACATTGTCGGAGGGAGGATCCCTTTCTCCTTTGCCTCATTGAAGGTTCTCACGAGGAGCGGGCTCAACAGCTCCGAGAACTTCTTATAAAATTCTACGGGGAAGCTGTCCGGGCCCGGGGCCTTGCCCGTCTGCCTGCCTGCCGGCCCCCTGACTACCTCCTCCTACCCAATCTGGGCCCCCAGTCCCTGCACTCGCTCTGCTTCCACCCTTGGGAACCTCAACCGGTCCATGATCCGCCTCATCCCTTCCCCCTCCCCGGGGGGGGTGGGGGGGGTGGGGGGGGGGGGGGGTGGGTTCCGACTTGTATAACCTTCCATAGAACTCCCTGAAGACTTCATTGACCCTCTCTGGGCTCAGCACCATGTTGCCTTCCCTATCCTGCACTCCTCCAACCTCTCTGGCCGCCTCCCTCCTGCGCAGCTGGTGCGCCGCCTTCTCCCCATACTCATAAACTGCCCCCTTCGCTTTCCTCAGCTCCGCCTCCGCCTTCCCCGTGGACAGCAAGTCAAACTCCGCCTGTAATTTCCGGCGCTCGTTCAACAGCCCCCCTCTGGGGCCTCCGCGTACCTCCTATCTACCCTGAGTATCTCTCCCACCAGTCTCTCCCTCTCCGCCCTCTCCTTCTTCTCTCTGTGGGACCTAATGGAGATTAACTCTCCCCTACTGACCGCCTTCGGAGCCTCCCAAACCACTGCCACTGTCACCTCTCCTGTGTCATTTGTTCCCACATAATTCTCAATACTCCTCCTTATCCGCACGCACACCTCTTCGTCCACCAGCAGCCCCACATCCAGTCGACAGAGAGGGCGCTGACCCCGTTCCACCCCAGTCGCAGGTCCACCCAGTGCGGGGCATGGTCCGAGACCGCAATGGCCGATCTTTCTACCCCCTCCACCCTCGGGATTAACGCCCTACTCAACACAAAGAAGTCTATTCGTGAATAGACTTTATGGACATGGGAGAAAAAGGAAAACTGCTTCATCCTTGGCCGTGTAAACCTCCAGGGGTCCACTCCCCCCCCATCTGGCCCATGAACTCCCACAAGGCCCTGGCCGCCGCCGGCCTCTTTCCCGTTCTGGATTTGGAATGATCCAAGCCCAGATCCAAGACCGTATTAAAGTCCCCTCCCATAATCAGTTGACTTATCTCCAAGTCCGGGATCCTACCCAGTACACGCGTCATAAAGTCCGCATTGACCCAGTTCGGGGCATATATATTCACTAACACCACCCGAGCCCCCTGCAGCTTGCCACTCACCAATATATACCTGCCCCCCTTGTCCGCCACGATACTCCCCGTCTCAACCGCCACTCATTTACTGACCAAAATAGCCACTCCACTGGTCTTTGAGTCTAACCCCGAGTGAAACACCTGTCCAACCCATCCTTTCCTTAGCCTCGTCTGGTCCGCGAGCTTTAAGTGCGTCTCTTGCAACATGGCCACGTCTACCTTCAACCCCTTCAAATACGAGAACACGCGGGACCGCTTGACCAGCCCATTCAGGCCCCTCACGTTCCATGTGATCAGCCTGCTTGGGGTGGCGGGGGTGGTGGGGGGGTAACCATCCCCCCATCCCGCCGACTAGCCATCTCCCTTTTTCGGCCAACCGCGTGCCCCGGCCTCCCTCCTCCAACTCTCCCCCCGGCCGACTCGCCATCCATACCCCTCACCTGGCTCCCCTTCAGTCAGCAAAGCAGCACCCCTCCCCCCCCCTTTCCCCCCCCCCCCCCAAACCCCGCCCCCCCCCCCCCCCCCCCGGCCAAGCATCCGCTGAGCTCTGGTTTCCCCCCCATTTTGCTTCCGTGAGTCAGCTCACCCATGCTGACCCCGGCCGCTCCCGCCTCTATATATCCACCCTTAACTTGTTGCCCCCTTCGGGCCACCCTAACCCCCCCCCTCCCCCACAGGGTAGAGGGGCAAGCGCCATCTGGGACCTCCCCGTGCCCCGGACAGCCCGTCCCGGGCGATTCCCACCCCCTAGCACCGAACACCTGTAAAACAAAACACCTGGAAAACAAGCAAAACAAACAACAAACCCCAACCAAACTAGGGCAGACATGCCCATAAACTTATGCTTTACCCGCAGTCCTCCCCTCGGTCCCTACACACCCGCACATTTCACCCCCATACAACAGTCCCTTAGTTCAGGTCCGGCTTCTCCTGCCTGATGAACGACCACGTCTCGTCTGGGGTATCAAAATAGTGTTGCCTGTCCTGGTATGTTACCCACAGTCTCGCCGGGTGCAGGAGCCTAAACCTCACCCCTTTGGCGTGAAGGACCGCCTTTGCCCGGTTAAACCCTGCACGCCTCCTCGCCAGCTCAGCTCCCAGGTCCTGGGAAATTCGGATCTCGCCACTCTCCCACTTCCTGCTCCGCTCTTTCTTCGCCCACCGCAGGACTCGCTCCCGGTCTGCCAAGCGCTGAAACCGTATCACCATCGCCCTCGGTGGCTCGTTTACCGTCGGCTTTCCAGCGAGAACCCTGTGCGCCCCATCCAGCTCCAAGGGCCGTGGGAAGGCCCCCGCGCCCATCAGCGTCCCCAATATTGTGGCCACGTACGTGCTCGCGTCCTCCCCCTCCGCTCCTTCAGGAAGGCCCAGGATCCGCAGATTGTGGCACCGAAATCTGCACTCAAGGCCATCCAGCCTCTCCTGCCATCTGTTATGGAGCGCCTCGTGCGCCTCCACTTTCACCGCCAGGCCCAGGATCTCGTCCTCGTTCTCCGCCACCTTCCTCCTCACCTCCTTGATCTCCTTTTCCTGCGCCTTCTGGGTCACCACAATTCTCTCCATGGCGGCCAGCATCTCCCTTTTCAGCTCCATGAAGCAGTTTTTCAGGAGCTCCTGCTGTTGTCTGGCCCACTGGGCCCACACCTCCCGATATTCTCCGGCCGCCATTTTGTCCTGCCGGACCTTCTCGATCTTCTTCCCCGGGTTCGCGCATCTGCCGGCTCCGCACCTGGTCCTCTCCATGCACCAGCGGGGGGGGCTCTCCCACGTCAGTTCCCATGCCGGTCCCTCCTGTTAATTGCCGCCGCCGCTCCTTTTAGCGGCCCGAAACACCGATCCCGGCGGGAGCTGCCGTTCGCGTGACCTAGCAGGTCATGGCCGCTACTGGAAGTCTACAGACAATATTTAGGTGTGGCCGCACCAAGGCCCTGTATAATTGCAAAAACACATTCCTGCTCCTGTACTCAACCTCTCGCAATGAAGGTCAACATGCCATTCGCCTCCTTTACCACCTGCTGTACCTGCATGCTTACCTTCAGCGAATGGTGCACAAGGACACGCAGGTCCCGCTGCACACTCCCCTCTCCCAATTTACAACCATTCAGGTAGTAATCTGCCTTCCTGTTTTTCCATCCTCACACTTATCCAAATTATACTGCATCTGCCATTGATTTGCCCACTCGCCCAACCTGTCCAGATCATGCTGTAGGATCGCTGCATCCTCATCACAGTTCACCCTCCCACCCAACTTGGTGTCACCTACAAACATTGAGATGTTACATTTTGTTCCCTCATCCAAATCATCAATATCTCTTGTGAATAGCTGGGGTCCCAGTATCGATCTGTGTGGTACCCCACTAGTTACTGCCTGCCAATTTGAAAAGGACCCAATAATCCGTGCTCTTTGTTTCTGCTCTCCCAACCAGTTTTCTATCCACCTCAATACACTTCCCCAATTCCATGCACTTTAATATTGCACGATAATTTCTGATGCGGGACTTTGTCAAATGTCTTCTGAAAGTCCAAATATATCACATCGACAGGCCCCTTGTCAACTCTACTACATACATTTTCAAAGAATTCCATTTGATTTGTCAAGCATGATTTCCCCTTCATAAATCCCTGCTGACTCTGACTGATCTTGCCACAGCTTTCTAAATGTCCCGCTACAAAGTCCTTGATAATGGATTTGAGAATTTTCCCCACTGCCAATGTTAGGCTTACTGGTCTATAATTCCCTGCTTTCTCTCTGTCTCCCTTTTTGAATATTGGAGTGACATTAGCCACCCTCCAATCAGCAGGGACTGCTCCAGAATCTATAGAATCCTGGAAGATGACCACCAATGCATCCACTATTTCCAGAGCCACTTCCTTCAGTATTCTGGGATGTAGATTATCAGACCCTGGGGATTTATCCGCCTTCAGTCCTATCAATTTCCCCAACACCATTTCTCTCCTAATATTGATCTCCCTCAGTTCTTCCCTCTCACTCAGCCTTTCAATCTCCAACATTTCTGGTATCTAATTTGTCCTCTTTTGTGAAGATAGAACCAAAGTATGTATTCCATTGCTCAGCCATTTCTTTGTCACCAATTATACAATCCCCCATTTCTGTCTGTAGGGGGCCGACATTTGTCTTTACCAATCTCTTTCTCTTTATGTATTATAGAAACTGTTATAGTCTGTCTTTATGTTCCCTGCAAGCTTACTTTCGGACTGTATTTTCCCCTTGTTAATCAATCACTTGATCCTTTTTTGTTGAATTCTTTACTGCTCCCAATCCTCAGACTTATTATTTTTCTTGGCCAATCTGTGTGCTTCTTCCTTGGATCGGATACTATCCCGAATTTCCTTTGTAAGACAGAGATTGGTCCTCTTACCCAAGCGAGACAAGCGAGGCCAGCAGCGCGGGTTCAATTTCTGTACCAGTGACAAATCCCAAATTTCTTTACCCGTCAGTCTGGCCTCAATAAAAGTCGAGATGGATTTGCAGGTACAGCATTAGTTATTTTATTTAGCTTGCAAGCTTGTTTCATTTCACAGAAGCATAGGACACATCTAGTCTCCTACATCCCGGAAAGCGAATGAACAAAGAGACAAAGGGATCTCTGCAAATCAATTCAAATGGTATCAAGTTTCACATACACGATTCCCATAGGTCAGCCTATACCCCTCCTGGCCTAGTCAGACATTCTGATTGGCTCACTTCCAATCCCTTCCTCTGGCCCCTATTACCCAGCATCCTTTTCTCCTCCATTGGTGGACACACCTCTTCCTGCTTTGCCATGCGGTCTGAAATCCTTTGTCTGTGAACTCACCAGAATGAGACTGGCCTATCTCTACATTACAGTAACTAATATCTCTAAAGTAACTATTTTATATCACATTCGTCATTCCCTCCTTTTATCATTCCATGATAACCAAACTATCCAATCCATAGCTACGGTCCCTCATCTAAAAAGATCTGTCACTGCATTTCCAATTCCTGGCGTAGCCCCCCTTCATCTGCTGCACGCTCATAGATTTTGACAGCTAAGATTTTAGGGGCGTTGACCTGTTCCAGTGTACCCCGCATTCTACCCATCACACATTTAAGGATGGCTGGGCCCACAAACATGCAGCCGATAGCCACCACTAAATAAATGACCATATTTATCAACCAGCCCTTTCAACCTCCAAATCCCCAGTTACCCCAAGTGCTTTGATGCTGCATTCCGTCCAGGTGATCCCGTATGTGATCCATTAATTTAGTGATGTTAGCGGTCAAGTCCTGAACTCCCATGATACACTTGCCCTGCACTATGGCGCATACCCCACCCTCACGGGCCAGAAGATAGTCAAGAGCATACCGGTTCTGCATTGCAAACAACCGTAGCTGAGACAATTCCTTGGTTATTGCCCGAGGGCTCCCAAGGTTTCATTTCCCAAGATGGTAAGGCCACAAATAAAATAATTCCTATTGCTGACAGCCAAGGAACCCCCCACACCTCCCAGTGTCAAGACGCTCAGAATCCCCCACCAGGCTGAGTGGCCCCGGTTGGGTGCGAGAACCTGAGGTTTTTTCCAGTTCTCGCAAAATTCAGCCGAGACTGCCCGGCGTGCTAACTGATTATGCAGCTTCCACGCCGCAGGGCAGGGGACTGTGGTAGGGACTAGAGTCCCTATAGCAATTTGGCGGGGAAATGGGGGTGACAAAACATTGGTCGCTGTGCCATTAAAGAAAAAGTAGTATCCTTGTTCCGTGTGCAGGCTAGCATCACAATCAGTATATCGGTTGCGTAAGGATCCCCCAGTAGCCCAGTTTATCCAGCTTCGAAATGCCCATTCGGGCCGCCTAGCAATGCGGAAAGCCCTAGTCCCAACAGTGATATGTGAGACATTCGCCCAGCCACAAAGGAGCTGGAGGCCGGCGTTCAATGGAACGCAAGTGGTGTTGTAACAAACGCATTGGCCAGACGCCTGGGTGATATGGCACCTCCTGTCCGTACAGGTGGGGAACAGACATGTTATATTCGTTTCCACCTCTTCCAGCAAACAGCCGTATCCGTCACTGCTGAAACAATTCTCGTACGACCGGGAATCCCTATTGGGAGTGAAGTGGCTAGGTATATATGCCCTCCACCGTTGCAACCTATCATACTGTGAATGGGAATTATCCCGAGGAAGGGGAAGGCAAATAGCCGGTGGTGCTGAACCCGGATCGTAAGGAAGAGTGACTTGCTCGGGCAGTGGCTCGGAATGCTGACAATGAACCACTGTTTGGGGAGTGCCCCAAAGCGGTGAAACAGAAAATAATCTAGACACTGCTGCGGGGTTCGGATAGCAGACAACCCGTCCCTGGCCATACAAGCGATGGTAAATCTGGTAGAAGATACTACCCAGGTTTTCCTCAGTTTGGCCTTTAACTAACTTAAGTGTATCTCCCGGTAACCTACGTTCTAGCTGTACTTCCCTTCTCACACGCCCCGTCCTCTCTCTAGTCCCTCTCTCTTTCTCATAGCCTCTTCCTACGCTCTCCTGACGGCCTGATGTTACCTTTATTGCACCAATCTTAACACATCCAAAATCAAATTTACATGTTTTCCAAAAACAAGGCAATGTTTCCATAAAATATTCCCTTCCCATCGCCGGGACCGGTGCAATTGCTTCATGAGTCCTGCATTCTCCTTAACTTTGACGATCTTCCATGAGTCGATACCATGTCCTCGTATATGGGGGCAGCGAAGAACATCACCTTTGCATAGGTGATGTATCCTTGTAGATTGGTTGGGTTTACAAATATAGATAATATTCCCCTTTTCCATGTCCGTCGCCAATAACACTCCAAGCGAAGTGAGGCCAAATATCACACAGACGGTGCGTAGCCACCCCATCATGCTCCACACCTGGAAAATAGCACGGGGAATGATTTTCCGCATCAAGACTTTAACCACAGTAGCAGCTTTATTATCGATAGTCGGATACGCCTTGACCCATCTGCTGAACACATCCACAATGACCAAAACATATTTATAACATTGACACCTTTCCAACTCAATGTAATCCATTTGGAGCGTCTCAAAGGGACCACTGGGCAACGGGGTTTGCCCCATCCCACAAGGGATACCTTTTCCGGTGTTATATTGCTGACAAATCAAACACCGATTACTGATACTCTGGGCCAACCCCTGCATTTTAGCACATTCAATGACCCATTAAGCCAGTACATCAGACATACAAGTCTGATGTGCTGGCGTGGTCCATAAAGAGGAAACAGAATCATATGTACAACCTAACCGTTTCCACATTTGTTTATCACTCTCAGGAGCGTCCTCCTGTAACCTTATGACGTCTTGGATGGTTGGCATTGACTTGTCAGAAGCAGACATATTTATAGTAGATCGTTTAGTCTGACTTAACATTTTAGGCACCATCACTTGCTGAATTTGCACGGCTGTCCACGCTGCACAATCTGCTTGTTCATTACCAACGTCAACTGGGGTCTTACCATTTGTGTGGGCAGCGCATTTAATAACGGAAATCTGTGCGGGCATAAGAAGGACCTGCAGTAAGTCATTAACTAAACCCCGGTGGGATATTTGACCACACATAATCATGTCAGGTTGTTCTGACGAAATGTCACTCAAATCGCCCCTTATTGTGGTAGTTTCCTGAATCAAGGCTAAACAGTCGTGGCCAGGTGTGTCTTCATGGACAGGGGGACCACTAAGAAAACAGGCTGGATTGATAGTGGTACAGTGGTTAAATGTCGGACGTGGATTGTTCAAAAGGTATACCTCATACCTATTCTGACGAGCTGCGGTAAGATGCTGAGTCTGCAGTTGCCTCAGTAGTGTGATGACCGAGTGGGAGCTATACACCGTAATATCCTGTTGGAGGGCGAGAGCATGTAACGGCTATGCGGTGGCATTGATTGAACGTAAATCCTGTACTAATCGGTACTGGTCTGGTTTGGCTGGTTTCGGCACAGCAAGTATGAGGGTGTTACATTCTGATTGGCAAGGGACCAAAATACCCTGTTGCAACAGCTCATGAATTAATTTGTCTATAGACGGAGCAGCTTGGGATTTCAGGGGGTATTGCTGAATGGAAGGTAGCTTTACATGATCCTTAATCGTTACCTTTATAGGTGTAACATTTGTCTTTCCCACTTGTGATGGGTATTTCGCCCAGACCTGTGGATTGACATATTCCAAAACATCATGTCCCCAGTGATGCTGCAGTCGAGTGTTAATTGTTTCAGGGACCTCAAAATATGTTATGGCAGTGCCGTCTGGCATGACTTCAAGTGCGTACTCTGTTGGATCTGAATGATCCACTGCCCTTCTTACCATTTGCCCCAGATCCCTGGCATGGTACTGGTCGTGGACCTGACGTGTAATATGAGGGCTTACCGAAGCTGACTGTGGCCATAAATGTGGTGGTATTGTAACAAAATCGGCTGTACCTTCTTTTCCCGTGACTGTGGCTGTAACCTTGACTGGCCATTCGGTCCCAATTAATGGCCGGTATTTGTCCTCCAACTCCCTGTTTTGTCCAGTTCTGTCATAGGCCAGGGGAACGTGATGCAGTGAATGTTCAATGTCTAACGTCCACCACTGGGGGGTGATATAAATATAGCACTGTTGTCTCATCCTCCATGATTTAACCGTTACCCCCTCGTCTCCGCACTCTAGCTGTAGCTGGAAGATACACAGTAAATCTCGGGCCAACAAGTTACAGTCCAATCCAGTAGTCACTGCAAACTGATGATCTGCAGACTTATTCTCGTAAGTGACTGTCACAGGTTCAGAAATAGGATACTCTCACACCTGTCCTTGGAACCCCGACAATTGCTGCGTGTGGTCGGATAGTGGTAGTCCAAGTTCTGATTGCACAGAAGACATGGCTGCTCCAGTGTCGATTACAAATGAGTGATGTTGATCTCCTATCTGCAGAGAGATAATAGGTTCCCTGTCCGATTGGAGAGTCCTTATGACTAAATTAACTAGTCAATCCTATGTTGGGAAAGGGTTTGCCTGGGAGAAGTCAGTGTATCTCGTCTGTCTTCCCCTTGGTGGGTACCCCCTCCTTTGGGTCGGATAATCTCCTTCTACTGCCTGTCTTTTAAAGGGGCATTCCTGTTGCCAGTGATCTGCATGGCCGCAATTAAAACATGCATTGCTCCCTCTATATCTGCCCCGTCCTCTTCTCCCAGTAGACCAATGGCCCCTCAGAGGGGGCGGCGGTTGTAAAGCTGTTGATGCATACGGTGGGCCATAAAAAGGAGCTGAGGGTCCCTTTGGGTGGGTTTGGTTTCCTCCCTAATCGGCAACTGTCTCCAAATCTCACCAGGGGGCACTCTAGCTATTTCCTCTGGTTCTTCCAAGACTTTGACGTCCCTCCCTGTCACTAGAGGGAGTTCTTTCTCTTCAAAATCATCTGTTGCAGCTCCCTTTGTTCTCGAACCTTCCGGTTCTGATCTCAACTCAGAACTAAATCTACGATTTGCTTAACACAAACTTGTATAACATTTACAACTTAATTAATTCTTTATCTTAACAATTTTTCTTTTAACAAGTTTTTCTTACATTCACAAAAATGTTGGCAAAGTCAACTATCATCTCCAGATTTACACTTTTTAAAATGGTGTCAGTGATCTTCTTTAACTTTCTATTAATTCACAAATAAAATGAGATAAACATTATTTCAAGTAAGTAAAACTTAAGATTCTGGCAATTTCAATCAATTGCTTTCGAAAATAATAACTTTTATCAAAGAGGTGGAGAAACCCACTGGTTTCCTTTAATTAATTCAAAACGTAACTTTGCTGGAGTTCACTGACTCAAAGGAAAGGTATCCGATTACACGACAGGCTGCTGCTGTTATCTCGAGGCCTGAGTGAGAAGCACAGTCTGTCGTCTATAACTTTGGCTGCTGCTGTGAACCCTTTGAGAGACTTCTGCTTCAACCAATATGCAGCATTCCCCACAATCTCAACTAGTCCTCAGAACTGCGCCCTTCGCCACCACAGTCCAAGGGTACAATTTTAGCTTAATCAACTATATATTTAAAACACTCACACATGGAATTGAATCATCTTCAGATTTTAAAAACAGTTATACTGGACTGAACCTTCACTACTGAAGTCCCATCAACCCTTAAACACACATACTCGACTGAACCTCCACTACTGAAGTCTCATCAGCCCTTAAACACATATACTGGACAGAACCTCCACTACTGAAGTCCCATCAGCCATAAAAACACTTTTACTTGGAATTGAATCATCATTTTCGATGTCCCATTAACCCAAAAACATAACCCAAGCCGAATCAACAATATGAAATCCCATCAATTAAATTTCTAATCCCTAGACTGACCTTTGATTTCGTCGAGACGATCTTTCCGTACCAACCGCGAGTGACCAGACTAATCAGACGATAAGAAGAGGGGAAAAAGCAATGCGCGGTGATTTTCCAGCTATACATTGTGGGCCCCTTCTTCCCACTCTCCCTGTTCATAATCAGTCTAATTCTGATTTCGCAGTTGGTCAGAACCGTCTTGAGAAATCCCGGGTTTTCGGCACCAATTGACAAATCCTAAATTTCTTTATCCGTCAGTCTGGCCTCAATAAAAGTCGAGATGGATTTGCAGGTACAGCATTAGTTATTTTATTTAGCTTGCAAGATTGTTCCATTTCACAGAAGCATAGGACACATCTAGTCTCCTACATCCCGGAAAGCGAATGAACAAAGAGACAAAGGGATCTCTGCAAATCAATTCAAATGGTATCAAGTTTCACATACACGATTCCCATAGGTCAGCCTATACCCCTCCTGGCCTAGTCAGACATTCTTATTGGCTCACTTCCAATCCCTTCCTCTGGCCCCTATTACCCAGCATCCTTTTCTCCTCCTATGGTGGACACACCTCTTCCTGCTTTGCCATGCGGTCTGAAATCCTTTGTCTGTGAACTCACCAGAATGAGACTGGCATATCTCTACATTACAGTAACAAATATCTCGAAAGTAACTATTTTATATAACATTCGTCACCAGCTGAGGTTATACATTCAGGCCTCGCCTTCTCAACCTTGCCCCTCGCCTGAGGTGTGGTGATCCTCAGGTTAAATGGGCTGACAATTGGCAAATAACATTTGCGCTACGCAAGTGCCAGGCAATGACCGTCTCCTACAAGAGAGGATCTAACCATCGGTCCTGGACATTCAATGGCATTACTATCGCTGAATCCCCCACAGTCAACATCCTGGGGGTTACCATTCATCAGAATCTGAACTGGACTAGCCATATTGATATTGTGGCTACCAGGACAGGTCAATGGCTAGGAATCCTATGGTGAGTAACTCACCTCCTGACCCCCAAAGCCTGTCCACAACCTACAAGGCATAAGTTAGGAGTGTAATGGAATACTCTCCACTTGCCTGGATGAGTGCAGCTCCAACAGCACTCAGGACAAAGCAGCCCGCTTGATTGCTCCTCCTTCCACAGATATTCAAACCCTCCACCACTGACAAACAGTGGCAGCCGTGTGTACCATCAACAAAATGCACTGCAGTACCTCACCAAGGTTCCTTAGACAACACTTTCCAAACCCACAAGCACTACCATCTAGAAGGACAAGAGCAGCATATACCTGGGAACAACACCAGCTGGAGGTTCACCTCCAAGTCACTCAACACCCCGACTGGGAAATATATCGCTGTTCCTTCATTGTCACTGTGGCAACATCCTGGAATTTCCTCCCTAGCAGCACAGTGGGTGAACCTACACGCCAGGGACTGCAGCGATTCAAGATGGCAACTCACCCCCACCTTCTGAAGGGTAACTAGGGATGGGCAATAAATGCCGGCCTAACCAGCGATGCCCCGTAAATAAATATAAAAACATTTAATCCCCAACCCCAAAGTTGTGAGTGAAGTGCAGCTCGCCAGGTGAGGCCCTCCCTCTGGTGTCCAGTGTTGAATGGGACCGGTTGAATTATCTGTCGGTGGAGCACCGTGAACATGATTTCAGAGAGCTGGGTGTTTGATCAGCATATCTGAGACGCAAAGGGGTAAACGTGGTGCCAAACATTCACCCGGCATCGACCCCGGCACCCGGCATCGACCCCGGCACCCGGCATCGACCCCGGCACCACAAAGTCCCCTTCCTAACATTCAGGAGCCAAAATTGGGAGAGGGAATTGACAGACTAGTCAAACAGCAGCCTGACACGGTGATACTGACAGACCCCAGACACTGTCACCATCCTTCAATATGACCTGTCTCACCGATAGGTCACACCCAGCAGAGGTGGTGGTGCCGTGGTATACAGTCGGGATTTAGGTGTCCGGGAATCCTCAGTGTTTGTCCCAGAGGAACTGTATGAACATTCTCTTGATTTCTGTGACAGAGTCAGTGGGAGGGCCCAATGTGACCAGCCGGTACCACAACATGGAGGCAATCAGCTGGTTTATGACCAGAACTCGGCCCCTGTAGGACAGCACTCGGAGCAGTCCTGTCCACTCTCTCAGGCGAGCGGTGGCCTTGGCCTCCAGCTCCTGCCCGTTAGCCGGCCAGGATTCCTCAGCCGGGCAAAGATGGACGCCCAAGTAGAGGAGGCTGGTCCTGCTCCAGGTGAAAGGCCTGATCTCCTCTGGGAGGGATGTCCATCCGCCACGGACTGACCCGGAGTCGCGAGCACTCGGCCCAGTGGATCCAGGGAGGAGACGCAGCTTCCTCTGCAGGTCAGCAGGGTTCATGAACATGAGGACATGTCATCAGCGGAGGCCAGAAGAACCACTCCAATTCCCAGCTGGCACAGAACCAATCACGACCACCTCCTCCGCAGGAGGCGCTGAACATGGGTTCAACAACAGGCAGACTCCTTCAATCACCACCAGAGACAATGATTGGGTTCAACAATCATTGACAAATTACTTGCTGCTTATTTTCTCCTGACTCCGAGTTTCCGGAAGTGCTGTGTGCTTTGAGACAGAAAGTCTCGTAGCAGGTAGCCTTATCCATGCTGGTTGTTCAGGGAGCATTTTCCATATCTCCTTTGGTATCCAGAGTTATGCGTGTGCTGTCTGTGGTTCCTGGAGGAGGCCCTCACAGAGATGTATTCCTCTGGAATCAGATCCACATTCCAGTTCTATAAAAAGGTCATTTAGATCCGAAACGTGTTTCCCTCTCCAAATACACTGCCAGACTTGCTGAGGTTATCCAGCATCCTTCACATCCTTTCTAAAGTGTGGTGCCCAGAGCTAGACGCAAACCTCCATTGAGACTGGACCCGTCATTTATAAAGGTTCACTAGACCATCCTTGCTTTTAGTCGACATCACAATATACATGAACGATCTGGAAGAAGGAACTGAAGGCACTGTTGCCAAGTCTGCAGATGATACAAAGATATGTCGAGGGACAGGTCGTATTGAGGAAGCAGGGGGGCTGCTGATGGACTTGGACAGGCTGGGAGAGTGGGCAAAGAAGTGGCAGCTGGAAAACAATCTGGAAAAGAGGTTATGCATTTTGGTAGGAAGAACGGAGGCATAGACCATTTCGAAATAGGGAGATGCTTCGGAAATCAGAGGCACAAAGGGACTTGGGAGTCCTTGTTCACGATTCTCTTAAGGTCAATGTGCATCTTCAGTTGGCAGTTAAGAAGGCAAATGAAATGTTAGCATTCATGTCAAGAGTGCTAGAATACAAGCCCAGGGGTGTTCTTCTGAGGCTATCTCAGGCTCTGGTCAGACCCCATTTGGAGTATTGTGAGCAGTTTTGGGCCCCGTATCTAAGGAAGGATGTGCTGGCCTTGGAAAGGGACCAGCGGAGGTTCACAAGAATGTTCCCTGGAATGAAGAGCTTGTCATATGAAGAATGGTTGAGGACTCTCGGTCTACACTCAGAGTTTAGAAGGATGAGGGAGGATCTCATTGAAACGTACAAGATACTGCGGGGCCTGGATAGAGTGGACTTGGAGAGGAAGGTTCCACTCGAGGAGTTTCCACGTGGAGAGGAGTTTCAAAATAGCGACAGCGATTGCTTATTAAGTCAAAGAGAGATAATGGCTTCCCAGCCAGGGATTTTCCTGCCCGGCTTGGGTATGCTCCAAAGCATACTTCCCAATCTCATTTCATTTTCATTTCATTTCATTTTCATTTCATTCATTTCATTTCAAGCATACTTCCCCATGGTGAGAAGTAGAATATCGGGACTGAGTTTCGGGTGAGTTCAGGTTGATGAAGGGTGGAAGATGTGTGGCTGGCCTGGAGGGCATTAGGGGCATTCTATTTGAAAGTGAGCAATGACGAGGGTTTCAGATGGATGGGGGTTGTTGGGGGATTCGGGGGAGGCAGCCAAAGTATGTCCTCAGTTTACAACATCACATTTTCCTTTGCACCACAATTGGGACAATCTGTAAATAAAAAGAGGATCTCTGTCAAGCCTATTTGTCCTTGTATTTCTCTTCAGGAGGCAGTGGTGTAGTGGTATTGTCACTAGTAAACCAGACACCCAGAGTAATACTGTGGAGACACAGGTTCAAATCCCACCAGATGGAGAAATTTGAATTGAAGGAAATAAATCTGGAATTAAAAATCGAAAGATGTCCATGAAACCATTGTCTTCCTTAAATGTTTCAACGCAGACTTCAGTGGAGAGGTGACAAGGCCAGCAGCATTGTGCACCCTGCTATTGGACAGTCAAATGTGCAGAGGCCACAACTCCACAAATAAAAGCGCGCATTGAGACATGTTCAATCCGAGGAGGTCACAAGGATGATTGATGCAGGTAGGGCAGTGGATGTTGTCTATATGGACTTCAGTAAGGCCTTTGACAAGGTCCCTCATGGCAGACTAGTACAAAAGGTGAAGTCACACGGGTCAGAGGTGAGCTGGTAAGATGGGTACAGAACTGGTTGGGTCATGGAAGGCAGAGAGTAGCAATGGAAGGCTGCTTTTCTGATTGGAGGGCTGTGACGAGTGGTGTTTCGCAGGGATCAGTGCTGGGAACTTTGCTGTTCGTAGCATATATAAATGATTTAGAGGAAAATGTAACTGGTCTGAGTAGTAAGTTTGCAGACGACACAAAGTTTGGTGGAATTGCGGATAGCGATGAGGACTTTCAGAGGATACAGCAGGATTTAAATCGTTTGGAGACTTGGGCGGAGAGATGACAGGTGGAGTTTAATCAGGGCAAATGTGAGGCCTGTTCCTGTGCTGTACTTTTCTTTGTTCTTTGTTCAAAAATAAACTCCTGTGGTATTGTTTAAAGTTCAACTTCCCCTTTTACAGCTTCCTCAGTGACATTTCCATCAAGAAGGGGTTTGTGTCCTTTCCATATACGGCCAGCACTGAAAACTGAGTCAGCAACAATATCGGATGTATTTCTTATCAAAGTTGCTATTCTGGAAGGAAGGTACCTGAATAAAGAGCCAAAAAAAGAACAGTTACATTTCTGTAGCACCTTTCACATCAGCTGGACTTGTCCCAGTACATCACAGCAGCTGTCTGCCGAGTAAAGTAGGAAATTCAGCAGCTCATTTTCACCCAACGGTATCACAATGGCAGGTTTTAAATTGTCATAGAATTGCTACAGTGCACAAGGAGACCATTCGGCCCATCGAGTCTGCACTTAGCCGCTGACTGATCACTCTACCTAGGCCCACTCCCTGCCCTATCCCGTTTTGGGTGAATTGGTTCCACAGCCTGAAGTTTACACAGTGCCTGTGGACCTGGACTTGAGTGGGAGTCACTGGATTCAATAAAAGAGACATTGAAGGGTGATTGGTGCCAATCTGTTTGCCCTCTTGTTCCTGATTTGTGAATTGTATATCAGAGGGCAGTCCCTCTTTCTCTTGTTATTCCTTCCTCTTTCTGTGACTGGTATTCGAGTTACGTGAACCGTAGTGAGAGTCAGTTACATCTGAAACTTCAGCAGTATCAGATTATACTCGGTGTGAAAGATCAGGAATTTCACCTTTGAAAAACCAGCTTGTTTGAAATGTTTGACTGGATTCTCTCAGTGCTGACTCTGGCCCTCGGTCTCACAATCAGTAAGTAAACACCCAGGGTTGACTTTGTTTGGTGTGGTTATGTTTTGGAATTCGATTTGCTGGTTATTGCTGGGCGACGTGTATTTTGGGTCAGATATTCCTGTTTTGGAAGGTGATAGTTTGGGATTCCTCGCGGTTCGATGGAAAAGTCGGAGATAAGACTGAGTCCCCAGCCCAGTTATCGGTGTGTGTCAGACTGCTGGATTTTGTCACGATATGCAGACATGCACATAATGAGATACAGACAGGCAGCTAATGAACACAGAGAACAGGACATAACCAATCAGCAGCCAGAACACTTGGGGGTGGTTTCCCACTATAAAAAGCACGAGGCACTCACACTCCACCTCTTTCAACTGGGGACATCTACAGAGTGAGTCAGGTGTATATATCACATAACACCTACAGCACATGGCTAAGAGCTAGTCTGGTTCAGTCAGACAGAGTAATCACACTAGGTTAGCAGAGAGTTGAACTCATAGAGAACTGAGCTAACTGTGTGACAGGTTCAGTAAATCAAATTGAACTAACTTCAAGGTCTGGAGTATATTTCAGTTATAGCTGCACCAGTTGCAGCCCGTGTTACCTCCGTGTGCTTAACACGACATGGTACCAGAAGACTGCTATCCCTAGGTTGTTTACCTCAATCTGTTCCGTAACGACCAGCAAATGTATCCCGGCACCATGGAGAAGATCCAGGTTCCTCAACAGCTGCGGACCTCCAGCAATCTCAGTGCCAATTGACGGACTTTCAAGCCAAGTTTCTGCTGTACATCGAAGCCTCAGACCTCGAGGGTGCGCCTGATACAAGAAAGATCGCGCTTCTCCTCTCAACTGCGGGGGATCAAGCCATCCAACTCTTTAACTTGTTTAACTTCACCGAAGGCCAGTACAAGACAAAGTTTCAGACCATCCTGGACAAGTTTGATAGTCATTGTGAAGTGGACACCAATGAAATCTTCGAGCGCCAGAGATTCAAACAACGCCTACAAGGTAAAGATGAATCTTTCATCTCCTTCTTAACTAATCTCAGTCTACTAGCGCTGTCCTGCAACTTTGGTGATATTGCCGACTCCATGATCAGAGACCAAATCGTGTTTGGAGTTCACTCTGATCCTCAGAGAGCAGCTCTTGAAAATCAAGCATTTGACCCTGTCGGTCGCGATTGAAACATATACAGTGCATGAGCATGCCAAAAATCGGTATTCCCAATACAAATCGGCTGAAAATGAGAAACTTGCCTCCCACGAGGCAGAGTGTGTACAGGTGATCGCCCGGATGCAGCACCTCAGCATTGAAGACAGCGGCCATCTCGCGCGCTTTTCCTGGAGCCCCACGCATGCGTGATGCGAACGGGTTAACGAAGCGGCCGACACCCACACTGCGCAGGTGCTGATGTCTGCCGACCGCACTGCGCATGTGCGACGACGCACGGAGCGTAACAACGTCATGACGTGCCCGAACTGCAGCACTGCCCACTTAAAGAAACACTGCCCTGCAAGAGGCAGGTGCTGTTTAAATTGCGGAGAGCCTGGACACTATGCAGCCTTGTGCAGGTCTGCACCACCAGTCAAGGGCCAGCGCTCCCAATTCCAACGCAGGCGCGTTCGGAGTGTCCAACAAGGTTTACAGGATTCTGATCCTGGCAGTCCAACAGATCCAGAGGACGATTGCCTGGAGTTCCCCTGCCATGTGGGCATCATTACCACACGTGAACATGCCTGACCGACATCATCACGGTGCCTGCCCATCCTCACTGCGGATTCTGCGGACCAATGGCGAGCGGTGATGCAAGTAAATCAATGCTCTATCCAGTTACAGCTGGACACAGGTGCTTCTGCCAATCTCCTTTCACAGGCAGATTTCAACCGCATCAAGAAGCCACCCAAGCTCCTTCCAGCAGTCTGCCAGCTCCTGGACTAGAACGGCAATGCCATCACAGCACTGGGATCCTGCCACCTGCTTGTCTCCAACAGGAGCATTCGCGCAAGGTTAAGGTTTAAAATCATCAAGCCAGACATGGCCTCCCTGCCCGACGCTTGTGCATGCAAGCAGCTAAACCTTGGCAGCGGGTCTACACAATGCCCTCCCCCAACGTGGATCTTCAAGCCGGCATTGACGACATCCTCGCTCAGTATCCGGATGTGTTTGACGGGATGGGCATTCTGCCATATTGGTACAAGATCTTGCTACGGCCTGATGCCACGCATGTGGTCCACGCACCACGCCGGGTCCCGGCTCCACTGAAGGAGCGTCTGAAGGCTCAGCTAAAGGATCTTCAGGACCAGGGCGGCATCTCCAAAGTTACAGAACCGACTGACTGAGTCAGCTCGATGGTATGTGTAAAAAAGCCTTCGGGGGAGCTGCGCATCTGCATTGATCCCAAAGATCTCAATCAGAATATAATGCGAGAACACGACCCCATCCCGGAGCGGGAGGACACTGACAAGTGAGATGCACACGCCCAGTTTTTCACAAAGTTAGATGCGTCACATGGATTCTGGCAAATCCAGCTGGCTGAGTCCAGCAGAAGGTGTCATAATATACACCAGTATATCATGGTGCAGACACACACTGATGGACACACAGTGGGACCAATCAACACACACAACACCGCAGCCAATCACCAGTGAGAGCACACGCACTATAAAGACAGGGACCATCAGTGTTCCCGCTCATTCGAGTTGCAGCTAGCTAGGAGGACAGAGCTCACAGCCTGCAACACAGACATGCACCAGGTGCTGAGTGCATCGACTGCTTAGGACAAGGCAAAGGTCTTTAGTTAAAGCTAGTATCGTATTAACCCACAGTCTAAGTATGTTTGAACATTTAATGATACAATGAAATAGTGTTGCACTATTTCAAGTGTTGGTGACCTGTATGTGAACCAGAACACCCAACACATCAGAAGGCTCTGCACCTTCAACACACCGTTTGGCAGGTACTGCTATAATCGTATGCTGTTAAGCATTGTCTCGGCCTCGGAGATCTTCCATAGAATCATTGAGCAGATGATGGAGGGCATTGAAGGGGTTCGTGTGTATGTGGACAACGTTATCATCTGGTCCACAACCCCCGACGAGCACATCTCTCGTCTCCAGCAGGTATTCCGCCGTGTCCATGCCAATGGCCTCAAGCTGAACAGGGCCAAGTGTTGCTTTGGCATGTCGACACTTAAGTTCTTAAGTGACCAGTTATCACCTCGCCAATGGCTGGGTAAAGCGCACTGCCCTAAATTCTTCAATGTGAAGAACGGCCTGAC